>NC_134862.1:80813603-81425270 GCF_049852395.1 Peromyscus maniculatus bairdii
ATGTTCTTAAAATTACTTTCTGGTGTCTGGGGGTGATGGCATCTTTTTGGGATCCTAAAAAAATGTAGTATTTGTCAAGTTCTGGGAGAGCCAGTTGTATCATTTGTTGTCCAGTCTCTGTGTAATGGGAAAGCGCAGGGTTTATCTTAAGTCCTGACTAGAACTGTCTATGAGGCTGGACCATTTTAGCTAGTCACCTTGAAATTGTCTTCAGGAGTTTGTAGTTCACAGTCAATTTTTGGGTGGTGTTTGTCAGCTTGGTGGCATTACCACAATCCAGGTAGAATCATCATTGAGGGGCTCCATCTTCCTTTTGGAGACATTAAAGGTCACTGTTAGGAATGATTATGGTTCACTATAGAAAACCTAAACATTTTAAATGTCATATGTAGCAGCTCTTGAAGAGGTTAAAAGACATCCAGAGTATAACATCTTAATTCCTAGTTACCTGATAGAGAGACTCAAACCTGAAATCATGTACAGAAAGCTCAATGAAGCCTTTTTCTAGAATTAGTTAATACTCTAGATGACCATTAATATCAGGACAAAAGGTTTAAATATGTATATAGTAATATTATAAATTTTGAGATAATATTAATACCTTAAGAAAAGTTTTAAAGAGTTAAAACAAAACCAAAGAATTATGAAATTAGTGCCAATAGAATACTCCATTAATTTTTTTGTCTTATATCAAGTGGCTCTTTTGACATGAGACAGAGTTTTTGGATTTTTCTTTTATAAGCATGCTAGTGTTTAGAGAAGGAGAGAGCCATGCTCCAACTCCAAAGCCAGCTTTAATTCTTAATTGACCTGGAACAACAAAAAGATCATCTGTATCATATGTCTGTAGAGAACAGCAGAAGCAAACATTTGGGAAGATTTATGAAATTTTATCCTGTTGGAGAAGTGATATACCAATAGGCCAATTTACTCTTTTTCTTGGGGCTTTTTTTTTGTGTGTGGATGATTTGTCCTTTTTTCTTCAGGTGTCTTGTTTGTCCAGTGGTCTTTAGACTCCTTAATTGGGTGCCTTAATTCTCCTGGAAAGACAAAAACAAAACCCTGTCCCAAAACTAACTTGGGGTAGTTTCCCTTTTGGCAAACTGTATTTGATCAAATGAAAAATATTTGTTAGTCTTGTAAGTTAGTTTAGACCGAATTTTTACACTGTTTGATGAAGTATCACCTCTTCTAATCAAAAGTTCCCTCCTCTTTGAATTTAATCTTTATCCTTTTTGATGGTATCCATAGCTTTTCCAGTTCATTTATAGGTCAACATACCTTTAAAGTTAACAGGTTGATTAATTCAGTAGTTTTTTTTCCTGTTATCCAATGTCTCTTCACAGCTGTTGCTTCTTTTTCCATTAGTATTTTAAAAATGTGAAGTTAATAAAGCATTGTGCAATTAAGCTCTGGGGGGGTCTTTATTACTCCTTTCTGTTTATTAAGCATATCTTTTAGAGTGCGATTAGACTTTTCTATAACTGTTTGCCCTGTAGGATTGTGTGGTATACCTATAACATGATTTATGTTGTAATATATAAAAAACCTGTTTCATTTTACTAGAGACAAGTGCTGGAGCATGGTCAGTCTTAATTTGTACAGGTATCCCCATGATGGCCATAACTTCTAATAAATGTGTAATTACAGAATCATCCTTCTTTGAACTCAAAGCAGTTGTTCATTGAAATCCTGAATATGTGCCTATGGCATGGTGTACATATTTTAGTTTTTCAAACTCTGTAAAATGAAACACATCCATTGGCCAAATTTTGTTTCTTTGAGCACCCCTGGGTTACTTCTTGCAGGTAGTGGATTTTGGTTATACAGAGGACAATTAGGATATTTTATTATAATTTCCTTGGTTGGTTGCCAAGTGACAGAAAAAAATCTTTTTTCAAACCCTTGCTATTAACATGGTGTTTCTTATGAAATTTTGAGGCTTCTTACACATTTCCTACCAACAGCTGCTGATCAATTTCATCATTACCTTTTGCTAGAGGGCTTTGTAGACCCATATGGAATCTGATATGTGTTATGTACAAGGGATGATATTTATTTTTGATTATTTCTTATAATTGAATAAATAGCAAAGTTAATTTTGAGTCATAGGTTTAGGTTTAGCAGTTTTAATATGTAAAACAATTATTTCTGCATTTGAGAGTCAGAACTACATTAAGAAATTCTGGAAAATCTAAGAGTACCATGAGAATAGCATATAATTCTGGCTTCTGAACAGAATCATAATGACTTTGAGCCACTTTACTTAATTTTTTTTTTACTTATAACCTGTCTTTCCTGAAATGTTTGCATCAGTATAGAATGTAGGGATTCCAGAAATTGGTGCTGTCTATACAATGTGAGGAAGGATCCAGTTAGTTTTCACAAAATGAAGTCATGCTGTGGATGATTGATTGATAAATAAAACACTGATTGGCCAGTAGCCAGGCAGGTATAGGAAAGACAAAGAGAGAGGAGAAGTCTGGGAAGTGGAAGACTGGGTGGAGAGATGCCAGCCTGCCATCCAGGGAGCAGCATGTAATGGCAGCAGGCAAAGCCATGGAACACGTGGCACCATATAGATTAACAGAAATGGGCTGAGTTTAAGTGTAAGAGCTAGACAATGGTAGGCCTGAGCTAATGTCTGAGCAGTTTAATTAATACAAGCTTCTGAGTGATTATTTTGTCAGTGGTTGTGGGGTCTGGGGGGCAGGGGGGCTGGGCAGGACTGGAGAAAACTCCAGCTAAAAAGTCACTTGTTTGGGGGATATTTGTTGTTAATATCTCCCCCCCCAAAATACTATAAGCTCTACGTGAATGTGAATGTTCATTTTGTTTTTTTGTCCATAATGAGGAAATTTTAACATTAGTAAAAGGTATCACAGTTTTGTTAGGTCTATTCCTGGTAATTGACAAAGTCTTAGTTTTCCTTTTAGAATCAATGCAGAAACTTTTTCTACAAAGGTCTTTAATTTATTACTCTGTTGTCTGGTAAAAATATCCATTTTAAGATATTATCTTCTCTCTGCATTAGAATTCCAGTAGGAGAATGGCTAGAAGGTAAAATAACCAGAATGTAATCAAGCTTTGGATCCAAATGATCCACATGTGCATCCTGTAATTTCTTTTCTACCAAAGCCAATTCTCTCTCAGCCTCAGTTGATAATTTTCTTGACTATTTAAGTCTTTATCACCCTGTAAGGTTTGAAATAAATTACTTAGCTCTTGAGTTGTCAATCCAATTGTGGGCCATAGCCAGTTAATATCTCCCAGCAAGTTTTGAAAATCATTAAGAGTATGTAATTGATCTCTCCTGATTTATACTTTCTGTGGTTCAATTTTTTGTAAACCTATCTTACATCTTAGGTAATTAATAGAATCCCTTCGTTGTATTTTTTTTTAGGAGCAATTTGCAATCCTCAACAAGGTTAAATTTTCTTTACTTCTTTAAACATTTTCTGTAAGTTATCTGCATCTGAATCAGCTAGTAAGATATTATCCATAAAGTGGTAAATTATAGATTGAGGAAACTGATTATGAATTATTTTCAATGGCTGTTGTACAAAAGATTGACATAAGGTAGGGCTGTTTAACATTCCTTGTGGAAGGATTTCCCATTGATATCTTTTTTAAAATTTTATTTTACAATACCATTCAGTTCTACATATAAGCCATGTGTTCCCCTATTCTCCCCCTCCCACCCCCAGCCCACCTTCCATTCCCACCTCCTCCAGGGCAAATCCTCCCCCAAGGACTGCGATCAACCTGGTAGACTCAGTCCAGGCAGGTCCAGTCCCTTCCTCCCAGACTGAGCCAAGTGTCCCTGCATAAGATCCAGGTTTCAAACAGCCAATTCATGCAATGAGCACAGGACTTGGTCCCACTGCCTAGTTGCCTCCCAAACTGATCAAGCCAATCAACTGTCTCACCTATTCAGAGGGCCTGATCCAGCTGGGGGCCCCTCAGCCTTTGGTTCATAGTTCATGTGTTTCCATTCATTTGGCTATTTTTTTCAATAATTGAGTAAAACTGAAATTTATTATAAGCCACAGTTGTCCTAGGGACCTCCATGCTATATATATAGCCTCCATGGTTCTATGTGTTGTGGTCTGATTGTTCTTTATTTCATATCTAGAATCCACTTATGAGTGAGTACATACCATGACTGTCTTTCTGGGTTTGGGTTACCTCACTCAGGATGATTTTTTTTAGTTCCATCCATTTGCCTGCAAATTTCATGCTTTCATTGTTTTTCTCTGCTGAGTAGTACTCCATTGTGTATATGTACCACATTTTTTTCATCCATTCTTCCGTTGATGGGCATCTAGGTTGTTTCCAGGTTCTGGCTATTACAAATAGTGCTGCTATGAACATAGCTGAGCATGTATCTTTATGGTATGAATCAGCATTCCTTGGGTATATGCCCAAGAGTGGGATGGCTGGGTCTTGAGGTAGTTCGATTCCTAATTTTCTGAGAAACTGCCATACTGATTTCCACAGTGGTTGTATAAGTTTACATTCCCACCAACAGTGGAGGAGTGTTCCCTTTGCTCCACATCCTCTCCAACATTGACTGTCATGGGTGTTTTTGATCGTAGCCATTCTGACAGGTATAAGGTGGTATCTCAGAGTCGTTTTGATTTGCATTTCTCTGATGATTAAGGATGTTGAGCATTTCTTTAAATGTCTTTCAGCCATTTGTGATTCTTGTTTTGTGAATTCTCTGTTTAGCTCTTTAGCCCATTTTTTAATTGGACTGTTCAGTATTTTGATGTCTAGTTTCTTGAGTTCTTTATATACTCTGGAGATCAATCCTCTGTCAGATGTGGGGTTGGTGAAGATCTTTTCCCATTCTGTTGGCTGTCTTTTTGTCTTATTGACTGTGTCTTTTGCCCTGCAAAAGCTTCTCAGTTTTGAGAGGTCCCATTTATTAATTGTTGTGCTCAGGGTCTGTGCTGCTGGTGTTTTATTTAGGAAATGGTCTCCAGTGCCAATGTGTTCAAGAGTGCTTCCTACTTTCTTTTCTATTAAGTTTAGTTTAACTGGATTTATGTTCAGGTCTTTGATTCACTTGGACTTGAGTTTTGTCCATGGTGACAGATATGGATCTATCTGTAATCTTTTACATATTGAGATCCAGTTATGCCAGCACCATTTGTTGAAGATACTTTCTTTTTTCCATTGTATAGTTTTGGCTCCTTTGTCAAAAACCAGGTGTTCATATGTGCATGGATTAATGTCAGGGTCTTCAATTCGATTCCATTGGTCCGTATGTCGGTTTTTATACCAGTACCAAGCTGTTTTTGTTACTATAGCTCTATAGTAGAGTTTGAGGTCAGGGATGGTGATGCCTCCAAGGGTTGCTTTATCATATAGGATTCTTTTAGCTATCCTGGGTCTTTTGTTTTTCCATATAAAGTTGAGTATTTTTCTTTCCAAGTCTGTGAAGAATTGTGTTGGGATTTTGATGGGGATTGCATTGAATCTGTAGATTGCTTTTGGTAAGATTGCCATTTTTACTATGTTAATCCTACCTATCCATGAGCATGGGAGATCCTTCCATTTTCTGATATCTTCTTCAGTTTCTTTCTTTAGAGATTTAAAGTTCTTATCAAAAAGGTCCTTCACTTGTTTAGTTAGTGTTATCCCAAGGTATTCTATATTATTTGTGGCTATTGTAAAGGGTGATGTTTCTCTGACTTCTTTCTCAGCCCTTTTATCATTTGTGTATAGGAGGGCTACTGATTTTTTTGAGTTGATCTTGTATCCTGCCACTTTACTGAAGGAGTTTATCAGCTGTAGGAGTTCCCTGGTAGAGTTTTTGGGGTCACTTATGTATACTATCATATCATCTGCAAATAGTGAAAGTTTGACTTCTTCCTTGCCAATTTGTATCCCTTTTATCTCCTTTTGTTGTCTTATTGCTCTAGCTAGAACTTCTAGTACTATATTGAATAAATATGGGGAGGGTGGACAGCCTTGTCTTGTTCCTGAATTTAGTGGTATCGCTTTGAGTTTCTCTCCATTTAATTTGAGTTTGCTGTTGGCTTGCTATAAATTGCTTTTATTGTGTTTAGAAATGTTCCTTGTGTTCCTGATCTTTCTAAGACCTTTATCATGAAGGGGTGTTGGATTTTGTCAAAGGCTTTTTCAGCATCTAAGGAGATGATCATGTGGTTTTTTTCTTTCAGTTTGTTTATATGGTGTATTACATTGACTGATTTTCCTATGTTGAACCATCAAAAGGTAGATTTTTAAATCTGTTTAGATCAAAAAAGTAGCTACTAGTTTTAAATATTTTACATTGATACTGATTTTTTATATTGATACAAATTTAAGGTTATTTTTGTTAAAACATACTGTACATCCATTTCTACTACTCTTGTTGAAGGGATTTTACCTATACAGCTCATTTAACAATGTAATGTAAATTTATAGTCTTTGAAAGTTGTTATTAGAAATTATTTAGGATAATAAAGAAATGCAGATTAGTAGTGAGTGTCCTGTTACAATTAAACTTGTAGTCATGTTAGGTATGTTTTCAAGGTCAAACAGAGATATATTTTAGATAGATAGGTGGTCTACAAACACTTTAGAGACCTAAAGAATGTGACATTTAAGATGTTTTAAATAACTTAAGATTCTTTTTTTATGACAATGAGATACATCTGCTTCTGCAAAGATGATGGCCATTGGAGAAACTCTATATGGAATTTGTTTTCATTGTGGCAAAAGTTAGTCATTGGGCAAGAAAGTACCCTTGCCTTGACCACTGACAGTATGCTGTCTAAACTGGACAAGCAGGACACAAAAGAAAGTGACTACTGAATCTTGGCAAGACAAGGCAAGACAGTCCTTCAAAAATCCTGCTTCACAGAAGAAACTGCCAGACATTCTGAAGGACCCAGAGGAAAGTGACTGACAGAATTTGCCATATAGGAAGACAGGCCTTCAAACTTCCTGATTCACTAAAAAGTCTGTCAGGTATGATAGACCTGTAGGCCAGAGTTGGATGCCCCAATGTTACAGAGGAACTTTGGGAGACTGTCCAGACATCCTGATGTCCCTGTTATTAGGTAACATTTCACCCTTGTGGGGTCTTTGATGGAGTTGAAGACTAAATAGTTAAAATGATAGTTTTCCTTAGTTAAATAGAAAGTAAATTAGATACAAAACTTTAGACTCACCAAGATAAGACAGATAGATAATTAAGCGTTTCCTGTGATTTTGCCAAATGCAAATGGATTAGATAGTGTTACTGTAATTCTTACTGAGAAATTATTTTTGTTGTATATAATCTTATTATATTAAAGTTAAAACTGTCCTTTTAAATTAGACAAAAGAGGGGGAAATGCTATGAAACAATCCTCTTGTACACTGTAAATATTTGTCACTCAAATTGGTTTAATAAAACACTGATTGGCCAGTAGCTAGTCAGGAAGTATAGGTAGGGCAACCAAACTAAGAATGCTGGGAAGAGGAAGGGCGGAGTCAAGAGTTGCCAGCCAGATGCAGAGGCAGCAAGATGAGAATATTGGACTGAAAAAAGGTACCAAGCTGTGTGGCTAAACATAGATAAGAATTATGGGTTAATTTAAGTGTAAGATCTAGTTAGCAATAAGTCTGTGCTACCAGCCAAACATTTATGATTAATATAAGCATCTGAGTGATTATTTGGAATTGGCTTCAGGACAGGTGGGACAGAGAAATACTGTTTACGAGCTTTATTCAGGTATTATATGGAAATACATGACTCAACTACGGACACCATTATTTAAATGGATTTTTCTTTGTGCTGCCAGCATACAAAATATGATACTTTTATTATTAATAATAAAAGCTAAGCCTTAGCTTAAGATTGTTCCTAACTAGTTTTTATAACTTAAATCAACCCATTTCTATTAATCTATGTGCTGTTGCATGGCTTATGACTTTTACCTCTTCTCCTTCATGTCTGTCTTCCTCTGTGTATGGATGGTGATTCTGCCTTTCATCTTTCCAGAACTCTCTCTGTCCAGAAGTCCTGCTATATTTCCTGACTAGCTATTGGCCATATGGTTTTTTATTAAACCAATCACAGTAACATAACTTCACACAGTGTAAAGGAATATTCCACAACCTTTTTCTGTTTACTGGGTTGCCTTGTCCATCCTTAATAGGAGGAGATGTTCCTGGTCTTATTGTAACTTGTTATACCATGTTTGGTGGATAGTTCTGGGAAGCCTGCTCTTTTCTGAAGGGAAATGGAGGAGGAGTGGATCTGGAGGAGAGGGCAATGCAGGAGGAACTGGGAGGAGGGAAGGAGGGAAGGCTGCTGTCAGGATGTAATATATGAGAGAAGAATAAATTTAAAAATGAATATTACTGTATCAGGAGTCTCCAGTACTGATGTCACAAGATTAGCAAACACGCCAGCAGAAACTCTTGAAATCTCCCATCCTTGCACAAAAAGGATTCATAAAGACACCAAGCCTGCAATGAACATGATTTATTCTTCTTTCCTGTGTCATTAGCATTCTAGTTACTAGGTAAGTTTTTCCTCGTGCATGTGAGTCCACAACTGGTGCAGAAATCTGGGTTCCACACCACAAAGTTCTCAACGATAGAACAGAAGGACGGCTGCTTCAGTTATATTCTGGCTACTGCTGTACCCACTGTGAGTTCCATATCCATTCCAATCAAATGCAGAGAAGTCGCCACACTGCACGGGATTAGATTTTGGGAAGTATCCTCCTCCACCAATGCAGTGCTGAAAAACAAGGGAAGCATGTAACAATGAGAGGTGTTATGGTTTGTATGTGAAGTTCCCTCTCAAAAGGTGCTATGTACTGAATACCTGATCCCACGTATAAGTAATATTATGAGGCAGAGCTTTGGTAAAGGGATTAAATTTGAGGACCCTGCCTTCATCAGTTAGTTAATCACTAATGTTGTTATGTGTCACCATTTTGAATTGACTGTTGGGAGGTGGTGGAGCTATGAAGTGGGGGAGTGGGGATTACTTATAGAAAATATGTCACTGAAGGTGTTAGTTGAGTGTTTTGAAGGTTATCTTTTCTTGACCTTTCCTGGTCTTTCTTTTGTCCTTGACACTATATAACAAGCCAAACTGCTCTGGTATGAGCATGATATTTATCATACTCCACTATGGATTTAAAAGCAATAAAGCCAAGTGACCAGGGGTAAAGATCTTGGAAACCATCAAACTAACAAAGCCATTTGTCTTAGTCAGGGTTACTATTGCTGTGATAAAACATCATGACCCAAGCACCTTGGGGAGAAAAGGGTTTATTTGGTTTATGTTGGTCACATCAGAACAGGAATCTAGAGGCACGAACCTGGAGGCAAGAACTGATGCAGAAGCCATGGAGAAGGCATGTTTCTCATGTTTTACTCAGTCTGTTTTCTTACAGAATTTAGGATGACCAGTCCAGGGGTGGCACAACCCACAATGGGCTGGGACCTCCTTCATCAACAAGGAGTTAAGGGAATGCTCTACAGGCTTGACTATAGCCTGATCTTATAAAGAATTTTCTTAAATAAGGGTCTCTCATCTCAGATGACTGTAGCTTGTGTCAAGTTGTCATAAAACTAGCCAGCACATCCTTCTTTCTATATATTGTTTCTTGAAGGTATTTATCACAGAAGCAAAATACTGACTAATACAGCTGATGAGCCCAGAGACACCTCAATAGCCAAGTTCAGTGGGCTCTTCATCCCTCATCAGACTCTCTATTGGAGGTATCATTCTGTTTGATCCATAAAACCCCCTCCATTGGCCTTAGTGGCATCATTCTCTCTTCCTTCCTTTCCTTCAACTTCCCTCAACCTTCATTCTCAGGTTCCTTGGCTAGACTTTTCATCCATAAATTTCTTAAGTGCTGCTTCCCAGAGGGGACACATTTACAACTCTCTTATACTTTGTGTTACCCCTTTAGCTTTAGTTATGAACAATTCACTGATGGCATATATATATATATATATATATATATATGTATATATATATATGTATATATATACACACACACACACACACACACACACACACATATATATATATATATATATCAGATATTTCTTAAGTTTAAGACTTAAAAGATTGGACTACCACTTAAAATCACTACTCAGAGAATTTACACTCCTCATGACAACAAACAAACAAACAAATCAAAACACAGTTACTTACAGTCATACATAACTTAAAAGTGGAGATTTATTCGGGGAAATTCACTGAAAATTTTGTCACTGTGAACAACATAGATTGTACTTATATAAGCTAGAATGACTATGATGCTAGTAAGTTATACTAATCATCTGGGACCACCATTATATACCAAGTCCAACATTGATTAAAGCATGTAACATCGGGGATGGAGAGATATCTCTGTGGTTAAGAGCACTTGTTGCTCTTACAGAGGACCAGGTTTGGGTCCTAGAACCCATATGGGGCTCACAACTATTGCAACTCCAGTTCCATGGCATAGAATGCCCTCTTCCAGCTAAAGGGCACCAGCAATTCAAGCAGTACACAAACATATCTGCAGGTAAAACACTCACACATATAAAATTAAATAAATAAATCTGAAGTAAGACAAATTAAAATCCCACTCAAACAAGTTAATAGCATGGAGGCTGGAGAGATGGCCCCAAGGTTAAAATATCTTACTACTTTATCATAGAAACAAAGTTCAGATTCCAGGAGCCATACTGGATCCCAGCACCCAATCAAAAGACTTTAACTCTAATTCTCAGTAATCCAATGTCTCCTTTTAACCTCTGTGATTACTTGAATACACATGTGCACACATACAAATGAAGTCAAATAAATGTTTTAAATCCAGCATCATGTGACTGCATAGCCCTCTGAGATCCCAAACATATTCAGCATCCAGACATCTTGGCTTACTATTTGATATTCACCTACTCAAATGAAAACTATGAAATTATTCAAAATGTCTTCTCTTCCCTCTCTCTGTATTCAACTGTTAATATTTTTAAAATCTTTGAAACTCATTAGTGCTCATCCTACCCCAAAATTTCCATTACACTACATCACTCTCGTTTGGATCATGGAAACCATTTCAATACTTATTTCCTTGTACTTAGTCTTTCCTTCATTAGAATCTGTAACCTCTAGATCACCAATGTCATCTTTGAAAAAAACAAAGAATACTCACATCAATCAATATATGCCCATTAAAACACTGCAGTGGTGCTCATCACATGTACAGTCCAACAATCATTGGTGTGATATACAAGTTTCCTGATCTAGTCCATGTTAACATTTCCAAAATGAACTCTTCCTATATCCCACATCCACCTTACATACCAAAATTGAAAACAGCTTGTTACTCCCTCAACAGTACATGCTCTCCCTATTTCATCTTTCCACATCACAGTCCCAAGGTCCTCCTTGACAGCAAAGCTACTCATCTTGACCACGTGAAGGGCAAGCTAATGACTGAGGAATAAATGAACACTGAGATCTTTAGGATCATCTGCCAGGAGTTGATGACCCTTTTTTTAGACTGTTACTTTAGGGAGGGCTGAATCTCAAAGGAACTTGCTTTTATCTTTTGACAGGGTCTTACTATGTAGTTCTGCTTGACCTGAAACTCATTATGTAGATCAGGATGGCCTCAAATTAGATTAGAGAGATCTGCTTGTCTCTGCCACGCAAGTGCTGGGATTAAAGATGTGAACTACCATGCTTGGCCAGAACATGCTAATACAACCTTCACTGTGGCAATAAAAGGGCTCCATCCTCAACCTGCCTTTGACCACAAATTATTAAAAAGCAAAACAAAACAAAACAGAATAAGTCTAATGATCCCAGGCTCAGGGGGACATCAGGTTGCTGCAATGTAGCTGAGTACACCTGTCTTGGCAGTTCATTGAGATGCCAACATCGAACAAGAGTAATTCCTTGTGATAGGGAGGTGAATGGTCTGGGTGAGATCTACCAGATGTCCAGGACTCTCCTGGAACCCCTTGACACAACAAAAATCTATACAAGTCCTGGAAAATGATGGGCAGTATCTGTTTAACTTTAAAAGCCAAATCCTGGGTGGGGAGTGACTCTCTAACAATCTCAGCCCCCAAAGGCTTTCATAGGACTCTCTGAATACAAATGTCACCCTCATTCCAGGCAACTAAGTATTATATTCTAAAGTCTAAGCAAACACCAACAGTGCAATTACATGTTTGACATGTTGACTATGGTCTTCAAGAAGACAGGATATCTTTATCTAGACAGAAATTCTCATTCCTGCAACCAAGCAAGGAACAGGGAAAGGTCACATTCTCATACATGTACACATACTAAGAGGACTGTCTCCCACACTCAATATACACAGATACACACTGGAAACCTCAGTCTTATACATGAGCCTCTTTGGTCACTACACAGACTCACAAACTCAGTGTTACATCCAGTGACCTTCATCCCAGCACACAAGGCATTGGCTGCTCCCTCATTGTTAAACACTCTGAATTGGATGTATCCTGCAGTGAATTCACCTGAAAATAAGAGACAGAAAACAGCATTCAAGGAAAATGCCACAAATAGCTGTCAACCTGAGTTTGGTGGTGCCAGGTTCAGGATACACAGTCTAAACTATCAGACCCAATGGGGGACCCTCACCTATTCCCATCCACAGACCCCAAGAACCAGTGTTTATAAAATGTCCCCATTTGCCAGAGCTTGAATGAAGAAATTTATGATACAGGAAGGTCTCTACTGAATATCTCCAAGGTCTTGTCACAGCAGTTAGCAAGTGCATCCATTCTGCTCCTGTTTACATTTACCTTGGAAACTTTTCTTTCAAGCCTTACATACCAACTATAAATTAGAACTTTGAATTATATAGCACAAGCTTATCATTTATAAAAGGTAGATGCCACATTTAGATTTATATTAAACAACATAACAGTCACCCCTCACAACAGAAAAAACTCCATTTTTTCTTTTTGTTCAGCCACATGCACATGATGTCTGTTCCTGAGAAACCTCTGAGTTATAACAAAGTTAAGAGTAGATTCTGGAACCTTGTATCCCCAGTGCACATGTCAACTTTCCTGCTTATGCCTGGTGCTCTCAGGTAAGTTCCTGGACCTTCAGTGCTCCAGTCTTTTAATCTGTAAAATGGGCTAATAATAGTTGATAATCCAAGGGCAAGCAAGTGAATGAAGTGAAACAAAACATAAACTTTCATAGATGAGAAGCAGGCTGTAATGCTTGGTAAATGACAGTTACCATAACTGAGTTTATCAAGTGTCCTGCAGAGGATTCAGAGACACATTAAAGACTCACTCTGGCCAAGGGGTGAGTAATAAGAGGCTGTCTTCTGAGCATCACCGAAGTCGTAGACCACAGGGAAAGCTGGGCCATTGTCAGTCCAACACTCCCCTGCTCCATATTTCACTGGGTACTTCTACAAGGAACAAAAGAAGTCACTGGGTAAGGATGGCAGCATTGGCACTCACAGGAACACTGTCCTGCATGGAAAAGCACAGCATGTGTCCCGTAACTGAGATTGTTTCCAAACAAGTCAGATAAGAGAATCCTTTCCTTGGTTTGTGTCTCTCTGACACCCTAGACACTTCCCCCTTTTTCTCTTCTCTTCTGCCCTTTCCTACTTCTCTCCTCTCCTCTCTTTTCCACATACTACTGCCCTTTTCCTTCCTCGACTCACTATATTTCAGAATAAGGGAAACAAGGAATACAGCCTGCCCACCCTCAAACACCTGCCTCTCTCCATACCCATGAAAACCAGCCTCAGTCAGCAGTCTTGATTACCTGGTACAGTCCAAACAGATTATGGCCCATATGCTGCAGGAAGCCACAGTATGTATGGTACCTCAGCAGGGAGCTGTTCCTCCAATTTTGCAGGGGGCTATTGTTTGGCACATGCCAGATACCTATGTTCTCAGCCTGGATGTCGAAGTAGCCAGGGTTCTGGAAAGCAACCAACACTGTATCTGACCAGGCCAGGAGATTTCACCAAGCAAAGACCTACATTCACAGTTGTCAGCAGAGCTGATATCTCTGGGCTCCAGGTGGACACATGACCAGCCATGCTCAGATACTCTAATTTACAAAGACAATGGTCCAACCACCTACTTAACCTAAAAGTCTACTTGGTAGGATGTTAAGATTCAAGATAAGTGTTTTTTTTTGTTTTTTTTTTATTTTTTTTTATTTTTATTTTTATTTATTTATTTTTTTTTTACTTCTTCAGCCCTATGTTGAAGGGCATCATTCCAACCTTCTCTCTGGCATGCTTGAACTACACTCACATCCTCATCCTTTCCCAAGTGACCACAGAGTGTACCAACCTTGTAGTCATCACTTGTGGCCACATCCACAGACCCAAAGGTGTTGTAGTTGGCCCAGTTGCCATCCCCCTCTGGGTAGTCGATTCTGTTGCCTTGCTGACTGGACCAGCGATCGCCGACTGTGCACTTCCCGCCCATGTTGTTCTCATGCACACTGGCCACCAGGGTCCAGCCACCACCTGCAGTGGTCATGTCACAGAAGGTCTGGTAGATGACACCATTCTTTGTGTGGAGGAAATAGAGGCCATCTGTAGAGAGAACCAGTCCACAGTCCTGTGTGCAGGCTCATTGTCCTTCTCTGCTCCAGAAGCAGAATGACTCTAGGAACTACAACCATGGCTCATGCCTCATATCCTGAGTGTCCTATTACAGGTGTCCCTGGGGATATTTGGATCTTCCTGATTTCAGAAAGCCAATCTTCTGTGACTGAGGCTGAATACAGAACTACCCAAAGTGACAATAATTTTTTTTTCTAAATTTAGACATAGTACTGTCAAAGGACCTAACAACTCCACTCATTAGATAACCAAAGAACTGGAAACGGGGGACTCAGATATGTACATTCATATTCATTACAGCTCTGGTCACAAGACATGGAAGGCAGAAACAAGCCAAGTATTTCTCTATATAAAAAGGAATAAGCAATATACTGTGCTGGCTATTTGCAGAATATATATCACATACACTCCTATATATCCAGTAGATCAAAAAGAATGAAGTGAGCTGCAGAAATGGCTCCATGGTTAAGAGCAAGTACTGCTCTAGCAGAGGACTTGAGTCAGTTTCCAGCACTCACATTTGTTAGTGTACAACTGCCTGTCACTCCAGCTCCAGAGGATTAGATGGGATGGCCTCTGCTGGCCTCTGAAATAACTGCATGCCTGCACATACATGTACACATTACCAAACACAGACATGTACATCTGTGTAATAATAATAATAATAATAATAATAATAATAATAATTTTTAAAAAGTAAATTAACTGTTCTATAACACATATGAGCCTTCCAGTATCCTAATGAAATAAGGCAGATTACTTATATGTGGTAACAAGAATTGACAGATTCATAGAAGTATGAAACTGAATAGCAGTTCACAGGGAATACACAAATTTGTTACTTTGTGGCTACGGAATTTCTCTTTAAGGAACAAAAACTTTCTGGAAATGGATAGTGGTGATCCATACCATTGTGAAAGTCCTTCTTGACTCTGAAAATCTTTCAGATTGGGTAAGTGGCACTTTTTATGCATTGTGTACATTTAAACACATTCTCTATATGAAAAAAAGAACACCTGTTCTGGAGGACTAAAGCCTGATTTCCTAAGTGGGTTATTTGTTTGTATTTTTGATATAGAGTCTCCCCAGGTTGTCTTGGAGCTTTCAATTCTCTGCCTTAGGCTCCCAAGTGTAAGGATTACAGTACACTCTTTAAATGCTTAATCACTCACCCCGGGCTCCAGTGACATTTTGCTTGATTTCCTTGCAGCTTCTGAACAGAGAGGCAGACACAGGATTGGCCCATCTGTTGGTTCCCAGGTTCTTTTTAACTAGAGAAGATGCAGAGTTTCACTCTCATGGGACACTCAGCCTCCTCTTATTGTCCATCCTAAACTCATTCCATGACTTCTCAAAGCCTCACTCTGAGAATCAACAACATTTGTAACTAGGAAGAAAGACAAGAAATTTGAAGGTGTGGAGAACTTTGCATCCAAAGTCCTGAAAAAGGAGAATAAAGTGAAGTCCAGCTTTGCAGTAGAGGAAATGCAGGGAGCCTAATGTGCCTGAAGCATGGGTAGTGAGGTTGACAGTGCAGAGGCTTGACCAAGGGACCCTGGAATAAGAAGCCTTGCAAACTAGCCTCACTCTGCACTGTGCTCTGAGAACCTAGAAATGCTGAAACAAACAAGAACTCTGGGGTCAGAGCTACTCAGGTGTAAGTAGCTCAATGTTTACAAGACAAGTACTTTTGGATTGTATTTACTGTGTCAAGCTTCAGTTCCCTAGAGCCTAATATCAAGCTGAAAAAAACTGTCATGTGGACATTAAGTAAGATGGCATTTAGAGACTTCCCCTTTTCCTTAAAACAGTAGTGAAGATGAAATACACATCTTAAAACAACAATTAGTTCTTGCAGAGAGCAGAATTGAAGACAACATTCTCTGGGCACAAACCAGGCCATTCACTTAGTATTGAAACCCTAAAGCAAAGGTCCTCAGCCTAAGGAATGACTAGGATGGTACACAGTTTTTGCATAAGTTCCTCTAAAACTACACACAAGTACAGAATCTGGACCAGGTCATACCTCAACAATCTCATTGCCACTGAGAGTTTCTTCAAGAGAAAATCAGCATCCAGCCTACATCTCAAAGGCATCATTTCTATGGAGGACTGTGTCCAGGAATATAACAAAAAGAGACCTTTATTTTTGTAGAGAGTGGGTGTAGGGGATAATTGGGAATGGTTAGAAGGAAGAAAGGGGATGGGAAAATAATACAATTGTATTTAATTTCAATATTTTTTTAAAAAAGCATAATTGACCAAGCTGTGGTGACCCACATCCCAGCACTCAGGATACAAAGTCAGGCAGATCTCTGAGTCTGAGGGCAGGCTGGTCTACAGATCATGTTCCAGGACAGCCAAGGCTACACAGAAAATCCCTGGCTCAAAAACAAACAAACAAACAAACAAACAAAAAAACCAATAAAACAACAACAAAATACCAAACAACAACAAAAGTAGGTTCTGGAAGCAACCCAGTCTAATGATGACTGCCTATAAAACTAGAGGTGACCTGAGGAATCTGGGTTCTGCTGCAAGACTCACCAGCACTGCCACTTCTGGTGGCCAGGATGATAAACAGCAGGAAACCGAGTTGGGTCATGGTCATCTAAAGAAAATCAAGATGAAGGTTAGTCTCTATCCAGACCATCTTTTCCTCTTATCCCTGTCTCAGCTCCTATCTAGTCCTTCCTTTCCTTTAAACTCCTCACTTCTCTGGGCCTAAAGACCTGAGCTGGAGTCTACTTCCCTTATTCTATCGATAGCAACTACCTTCCCCTCCATACCTGGCCAGCTGAGTGGAGGTAAGCCACTCTCTCTCTCTGCAGAGTCTCTACTGTGGTCATGATGAGGTTTGTATCCTTTTATGGGAAAATCCTGGTGGGAATAGCCCAGACTTTGCCAGGCTCCCCCTTTCCTGGCAGGATGCCACTGGAGAGGAAACTTTTATTTATTCCAGGAAAGTTCCTTGTACAGTGATGACACATGGGATCCAAAGGCTCAAAAAGACACATATTAAATGTCATATCCTAGCACTCTCTCCATATTTGGGTATATTCCTGTGTATTTTCCAAAAAGGAAATAGATGATGAGACTTGCAACATTTGATATCCATTTGGACTTTTTTGTTTGTGTCTTTCTTGCAAGATAATACTAAAAAACTGCAAACGTTTATAATTATACTTATTTCATGGAAGAAGAAAGCTTTTTGGGGGGATTACAATGTATAAAAGAGTAAATTTCACGTAGCCCAAGCTGATTTCAAAATCTGTTTAGGTGAAGATGTCCTTGAACTTCTGATTCTTTTCATTCCATCTCCCAAGTGCTGAGATTATAGGCACACACCATCAAATCTGACTATTAAAAAGAGATTTTAACAATATAGTAGTAATATAACCATTTAAGAATAAATATAAACCATTAGTCTGCATAAATTGAGTTACACACAGCCCTCACTGTTTTGTCTTGGATTTTCTCATAGTTACCACAAACTAGTGAAATTTTACAATAGACCGAATTTGGTATTCAATCTCTATAAATTCTTCCTAATGATATTTTGAACTTCTTCTATCCCCACCTTTTTTTCCAGTTCTCAGACACCACTTTGGGCTATAATGGAATGAATTGCCTTTTCCTCAGAGATGAAACATCCTCAGTACAAAGCTGTATTACAATACTGATTACACTGCAATCCTTTGGGAGTCTGCTTTTTGTCAAGCTTATATTTTTTCTTTGTATGTTCAAAAGATTGATTTACACAATAGAACTCAGATAGGTTGATAAAATAGAACAAAACAGAGGCACGTAGTTCAGCTGGTAGAATGTTTGCCTTGTATTCATGAGCTATAGGTTCAATCTCTAGCATCATATGAACTAGGTATGGTGGCAAATGCCTGAAATTCCTGCACTTGAGAAGTGGATGTCAAGGATCAGAAATTCAAGGGTATCCTCTACTACATAGCCAGGTTGGAGGACAGAATATGGTACATAAGATCCCATAAAACCAAACCATACCTAACAAGAACTGTTCTCTCTCTCTCTCTCTCTCTCTCTCTCTCTCTCTCTCTCTCTCTCTCTCTCTCACACACACACACACACACACACAAGTCAATACATTTTTAATGAATAAATTCAAGACCATCTGTGTCTATGAATTGAGTTGGAAGCCACCCTGTCTGTGTAACTTTATTTTATTGGTTCCTCGATTGCTACTGTATGGACCAGGCCATGGAGTCTCCAATAATCACTCAACTAACCTTTCTATCTGAGGGAATAAAACTTAATTCTGGGGCCAGCAAAAAAGGAAAATGTGCACACACACACACACACACACACACACACACACACACACACACACACACACAGACAGAGAGAGAGAGAGAGAGAGAGTCTATTTCTTCTTTCTTTACTTTTTAAACACGCTCTTTTTAGATTCCTCACATCAAGTTCATTACAAAGAGGATTTTCCTCATAACCAAAATTTACACAGTACATAATCACTCTAAAAACATATTTTTCTGGAACAAGTCAACCCCAATACATTTCTTAATCACATTTTTATGCTTTTCCTGAGAAACCCACACTTAGTCAAACACTTATCTTTTAGACTTCTCACACTTCAAGAGCCTTTCATCCATAACCATTAACATAGGCTGTAGCTCTAATAACTGCCAGAAAAACAGGTTACTTGTTTCCCTTTTAGTATTTAGAGTCTTGTTCAGTTAGTTTAACTGTCCATTCAATTCTTTGTTTTCTAGTCACATGAAGTCAATTGTTTAAAGTTTTGTTTTAGCTATGACACACACTGAAACCTGTGAATACATTTCCCAATATCAAAAAGTACTTGAGCTAATTCCTGGGACTCACTTGTTTTCCTAATCATTAACCTAAACCACAGTCTATTCAGCTCCTCAAGTAAAACTCTTAAGTCCTAGCCTCGTGACACTT
Organism: Peromyscus maniculatus bairdii; assembly: GCF_049852395.1. Lineage (NCBI taxonomy): Eukaryota > Metazoa > Chordata > Mammalia > Rodentia > Cricetidae > Peromyscus > Peromyscus maniculatus. Next base: position 80,833,169 of record NC_134862.1, read on the forward strand.
TCTTGTTCCTGTTTCCTACCCTTTGCAGCCACTGCTTTTTCAGGGGTGGGGGCAACACTATATCCTACTTTTACCTCTATTAATTTCCCCTCTAAACTAACCTCTACAATAATCCCTTATTATATTTATGAAAAATCTTCAATCAAGGAAATTCTATTTCAACTAACACTATTCTTGTATAAAATCATTACTTCAATTAAACAGGACATCTTTTTTTTTTTTTTTTAAAGATTTATTTATTTATTATGTATACAGAAGAGGGCACCAGATCTCATTACAGATGGTTGTGAGCCACCATGTGGTTACTGGGAATTGAACTCAGGACCTCTGGAAGAGCAGCCAGTGCTCTTAACCTCTGAGCCATCTCTCCAGCCCCTAAACAGGACATCTTAAGAGGAAATCATATTCATAACAATCCACAAGTATGAATGTCTAGTAGAATGGGATAATCGCATGAGATAATCACACTACATTAAAAGCAGTGGGGATTCCCTCACACCCATCCACACCATGCCATTTACTATAGAAAAACGGCAGAGGCAAACATGTAAAGACACAGCAGTAGCAAGAGACGCTCAGGAGCTGAAGCCCTCTGGGCCTTGCCTATCTGAGATTCACCCATCAGTGCCTTGCACTGTGATGAGTTAAAAGCTCAATTGTCACCTGCTGCTCTTCTGACTTGGCCAACACTAGATGTATCCTTTTTATTTTTATTTATTCTTCTCTCATACAATACATTCCAACTGCAGCCTCCACTCATTCACTCCTCCCAGTCCCTACTCCCCATACTCCCCTTCTCCCAGAGAGCCTCCTTCTCCAGTCCCTTCTTATGCTGTGTTCTGTTAATATTCTTGGAAGGCATGCTCTTTTTATTACTTTTTACATCTTTGATATTATTAGACACCTCTTACTTACTGGTACATAAATCATAGAACAGCCTACAAAGTTTTAGCCCAAAGAGTCTAAGAAAATCTAGGCGATTTGGAGGATATCAGCTTCCTAACCACCAGCATCCAGCTGACATAGCAGTTTGTTTATGTCTCCAAGGCCATAGGCTCTTTCTGTCACCATCTTGCTTCACTGTCAGTGGCAGTGCCCTGCCAGAGCAATGTAGGTGACATTTGAAGTTCAGGTGCCAGCCCATCAGAAAAGAAACTCTCTGATGGGAATGTCTCATTCAAGCAAGGCTTATGAGAATAGAGACTGCAGAACATCTTTTGCTTATGCTGTGCCTTCACATTGCTGCTGCCACAGGCTTTTCTCTGGTATCTTATAGGATGTATTTATACATTGGGAGTCCCCCACTGCCTGCATTGTAGTGTGTTTTTCTCATGAATGCATCACAATCTATTGGGGATCTCTGTCTGTGGATTGTCTAGAAGATGACTCCTCCTTAAGCTGTATTGTCCATTTGATATCAACAATGTTAGCTTATGCAGAGTTCTAAGGAATAAAAACAAATACAAACAAATATTACATAAGTCAGGGATTATAAAATCCCTGAGAACTGCTTTGTATCACAGCTCAGGTTAACATAGGAAAACAGTCAAATTTCCCTAGCTGCTAAGACAGCTGTACATTACTAGGTCATATAAAGCTTTAAAGTAGCATTAGATTAGAGCAAGTAAGTTGCTAATGGTTTTTAAATAAACAATTTCCAGGAAAAGCAGTCCAGTTCACAAGGACATAACAGCCAACTGTCTGATTTGTTGAATAAGGTTAGATATGCAAAGCAACCTAATTGCTATGCCAGTATCTCTTCCTAGGTCTGGCTGATAACTAAGGTAGTGATTAACTCTCTATATAAATTCCTAATCTTAGTTTTATGATATCGGTATGTAATCTGAAGACTCAAAGTTCAGCCAACTAACTGTTTTTCATGTTGAGTCCAGAAATTGTGTGGGTGACAGGGAGCAATTAACTGAGGTCTAGAGACAAATTCAGTTTTGTTCAACTACACCATGTGGGGAAGATTTTCCAACTGGACAGGGCTACAGAGAATACCTGATGTCATAGCCTTGAGAAAGAGTTGCAAGTTTCTTTTTTTAATCTTCCTAGATAGATAAGAAAATGACTGGTTTTTTCATTGCAGCTACAAGAAATTAGGGAGCTGAGATTTATTTCATATGAGTTGTCGGGATGACTCTGTTTTTTATCATTTATTTAAGAAATGGAATGTGACCTTCAAATGTAACTTCTTCATTGCCTAAAGGATTCTGTATATATTTTGTATATATTGCTGTGAAGAACAAATAGATTCAGAGCCAGCATGAGAGAATAAAGAAAAGTAACCTTCAAGAGAGTATGTATGAGCTTTTTCCATTTCCTAAAAATCCTAAGAAAGAAAAAGTTTAAGTTTTGTGAAGCTGTGGACTTCCCCTTTGAGCCCTGCTTGCAGTCTGGAAACTGGTTCTTTCCAGGCTGCCATACTTTACCTATGACTGAGCTCAAAGTAGCTACTGTTGTTGTATTACCACAAAACAAGGGAGAATGGATTGTCTCCTCCTACAGTTCTTTTTCAGGAGACAGAAAGTATTTCCTAGGATCCTCTTCATGACTTTCCTCATTGGCCAGAAATGAATCCTGTATTGCAACAATGCTTCTTTGCAGAACTGTAAAATTATTTTTTTAATTTTTTTTGCCTAAACACTGTCAATTCATTTTCTTACAGTTATCAAGAATAGGAATCCAAGATGTATCAGAAGGACTCCTTCCAAGGCCTCTCTGCTCACTTTGTAGACAGCCACATTCTCACTTCATTTTCTTATGCTATGATAAGAAAATTCTTATTTTATTTATCCTCTTACTTTTGTGCATGTATTTCTGATGTCTCTCTCTGGGCTCAAATTTCTTCATCTTTAGAATAGACCAGCTGTATTGAATTAAGAGCTGTCCTAATTATCTAGTTTTCATTTAATCACCATATTAAAAATCCCATTTTCAATCACAAACACAATCTGAGGCACTGGACAAGGACTTGCACATAAAGATACCATAATTCACCCCAAAGACATAGCTATTCCTGAAATAACTCCTGGCTAAGTAGTGAAACATCTGCCTTAAGACAACGACCTGGCCATGGGCCAGATACTGGTGACTTATACAGCAAGACTTTGGCCTCTATTTTGAGCATCCTAACTCTTATTTCTAGTATTGGCTGACTCCAATCTCTCTCTACACTATTGTTTTATCTTTCATCACAGTGACTGTATCTTAATCTACTACTATTTCAACTAGCAATTGTGTGTGACTCTGCAGTTACTGGCCTGCTGCTCTGGCAGCAGCCAGGCAGCTCAAGCCTCAGCCTGGTGGGAATTCTTTTCCTGCAGGCACTGACTCTGTCAATTCCACTAAAGTTAGCTTCAACTAAATCTCTATCATTCTATTTATAAAAACTCAAGACTCAAAGGCTGGGGTGAAACCTCCTAGCTCAGGGAAGCTGAGCAGAATCTAGCTAACCTTCTCTTTTTGCTGACACCTCACAAAAAGAGACAATCCGTTGGCTCTGTCAAAACAGGGAAAGCCATGCCACTCAAAATCCCTCCCCACTACTTCCAGAGGATCTCTTTGTAGCCTATCTTTTATGATTACCCTGTCAATTAATTGCTAATGCAGCCTCCTGATCCAAGGTTAATTTTATTTAATTAATGCAAATGCAAACTCAGGATTCACAGTGGGATTGAATATCCTCCAACACTGCCCTGCTGCCAAGAAGAATCCTTATAAAGCAAAAGCCTTAGCTAAGAATGATGGCCCATAACCATAATCCTGGCATTTGGGAGGTGGAGACACAAGGATAAAGTATTCAAGGTCATCTTTCTGTACATAGTGAATTGGAAGTCAGCCTGAACTACAGATGAGAGACTCTATCTGAAAAAAAAAATAAAACAAATCAAAACACATACAGATGCACAGACACAGACACACAAAGAAAGAGACACAGACACAGACACACAGACACACACAGAAACACACAGACAAACAGATACAAACACAGACACACATAGACAGATACACACACACACACACACACACACACACACACACACATACACGCATATAGCACCATGATGACTCTTGTGATCTCATCAAAAATATTGCTGTCACCCTGTATCAGCTGGGTTCAAAGCCCATGTCATAGTGATTGTGTCAGTTACCTATCTGTGTGACTTTGTGATTTAAAACAGGACTCATTCCTTTAGTCTATGAGACCTAAAGTTTGAGCAGCACGTAGAGGGCATGGCTAGCTTCTGCTGGGTCACTCCCATGCTTTCCCTCCCTTTACTGTCAGGGTGGGATTTTAGGGCTGAATCACTGTCACATCTGAAAGCAAAGCAAGCCAATGGCTGGCGGTCAGTGCTGTAAGACTGCACAGCAGCTGCTCTCTCCAGTCTTTCTCTTGCTCTCTTCGGAACTCACGTGTGATGTAGATCAACTTCCTTACTCAGCAGAATAGAGTCAGAGATGTTAGTAGTGTGTCTGCAGAACCAGTGAGTGTGTTATTCCTACTGTTAGCAATGATTAACTGGGTAGTGGTGGTGAGAGCAAGGTCAGGGCACAGAAGTTGCCCCAGTTGACCTTTCTGTTTGTGCTACAGACTAAACTGGGCAAAGTTTGAGTCTCTGTTGTGTGTGGTGACAGCTGGAAGTTTTGATGAAGGGAGAACATGATGACAAGAATATGAAAAAACTAGAGCCTTGGGTTTGATCCCCAACCTTGACAAAAAGGTGTGTGTGCAATGAGAGGCATGCTTGCTTTAATGGGTGCTTCATCACACCTTACTTAAATTAAAAATTTTGTTTTTGAGACAGAGTTTCTCTGTGTAGCCCTGGCTGTTCTGGAATTTGCTCTGTAGACCAGGCTACCTTGAACTTACAGATTTACCTGCTTCTGCCGCTGTTCCTGGCCTTACTAAAAATTTTAAAAATCACTTTAATTTATTTATTTCTGTGTGTGTGTGTGTGTGTGTGTGTGTATGTGTGTGTGTGTGTGTGTGTGTGTGTGTGTGTGTGTGTGTGTGTGTGTGTGTGTGTAAGGTATACATGTATGGAAGTTATGGAACAACTTAAGAAAGTCACTTTGTTCCTTCCTCCACATGGATTCTGGGCATTAAACTCAGGTTTGGTGGTGAGTGTCTTCACTCAATTAATCATCTTATTGGCTCTGTTCATCTTAATTGTTGAGACAGGGGATCTCTCTGAACCTGGAGCTTGTCCATGTAACTAGACTGGCTGTCCAGCAAGGCTAAGGGATCCACCCATCTCTACTTGCTCAGAGATGTGAGTCAGGTTCAGGTTGCTGTACCCAATTTTATGTGTGTGCTGGTGATATAAACTTATGCTTGAGCAGTGTGATGACTAATCTTGGCTGTCAACTTGACTACATCTGGAATCAGCTAAATCTGAAGCTACTGGGTGTGCTTGTGATGGATTTTCTTGATTGGATTATTTGTGGTCTTAAATCTGGGCCACACCTCTGGTGGCAGCCCACAAGAAGGATATGGAAGAAGGAAGCTTTTGCTTTTTGCCTGCTTTTCTTCACTCTCGATGGTGAGTTTGTATATCCTGTTCCTGAAGCATTCCTTTGCTGGTATTATAACATGCTTCTTTTCCCTCATAAATTGAAGACTGGCAGCTCTGTAGATATTTCCTGGGACTTCAGCACCAGTTGGGACTGCTGGGACATCCAGTCTCTAAACAACTCTAAGGAACCCAGTTTAACACACACACACACACACACACACACACACACACAGAGAGAGAGAGAGAGAGAGAGAGAGAGAGAGAGAGAGAGAGAGAGAGTTCTGTTCCTTTAGAGAACCCTGAGTAATACACCCAACAAACGAGTTCATTCCCCAGCCCCTGTGAATGGAGGTCTTGTGAATAATGTCAAATTATACACAACACCCTTTCTATATCTATCAATATGATCATATTATGTTTCTCTTCAATTTACCATAAACTCATCTTAAAAACCACCTTTTTATGCCCAGACCTCAAGTCCCAATGATCCTGTAGCAGCCCTTGGAGCAAGAACCCCCAGTGAGGAGCCCCAGGTGACCCATGGACCACCTTGGGCCTGGATGCCAAAGAGTCCTTGCACAAGCAATTTCTGTCCAAGAGGATCCTGTCAATCCACTCCATCTACACAATGATCACTCCTACTGCAACCTCACCCCCAAGGCTTCCCCACCTCCCAGCCCTGTCACCACTTATGAGCCCTTGCTCAGTTACTTTTCGATTCCCAGGCCTCTGGATGCAGAGGCTGGGTAATTCTATCACCCACCAACAACCACAGCAGGAGACATCATGGAACTCTAAGTGCTTGTGAGCAGCATCCCTCCCCACCTTCTAAGCCCATGCAGAGGAGACAAGCAATGCCCCCAAAGGAGTATGGTGAGTGTTTATCCTTCTAATAGAGAAAGACAGTGAGCTCAGTGGAACCCCGAGAGAGAGGGGCACTGTTTGGGAAGAGAAGTACCACAAGTGAATAAAAAGTTCAGAGTGGTTTAACTAACTTATCCTCAAATGACAGTGGTGTTTCGAGTTAACTCCTTTGGAGAATACACAGACTCTCAAAGTCAACAGAAAGTCTTTCTTCACTGGCTGGCAGACTACACAGGGAATCCTGTAGCCACAAACCTTACTGTTCTTGGCTTTTTATGCACAAAAACATTACCCTGTTTGACACACACTGAAGTTATCAGAGATAGTTGGCAATATGTAGAGCTACAAAAGCAAAAAAGGGTAGTTCACTTAGGGATCTTCCCAGAACTATGAATGATATCCATGAAGGTCTTTGTTCTTGTTTTGGCAGGTGTAGGCAGCTATGTGATGGGCTCTTAAGTGAGGATGGTACCTTGGGACATCTAACATGGTGTCAGTTGTTTTAATTCTGAGAGGCTGTTACAATGTTCCTCAGACTCCATGTTCAACACACGATCAGATCAGTACACACTTCCTCAGGTGCTCTGTTACCAGCTCCATCTCTCCTGCCCCTATGTCATCCCTCCATTCTCTGAGATCACTGCTATTTGCACTTTCCCTCAGGGGACTGAAGCCCTTCCTCCTAGGTGTTTCTTCATCCTGTACACAGGGTTATCTTAATGCAATAGCAAGGCTGTTGCCTTGTTTACATGGCTCCTTCGGCAGTTCCTACGAAACTATTATGAGACTGTACTTGTTAAGCCAATATTTTCTTTGTAAATTTACACAGCTCCATAAGCCCTGACAAAAGAGAATAGGACTACATCTGGGTCTTAAACCAGTGCTCAAATAACATGTATACTTGCTGTTACACTAGAGTTAGCACTGTCTCTAATGATGGTTCATGTTCATTCAGTGACATATTGTTGCTTGTGATTTATCCTGCATAGTACTTGAGACTTTGCTCAAATCCATGTTCTCATATTAATTAGATATGTTAGCTTTGTATCCAATAAAATGTTCCTTTCATTCACTCTGATAATTGATCTGCAGCTATAGTTTAGATTTTCTATCTAGCCATTCTATCACTTGGAGAAAATAGCTTATTTCTCCTCCTGTTTCATCTCTCTTAACATCAATATTCACACCAAACATTTATAATAAACCCTACCTCAAGTTAGTGCTGTGAGGAGTCAAATGAAAGTACCAAAAACAGAATGTGTGCAAACACGTGGGAAGTATTACACTTTTCTTCCTTTGAAGAAATCTCTGCTGTGTTTCCTAGTTTTGGAGGGAGGTAGAGACCCAGATGCTGGGAAACTAAAGGAATAATCCTTCCTCATACTCTCTGGCCATCTCCAATACTGGCAGATAGCCTGGATATAGCCAGTTGGATGCTGTAGACCAGAATTATGACTCTTGAGGTGGAAAAACAAATATTATGCTTTAAATATGAGTGTCTACTACAGGCCTGTGTGTTGAATGTTTGGTCCTCAGGTGGTGTCACAGAGACTAGAGGCATTGGATTCCCTGGAACTAGTGCTGGGAATCAAACTTGAGTCCTCTGGAAGAGCAGTACATGCTCTTGAGTAGCAAGTCATTTCCCATGGGACACCATGAAAATAATGGCATGTCCCTGTCCTTTCTCTACAGCAGGTGAAGAGTTAAGCCAAATAACCTTCACAGTGAGGTCCTCCTGGCAGCCTTCTCTGGATTAGAGCTCCCTGCTCCTGTCCTTCCCTACCTCCATGAGTCACACTTTGCTAGAACCTGTCACTTTTACACTGGAAAAGCCTGCAGCTTTAGAATGTGGCTCATCTGTCTACTTTTTCACAGCTCCCCAGTCCTTATTGATCTAGTTCCTGGACTAAGTGCTGGGGACATGTAAAGGACAGAAGTGTTTTCTAACTGGTCTGCACACTCCCAATCAACAGTGCCTGACACAGGGGAACAGGGTCAAACAAGGGAGACTGTTGTTTTACATTCAGCACAGTGGTTGTGCCTTAATCTACTGCTATTTCACCCAGCAGTTGAGTCTCTGCAGTTACCAGCCTGCTTTTATGGGCAGCAGCCCAACTGCTCAGGTCCCAGCCTGGTAGAAATTCTGTTCCCACAGGCACTGGCTCTGTTGCTGCCAGTAAAGGTAGCTTTAATGAAATCTCTATCATTCTACTTATAAATAAGACTTGAGATTCAAAGGGTTGGTGGAAACCTGCTAGCTCAGAAAGGTTGAGTAGCAACTAGCTAACCTCCTCTCCTTGCTGATGTTTCCCCCCAAAAGTGTGTCCTTCTGCTCCTCCAAAACAAAGAAGCCCTGCCACTCCAAGTCCCTCCCTACTATTCCTGGTGCAGCTCTCTGTCTTTTCCAGATGCCCTTTGATGTCCTAGGATTACTTTCTGTCAACTAGTTGCCTACTGAGCCTCCTGACCCAAGGTTAATTTTGTTTAATTAACACAAACACTAACTTTGAGTTCACAGTGTGATCAAATACACCCGAACATGGGACTGTCAATAGATAACTCATTCAGGTTTCCTATTGCTTTCTCTAATTGGAAGAAAGGTGTGTGAAAATAATGAGGAACCAAGAAAATACATGTAGTTTTTAGATTTTTTTTTTGTTGTTGTTTTTCGAGACAGGGTTTTTCTGTGTAGCTTTGCGCCTTTCCTGAAACTCACTTGGTAGCCCAGGCTGGCCTTGAACTCACAGAGATCCGCCTGCCTCTGCCTCCCGAGTGCTGGGATTAAAGGCGTGCGCCACCACCGTTATTTATACATGTATGTGTGTGTGTGTGTGTGTGTGTGTGTGTGTGTGTGTGTGTGTGTGTGACACACAAGCCATTATGCTGTGGGGATCAGAGGACAATTTTACAATTCAGTTTTCTCCTTCTACTATGTGGCTCTGGGAATCATATTCAAGTCATTGGGCTCGCTGGCAAATACCCCGAGCAGATGAGCCATCTTGTTGACCCCCACACCTTTAAGATGAAGAATGAGGACAAGAGGTAAGAGAAAAGTCAGAAAAGAACAGCTAGCAAAGGCCAGGTTATTAAGGAAGAGAAGGAAATGGGAAAGAAGCGGGGGAAGAGTACAGACCACAATCAATTTCTCATTCAGGAACTAAGAATTCTAGTTCATACAAGATAAATATTCTTCCTCTCCCCAACATTCGTTTTAAGATTGTTTTGCTTGCATGTATACACACAACATATATGTGCAGTGCCCAAAGAGGCCAGAAGAGGGCATCAAATCATCTGGAACTGGAGCTACAGACAGTTGTGAGCTATGAGGGTGCTGGGAAACAAACCTATGTCTTTTGCAAGAGCAGTGTAAGGTCAATTTAGAACACATAAGACTCTGTCAGAGAAAAAGGAGGGAGTGAGGAATAAGAGGAGGAAGATGGAAGGGGAACAGAGAGATGGATCAACACTTCCAAGGACATTGCTCTTTTCAGAGGACCCAAGTGCAGTTACCAGCACTCACTTTAGGCAACTCACAACCTCCTGTAATTCCAGTTCCAGGGAATCCAATGACTTCTTTTGGACTCAGCAGGTACCTGCACATAATGTAGTGCAAATTACCACACAGAGACACGTATATACATACATAATTCTTTTACACATTTTTTAAAAATTTTAATCTTCAAAAACAAAACAAAGAAATAGTGGGTAAAGTGCCTCCTCCATGCCCTGTATGCCTCAAGATGTTTGGGAGGCTCTACTTAAAGAAATACATTTAGAAGACTGGCTGGAGGCCATGCCAATCAGAAGAACAGGTAAAAGTCTATCTTTGCTTGGAATCCTCTCACACACTTGGTTCAGATCAGTTTGATTATTATAGATGACTAGTATTAACCTGTATTTCTTTACTATCCTAAATAGCTTTCAAGGAATAAAACTTTACATTTTAAAATGAGTGCACAGGTATAATACCTTAAGCAAGAATAGAAATGTATATAAAGTATAACGAAAGCAACCTTAAATTTGTATCAATAAACAAAAATCAATACCAATGTGAAATATTTGAGTCCAGCAGTTGTTCTTTTAGTTTAAAAGTAGATTCAGCAATATACCTTTTTATCCTATCATTTCTATAGTCCCCCTTTTTCTTTTCAGAATGAGATCCCTGAATCTAATCTCCTTTGTTCAGCCTTTTTTCCTGACCATTACTGTTAACAACTTGTAACCAACTCCTCTAAATGATGACAAATATACATAACCCATAGAATGACCAAATACAACCCACCACACCTCTTGGGAATGTGGATGTTGTGTTCTCTAGACTGCTTTCAGGTGTCTGGGGGGGGACACAATGGTATCTCTAGGGGACCCTTAGAAAATCGGGATAATGATCAAGTCCTGGGAGAGCTAGTTGTTGTCTAGTCTTGGTGAGATGGGAAAATGTGGGGTTTATCTGAAATCTGGCAGGAATAGTCTGTGAAGATGAACCTTCTCAGCCAGCAGCTTTGAAGCTGTTCTGGATGTAGAACTCTGAGGAAACTACAAGAGAGGCATCTGAGAGGCTGGATCACCTGGGCCGCCCATTTTCATTGGTGTCTGGTCCCCTTGTTCTGAAATCACACAAACTTTTAAAGATAACATACATACCTGTATTAACACAAGTATGGAATGTGTGGTGTGCACAAGTCAGTTAAACATGATTTTTTGTTCTATGTTTGAGCAGGTAAAAGGCATCTGTCAACTTTATAAGTCTGGATGGACTGCATAACCAAACTGCATTATAAATATCTATCCATGCCATATGAAAGGATGGCATGTAATAATAAGTCATGAGGACTCTGTAGCCAACAAGAGTTATCATGTCTCATCTCATCTCTGAGATGTTCCCATGCAGAGGGATCAGCTTAGACATCGACTGTCCTGTAGTCTTTCTTGTCTTTCTCCCCCAGGTTTGTAGTCAAGATCCTCAGGAATTCTCCCCTGGTCAAATCTGATCTCTATTAACCTGGAAGGAACCCACAGCCTTTCACTTCCTGTGGAAACAAAAGCATAACCTCTTCCCCAACATAATACATTTTCTCACTTCCATGTCAAGTTAAGGCATTTATTTCTAAAGTATATAGGTTGGTTTAATTCAGCAGTCCCCTCCACAGTCCAATGTCTCTCAGCAGCTTTTGCTTGTTCATTAGCATTCAAAAATAATCAAAATTAACAAAGCACCATATAAGGCCCAAACTCCCTGTGTTATAGTATTTTCCAATCTTACAAGGCTTACTTTTTTATTACTTTATTTTTCTCTTTAAAGACTTTGTTATTTTTAAACTATTTTTTTTCTATGACTGTCTATACATTCTTTTTCTGTCTGGCCTTTACTTTATTAGGCACCTGCATCATTCTCTGACCACGTGATTCAAACCTTTCACCCACCACGTAGCTCATGGTTGGCTGGCAGCTCAGGCCCATAGGCAGCTGCTGGGAGGCATGTCTCTGTAATGCAGCCTGAATGAGAGACTGTAAGACTAGGAAGCCACATTCAGCTCCGTTTCTGTGTGTTTGGAAACTTTATTTTTTAAAACATTCTCAGGTCTTATGTGGAAATATGTGTCTCTATGTTGGATGCCATTATGTGAATGAATTTTTCTTTGGGCTGCCAGCTTACAAAATATGACACCGAAACTTATTATTAATTACAAAAGATTGGCCTTAGCTTAGGCTTGTTCCTAACTAGCTTTTATAATTTAAATTAACGCACTTATATTATTAATATACATGCTATTGTGTGGCTCATGGCTTTTACCTCTTCTCCTTCATGTCTGGGTTCCTCTGTGTCTGGCCTGCAATTCTGCCTTTCATCTTCCCAGAACTCTCTCTGTCCAGAAGTCTCTGCTATACCTCCTGCTTAGCTATTGGCCATTTAGCTTTTTATTAATCCAATCACAGTAACATATCTTCGCACAGTGTAAAGGAATATTCCGCAAACTTTTCCTGCTACTCTTTTGCCTTGTCCATGCTTAATATGAGGGGATATGCCTGGTCTTATTGTAACTTGTTATACCATGTTTGGTGGATAGCCCCAGGAAGTCTGCTCTTTTCTGAAGGGAAATGGAGGAGGAATGGATCTGGGAGAGAAGAAGGTAAGGGAGGGACTGGGAGGAGAGGAGGGAGGGAAGGCTACTGACAGATGTAATGTATCAGAGGAGAATAATTTTTTTTTTTAAATTCCCAGTCCTGATATTCCAAGAGAATCAAACAGGGGAACAGAACACTTTTGAAATCTCCCACCCCAGTACCAAATGATTCACGAAGACTCCAAGCCTGCAATGAACACAATTTATTCTCCTTTCCTGTGTCATTAGCATTTTAGTAACTTGGTCAGTTTTTCTCCATGAATGTGAGTCCACAACTGGAGCAGAAATCTGGGTCCCACACCACAAGGTTCTCAACGATAGAACAGAAGGACGGCTGCTTCAGTTATATTCTGGCTACTGCTGTACCCACTGTGAGTTCCATATCCATTCCAATCAAATGCAGAGAAGTCGCCACACTGATTGGGATCAGATTTTGGGAAGTATCCTCCTCCACCAATGCAGTGCTGAAAAACAAGGGGAGCATGTAACAATGAGAGGTGTTATGGCTTGAATGAAGTTCCCTCTCCAAAGGTGTTGTGTACTGAATGCCCAATGCCCAGTGTAAGTAACATTCAGAGGCAGAGCTTTGGTGAAGAAATTTTTTTTTTTTTTTTTTGGTTTTTCAAGACAGGGTTTCTCTTGTGTAGCTTTGCACCTTCCCTGGAACTCACTTGGTAGCCCAGGCTGGCCTTGAACTCACAGAGATCCACCTGCCTCTGCCTCCCGAGTGCTGGGATTAAAGGCGTGCGCCACCACCGCCCGGCTAAGAAATTTAATATGAGGACTCTGCCTTCATCTGAAGTTAGTCACTAACAGAGTCACCATTTTGAACTGACTACTGGGAGGCAGTGGAGCTATGGAAGGAGGGATCTGGTTAGAGGAAATACATCACTGGAGGTGTGACTATCATATTTTGAAGGGTATCTTGTCCTGGCCTTTCCTGGTCTTTCTTGACTCCTTGCTGCTATGCAGTGAGGAATATTGCTCTGATACATCTTTCCTGCATGATATTTTTCATGCCCTAGTATGGATTTAAAAGCAATAGAGCCAAGTGACCATGCATTAAAAATTTAGAGATCATTAAACTAATGAAGCCCCTTCCTTGTCTTAGTCAGGGTTACTATTGCTGTGATAAAACATATTAACCAATGCAACTTGGAAAGAAAATGCCTTATTTGATTTATACTTTCACATCACTCTTCATCCTTGAAGGAAATAAGGACAGGAATTCAAACAGGGCAGGAACCTGGAGGCAGAAACTGATACAGAAGCCATGCAGGGATGCTGCTTATTAGCTTGCTCCTCATGGAGTGTTCGGACTGTTTTCTTTTTTTTCTTTTTTCTTTTTCCTATTTTTCTATTCGGACTGTTTTCTTACAGAACTCAGGATGACCAGCCCAGGGGAGGCTGGGCCCTCCTTCATCAATCAGCAATTAAGCAAATGATCTACAGGCTTGCCTATAGCTTGATGTTATGGAGACATTTTCTCAATCGAGGTTCCCTCATCTAAGATGACTATAGCTTGTGTCAAGTTGTCATAAAACTAGCCAGCACATCCTTCTTTCCATATATTGTTTCTCTCAGGTATTTATCACAGAGGAAAAAGGCTGACTAAAACAGCTGATGAGTCCAGAGACATCTCAATAGCCAAGATCAGTGAACTCTTCATCCCTCATCAGACTCTCTGTTGCCAAAAATCACTCTATTTGATGTATAAAACCCCCTTCCTTTAGTGGCATCACTGTCTCTTCCTTCCTTTCCATCAACTTCTCTGAACCTTTGTTCTCAGGTTCCCTGGCTAGACTTTTCCTTCATGAATTCCTTAAGTGCTGCTTCCCAAAGAGGACATATTTACAACTCTCTTACATTATGTTACCCCTTTAGCTTTAGTTATGAACAAGTCAGTGATAGCTTAAAATCCCTGTCTCTAATGCAGATATTTATTTTTAAGACTTAAAGATTGAAATGCCACTTAAAATCACTACTCAGGTTCTTCACACTACAGGTGACAACAAACAAACAAATCAAAACACGGTTACTTACAGTCACATATAACTTAAAAGTGGAGATTTATTTGGGGACGTTCAGTGACAGTTTTATTACTGTAAACAACATAGGCTGTACTTACGTAAGCTAGAATGACTATGATGTTAGTAGGAAATACCAATCCTCTGTGACTACCATTATATGCCAAGTCCATCACTGAACTAAACATGTGACACTGGGGATGGAGAGATAGCTCTGTACTTGAGAGAATTTGCTCCTCTTACAGAGGAGCAGGTTCGGGTCTTAGAACCCATATGGGCCTGACAACTGTTGTAACTCCAGTCCCAGGGCATAGAATGCCCTCTTCCAGCTAAAGGGCACCAGAAATTCAAGCAGTACACATACATATGTGCAGGCAAAACACTCACACATATAAAATTAAATAAATAAATCTGAAGTAAGACAAATTAAAATCCCACCCAAACAAATTAATAACATGGAGGCTGGAGAGATGGATCCAGCATTAAAATACCTTACTGCTTTATCAGAGAAGCAAACTTCAGATTCTAGGAGCCATTCTGGATCCCAGCACCCAATCAAAAGACTTTAACTCTAATTCCCAGGAATCCAATGTCTCCCTTTGACCTTTGTGATTACTTGAATACACATGTGCACATATACAAATGAAGTCAAATAAATGTTTTAAATCCAGCATCATATGACTGCATAGCCCTCTGAGATCCCAAACATATTCAGCATCCAGACATCTTGGCTTACTATTTAATAATCACCTACTCAAATGAAAACTATGAAATTATCCAAAATGTTTTCTCTTCCCTTTCTCTGTGTTTAAGTATTAAAAAAATTAAAACCTTTGGAACACATTAGTGCCCATTCTACCCCCAAATTTTCACCAGATTCATCAGGCTCTCATTTGTATCATGGAAACCATTTCAATACTTATTTCCTTATGCTTATCTTTCCTCCATTAGAATCTATAACATCTAGGCCATCAGTGTCATCTTTCAAAGAAAAAGAAAGATGGGCACATCAATCTTATGTGCCCATTAAATCATTGCAGTGGTGCTCAAGATTTATACAGTCCAAAATCCACTGGTATGATGTAAAAGTTGTTTCCTGATCTAGTCTATGTTAACATTTCCAAAATGAGCTGTTCCTATATCCCACCTCCATGTTACACACAAACGTTGAAAACAGATTGCTACTCCTTTGACACTTCATGCTCATTTCATCATTCCACATCACAGTCCCAATTTCCTCCTTGACATCATAGGTGCCTCATGTTGACCAGGTGAAGGACAAGCTAATGACTGAGGAATGAATAGACACTAAGACCTTCAGGATCACCTGCCAGCAGCTGACGAACCTTTTCTCAGAGTGTTACTTTAGAGAGGGCTGGGTCCCAAAAGAAAGTGTTATTTTTCTTTTTTTGAGACAGGGTCTTATTATGTAGCTCTGCTTGAACTGAAACTCATTATGTAGACCAGGATGGCCTCAAACTCATAGAGATCTGCTTGTTTCTACCACCTAACTGCTGGGGTTAAAAATGTGAACCACCATGCTTGGCCAGAACATGCTAACTTGTTACAGCACTCACTGTGGCAATAAAAGGGCTCCATCCTCAACCTGCCTTTGGCCACAAATTATTATAAAGAAAACAGCAAAACAGTATGAGTCTAATGATCTGAGGCTCAGGGGACATCAGGTTCCTGCAGCAAAGCTGAATCCACCTTCCTTGACAGTTTGTTGAGATGCCAACATCCAACAAGAGGAATTCCTTGTGATAGGGATGAGCATGGTCTGGATGAGGTCTACCAGATGTCCAAGACTCTCCTAGGATCCCCATGACACAATGAAAATCTGTACAAGTCTTGGAAAGGGATGGGTTGGATCTGTTTCACTCTAAAAGCTAAATCTTGGGTGGGGAGTGACTCTCTTACAATCTCAGCTCCCAAAGTCTTGCACAAGACTTCATGATCACAAGTGTCACCTTGACTCCAGGTAACTGAGTGTTTTATCCTAAAATTTAAGCAAACAGCAACAGTGTATTAGAAGTTTGTAATGTTGACTATGATGTTCAAAGATATAGGATTTCTGTATCTAGAGTGAAGTTCTGATACCTTAGATCAAGCAAGATTCAGATAAAAGTCACACTCTCATATATACACACACACTAACAGGACAGTCTCCCACACTCAATATACACAGATACACACTGGAAACTTCAGTCTTAGTCATGAGCATCTTTGGTCACTACACAGACTCACAAACTCAGTGTTACATCCAGTGACCTTCATCCCAGCACACAAGGCGTTGGCTGCTCCCTCATTGTTAAACACTCTGAATTGGATGTATCCTGCAATGAATTCACCTGAAAACAAGAAACAGAAAACAGCATTCAATGAAAATGCTAGAAATAGCTGTCAACCCAGAATTTGATGGTGCCAGGTTCAGGATATATAGTCTAAAATATCAGACCCAATGGGGGAGCCTCACCTACTATCCACAGACCCCAAGAGCCAGTCCTTTTTTTTTTTTTTTAAAAGTCCTCATCTGCCAGAGCTTCAATGGAGAAATTTATGATACAGAAAGTTCTCTACTGAATATCTCCAAGGGCTTGTCACAGCAGTCAGCAAGTGCATCCATTCTGCTCCTGTTCACATTTACTTTGGTAACTTTTTCTTTAAAGCCTTATATCCAGAGAATAAATAAGAAGATTTGAATTATACAGCATAAGTTTAGCATTACTAAAGGGTAGATGCCACATTTGGATTCATATTAGACAACATAGCAGTCACCCATCACAACAGAAATAAAACTCCATTTTTTTCTGTTGTTCAGCCACATGGACATGGATCTGGCCTGTCCCTCAGAAACCTCTAAGTGATAATGGGGTTGCTAAGAGTATATTCTGAAACTGTGTATCCCCAGTGCAAATGCCAACTTTCCTGCTTATGCCTTGTGCTCTCAGGCATGTTCATGGACCTTCAGTTTCCTAATCTGTAAAGTGTGTTAGCAATAGCTTCCAGCCCAGGGACAATTAAGTGAATAAAGTGAAAGAAAATACAAAGTTTCATAGAAGAGAAACAGGCTGTAGTGCTTGGTAAATGACTATTAGTTTTAGTAACTGAATTTATCACGTGTCCTGCAGAGGGTTCAGAGAAGCATCAGAGACTCACTCTGTCCAAGGGGCGAGTAATAAGCGGCTGTCTTCTGAGCATCACCAAAGTCATAGACCACAGGTATTGCTGGGCCATTGTCAGCCCCACACTTCCCTGCTCCATATTTCACCGAGTACTTCTACAAGGAACAAAAGAAGTCACTGGGTAAGGACTGTAGCATTGGCAATCCCAGGAATACTGCCCTGCATATGTCCAGTAACTGAGGTTGTTTCCAAACCAGTCATATAAGAAACAATCCTTTCTTTCGTCTGCATCTGTCTGACACCCTAGACTCCTCTCCATTTCTCTTCTTTTCTCTCCCCCTCCCAATTTCTCCTCTCCTCTCTTCTCCTCTCCTCTCTTTTCCACACACCCCTACCCTTTGCCTTCCTTGGCTCACTACACTTTAGAACAAGGGAAACATGGAATACAACCCACCCAACCTCAAATACCTGCCCCTCTCTCTACACCCTTGAAAAGCAGCCTCAACCAGCAGTCTCCAGTACCTGGTACAGGCCAAACAGATTGTGACCCATGTTCTGCAGGAAGCCAGTGAAGGTGCGGTACCTCAGCAGGGAACTGTCCCTCCAATTTTTCAGGGGGCTCTTGTTGGGCACATGCCAGATACCCAGATTTTCAGCCTGGATCTTGAAGTAGCCGGGGTTCTGGAAAGGAACCAACACTGAGCCTGACCAAACAAGATTTCATCAAGCAAAAGACGCACATGCAAAGTCCTTGGCAGAGCTGATATCTCTGGGCTCCAGGTAGATAGATGACCAGCCATGCTCAGATACCCTAATTACAAGGACAATGGTACCAACACCTAATTACCTAAAAGCCTACTTGGGAGGATGTTGAGATTCAAGGTAAATATTTTTCACTTCTTCAGCCCTATGTTGAAGGGCATCATTCCAACCCACTCCCCGGCATACTTGTGCTACACTCACATTCTCACCCTTTCCCAAGTGGCCACAGAGTGTACCAACCTTGTAGTCATCACTTGTGGCCCCCTCTGCAGACCCAAAGGTGTTGTAGTTGGCCCAG
Source organism: Peromyscus maniculatus bairdii (assembly GCF_049852395.1). NCBI lineage: Eukaryota > Metazoa > Chordata > Mammalia > Rodentia > Cricetidae > Peromyscus > Peromyscus maniculatus. Next base: position 80,851,892 of record NC_134862.1, read on the forward strand.
TTGCCATCCCCCTCTGGGTAGTCTATTGTGTTGCCTTGCTGACTGGACCAGCGATCGCCCACTGTGCACTTCCCACCCATGTTGTTCTCATGCACACTGGCCACCAGGGTCCAGCCACCACCTGCAGTGGTCATGTCACAGAAGGTCTGGTAGATGACACCATTCTCCGTGCGGAGGAAATAGAGGCCATCTGTAGAGAGAACCAGTTCACAGTCCTGTGTGCAGGCTCATTGTCCATCTCTGCTCCAGAGGCAGAATGACTCTAGGAACTACAACCATGGCTAATGCCTCATTCCCTGAGTGTCCTGTCACAGGTGTCCCTGGGGATCTGATTGAGTTCAGAAAGCCAAGCTTCTGTAACTGAGGCAGAACACAGAATTACCCAAACTGGCAGTGAAGTATCTCCCAAAGTTAAACATAGTATTATCAAAGGACTTAACAACTTCACCCAGTAGATACCCGAAGAACTGGAAACAGGGACTCAGCTATGTACATTCATGCTCATTACAGCTCTAATGTTGAGACCTGAGAGGCAGAAACAAGTCCAATATTTCTATACAGAAAAAAGAATAAGCAATATATTCTGTGTTGTCTAATATGCAGACTATATATTGTGTACATTCCTATATATCCAATAGATCAAAAAGAATGAAATGGGCTACAGAAATGGCTCCATGGTTAAGAGCACTGTTCTAGCAGAGGACTTGAGTCAGGTTCCAGCACTCACGTTTGTCAGTGTACAAGTGCCTGTCACTCCAGCTCCAGAGGACTAGATGGCCTCTGCTGGCCTCTGAAATAACTGCGTGCCTGCACATACATGTACACATTACCAAACACAGACATGTACATCTATATAATAATAAATAATAATAATAATAATTTTTAAAAACACATTAATTACTTTACAACACATATGAGCCTTGAATCATGCTAATGAAATAAGGCAAATTACTTATATGCAATAACAAGAATTGACAGATTCATAGAAGTAGAAAACAGCACAGCAGATGACATGGAACACAGGAATGTGCTGCGTGGTGGCTGCAGAATTTCTACTTAAGGAATGAAAACTTTCTGGAAATGGATACTGGTGATCTATACCATTGTGAAAGTTGTTCTTGACTATGAAAGCCCTTCAAATTGGTTTAGTGGCAATTTTATCAACTATGTACATTTTATAACATTTTTGTATCAAAAGAGAAAAGCTGATCCAAAGAACAAAAGCCTGATTTCCTAACTGGGTTATTTGTTTGTATTTTTGAGACAGGGTCTCCCCAGGCTGCCTAGGAGCTTTCAGTCCTCTACCTTTAGACTTTCTCCCAAGTGTTAAGATTATATTGTGTTCTTTAAATGCTTTGTCACTCACCTTGTGCCCAAGTCATCTCCTGCTTGATTTCCTTGCAACTTCTGAACAGAGAGGAAGACACAAGATTGGCCCATCTGTTGGTTTCCAGGTTGCCTTTAGCTAGAGAAGATTTAGAATTTCACTCTCATGGGACACCCAGAATCCCCTTGTCATTCACCCTAAAGTCATTCCATTACTTCTGAAATCCTCACTCCAAGAATCAGTAAGATTTGTAACTAGGAAGAAAGACAAGAAATTTGAAGGTGTGGAGAACTTTGTGTCCAGAGTCTGTCCTGAAAAGGGAGAATAAAGTGAAGTCCAGCTCTGTAGTAGAAAAAATGCAGGTAGCCTAATGTGCCTGAAGCATGGGTAGTGATGTCGACAGTGCAGAGGCTTGACCAAGAGACCCTGGAATAAAAGCCTTGCAAACTAGCCTCACTCTGCTCTGTGCTCTGAGAACCTAGAAGGGTGGAAACAAATAAGAACTCTGGAGTCAGAGCTACTCAGGTGTAAGCAGCTCTATGTTTACAAGACAAGTACTTTTGGATTGTATTTACTGTGTCAAGCTTCAGTTCCCTAGAGCCTAATATCAAGCTGAAAAAAAAACTGTCATGTGGAGATCAAGTAAGATGGTATTTAGGGACTTGCCCTTTTCCTTTAAATGGTAGTGAAGATGAAATACACACTTTAAAACAATAATGAGTTCTTGTAGGGAGCAGAATTGAAGACATTCTCTGGGCACAAACCAGACCATTCGCTTGGTATTGGAACCCTAAAGCAAATGTCTGGAGTGACTAGGATGGCAGTTCTTGCAGAAGTTCCCCTAGAGCTACACACAAGTACAGAATCTGTACCAGGACCGACCTCAACAATCTCATTGCTGCTGGCCATTTACTTCAAGAGACAATCAGCACCCAGCCTATATGTCAAGGCATCATCTCTATGGGGGATGAACTAGGTTGTGTTTACATGTCCAGGAATATAACAAAAAGAGACTTTTATTTTTGCAGAGTGTGGGAGTGGGAGAAAATTAGGAAAGACTTGAAGGAGGAAAAGGAATAGGTAAACAATACAATTATACTTAATTTCAATTTTTCATAGGCATGATTGGCCAAGCTGTGGTGACCCATGTCTTTCATCCCAACACTCAGGAGGCAGAGTCAGGCAGATCTTTGAGTCTGAGGCCTACCCGGTCTACAGATCAAATTCCAGGACAGCCAGGGCTACACAGAAAATCCCTGTCTCAAAAACAAAAAACAAACAAATAACAACAAAAGCATGATGTCTGGCCTTTAGAGACCCAGGTCCTGGAAGCCACCCAGTCTAGTGCTGACTGCCTTTAAAGCTAGAGGTGACCTGTGGAATCTGGGGTCCTGTAGCAAGACTCACCCACATTGCAACTTCTGGTGGCCAGGATAATAAACAGCAGGAATCTGAGTTGGGTCATGGTCATCTAGAGAAAACCAAGATGAAGGTCAGTCTCTATTCACACCATCTTTTCCCCTCATCCCTGTCTCAGCTCCTATCTAGTCCTACTTAAAGGTTCCTTCTTTTCCTTTAAGCTACTCAAATCTTCGGGTCCTAAATGGACCTGAGCTGGAGTCCACTTTCCTTATTCTGTTCACAGGAATTACCTTCCACTCTGTACCTAGCTGAGTTGCCAGCTGAGTCCACGTAAGCTACTCTCTCTCTCTGCAGAGTTTCTAGTGCAGTGGTGTTGAAGCTCTTTTCCTTTTATAGGAAGAGCCTGGTGAAAATAGCCCAGACTTCACCAGGCTCTCCCTTTCCTGGCAGGATGCCACTGGAGGGGCAATTTTCATTTATTCCAGAAAGGTTTTTTGTACAGTGATGACTCATGGGATTCAAAGGCTCAAAAAGACACACATTATATGTCATATCCTAGCACTATTACAGGTTTGGGAATTTCACTGAACTTTGTATTTTTCAAAAAGGAAATAGATGATGAGACTTGCAACATTTGATATCCATTTGGACTTTTTTTTAATCATTATCTTTCTTGCAAAACTGAAAACTGCAAATACTAAAAAAAGGGTAAATATTTATCTTCATTTCATAGGATAAGAAAACTTTTCTCTTTGGAGTGGGGAGGTTTACAATGAATAAAAGAATACATTTCATGTAGCACATGCTGGCCTCAAACTCACTGTTTAGGGGAAGATGTCCCTGAATTCCTGATTCTTTTCATTCCACCTCCCAATGCTGGGATTATAGGCACATATCATCAAACCTGACTATAAAAAAAGAAAGTTAACAACAAAACAGTAAATAATCATTTAAAAATAAATATAAACCATTTGTCTGCATAAATTGAGTACCATACAGCCCTTACTAATTTGTATTTTATTTATCATAGTTACCACAAACTAGTGAAGCATTATGATGGACTGCATTTGGAATTAAATCACTAGAAATCTCCCCCTTAAGATGCTTTGAGCTTCCTCGATTCCCAACTTTTGTCTTTCTCCAGTTCTCAGACACCACTTTGGGCTGTAATGGAATGAATTGCCTTTTCCTCCACAATGAAACATCCTCAATACAAAGCTTTATTATAATACTGATTATACTGCAATCCTTTGGGAGTAAGCTTTTTGTTAAGCTTATATTTTATATCTTTTTATGTTCAAAGGACTGATTTGCACGATAGAACTCAGGTTGATAAAATAGAACAAAACAGAGACATGTAGCTTAGCTGGTAGAATGTTTGCCTTGGATACATGAGCTATAGGTTCAATCTCTAGCATTATATAAACTAGGTATGGTGGGGCATGCTTGAAATCACTGCATTTGGAAAATGCATGTAGGAGGATCAGAAATTCAAGAGTATTCTTTATTGCGTAGCCAGGTTGGCGGACAGACTGTGGTACATAAGGTCTTGTAAAAAACAAAAACAAAAACAAAACAAAAGAACTGTTCACACAGAAAGTCTATAATCTTTTAATGAGTAAGTTCAAGGCCATCTTTGTATATGCAGTGAGTTGGAAGCCACCCTGCCTGTGTTACTTTATTTTATTGGTTCCTAGATTGCTGCTATAAGGACCAGCCTTCAGTAGCTCAGGAATTGAAAGGGAGTCATAGAGTCTCTAACTAATCACTCAATTGATCTTTCTATCTAAGGGAGTAAAACTTAATTCTGGGGCTGGAGAAAAAGGGAAGTATACACACACACACACACACACACACAGACTTCAGGGGCTCTCTATCATCTTTCTGTCTCCTCTTCCTTTATTTTTTTCAACACCCTTTTTAGACTCCCCACACCAAGTTTATTACAAAGAGGATTTTCCTCATAACCAAAAGTTACACAGTTAGTACATAATCACTGCAGAAACATTTTTCTGGAACAAGTCAACCTCAATACATTTCTTAATCACATCTTTATGCATTGCCTAAGAAACCCACACTTAGTCAAACACTTATCTTTTAGACTTCTCACAGTTCAAGAGCCTTTCATCCATAACCATTTACACAGGCTGTAGCTCTTATAGCTGCCAGAAAAGCAGGTTACTTGTTTCCCTTTGTATTTAGAGTCCTGTCCAATTAGTTTAACTAACTATCCAATTCTTTGTTTTCTATTCACATGAAGTCAATTGTTTAAAGCTTTGTTTTAGCTATGACACACTGAAACCCGTGAATACATTTCCCAATATCAAAAAGTACTTGAGCTAATTCCTGGGACTCACTTGTTTTCCTAATCATTAACCTAAACCACAGTCTATACAGCTCCTCAAGTAAAACTCTTAAGTCCTAGCCTCGTGACACTTCCTTGTTCCTGTTTCCTACCCTTTGCAGCCACTGCTTTATCAGGGGTGGGGGCAACACTATATCCTACTTTTACCTCTATTAATTTCCCCTCTAAACTAACCTCTACAATAATCACTTACTATATTTGTGAAACACCTTCAGTCATGAAAATTCTATTTAAACAACATTATTCTTGTATAAAGTCATTACTTCTATTAATCAGGACATCTTAAGAGGAAATCATATTCATAACAATCCACAAGTAAAAATGCCTAGTAGAACAGGATATTCCCATGAGATAATCACACTACATTAAAGGTAGTGGTGATCCTCCCACACCCATTCACACCATGTCAGATACCATAGGAAAATGGCGGTATCAAACATGTAAAGGCACAGCTGTAGCAAGAGACTTTCTGGAGCTGAAGCCCTCTTGGCCTTGCCTATCCAAGATTCACCCATCAGTGCCTTATGTTATGGTGGATTGAACTCCTGAAGTCAATTGCCACCTGCTGCTCTTCTGACTTGGCCACCACTAGATGTATTTTTTTTTTCTTTTTATTTATTTTTCTCTCATACAATACATCCCAACTGATGCTTCCACTCCTCCCGGTCCCCACCCTCCTCTTCCCCAGATCCTCCTCCTCCATCCCCTTCTTGTTATGCTGGGTTCCATTGATATCCCTGATAGGAATGCTATTTTTTTTTACATCTTTGATGTCATTATACATCTTGTCCTTACTGATACATAAGTCATAGAATAGCTTATAACATTTTAGACCTAAGAGTCTAAGAAAATCTAGGCTATTTGGAGGATATCACCTTCCTAACCACCAGCATCTAGCTCCTACTGCCTGTTATATCTGTTCTTCACGTGGCCTCATCGCAACCTCACAGTCCTTGTTTAGGTCTGGATGTATTCAGTGGTGACTAATATAAATGTCACCTCAAAGTAGCTTTAAAAAGTGCAAGGAAAGGGCCTGCATGGTTCTGCACTAGGTCCTCTGTGTCTATGCTATGACTGTTACCTTGGTGTTTTTGTGGGACTCCTAACAGTGGGAGTAGGAGGTATATCTGACTTTTCTGCCTGTTCTTGGGACTCTTTTCCTCCTCTTAGGTTTTCTTATCCAGCCTTCATATGAGGACTTTTGCCTTGTCTTATTGTATCTTGTTTTGTTCTGTTTTGCTGTCATCTCTCAGAGGTCTGCTCTTTTCTGAAGAAGAAATGGAGGGGGAGTACATTTGGGGGAGAGGGGAGGAGGAATCTGGGAAGAGTGAAGGTAGGGAAATTGTGGTCAGGATGTTTTGTATGAGAGAAAAATCCATTTTCAATGAATTTTTAAAATGTAAATCTAATAGGACCAGAGAGATGGCTCAGCAGTTAAGAGAGCACGTCACATTTCCAGATGACCTGAGTTCAATTCTAAGCACCCACGTGAGGTGGCTCTAATACTAGTGACCTCCATGGATACCTACACTCATGTGCATGCACACAGACACAAAACTGAAAATGAAGTAAAAAGTAAATATAGTACTTCATGAAATAAGAACTCTAGAAAGAGAGAAGCCTCTATGCTTAGCTGACTTAGCGGTTTGTTTATGTCTTCAAGGCTCTAGGCTCTTTCTATCTCCATCTTGCCTCCCCTATGACTGAGTTCAAAGTAGTTACTGCTGTTCCATGTAGTACCACAAATGGATCCTCTCTTCTTACAGTTCTGTTTCATGAGAGAGAAAGCATTTCCTAGGACCTCTTCATGACTTTCCTCGTTGGGCAGAAATGGGTCCTTTAGTACGACAATTCTGTGGGGAAATGTAAGATTAAGTGGCCTAAACACTGCCAATGTATTATCCTACAGTTCTAGAGAATAGAAACCCAAGATGAGTGTATGAGGAGGACTCTCCTTCCAAGGCCTCTCTGCTCACTTTGTAGACAGCCACCTTCTCACTGCTTCTTATCATAGTCTCTTATTTGTGTGAATGTATTCCTGATGTCTCCCTATGGGCTCAAATTTCTTCATCTTCAAAACAGACAAGCTGAATTGAATTGATAGCTATCCTAACTATCTAATTTTTGTTGTAGAATATTATTTTATTTTAAGATGTGTTACATTTGTTTATGCTGTGGAACATTTGTTTATTGATGCAAGGTTATATTGTGTTCTTTATGTTTCATTTGTCTAACTCTGTGAGGCTGTGTTACTTTGCCTGTCTAAAACACCTGATGGTCTAATAAAGAGCTGAATGGCCAATAGTGAGGCAGGAGAAAGGATAGGCGGGGCTGGCAGGCAAAGAGAATAAATAGATGGAGAAATCTGGGAGGAAAAGAAGAAGGAGCAAGAGAAGGTTGAGGACAAAAGGTCCCAGCCACCCAGCTACACAACTAGGAACAGAGTAAGAAAGAAAGATATACAGAAACAGAAAAGGTAAAAGCCCAGAGGCAAAAGGTAAATGAGATAATTTAAGAAAAGCTGGCTAGCAATAAACCGAAGGCATTCATAAGTAAGAAAAATCCTCTGTGTACTTATTTGGGAGGTGGGAGGTGGACTCCACCAAAGAGCAAAAGAGTAAAGAGTAATAAAACAACAAACAACTACTAGTTTTCACTTAATCACCATATTATAAACTCTGTCTCCAAATATAAACCCAATCTGAGGCACTGGACAAGGACTTCTACATGAAATTACCACAGTTCACCTGAAATACATAGCTATTCCTGAAATAACTCCGGGCCAGGGAGTGAAACACCTACCTTACGACAATGACCTGGTCATGGGCCAGATGCTGGTGACTTATACAGCAAGACTTTGTGCTCCATTTTGAGCATCCTAACTCTTTTGTTTCTAGTATTGGTTGACTCCAATCTCTCCCCCATACTGTTGTTTTCTCTCTCAGCACAGTGACTGCATCTTAATCTACTGCTATTTCAACTAGCAATTGTGCCTCTGTAGTTACTGGCCTGCTGCTCTGGCAGTGATCTGGCAGCTCAAGTCTCAGCCTAGTGAGAATTCTTTGCCTGCAGGCACTGGCTCTACCACTTCCACTAAAATTAGCTTTAACTAAATCTCTGTCATCCTCTTTATAAATAAAACTCAAGACTCAAAGGATGGGGTGAAAACTTCTTAGCTCAGAGAGGCTGAGTAGAACCTAGCTAAGCTTCTCTCTTTGCTGGCGTCTCCCAAAAGAGCCCATCCTTCTGCTCTGCCAAAACAGGAAAGCCATGACACTCAAAACCCCTCCCTACTACTTCCTGTGCAGCTCTTTATCTCTTCCAGATGCCCGTGATGCTCTATGGTTACTTTTTGTCAATTAGTTGCTAACTCAGCCTCCTGATCCAAGGCTAATTTCATTTAATTAATGCAAATGTGAACTCTGGGTTCTCAATGTTATTAAATATCGCCCAACACCACACTGCTGCCAACAAGGATCCTTATAAAACAAAAGCCTTAGCTAAGAATGATGGCCCATAATCCTGGCATTTGGGACGTGGATAAAATATTCAAGGTCATCTTGGTCTACATAGTGAATTGGAAGCCAGCCTGAGCTACAGGTGAGAGACCCTGTCTGAAAAAGCAAATCAACACACATACTGACACTCAGATGCAAACACAATACTCACAGACACATAGACACACAGAGATAAAGACAGACTCACAGAGACACAGACACAAGACACACAGAGACACACATACAGACAAACACACACATATACAGACACAGACAGACAGACATATACACACACCATTGCAATCACCACCGTGATGGTTCTTATGATAAGGACAAAAACATTGTTATCCTGTGTCAGCTGGGACCAAAGCCCATGTCATAGTGATTGTGTCAGTTACCTCTCTCTGTGATTTAGTGACTTAAAACAGGACTCATTCCTTTTGTCTACGAGGCTACAGTTTGAGCAGCACTTAGAGGGCATGACTAGCTTCTGCTGTGTTATCATCTGCTGGGTCACTCCCATGCTTTCCCTCCCTTTACTGTCAGGGTGGGATTTTAGGGCTGAATCACTGTCACATCTGAAAGCAAAGCAGCCAATGGCTGGCGGTCAGTGTTGTATACTGCACGGCAGCTGCTCTCTCCAGTCTTTCTCTTGCTCTCTTCGGAACTCACGTGTGATGCAGATCAACTTCCTTACTCAGCAGAATAGAGTCAGAGATGTTGGTAGTGTGTCTGCAGAACCAGTGAGTGTGTTATACCTACTGTTGGCAATGATTAACTGGGTAGTGGTGGTGAGAGCAAGGTCAGGGGACAGAAGATGCCCGAGTTGACCTTTCAGTTTGTGCTACAGACTAAACCGGGCAAATTTTGAGTCTCTGTTGTGTGTAGTGACAGCTGGAAGTTTTGGTGAAGTGAGAACATGATGACAAGAATATAAAAAACTAGAGCCTTGGGTTTGATCCCCAACCTTGAAAAAAAGGTGTGTGTGTGTCTGTGGGAGGTAATATGCTTGCTTTTTGGTGTGCTTCATCACACCTTACTTAAATTAAAAAAAAAATTGAGACAGTTTCTCTGTGTAGTCCTGGCTATCATGGAACTTGCTCTGTGGACCAGGCTGGCCTTGAACTCACATGTTCACCTGCTTCTGTCTCCTGGGTACTGGGATTAAAGTTGTATGCCACTATGCCTGGCCTTATGTAAAGTAAACAAAAACCACTTTTATTCATTTATTTCATTTTGTGTGTGTGTGTGTGTGTGTGTGTGTGTGTGTGTGTGTGTAAGGGTGAAGGGTGTACATGTATGGAAGTCAGAGGACAACTTGAGAAAGTCAGTTTTCTCCTTCCTCTACATGGGTTCTGGGCATTAATTCATGTTTTCAGGCCTGGTTGTGATGTCTTTACCTAATGAGTCATTTTATTGACTCTGTCCATATTAATTGTTGAGATAGGGACTCTCCCTGAACCCAGAGCTTGCCCATGTAACTAGACTAGAGGTCCAGCAAAGTCCACAGATCCACCTGTCTCTGCTTCCTCTGAAATGCGAGTCAGGTCCATGTTACTATACCCAATTTTATGTGTATTTGGGGATCCAAAATTATGCTTGAGCAGTGTAATGGCTAATCTTGTCTGTCAACTTGACTACATTTGGAATCAGCTAAAACTGAAGCAGCTGGGCATGCTTGTGATGGATTTCTTGATTGGATCATTTGAGGTGAGAAGATACACCCTAAATCTGGACCACACCTCTGGTGGAAGCACATATAAAAGGATATGAAAGAAGAAAGCATTTGCTTTTTGCCTGCTTGTCTTCACTCTTGCTGATGAGTTTGTATATCCTGTTCCTAAAGCATTCCTTTGCTGGTATTATAACATACTTCTTTGAGATTCCCACACAGGCTGAAGAGTGGCAGCTCTCTAGGCTTTCTCTGGGACTCCAGCACCAGACTGGGACTGCTGAACATGCAGTCTCATGCACTCAATGACCACTAGATCCTAGGCTTTTCCTTTGGAGATTCGGGAGACATCCATTGTTGGACTACTAGGACCATGGCCTGTGAGCTACTCTAATGAATGCCCCTCTAACACACACACACACACACACACACACACACACACACACACACACACACACACACACACACATCTCTCTCTCTCTCTCTCTCTCTCTCTCTCTCTCTCTCTCTCTCTCTCTGCCTCTCTCAGTTCTGTTCCTTTGGAGATCCCTGACTAATATACCCAATTAACCCTTTGCCAAATGAATTAATTCTCCAGTCCCTGTGAATGGATGTTTTGTTGTGAATGATTATCAGATTATACACACTACCCTTTCTACATCTATTAAGATGATCATATCATGTTTATCTTCATTTTACCATAGGCTTATCTTAAATACTATCTTTTTAAGCCTAGACCTCAAACCCCAATAATCCTGTAGCAGCCCCTAGGGCAATAACCCCCAGTGAGTAGCCCCAGATGACCCATGGACCACCTTGGGCCTGGATGCCAAAGAGTCCTTATACAAGCAATTTCTGTCCAAGCGGATCGTGTCAATCCACTCTGCCTACACAATGATCACTCCTACTGCACCCTCACCCCCAAGGCTTCCCCACCTCCCAGCCCTGTCTCCACTCCTAAGCCCTTGTTCAGAATTACTTCTCTGGTGCTACACAGGACACCTGATTCCCAGGCCTCTGGATGCCAAGGCTGGGTAATCCTCTCAGCCTCTTCTATCCCACAACCACAGCAGGAGTCATCATAGAATCCTGAGTGCTTATGGGCAGCATCCCTTCCCACCTTCTTCCCCATGCAGAGGAGACAGCAATGCACCCAAAGGAATATGGTACTTGTTTGTTCTTCTAACAGAGAAAGACAGTGAGCTCAGTGGAGCCCTGTGTGTGTGTGTGTGTGTGTGTGTGTGTGTGTGTGTGTGTGTGTGTGTGTGTGTGTGTACCTGTTTAGGATGAGAAGTACCACAAATGAATAAAAAGTTCACAGTGGTTTAACTAACTTATCCTCAAATGACAGTGGTGTTTCGAGTTAACTCCTTTGGAGAATACACAGACTCTCAAAGTCAACAGAAAGTCTTTCTTCACTGGCTGGCAGACTACACAGGGAATCATGTAGCCACAAACCTTACTGTTCTTGGCTTTTTATGCACAAAAACATTACTCTGATTGACACACACTGAAGTTATCAGAGTTAGTTAGCAATATGCAGAGCTACAAAAGCAAAAAAGGGTAGTTCACTTAGGGATCTTCCCAGAACTGTGAATGATATCGATGAAGGTCTTTGTTCTTGTTTTGGCAGGTGTAGGCAGCTATGTGATGGGCTCTCAAGTGAGGATGGTGCCTTGGGACATCTAACACGGCGACAGCTGTTTTAATTTTGAGAGGCTCTTACAATGTTCCTCAGACCCCATGTTCAACACACGATCAGTACACACTTCCTCAGGTGCTCCGTTACCGGCTCCATCTCTCCTGCCCCAATGTCATCCCTTCATTCTCTGAGTATCACTGCTATTTGCACTTTCCCTCGGGGGACTGGAGCCCTTCCTCCTAGGTGTTTCTTCATCCTGAACACAGGGTTATCTTAGTGCAATAGCAAGGCCGTTGCATTGTCTACATGGCTCCTTCGGCAGTTCTGATGAAACTATTATGAGACTGTACTTGTTAAGCAAATATTTTCTTTGTAAATTTTCACAGCTCCATAAGCTCTTACAAAAGAGAATAGGACTACATCTGGGTCTAAGACCAGTGTTTCAGAGCATGTACTGCTCTTCCAGAAGACTCAAGTTTTATTCCCAGCACTCTAGTCAGGTGACTCACTGCTGCCTGTAACTCTAGTTCCAGGGAATCCAATGCCTCTAGCATCTGTGGCACCAGCTGGGGACCAAGCATTCAACACACAAGCCTGTAGTAAACAATCAATATTCAGTTCTCTATCCTACATCAATATCTTAAACTGCATCTATGTTTTTCATTGTTCATTTAGATATTTTCTCTGAATTGAAACGATTTTTTCCTGGAAGGAGGAGGGAGGTTGATTACAAGACTCAGGATGCTCATGAAATTTACTAGATTCATAAAGGCCCTCCCCCAGTGTCCTAGCTCCATTTCTTTTGCTGTAAGAAGATGCTCTAGCAAAAAGCAACTTATGGAAGAAAAGGTTTATTTTAGCTTGCAATTCTGGGTTATAGTCCATCAGTGTAGGAAGTCAAGGCAGGAAATTGAAGCAGCTAGTCACATGACACCCACAGTTGAAAGAAGAGAGAAATAAATCAATGTACGCATGCTCAGTGCTCAGCTAGCTTTTGCCTTTTTATTCAGCCCAGGACCAAGTTCTGGGGAATAATGCTACCCACATCCATTAATGCAATCAAGGAAACTCCCATCACTGTGTTAATCACCCCACTGTTGTAATAATGGCATGAACATTATAAGCGTCACCAATAACTTCTAATTGCATTTAAGGCCTGCTCTACAAGATGAAACTCATACTTGTCATCATTACTGCGCCTAATAACCTGTGATTAGAGAGGTCCTAGATCCTAGGGGAGACCCTACTTCTATTGTTCATCTAAATGGACATAGTGTTTCTATTTCATTATTTTTAAATTTATTATTTTGAGATTACAATGACATCACTTACCCCCTCTCTCATGCTTCTCCCCTTCCTCTCAAATGCATGTCTGCTTTTTTGGGAGATATATATATATCTCCTGCTCAGTGTATATAATGTTACTTGTATGTACATTTCTTCAGGACTTTCCATTTGGTATTGGATAACCAATTGGTGTCCTTTTCTCTGAGAAAGAATATTTCTTCCATTCCTTAGTTGACTGTAGTTCTTTGTGTAGGGTTGAGGTCTTGTGAGCTTCTCCCTTCCACATTAACCTGTCCATTGATGTTGCTGGACATAGTTTTAATCTACTTCTGATGACATTCTTTTTTTTTTTTTTTTTTTTTTTTTTGGTTTTTCGAGACAGGGTTTCTCTGCGTAGTTTTGCGCCTTTCCTGGAGCTCACTTGGTAGCCCAGGCTGGCCTCGAACTCACAGAGATCCGCCTGCCTCTGCCTCCCGAGTGCTGGGATTAAAGGCGTGCGCCACCACCGCCCGGTGCCTGATGACATTCTTACACCCACAAATCAATGCATCTCTCAGTCTTCAATCTCTCAAACCAGAGAAGCTTCTATTCCAGTAGATAATCATTAGCATAGAGACCCACAACTAGTCAAGGTGCAGACAACTAGAAATTTGGGAATCTTTTTCTTTAAATTTTTTACTATATTTATTTTGTGTGCATGTATGTGGATGAACATGGCATAGTACATGAATGGTAGTCAGAGGACAACTTGTGGTAGTTGGTTCTCTCTTTCCACAATGTGGATCCCAGGGAGGTAATTATCATTTCCTACTGAGTCATATCTCAATCCCCACTTTTTCTTAAGGGCATTTATTTCTTCTCTCTTCTCTCATTTTTCTTGTTTCTGTTCCTCTTTCCATCCTGCCCTTCTCCCTTCCTTTCCTCCCTCCCCATATTGTTGAGAAATGGTCTCTATGTGTAGCTCAGACTATCCTTGAACTTTTAGTACTTTTGCTCAAGCCTCCAAAATATTGGGAAAATAGGCATGCCCCATAACACCCAGATAATGGCATCTCTTCAATAATATATTACTGAAGACAGGTAGCTGCCACAGTGTTGACACTGTTTTCCTGATCTCTCTCTCTCTCTCTCTCTCTCTCTCTCTCTCTCTCTCTCTCTCTCTCTGATCTTGTGCAGACAATACTGGCTTCAAACTTATATAGATGAGGCTGGTCTTGAAATCCTGGTCCTCCCACTCCCACTTTTCTAGTATCACAGGTGTGCACTACCACAGCTGGCATGATGCCTTAGCACTCAAGTGCAGTAGACACAGCAAAAGCTTTTAGATCCAAAGGCAGGCAGTGTGGGAGCCCATTCTAGGGTTCCTCATGGCTTTACCCAGCAGGTCCGAATAGAGGATGATCAGGACCACGGGCCTGAGTGCAGGTGTCTGAGATGGTCTGCACTTGGCTGTGCTGGGGGAGGAGGTCTTTTGCTCCACCCCTTGGCGTCTCTATAAAAACCCTGGGCCAGAGACAGTCCGGGCCCGTTGGAATAGGTTCCAGGCCCTCTCGAGGCTATCCTTTATTTTCTATCTGTTTATCTCCTCAAGATTCTCCGCTATAAATCCTTCTATCTAATATTTCCTGCTGCTCGCACTCAAGAAAACTCTGGGAAGCTGTGGGGTTGGTGGGTAAACGCCCCACAAGGCAGACAGCGGTTTGCACGCTTCCCTGTAGTATCCCAGTACTAGCTTTCTTACCACTAAGGCTGCTGATAGTACCCCTTTCCCAAGTCCTCTTTATTTTTAGCTTTGGGGACAGGATCTCATTCTTTGTTCCTGGCTGGCTTGAAACTCACTATGCCATTCAAGCTGTCATTAAACTTACGATCTCCTACTGCCTCTGCCTCCTGAAAGTTAGGATCACGACTCACACCACTAGTGCTGGTCTAACCTTGCTGTATCACTTATAAAGATATCATCAAGCCGACGGCCACAGATTTGTGTCTCTGAAAGGCTCTGGGATGGAAGCTTCATTGCTAATCTGTGGCACTATTGGCAGGGCGTGGAATCAGAAGTGAGATAGAGTAGGAGGAAGTTAGGACACTAGCCGTGTGCCCTTGAAGGAGGTGTTGGGGTCTGGCCTGCTTCCTTCCTTTTTCTTCCTTTGCTTTGTGGTCACCATGGCCACAAGTTTTCCACCCTGGTGTTTTCACCACAGGCCCAAGCAACAGTGCCAACTGAATACTGATTGAAACTGCAGCCACAATAAACTTTTCTTCCTTAGGAACTGATTATCTCAGGTATTTTGTCACAGTGACAGAAAGATGATCAACACACTGAATGCTACACATTTTAGATATTTATTGAATTTGGAAAATACATTTATTTTTTTTCTTTTTTTATTAAGAGATTTTTTATTCATTTGACATACCAACCACAGATTCCCCTGTCCTCCCTCCTCCCCCCTCAGTCCCCCCCCCTCAGCCCTACCTCCCCTCAGTCCTCCCCCCAACACTCCCCCATTCCCACCTCCTTTGGAAAATAAGTTGATTGATGCCTTGCTCTCCTCAATGGCTTCAGCCCCAAAGCAATTCTGCTTATATTTGTGGCTAGAACAACTGCACAGTTCAGTTTAACTTCAAAGAAAGGGAGTAGTAATCCTTGTGCCTCCAAGAAGAGAATTAATATTAATGATTACCTGAGATGATTTATGATGAGGTGATATTCTTAAAAAAAAAAAAAGATTTATTTATTTATTTTGTGTTCTATATGGCCTGCATACCAGAAGAGGGCACCAGATCTCTTATAGATCATTATGAGCCACCATGTGGTTGCTGGGAATTGAACTCAGGACCTCTGGAAGAGCAATCAGTGCTCTTAACCTCTCAGCCATCTTTCCAGCCCAGAGGTGATAATCTTAATGGATGGGGGGGAAAGCATTAGAGATGTATAACAGAACAATCCTCAGTCTCTCCTTCCCTCCCTCCCCCTCCCTCCCTCCTCCCTCTCTCCCTGCCTTCCTTGCTTCCTTTTTTCTTCCTTCCTCCCTTCCTATACTTATAAGCCATACCACAACCCAAAGAACTAGACTGCTATTAGTGACTATTATTCAGGGTTCTCTAGGGTAATAGAACATATAGAATGAATCTCTCTCTCTCTCTCTCTCTCTCTCTCTCTCTCTCTCTCTCTCTCTCTCCATACACACACACACACACACACACACAAAGGATTTATTAGAATGACTTACAGGCTGTGGTCCAGCTAAACCAACAATGGATACCTGTGAACAGAAGGTTCAAGAATCTAATAGTTGTTCAGTCCTCTAGGTTGGATGTCTCAGATTGGTCTTCAGTATATGCCAGAATCTCAAAGAATATGGCTCTAATACCAGTGAAAGAATGGATTTGCTAGTGAGGGAGAGAGCAAGCAGGCAAAAAATTTTATTGATGGTTTGAGGCATAGAAATTCTTAGTGTTAAAGATTCCTTTTAGTGTTTTACAATTAGCACAGGGTTAGGAAATAAAGATGTTACAGTTTGTGTTATTTGCTTTTTTTTTGAGGCAGGTTTTTATGATGTAGCCAATTCTTATCCTCTCAAATACTTGGTGTCATCAGACTTTATTATTTTTGCCAATTAAATGCTTTTGATTTGCATTTCTCTAATTTTTAATGAGACTGTATATCTCTTCGTGTGTGTGTGTGTGTGTGTGTGTGTGTGTGTGTAGTATATACATATATGTTACCTTTAGGCTAGCCTGGAACTTGCTATGTGGACTAGGCTGGCTTCGAACTCACAGAGATCTACTTGCCTTTGTGCCTTTAATGCTAGGATTATGCCGAATATTTTCTATTCACAAGATCTTCTTTAAAAAAAATAGATTTCTTTCTTTCTTTATTATGTACAGTGTTCTGCCTGCATGTATGCCTGCAGGCCAGAAGAGGGCACCAGATCTTATTATATATAGTTGTGAGCTACCATGTGATTGCTGAGAATTGAACTTCTAGTACTTCTAGAGGAGCAGCAAGTGCTCTTAACCTCTGAGCCATCTCTCCAGCCCCATGTGCAAGATCTTTTTTTTTTTTAATCACCTGGCCAGGTGGTGATGGTACACATCTTTAATCCTAATACTCCAGAGGCAAAGGCAGGTGGATTTCTGTGAGTTTGAGACCATCCTGGTGTACAGAAGTGAGTTCCAGGACAGCCAAGGCTACATAGAGAAACCCTGTCTCAAAAAAAAAAAAAAAAAAAAAAAAGGAAGAAGAAGAGGAAGAGGAGGAGGAGGAGGAGGAGAAATCACCTAGCTCTTTTGTGAATACCTTTGTTTTATCACTGTAAATTCCATGTACTTTGATGACCCAGAGAGGTAAGTTTGGATAAATCTCTTGGCAACAAATACACCAACTAGGTTTAAAGAAACTTTGGAATACTCTTAAAAATGTAGAGCAGAGAAGGAGGATGAGAAAATGAGCTTCCTCCCTTCCCCACTCAGATTATCTTGAAAAGTCAAGAAAGCAGGAGGTTCCAATGTGCATAAAGTGGAGGAAAGATCTAGGTACGAAAGTAGAGGTGATGATTGATACATTTGGGGAAGGGAATAGGACTCAAGACTTAAACATTGGGTTTATATAGGCTGGGAAGGAATCTCAGAATTTAAACATGTGGAAGCAAAAAAAAAATCTCTGATCGGGATTTGTAAGTCTGAAACAATGCTTTGAGGGCATTGGCATTCTGTCTCGTGCACACCAGCCTTTCTTGCACAGTCCATCCAACTGTCAAAGTGCATGCGTTGTTGCTCTGCCCGGAAGGGAAGGCAGGAAGGAAGTACTGGTGGAGAGTGGAGCAAGGGGAGGCAACAGTCCTGGGTCCTCCAGCTTATCGAGAAGAAATCTCACAGGTATGCTTAAGGTCCACAATCCGAGGCAGCTGGAAGGACAAGATGTGCCAGAAAACACAGAGAACTGCTCATCAAAGTGTGGGAAGGTAGGAGACGAGCGAGGACTGGAAAGGAAAAGAGGAACTCAGTGGGGGCAGGAAGTTAGTGCTAGTCTCTTAATCTTGTGTGGGTGTATAAACACAACCTGCAAAGTCTGTGTAGCAGTACACAAAATCAGGGTATCTGTCAGTTCTGTTACGGATTCTACAAGATAAAGAAAAATAAACAAAAACATGAAAGAATAGAAACTTCCAGGAGGTAGCTGTGTCGTCTAAAATCAATTTCATTTATGGTCAGCTGCGAATGTCCATCATTAAAATGATTTAACTTGATGGGTTTTAGCTGATGATGATACTGAACTCTGGTCACATGTAGGTGTTTTTAGGGGTTCTGGGGTGTTACAGTGGTAAAAACTAAAGGCAACATGGGCTTATACAATTACTTTATCATTAAAATTTCAGTTTGTTCTGTTATACTTAGAACTTTCAAACTAGCTACAATTTATAAATCAGGCAATAAGATATCCAGAAGCCATTATGTGTGGTATATTTATGTGGGTTTGAAAATATTTTGGTATAATAATATGTCAAACCTCATAATCGAAATACTTCAGAATATAACTTGTTACTAAATCAAATTGGAGTCCATAAAGTATAATAAAAGTACAAATGTATAAGACAAATTTATGTTGAGCTTTAATTTATTTAAAATTACATTTTTTTAGTGTGTGTGTGTGTGTGTGTGTGTGTGTGTGTGTGTATACATACATAGCAAGGCAAGTGAATGTATACATACATACCAAGGCAAGTGACCTTCACATACCAAGTGAAGGTCATAATACAACTCGGTGGTTCCTGGAAGCGAACTCAGGTCACCAGGCTTGGAGGCGGGGTTCTATACCTGAAGAGCCATCTCTCTAGCTACTTAATTATCTTTAATGTGCACAAAGCACTTCATTGATACGTTCTTCTTGACATTTGGCAAAGGCCTTTTTCACTTTTGTGTGATTTGAACACGCAGCCATTCATTTTATTTTCACCCGTGGTGCTAGTGCCAGGAATGGAGTTTCAGTTACGCGTTTTCAGGGCTGCTTCTTCACTAAACCTGTAGCAGCACGTTTCCCATGTTAAAATTCTAAGATGAGCCATGTTGTGAACTGCACTTTGTAACTTTCCATATAGGCTCAGGTGTGGGTGCTTCGGGCTATTTACTGCCCCATGTATTGTTTGAAGAGGCTCCATTTTATGAGACCTTCCTTATAAGACTGTTGCATTCCTCACCTTAAACCTGAAGTTGAAGGTCGCCATAAGCAAGGAACAAATAAAATGTAAGGATCGAGTGAAGTCCTGAGTGAATGTATATTGTTACTATGGACCCAGCCATGCCAAGGATCCTGATATTTTAGCACCATGTGACTAGCAAAGTCTTCTCCAGGCTCAGAGGGATGTCAAAGCCTTTCTCAAGTCAGAGTGTGAATGCTGACCATGTGCAGAAATGGTCCACTGCAGCTTTCAGCCTCAACCCAATGTTTACAGCTTGTTGCTCTCCCACAGACGGCTCCTATTGAGATTAGCAAAACCAGTCTCCTTGTTCAGCTGTTTAACCCTACCTCTGTTTATCTGTATGTAGTAACTATCTGTATGTAATAACCCCATGTCCTGGTCAATTGTATGCAAAATCTCTACCTCCCTGTTCAACTCTCTATAACAAACATGCTAAGCTTCAGGGGTGCTGAGGCTTCTCTAGCAGAGAGCCTAGCCCACATACCCCAGCTTTTCCTCATTGCTCCTAGCCAGGGTCCTGGGACCTAAGCCTATTTCTTCTGAGATGAACACACACACACACACACACACACACACACACACACACACACACACACACACACACGGAGAAGCACTTTTGTAACCCTCTTGAGAAACAGAGAACTAAAAAAGAATAGCTGCTTGTTAAAAGGTTAGCTATGATGCTGAGGTTTGGGTGTGGTTTGTATGTGTCCCCCAAAAGTTCATATTTCTGGAGCACAGTGTACTGAGAGGTGATTGGGCCAATAGAAGGAAGGGTCCAGTGGGAGGGGCTTAGGTTATGTGGGGAAAGTACCTACAGAGAGGATTATAAAGTACATCTCATCGACTGGGTATAGTGGCTTGTGCCTGTAATACCAGCACTTGGGAAGCTGAGGCAGGATGATCATTGTGGGTTTGACATCAGCTGGGCTACATAATAAATTCCAGATTATACAGAATAAAATCCTGTCTCAAAAAGCCCAATACAAAGCAAAAAAGAACAATTGAGAACAACAATGGAAAAACTGTTACTTCTCATGGGACCTCTGAACTGTTACCAGAATGTGTCTGACTCTTGAGACGTTCTCTGGCTTTCTGCTTAGTGATACGATTCCTTATTCCCATGAGCTTCCTGCTGCTGTGATATCCCGACATTCAAACAGAAGGCAGACAGTATTGAGACTTCTAGAAATAAAGACAATGAGTTTTCTTTTAGTGTTTGTGTCACAGTATTTATTTGTTTAATTCTTTAAAAACTCACTAAAGTCACCTATACAAACAGGAAGGTCCTTTTTGAAAGACTCATCTTTAACTGCCTGAATAATTTTTTCTTTTGAGATGTACAGGAAGGGATGAACATTGCTCAAAGAAAGGCCTAGCCTTTCCCCTTGCCTTTAGGAGGTAATTTCTAAGCCTTGGAATATCGCTGACTAAGAGTGTCTTCATTTACCACGACCTTGGACCATGACAGACAGTCTGTGCCAACAAAGTGCTTTACTGTGGAGGACTTGGTCCACTTAATATCAGATCAGCCTCTCAAGGGGTCAGAGAGTAAGGTCAGCTGTGTGCATGATGAGCCTATATGTATGTGACCAAGTACAAAAAGTCTAGACACACAGCTCACAAGCTTTCCTGGTGGCAATACTCCATACATATTGTCACATACAATTTCTAGAAGTAAGTTCTTTTTTTTTTTTAAATTCATTCCTGTCAAAAAATTTATTTTATATTGTTTAATGACTTTGAAATCAGTAACTTTAATTTTAAATCATATTGTTACTGAAAAGGCATTTGGTTGAACATCATTTTGGGGACAACTTTGTCCACATGTACAATGTACTGTAGCCGTGTTTTGAGACATAAACTCTGTCTGTTTAGCTGTCTGTGGACCAGAAGCTCTGTTCATCGTCACTTTGGGCCTCCCCTGGACCTCCACTAAGTTCCTTTTCCCTTGTTCATTTTTGTCTGTATTTTTATTTGCACTATGAACCAGATGAAAGTAGCTTTTAATGAATTCTTTGAGTTTTCTACAGAATTAACAAACTTCGAGGTCGTCTTGAGGCTCCCAAGTTTGCAAAGTGTCTTAGAAGTAGGTCATCTTGGGGAGTGGCATTTATGAGGATGACCCAACTCATGGTGACGTAGTGAAAGCATAATTTGGGAAGAGGAAGGGTGAAAGTATAGAGCTGGAGGACCTGTTGCTGGAGGACTTCTCTCCAGGTTCCACCAAGGCCCGCAGTCCCACAATCCATGTATAAAATAATCACTCAGACGCTTATATTACTTATAAACTGTATGGCCATTGCAGGCTTCTTGCTAACTGTTCTTTTATCTTAAATTAACCCATTTTTATAAATCTATACCTTGCCACGTGGCTGGTGGCTTACCGGCATCTTTACATGTTGCTTGTCCTGGCGGTGACTGCAGTGTCTCTCCTCCTTCTTCCTGTTTCCCCAATTCTCCTCTCTCTTTGTCCCGCCTATACTTCCTGCCTGGTCACTGGCCATCAGTGTTTTATTTATATAGAGTGATATCACAGCAAGGACCTTTGACCTCATGTTGGCTGCTGATTTTCAAAATCCTTGTTTGAGCCTCTGTCCCAGACTTCCAGAGACCTGGAGAAGCCTCTGAGTTTACATGAATTTTGTAGGGTCTTGAATCTTTATGATAAAGTGGCTAACCTACCAGAAGTTCTGCATCCCAGAATGTGGCAAGGTAACATATAACAAGCCATCACGAGGGGAGAGACTATGATGAATAGCTTACCTCTGTATCTCACTCATCCCTTCAGTACCGAATCATCTTTAACCACCTGAAAAGAAGGCTCTAGAAATACTTATCTAAGGGGTACATTTATGTTGAAAATCTCAGGACTGGACAGGACAGTGTGTAAAAAGAAATAGCAATGATATGTGGTAGTACTTGTTAGGAGCATAAGATAGAAAGATGCATATGGCACTTCTTCCAATTCAGTTTCCAAGAGGTGATAGGTCATCCATGGCCTTGGAGAAAAGGATAGGGCTCATACTGGAGTCAGAATTAGTGAAGCAGATTTTCCTGTCTTGAGACAATGCCTTGCTTATATTGCCCTCCCTGCCTGTTACTCAATGAATCCCAAGCAGGCCTCTGATTCAAGGCAATGTCCCACTTCTTCCTCAGGGTGAAGCAGCTTTTAAATTCACTGTTGTTTATTATTTATTTCCAAAAGCTAGACCTTGTCTTCCATCTGTTACATCAGGACATCTACTCTGTTGCATTACTTTGTTTGTTTGTTTGTTTTCATTTTTTGAGACAGGGTTTCACTGTGTAACTCTGGCTGTCCTGGACCTCACTCTGTAGACCTCGACTCACAGAGATCCGCCTGCCTCTGCCTCCTGAGTGCTGGGATTAAAGGCGTGCGCCACCACTGTGCAGCTCTTGCATTACACCTTGAACACTACTTCTCAAAGTCAAGGATGCTGGTAGAGAGCTGGGAGGGAGCTCTAGGGGTTGAAGGCTGCATCTTAAGAAGAGATAAAGTAGAGGAGTGGGAACAACCATTGCATTAACAGGAAAAAGCAAAGCAGGCTGATGATAAAGAAGCAAAACCTCACCGAAGTCTGTTTAGGTTGTTGAAACACCGTACACTGGGTAGCTCAGACATTTGCCTCTCGTAGTTTTGAAAGATTGACAATCCAAGATTGTCATAAGCAGGTTCTAGAAAGGCATTTTGGGGGTATGCAGACTTCTAACATTTTTTTGTCTTCTCATGGTAGACAGAATGGGGAATGAGCAGGATTCTTGGAGCCTGTGGGGTCTCCTGACCCTGATTTTTAAATAAGAACATTAATTCCATTCAGGAGAGCTCTGTTCTCAAAACTTGATCACTTCCTTAAGACTCCACTTTCTAATACCAACATATTGTGATCAGATTTCAAGATATGAATTAAAAGGGTGAGACACAAACATTCATATTTATTTATTATTAACTTAAAAGTTCAATATACAAAGTAATGAGTTTGTTATGGCATTTAAAAATATTTATTTTATGTATGTAAGTGCTCCATATGAGTGCTCTATCTACATGTATGCCTTACTCCAGAAAACAACATCAGATCCCACTAGAAATGGTTGTGAGCCACCATGTGGTTGCTTGGAATTGAACTCAAGACCTCTGGAAGAGCAGCCAGTGCTCTTAAACTGCCAAGCCATCTCTCTATCTCCCCTATTATGGCATTTTTAGACATGTGTGCACCAGAGTTTTATATATATGCTCTCAGGGATAGCTATTGATTCTGAAAACTATCTTGAAAGATATTCAAGTCTTGCTGATCTTTAAGAAAAAGCACACACACGTTTATTTATTTGTGTGTGTGAGTGTGTGTGCTCACCCACATTTTGGGTACTTGTGGAGGTCAGAGGTGGAGTCAATTATCTTTTCATTGTGTGGATCTTAGGGATCACACTCAGGTCATCAGGCTTGAGGGCAAGTACTTTAACCTACTGAACTATCCCTCCCAACCAAGTACTGTTATTCTTAGGACTCAGAAAGCAATTTGCTCAGCATCACACAGGTTGTAAATTGAGCTGGAGTTCAAGTCCAGATGTTTGACTCCAAATTGATCATCTTGGCCAGAGCATCCATGCTGCCTCCACGGGCAGGCAAGGGTGTCATCGACGTCATCTTGCTCAATTTTGGTCAGTCTAGAAATAGCTCTTAGGATAGATAAAGAGGATGGATTTGGAGGGAACTGAAAGCATTTGTTGCTAAAGGGGAAAGCAGAAGAAAGAAAGAGGCGTAAACTCTGGGTATAGCTTTGAAGTAAATACTACTGCCTCCATCCTTCCCTGGAGTTCAAAGGAATTTTTGCTGCCTGCTGTTCTATGGCATGGAATCCAGCTGTGGATGGGGTAGGGCAACACAAATGGGCTCACATCCTTTCTCGGGGGAAGGTGAAAGGAGGAACACAATTTGCATATGCTGAACATTTGGTGTCATGACTTCCTAGGCTGGTTAGATGCTTCCCAGCAGCTCTAAACTTTATGTCTCTTCCTAAGACCCCTTATGCATTCCTTTCCTCCAACCACTTACTCAAGGTTCTTCTTCTCAGACCACCCTACCCTTAAATTCCTTCCCACTTCTGCTTCTGCTTCCACAGTGTGTGCTGGTTTGGGGAAATCTGGGATAATGGCTGTTTGTTTCTCTCCACACTGTAAGTAGATCTGAGGATAAAGCACACAGGCTTGAGGCAGAACAAGGGCTAAGGCTTTGCAGCTGCTTTTGTGAGTCACTGTGCACTCTGAGCACCCGCCCACTGGAGGCAGCTTAGCTTGTGGGAACGGTTAGACGCAGTCTAGGGACTGGGGCTTTCTCAGTGGCCTTGACAGCTCACAGCAGAAGTGAACAGCCTTGAGTTGAGGAAATTGTGGCTGGAGAGGTGCAGAGATAGTTCTGCTCCATGTTCACGTTCTACTGACTAAGTTGCTGAGCCTATTAACATCTGAGCACCGAAGAAGAGAGGGGGTCACTTGGCCTGCTCCATCTGGTGGGGATGTTGGGGCAAGCCGTCCTCCTTGCCCTCTTCCTGTTCCTCAGGGGTCACCAGGGTTACGGTAAGGATTCCTGGTTGGTGTGGGATGGGGCCTGGCATGGACTCACCAGTGCATGCGTGCGTGCGTGTGTCCAGGAGATCAGAACTTGGAGCCTCTGATCATGCCATCTACATAGTCACCTGGAATGCAGGGAGTAAGAGGAAAGATTGGAGGAGGTGGTCCAGGTCCCGTAGTCTTGTGTGAAGTGTGGAAAGCCGGAGTGAGGTGTGCCCTCGGCTTCACGTTCAGTTTTCACTCTCTGGGAGCAGCTTCATCACCGGCCATGGGCTTTCTTTTATCCTGTTTGCCCAAACACCACCTTGTCAATGTTGCCTTCCCTGCTGAGTGTCAGCGATTCCCCATCTTTCACTCTGCATAATGTTCTCTGTTTTCCTATCTCCATTTTACATATCACAGTGCTTACCTATATTATTTCCTGCCCCATAGTGTCTTCTTCAGCCCACTAGAATGTAAGGTCCTAAAGACCAGGACTTAAATATTTTTGCTTCATTGCTGTATCCTCAGCATCCAGAATGGTCTCTGGCACAAGTGGACCTTCAATACGTATTTATTTCCATACTCACACCCTCCTCTGTTCCCATCTGCCCCCTGAATCTGTTTTGAGCAGCTCTGTATTAAGCCAGGTGCTAAACATGGAGGACCATGCTTGAATAAAACCTTGACACATATGTGTGTGAGCCCCTACATGCTGTCAGCACGGTGCCATGCCTGATAGAACAGGTGTTCAAGGTATGTTTGTTGAGTGAGTAAACACATTATTTTCTGGAATCATGGAGGTGGACTAGGAGGATAACTTGGGTCAGATACATAAAAACAGGGAGGGTATACCTGGGCCCTAGAGTTCATTTGGGGCCCTGATTCTGAAGAAAAGGATGGGCTGGGAATTGTGAGTCCCTGGATGCTCTGAGTCTGGGTGAGATGTGGTAGATAAAGGAAGAAAGGCTGGGACAGTGCCTCCCCAGTTATCACATGGATTGTGTTGAGCCTTGCACTCTTGGGTGAATGATACTAGTTGTCACTGCTCTAGAGGGGACCTCAGGAAGGCTCTAGCAGGCCAGAGTCATTTTTACTCAACTTCTGCTCATCACACCTCCTCTTAAACAAGGTGTGAGTGGGGAAGCAGCTAGGTGTGGGAGAAATTTTGGCTCAGGGACCCAAAGGAACTCTAGTTCTCAGAAATCACCCCAGGGGCAGCGAAATGATGTATTTACACACAAACCCTCCTTGTGTGACATATGTACAGAAATGTACATGTCATTGAGTTACTTTTGGGACAACTTTCGAACAATCACATGTTCACCCCCAGTCATTACCTGCTTACTGTCTTTTCCATAAATATAAGCAATATTCTAACTTCAAATCTCACAGGTTAGTTTCGCCTGGATGTACGGGCTTCTGGCTTCTTTTGCTTGACATTTTATGAGGTTTGACTATGTTAATACCTGTAGCTTATCACTTTCATGGCTGTGCAATATTTCATCGCATGTTAATATCACAATTTGTTCATTCTGTTATGGATGAACATTTAGACTTTTAAAATAATATTATAATAATGTGATGAGCCTTTCCAAACACATTAAGAGTACATTTTTGGGGTCAAGTCATGGGGGTTAAGTGTATGTATTTCTAACAGGTGCTGTTTTCAGGAGTGCTTGAGCCATGCAGGACATGATATTTCATGTTACTTCAGGACAACTCTTTTTTTTGAAGGCCTATAAACAGGAAATGAAATTGCAATAATGTAGAGCCCATGAAGTAAAAGGTCAAAGCCAAGGGGCCTGTGTCTTTGGAACTTCTTTGACATTTTGCATGAAATCTATATAGTAGAGCCACTTTTGGGAGCGAAATGAAAGACATTCTTGAATTAATTAAGCAGATTCATTATGGCTTTACTATGTTCTGAGAATTAAGCAAAATTTATCAAGGAAACAGTTGAAACTGATGTTTTTATTTATTTGTAGAATTTTTATTAAAGGTAGAATTTCATGTATCCCAAGCTGGCCTGGAACGCAGAGGTTTTGTCATGGGAGGCAAGGACCCTACTAATTAAGCTACATCCTCACCCTCAGATGCTGATCTGACCCTTGAGCATCTTTCAGACTGGAAAATAGGCCTGTCTAATACTAACTACAAAGGATGGCCTGGCACTGAGAGTCAAGGTGCATTTAAATGGATCTGAGCAGATGATGGGTTCTTCCAGATGGGGCTTACAAGGGAACCGGCCTGGAATGGTAAGAGCTCAGAAAACTAGATAAAGCGGACCAATCCTGGCCCAGGAAATAGATTAAATAAAAGCAAGAAAAACATAGAGTTTGAGTGAGGAGCATAACACAGTAGTTGTCTTGGAGAAAGATGGACACTTCGGTGGGCTGAGGATAGGAGAGGGACACAGCCTAGGTCAATCTAGACAGAAGAGGGAGAATCAGATTGCCTGAGGAGAGGCTGTGGTCAGTCAGTATAGAGCTAAGTGCTGAGGAAGAAGGAAGTAGGGCTGTGGCCTCTGCAGGAAACTCATTTTGTCTTGGCTGCTGCTGGCCCTGCCAAGAAGTCACTGGGCTCTGTTCACTTTCCAGCATTTGACCTCATCTGTTGTCTTTCCTCTAAGCCTGGTAACACAAGCCCAACTGAAAAAAACCTCAACGTCCTCTTTCTGGCTAGTGGGAATACACCCCCTCCATCAGAGACTGGCTCCCCTCTCAGGAACCCAGGCTTCCCAGCTTCCTGTGAGCAGTAAGTCTAGGTCGGAGGTAGCTGAGCTGATTGATCCCTGTGCAGTGTCTGCGTGGGTGACTCCTTGCTGACTCGGACAGAACCCTTGACCATTCTTTCCGCTCCCTGCTCACTTCCCCAAACTGTACTGCAGTTCCTCACTTTCCCAAGCTGTAGTAGAGCTCATTAAATTTCCCCTGTCCTTCTTCTATAGACTTAATATTTTACCTCATCCCTTCTTAACCACCGGAAAAGAGCCCCAAGGTTGTAAGAAGCAGCAGCAGCGGCAGCAGTGGCTGTGCAGTCCCTGACCACCGGAAGTGGCTGTGGCCACTCCCTTCTGAACTGACAATCACGTGCACATGCTTCATCTCACTCTGAGCATGTAAGAGCTTGTGAAGTTATTTTTTCTTTCTCTCATCTTTTCATATTAGCATTTCTTTTTTTTTCCTTCCTTGAAATATATACCTCCCAGGGGTGGGGACTAAGGTCTTATATCTCTCACAGGCTGTGTCTTTCCACTGTATCTACCCATGCCCCAGCTGTTAGGCATCTCTAGGAAGTGAACACCAACTCAATTGCCTTTCTCCTTTCACTGGACTATAGAGATCTGTTGGGATACATTATGATTGGTCGAGGTCACAGTCTGCAATAAGCCTGGCAGCTTTTTCTCTAAGCTTGGCAATATGGGTCTCCCCCCCTCCCCAGCAAGACTTCCTGCCTCTACCTGCCCTTATCTGGAGGATGTCCCTGGGCCTGGAGAACTGACCTTATCTGAAAGCTCTCTCAAAACCAGATGCCTGTCTCTAAAGCCAGATGCCTGACTCATCTTTAGCTTGAACCCTGACAAAGATCCCTGCTGGAAGGCTCTCTTGATGCACATACTAGGAGGCTTTTGATAGGAGCGTGTGTCTCTTAATGCAAATTAGGTAATGCCCCTGCCACTGTCCCCAGCCTTTATATTCCCCTTCCTTCCTGGAATAAAGTGGAGTTGTAACATGTAACTGTCTCCCCGGAGAGCTGTCTCTGCCTGGCTTAGGCGCCCAAAGCCCTGGGCTCCGTCCTCTGAACTGCAGAAACTCGAATACTGACCCAGGTCCGTAACCCCAGCACACAGGTGCTGGAAATAAGCAGATGGGGGGTGGGAAGAAGCTGCTTCCATGCTGCCTTCCAGAGTTGGCCCTTTTTAGCTTTCTGAGGGAACTCCACTCTTATGTGTCTTTTAGCTTCTCTATTTGATTGGACTTCACTTTTGAACAGGATTTCATTTTATCTGGTAGCCAGCAAGCCCTATAGATTGTCCCACCTCCCTTGCCCTAGGGCTCCAGATACATGGTCTCACTGCCTGTCTCAGGACTTCTCCCTGAGTGCTGCTCTTTCTTTCTGTCCCCATCCTGAGAGCTGCTCTAGCATAATCTCACACCCCTGCCTTGCTGTAACCTCCTCTTTCCTCTACCCTTTGGTGGGGAGGCACAAATGCAAAATAGTCGCTCAGATCTGAATCCCTGTCCTCAAGAACGTGCAACAGGCACTCTGTCTGCTCTAACCATCTCCTTCTCTCCAGCTTGGTCTTTCATCTATTTTGTTTGATCTTGATTTTATGACTTGTTTTGTGTGTGCCTGCCTGCCTGCTTGCCTGCCTGCTTGTATGTTCATGAGGTGAACCATGTGCATGCCTGCCTGGTACACTCAGAAGGCAGAAGAGGGGTTTGGATCCTCTGGAGTTAAAGTGACAGGGGTTTGTCAGCTGCTATGTGGGTACTGGAATTTGAACACATATCCCTCAGGATAACAGCTGGTGCTCTTCACAAATGAACTATCTCTTCAGCCACTATTTTTAATCTATCATCTATCTATCTATCTATCTATCTATCTATCTATCTATCTATCTATCTATCTATCTATCTATCTATCTATCATCTATCATCATCTAGCTATCATTTATTTATTTATCTATTCATCTATCTATCTATCTATCTATCTATCATCTATCTATCTATCTATCTATCTATCTATCTATCTATCTATCTATCTATCTATCTAGTGTAGCTGTGGCTGTCCTAGAACAATTCTGAGAGATCGAAGCTGGTATCTATCTATCTATCTATCTATCTATCTATCTATCTATCTATCTATCTATCTATCTACCATCATCTAGCTATCATTTATTTATTTATCTATTCATCTATCTATCTATCTATCTATCTATCTATCTATCTATCTATCTATCTATCTAATGTAGCTGTGGCTGTCCTAGAACAATTCTGAGAGATCGAAGCTGGTCTCTTCTACACAGCCACAGTTCAAGGGCAGTCTGGGTTATGTAAAAGATCCTGTCTTTAAAATAGATAGATAATATAGATAGATAGATAGATAGATAGATAGATAGATAGATAGATAGACAGATAGATAGATAGAACAAATAAATACAATCAACATGGAATAAACAAACACAGACAAGGGAAAGCAGTGCTGAGTATCTAGCTGGCTTATGAGGGGAAGGGGAAACCCTGTCCTAGGGTGCTTGAAAAGCCCTGGGCTCCATCCTCGTGGTACTACTTAAACTTGAGTGTGCTGGCCCATGTCTGTAATTCCAGCACTCAGGAGCTGGAAATAGACAGGTCAGAAGGTTATCTCTAGCAATATAGCAAGTAAGAGCCATCCTGGTTGAAAATAGACCCTCTAAAATAAATAAATAAAAAGATATTTTTTTTCTGACCCAAGTAAAAACGTTTAGCTTACTTACAAGCCTCAAGATCCTGCTCAGTTGTTTCGGCCCCCTCCCCTCTTGAGGACGTGGTAAAGATCCCATGGAAGAAGAGTGGAACAAACTGCAGAGACCTGCTGGAGAAAATCCAGCAAACAGCAGATGTAGACTCACAGCCTCAGAGCTCAGCTGAATCCTTCAAGTCCTAGGAGTTCCTTCCCTCCTTTGAAAAAATTAATTCATTCTTTGATAATTTCATACAATATATTTTGATCATATTCTTTCTTCCCTTCCAACTCCTCCCAGATTCACCCCCACCTGCCCATTTACCCTCTCAACTTCATGTTTTTCTCACATACACACACACACACACACACACACACACACACACACACAGAGAGAGAGAGAGAGAGAGAGAGAGAGAGAGAGAGAGAGAGAGAGAGAGAGAGAGAGAGAGAGAGATGGTCAACTACTCGAGCATGGGTCCTACCCTGGAGTGTGGTTGATATATCCAGTGTCATTTCATTGAAGAAAACCGACTTTCCCTCTCCTGGCAGCTATCAATTGTGAATAACTTCTTAACTAAGGGTAGGACTTATGCCCACTTCCCTCTGGGAATTCTTGTTTCTTTTTGGTCTACAGTGTCTTTATTCTCCCAGAGGTCGTTCTGAACTATTACCATCTTTACAAGTTTGCTGTTCAGCACCATTGCTGCTACTGACTGAAAACATCTTTTCAGAAAATGGAAGCATGGTTAGGGATTCTCTCCCAGTGTTTCCTACCTCATCTGTTCCTGCAAACACTAGCTTTCTGGTCAGCACTAGCTTTCAACCCTTAGCCAAGTTTTCTCCCATTTGATAAACCCGAACTGACCACTGTAACGATGTCGGTGGGTCTGCCTGACTTTCCCACTATTAGACGGTATCTCATTAGTCCAGGCTGGCCTCAAACTTGCTGTGTATCTAAGGATGACCTTGACCTTCATATCCCACTTACTTCACCTCTTAAGTACTGGGATTATTAATGTGTGCCACCACAGCCAGGTTATGTGGTGCTACGAGTGAGTCCCACCCAGGGCTTTGTGGCCAATGCTCTACTAACTGAGCTACATCCTCAGCCCCTAGTTCCTCTTTTAAAAAACAACAACTTTTAAAATGACATATTTATTTAGTCTCTCTCTCTCTCTCTCTCTCTCTCTCTCTCTCTCTCTCTCTCTCTCTCTCTCTCTCTCTGTGTGTGTGTGTGTGTGTGTTCCTGAGCCATGCTGCACAAATGGAGGCCAGAGGGCAACTCTGAGAGTTGGTTCCTTCCTTCCACCCTGTGGGTCCAAGACATCAAACTCAGGCTGTAAGCCTCAGCAGCATGTACCTACCTTTATCCACTGAGTCATCCTGCTAGCCCCTTTAGCTCCTCTTTTATTTACAGACAAAACCATATTAGGTATATAAACACATTTAGTATTACATAAAAGCAAAAGATAGTAGTATAATTAAGTAATTGCCCTCAGTACAGTGTAGCATTAACAAGGACTATAGATCTCACACTTTATTTTTAGGAACTAACAGTGTAGTTAAGTATACTCCTTTTTCTGTATGCTCCACATTTAATTGTGTGATAGCGGAGAACAGAATAGGTCTCTGCTCTGCTCTGCTGTTGGTTACACAGCAATTTATTTATTGTTATTATTTATGGTACTGTATGTTTTTGGATTAAGCATCTTTAGATATTTGTGCTACCTCTCACAGTTTTATGAAATACCTAAAAACTAAACTTCTGTCTGTCATTCCACTTTCCAAACATGGTGAAGAAAGCTTTGCTACAGTCCTTACTAGATCAGAGTGTTGGCACCTCAGCCTGTGCTGCTGCTTTGCCTGTGACTTCCTCTCCCTTACTCTTTCTCCACCCACTAGGCTGACCCAAAGGTTTTCTTCTAATGGTACCTCCCAGCCACCTCCTCTGAGCAGCCATTTCTAATACCCTGGTGCAGAGGAAAGCACACTCCTCTTATTCTAACATCATACCTTCATGTGTGCTGGCTGAAGCAGCTGAGATTATACCTTGTGCTGGCAGCTGAACTTGGTAGTGTGGGAGTCACCAGGTGGTACTGACTTTTGAAGGCATGAAGGGGTCATGTGGAGCAGCTGAGGCTTGAGAGCCCACGAGAGGCTGTTGATGAAAGTGTAGCCCAGTGGCAGCAAGGGAGCTCAGCAGTTTTGGAGATGGCAGTGCCATGGGATGACCACCAAGAACAGCAGCGGCAGCAGGGGAGTAGAGCCACCTGGAGCCTGTGGAAGGCAAGCTGTGTGTGCTGCAGAGGGCAGAGCTGGGGAAGTGACCCAAGTCCTTCTGGAGGAGTCCAGAAGATCGTGAATGGATCCCAGATAATTGGACACTGAGTTATTAACACTGTTGGGGTTTGTTTTTCTTTTGTTCAAATTGTGACTGTGCCCTGGTTCTTCACTCTTGAAGAATGTATTTAACTTAATTTTGATTTTTTTTTTCAGGATCTCACAGATGAAAGACTGAACTTTGAAAAGAAATTTTAGATTTTTAAAGATATTGGATATTTTTTAAAGAGACTGAACTTTTAATATGTTTGACTTTGTAAGGACTGTGGGACTTTTAAAGTTATTGTGTGTATATTGTGATATTAACGTACCATCTTGAGGATAACCAAGGAAGGAAAGAATAAAACTGAACAATGGCATGCTTGTGTGTCAAGTTGACAAGGGGTCAGCTGTAATAGTTATTTTATCTCTATTTGACACAAGCTAGAGTCGTCAGAAAGGATGGAGCCTCAACTGAGAAAATGCCTCCATGAGATCACACTGTAGGCAAATAGTAGGGCATTTTTCTTAATTAGTGATAGAAGGGGGAGGACCCAGTCCATTGTGAGTGGTGCCATCCCTGGGCTGATAGTCCTGGGTTTTATAAGAAAGCAGGTTGAGAAAGCCATTTGGACCAAGCCAGTAAGCAACACCCCTCCATGGCCCCTGCATGAACTCTCACTGCTTTTGATGATGAACTGTTATATAGACCTTATCTTTCACTTCTCAGTCAGGCCTTGGACCTGTGAGAATTTGGTAAAACCTGTCCCTTGCCTGGGTCAGGTTTTGTTGGTGAAGGCAGTCTGTAACAACCTAGATTGATGGTAACCTGGGTCATGCTTGAGTTTCACAGCCTCAAGGACCTACATTCTTAGGGATGAACAAGGACCATGCCACAGCTGGGGGTGATGCCAGAGTCTAGCTCCAGTGGGGTTCAGGTCCCAAAGAGGAGGTGTGGAGTCAGCAAGGAGAAGGAGAAGATTAACAGGATCTGAGGGGGAATCCGGATAGCTGCCCATTTATTGAAAAAAAGAATACACCTTTTAAACTCTATAATCACACAAAGGATTAAGTGGGAAAAAGGATGCACGTGAGCTAGCGGGTGGCTTGTGATCAGGAAGCTAGTATTGACCTTGACAAATTAATAGGCACCAGTCATATATTCATGGAAGGGCCACAAGTTCCTCTTTCCAGAGTTAAGAATGTCTCCCTTTTTAGCAAACAGGAACTTTCTTCAAGCCTCTGAGACCATGGTTTTGTTTTGTTTAAATGCTTGACCTTAGAAAAAGGGCTTTCTCAGGGAATCAAGTGCTCCATTATAGAATATTGTAGGTTTTTTTTTTTATTGCTTAGTTTATCCAAATAGCTAAAGCTTAAAGTGAGCAAAGACGAGGCCAGACAAACATTACTGTGAACTTGAGTAGACCTTAGGAATTTATAAATCTTGATTATCAAATATACCTTATTTATCAAGTGTATGTTACTTATCTAAATTTTCTAGTAGCTTGGTGTTAACTTGTTCGGGAGTAGGCAGAGTTATCATGTTATATGGTTCCACAGTGACAGGGATTTTTTTTCCAAAGGATTATTTTGTTTAGAAGGGCTGCCCACATTTTCAACCTTCAAAGCCCACTCAAAATTTCCCAAAGGAAAAGGCATAATAGTGAGAACTATTAAAAACGAAAGCAAAAGGGTACTGGAGAATCATGATCCACAAAGTCAAAAATGCTGGGTCTTTGTGAAGCACCAGTGGTCACCGTACGGTCCACACCAGGGTAATGTATGCTGAAACACTCATCTGGTCCATGGATGCCTAGGTCTTTACCTGAAGCAGGGCTTGCATGTATGTTCTTTGTCCTGCATGTGAAGTTTCTACTAGGTTCTGGTTGTTACCATGTCTGACAGTGAACTCTAAAACAAGTCTACCCCCTCCCCCAGCAACTGGTGTCTTATTTCCTGCCCTGCTACCTGGTGTTGCAAGAGGAGAGAGGTGAAACCTTCAGCCTCTCGGCATAATGTGGTTCTGGTAACTCAGTCTGTGGGTATTGGCTTGGTGATGGGGTTGTGGCAAGTAAGTCTCACTGTGTTGGGCCCGGTACAAGGTTTCTAGCCTAAAGTGTGAACTTAACCATTCACACTCCCACAGTGGAGGCACCACTCTTTACACTGGAGTGGCCAGAGGTAGGGTGTGCGTATGTAACACAGACAACTATTCTGTCTTTGTATTTTGTTATAATTTGTCACTGTGGTCTCTCATTGGATTTCCTTAGGTTTTATCAAGGTAATTTCGTGTGGGGAGAAGATACTGGAAGATCTTACTTAGCTAACATCTCGTCTCCCTCTGTCTTACTTTCCTCTTAATGTGCTTCATTGTTAAGAACCATTTGTATAACCAGCTCTCTCTCTCTCTCTTACTTTATTCTCTGATCCCTTCTATGCCCATTGCACTCTCTTTAAATCAAGGCTGCCATATTGATGCCTGCAGCGGCTGGGTGATGCCACATAGCTTCTTTACCAAATGGCTCCACTTACTGCTCTAGGCTGTTCTGGCGTAGCTACTTAAAGTACCACTATATTATAGTCTACCTCAACTATATTAGCGAAGTCACATTTTGATCCCAAGAGAGGTTAAGTGCAGACATGTACCTGGAAGGCATTGTTAACAAATTTTAGAGAGCACTCTTGCAGACACCTTCTGGGTGCTAAAACAGTGGCAAACATTAATGAACACTGCCCACAGTGCAGTGCGCCAAGTGCTTTGAGAGGATTGTGAACCCAGCTCTGTTGTAGGGCTCAAGAAAGGTTATGAATTCAGCATTGGCTTCATTGGGTCTGACTGTTTAGAATTTCTGGCAGTCACTGTTGGCCATATGCGGTTGCCTCAGTGTGCTGGAGCTCAGACTTTTTGTCCCTGTGATAAATACCCAAGGGGACAAATTTAAAATGGGGAAAATTTATATTTGGCGTATTTAAGAGTTTTTATTTCCCCTCTTCTTTTGAGATGAGGTCTCATGTAGCCCAGGCTGGCCTCTGATTTGCCATGCAGCTGAGGATGACCTTACATTTCTGATCCTTCTGACTCTAGCTCTTGAGTGGTGAGAGTATAATTGTATGCCACTATTCCTGGTTTTAAGCAGTGCTAAGGATTAAATCCAGGGCCTCATGCATGTTAGGCATGCATTTCAGAGGTTTTAGTCCATGGTTGGCTTACTCCATTGCTGTAGGACTGTGATGAGGCAGAATATCATGGAGGGTATGATAAAGCAAAGGCACTTACCTTTAGCATCTGGGAAGCAGAGAGAGACAGTCAGGAATGGGGAAGATACAGCCTTTGAAGATGTGTCCTTAGTGACTCACTAACCAAGCTCCACCTTTGTATAGCTGATTGATGAAGTTAGTGCCCCCATGATCCAACTGCCTCTCAATGATGTCACCAGCTGAGGACCAATCCTGCAGCATATGAACCTTTTTGTGGGGGCAGGGGAGGACTTGATGGCCAAATTGCAATGAAGTGAGTCACATCAGTAACATGGTGTTTATAACTTTGTGGTTAAAAATTATCCTCTAGAAACAGGGCATGGGGAAACTTCTGTCATTCTAGCTACTCAGTAGGATGGTGAGTTTATGGCCAGCCTGGGCTACGTAGTGACATATTATCTCAAAATCCAAAAATGAGGGTCTGGGGAGATGGCTTAGTGAGTAATAAGCACTTACTCAGAAAGCAAGAAGACCTGAGTTCAAATCCTCAATGCCCATCAAAAAAGCCAGCTTAGCCTTACCAATGAGTTTAAGACTCAGTTAGAGACCCTGTCTCCAAAACTAAGACAGAAGGCCAGAAAGATGGCTGAGTAGGGAAAAAGCACTTGCTGCACAATTTTAACAACCTGAGTCTGATCCCTGGAACATGCAAAAAAAAAAAACAACCCAACCCCCCCCCCAAAAAAAAAACCACAAGCATCTGTAATCCTAGTACTACTAAGGTGAAATGGGAGGCAGAGACAGGAGAATCACCCGGAAGCTCACAGGCTAGCTGACTTGAACTACATGGAGTAGGTGAAGGGACAAGAGAAACCCTGCCTCGAAAGATGGAAGGAGAGAATTTGTTTCAGAAAATTGTCCTCTGGCTTCCATATGTGTGCTACAGCCTAAGTGTGCCCCCACCCCCTGCATCTCACACACGCAGTTTCTCTCTGTGTCTGTGTCTGTGTCTGTGTCTGTCTCTCTGTCTCTTTCTCACTCATACACACACACACACACACACACACACACACACACACACACACACAAGTAAATAAATAAATAATAAATAAATAAAAATAATGTGTAGAATGATAGACTCCAACATCTACCTTTGGTCTCCACATGCACAAGTGCATACACCTGTGCACACATGTTCACATACACTCCGAAGTAAATTGCATTAAAAAGTAATTGAACCAAAAATCTCTGAGTAAGGCCAAATCAGTTGGCTTCTAAGCTCATCATTTTGCTTTATGGCTGGGGTTATTTACTTATTTTTTATGTTTTTTTTTAAGACAGGGTTTCTCTGTGTAACACCCCTGGCTGCCCTGGAATTCTCTGTAGCCCAGGCTGGCCTCAAAGGCATTGGCCACCACACCCAGCTTAAGTATTTTCTAACTTAATTCTTTACCTATAAAAATGAGGATAAAATCTTCACAGGGTTCTTGTGAAGTTAAGTACTTGTAACACATTTGAAACTTGCCTGTCACATAGTCAGTACTCAAGAGATTCTAGTTTGGGGCTGGAGAGTTGGCTTAGCAGTTAA
The DNA here is from genome assembly GCF_049852395.1 of Peromyscus maniculatus bairdii. Taxonomy (NCBI): domain Eukaryota; kingdom Metazoa; phylum Chordata; class Mammalia; order Rodentia; family Cricetidae; genus Peromyscus; species Peromyscus maniculatus. The sequence goes on from NC_134862.1 coordinate 80,889,365, forward strand.
GAGTGCATCCTGCTCCTCTAGAGGGCCTGAGTTCAGTGCCTAGCATCCTGTAGGACAGCTCACAGCTGTCTATAAACACCAGGTCTAAGGGATCCAATGCTCTCTTCTGGCCTCCTGGCACTGCCCTCACATACACAAACCCATACACAGACACACATGCATATATGCATATTTAACAAAATAAAAACAAACCTTCAAAAGGGATTTTAGCTGTTATTGTTGGTCTGTGAGTTTCTCCCAACTAGAGGATGGATCTTGGGGATAAGGAGAAACAGATGGGGGTCTGGGCTCCTCACATTTGCTCCCAGATCCTTAACTCAAGGACGTTACAGGCTACTGCCCACACTGCTCAGGTCTCATACTCTTTCAGGCACCTTCAGACCAGATTTTCTTTCCTAGGCTGCTTGGATTCTACTGAAGACATCACCAGCACCTCAGGAAAACTTGTCTGGCTGAAGCCTTCCAACATACAGACAAAAAATGTTACTGTTCGATGGAAGATACAACTGGGCTCATCTGGAAAAAAAGAGATCCTGACTTGGAAGAGTGACACAAAATCATTTAAGCTTCCTCGTGATTTCAACAACATATATTATTTTAACACCTCGGATTTTACTCTTGGCCTCAAGTCAGCTAAGTTGAATGACAGTGGTCTTTATGAGCTGGAGACCACCAAATCTAGTGGAGCAGTTTGCACTAAGAAATTCCAAATTCTTATACTTGGTGAGTTTTTAGCACTGTTCACTCTGCCCCTCTGACTCTTGTAGGACTTTGTATTTCCAGAACCCTCTGACCAGAATCTCTACTTCCAGATCATGTTGAGAAGCCTTGCCTGCAGGGCGAGTGGAAGTGGGAAGATGGGATGTGTCGACTGTTTCTGGACTGCTTGGTGCCCAAGGATGACAATGTGAGCTATGCTTTGTACAGAGGGAGCAAGCTGATCTCGAACCGAAGGAACTTTACCTACCTGAAGAACCAGACTGACAGCAGCATCGTGCACATTTATACCTGCACTGTTAGAAACCAAGTCAGCTCGGCAAACAGTACTCTGAACTTAACCCAGGGCTGTCAGAGTGTCACTGAAAGTAAGTGGGGCACTCTGGCCCACAGCAGGGACTCCACAACTAGACTCACCTGAGACCTGGATATGAGGTCACTTGACCTTCTGGCCCAGTGCCTTGAGCCCTTCCTCAGCAGGAGCCTGGCCTCTCAGAGGCGCAGGTCTGTCTTAGCCTGATAGGATTTATATCTTCCTCTTCTACTGGAAATAGTAGCATAGTTTTCCCTCCTCATAGGGAATATCTACTTGTTTAGTGATTTTTGTGATACCGTAAATATTAATTTCCTAATTTGAGAGATTGGAGATCCAATTTCTCTTGAGTGGTGTCTTACCTCAAGCTGGAGAATTTTCTGGGAGATAATAACACTGTACCACAGTAACCTTGTCAGTGGGAGCAGCAGGAAAATGACAATGTACCTAGCAGAGTTCTGCATTTATTGCTTATCTTGAGTTACCTGAGTTAAGGTTGTATTGTTTTTTGTTTTTTGTTTTTTTTTAATTAGGTAAAGGCTTAATGTGCTGTCAGCATGGGCACTTACAGGAAAACCAATCCAATTCAAACCCAACCCAACCTTCCCAACTCACCCAACCCCACACAACCCACTCAGTCCAACCCAACCCACCCAACCCTAGAAAACTCACCTAACCCAACCCAATTCAACCCTATATAAATCACCCAACCCAACCCATCCAACCCAACTCATCCAACCCCACACAACCCACTCAACCCAACCCAATCCTACACAACTCACCCAACCCAACTCGATCCAATCCACCCAACCCATCCCAACCCACCTATCCCTACACAACCCTACACAACCCACCCAACCTGACCCAGCCAACCCAACCCAATCCAATCCACCCAACCCAACCAACTCAACCAATCCAATCCTACACAACCCACCCAAAACACAACCCCAGCCAATCCCAACCAACCAAACCCAACCCTCAAAGTCTCTATTCTTAAATTTGCAGCAGAAAATATGTGTAGCTCCTTACTTTGGGCTTGAGTTTCCACAGTGCTAAGTTTAGGTTCATGTAGTGTATTTTCTTATTTTGGGGGTCAGACACATCTCCCCTTTCTCAGAGGAGAAAAACATTGAAAGACAGAAGGAGTAGGTTCTCAGAACCTTTCCCTGGAGCACCCCTTTGGTTACTGCAGGACTGGACCTGAAGTATTCCAGAAGCCACATTCAGGTCTGGACTCTGGATGTAGGTCTACTGCCATCCACCTTAGGCACAAGGACCACATGACTGGCATTGCCATGAATGGAGCTGTCAGGGAAGTGCAGCCTTGCCATGACAGTGTCCTGTACCATACTCCTTCCAGTTGCCCATGCCTCTGAGACTCCTCACATTAGTGGGAAATCTCAAGTGAGTGCAGAATTCCCAAATTCTTACCAAGCAGCCCTAGCAAAGCACCCAATTCTTAGTCTCCATAAGCTCATTACTGAGGGAATAGGGAGTCACTCCAGTAGGAATTCCAAGCTAAAAATCCCTCTGTGGAACTGCAGACCTGAACCAGACTAATCCAAGTGTGGACACTGAAGGAGAAAATGGAAGTCATAAACTAATGCTATGAAGAATCTCTTTGCCAGTGAGTTTGCTTAAAAATATTAAGTCACACAGAAGAGCATGCAGCTGAAGCATTGTCTTTGCTGGGCAGTTCAAAGGAGATGATTCAGGTCACTTACAGCTGCCCACTAGGCTCTCTTTCCAGATCAAAGGAGCCTGCCTCTGCTGAGAGGTTTGGAGAAGATGGCCCTGGCTGACAGCTGCTCCTTAACCCCCCCCTGCCTTTTATTAGGAAAAGCACAGTTCTGCAAGGCATCCAGGCTGACTGTGATTAACAACTACCCCAGGAAAGCAGCTCTGGCCTAGCTTGAGATAACTGAAAATATCTTTTCATCGTAAATGTCCCCGAAGCAGTCAAACTTGCAGTTTCTGTTTCTGTAAAACACGTTTAACTGCTCAGAGTTTCTGGGACCCCAGAAGATTTACAGATGAAAGCATGTGTAAAAATACAATGTTATAGTTCGAACCTATATAAAATGTAAAGAATTTCTGTTCACTGCCGGTTCCCCTTTGTGCATTAGCCAGAAGTGTTTCTTCCTTCCTATTATATAAGAATTTTTCCATTACAAAACAAAAACAGGAAAAAGAAAAGAAGAGAAGAAGAAACTTAGAGCAAAATGGGGCAACAAAGCTAAATTATTCATGGGCAGAAAAGAAACAAACAGGAATGAGGTAAAGTGCAGTGATGGGAACATTGGTTTGGGGGCCTCTACCGTCACTGCCTCATCATTTATTTACTGTGATCTCAGGCAGATTCATTAACTTTCCATTTTTCAGCTGGGCAAATGAGAGTGGTAATAAGAGGTACCTTACAGGATTGTTGTTAAGGTCAAGTGAGATATTCATGAAAAGCTCGTTAGTGGACACCTGTAATATGAAACTCTTTACCATTCTCTTCTTGTTGGTTGGATTATATAACAGGGTCCACATGTAACACAAATGGTGAATGTTGAAGCTCAAGTGAGGAAAAGCAGTGAGGGTAGGAGAACCAGGAAGGAGAAATGGAAAGCTTGTAGTAGTAGGTGTGTGGTGAATATTTGCTGAGGTAAAAAAAAAACAAAAAAACACCAACAACAGTAGATAGATGTAATAGTTGCCATGCAAGATGTTTTATAGGCACCAGATCATGCAATTAGCCCCTAGAAGGAGAAAACATTATCTCCTTTCTTCAGGTAAGAAAATTGCCTCAGAGAGGTAAGTAAGTAGCACAGGTCCTCTGGAGCAGTCTGTCACCCAGCTAAGGAGGGACAACAGGGTGGCGAATTTATAGAATGTGAGAGAGGACAATGGACTTGGAGATAGTTGTTGAAGCTAACATATGGGGAAGTGAGAGCTCAGTCCTCTTATCTTCTGTGTCTTTCAGACGTCCCATTTCTGCCCTTTTTGGTGGTCATCGTTATTCTAGTCATACTATTTCTCAGTGCTGTCATTTGCTTCTGCATGTGGGATAAGAAGAAAAAGCAGTCACGTAAGTAGAAGACCCCCGGAGGGGTGCGGTGGCTTGAGGCATCAGGTCCAGTGGGTTAACCCTGTGTCCATGGGCTATACTCTACACACAGCTTCTCCTTTCCTGGAGAGGTGTTGGGATATGTGTGAATATGGGTGGGGGAGGGCAGCCGACACCTGTTCACACTAGCTGGGGTGGCTTCAGGATATTTATAGCACGGTCCCCAATGTGCTGGTTTATTTAAGATGCTGGGTTTGGTTGGTGACTTCCCAGCTTGGTGGAGGATGTATGTCAAGGGGAGGGTAATTGCTTCTACTGTGCTCTTTAGGTATCCTAGCAAAAGCATGAGCCTACCTGTTTTCTAGAGCCATTCTTAAGATCTGCACCATCCTTGTCAGAGGCGTGACTTGTGAAGTAGAAGCCTGGACAAGAAGCTTTCCTAATGTTTCTGAAGTTCTAGTCTTTGTTTCCTTCTTCCCACAGAGTCTGGCCCTCATGAATCTTCAACAGTATATGACTATGTCGATGACCCACAAGTCAGGGCGAATCAAGTAGGGCAATCTGGGAACTCGAGATCTCCTTCAGCTGTCCAGGAAAGTGAAAGGGGACAAAGAGAAGCAGACAGGTGTCTTTCCGAGGTAATCTTCAGCCCTCTTCCATCTGTTTTTCTCTATCAGTTTCCTGGCTCTGTCCAAAGGGAAAGGGGGGGGATGGAGCAGAGAAAATGAAAATGAGGCAGAATGGGCATCCTGGTGCTGAACTGTATCTGCTAAGAAGGGATGGGACTCAGCAGAGGCCAGAGTGTGGCTACTACTGCCTTCCCAGAGTGCACTCTGGCATCACCCTCATTTCATCTCAGTCTTACCAGCTGGGCTGAATGCCAGGATGAGTGCAGCCTTCATATATTTATTGCCTGACCATATTCCCGAGATTAGAAGATAAGAGCTCTCTGTTGTGGTTCTCTCAGTCCCTGCCCAGGCTAGGGAGCATGAACAGCCAGAGTGTAAGAGTTTTGGAGATTCCTCAGGGGTCTGTGTTCAAAGCCTATTGGGTAGGAGCCCAAGCATGGCTAAAGTAGTAGACAAGACAACTGGTTTGATACAGTCGGTTAAGCTCACCTATGAAGACCTCTCTCTTTCCAGCTCTCTTCAGGACCTAGATCTTCTAGTCAGCTAGGAATGTAGAGGAGAAGGAAACTTCAGAGGGCCTGCAGATGCTCTCCGTACTGTATTGCAGGATACAATGAGAGGCTTAGGAGAAAGCTGCAGATCAGCCAGGTAGGACAAGCAGGAAAAGTAGGTGCAGATCAGCCAGATGGAAAGGGTGGAGGAGTGGAGAGGAAGGGCTTTTTTCTTCCCACCCCCATGTCTACTGCTAGGCAGAGAGAGACACATGGGCTCTTCTCTTCTGTCACAAACCAGCTTCCTTCAGGTCTGTTTCTTAGCTGACTGAGGGCAGCTCCCTTTGCCTTCACCCTTGTCCTAGCAGTGGAATACTGGACCGTGGAAACAAAAAGAAGGTGGATTTTCCTACTGCTATTAGGTCTGAGGGCCTATGTATCTACCCAATGCCCAAATGCTTATAAAAAAATTAGCCTCCTCATTACCCCAAATGAAGATGACATTGGAGTGGGTAAAATAAGGGGGGCATAGGAAGAAAAGTTATTTAGAACAGAAGTGGCCTCCTGGGGGCTCAGGCTATTGACTACCTTTCGGCTTGAGGTTCCTCCTGGCCTGACCTCAGCCTGGCCTGGAGTCTCTTCACTATCTCAGGGTTTTGGCTTGAAAGCCTCCACCCCAAGTTTCATGTGGCCTCCCTTTGGGTCACAGATTCAACCTTTCTGGAGTAGTTTACATGGGTCTGGACAGAAGTAAAAGCAACAAACTCCTGTTGACTTTCTAGCTGCTAAGAAAGGCCGACGTTTCTCTGCTTCTCAACCTCCTACTTCTGGAGAGCTCAGCTACTGAACTCTCATAGCCTTCCTGACCCCCATGAGAGCCCTACTTGACATTGTGTTCTTAGAGACATCCAAGACGGAATACTTCCATCTCTAATTGCCTGTGGAGCAGGCATAAGGGGAGGGAAAGAAGGAAGGACCATGTGCTCTCTGACCTTGTTAAGACCAGGCTTTCACCCAGCATTATTACTTCTCTGGGGTTGGACTGAGGCCCAGATTAAGCTGACCATGAAGCCTGGATCTAGAGACGGCCTTAAGACTGACACATCTCTAAAATGTTTTTACCCTCTGAATTTCAATGTCTGGAAGAGGAAAGGTTCAGACCACAGATCTGCCTAGAGCTCTGCCCATTTGTCAGTGGTTGTGTTGGCATAAAAGTCAGTGAAAGCAAGAAGGCAGTTTTACATTACTAAAGGGAAGGACCAGACAGGAAACTTGTCAGGTTGTTGACTCCTAGGTGGTTCCTTGCTGCTGGTCCACTGTAAATCACTGTTCTTCCCATCTCTCCTCATTCTGGCATGTTTGATGATGAGGCTTTCCCAGTTTTGCACCTCTCTCCTTCCTGGAGACCCCTTCTTTGTGATGTCCCTCATTGATCAAGCCAAGTCTAGACAGAGATTATTACATGTCCCTTCACTCTTCTATACAGGAGCAGATGCCGGAGCAGAACCCCCCTGGAGATGGAGGTACCATCTACTCTATGATTCAGTACAAGGTACCCCTCTGGACTCTCTAACCTATCCCATTCCAGTTTATGGGACTTCCCAAGCCTCACTTAAAACACACTGTTGAAGGGAGAATGGAACGTTGGGGTTCCTCAGGGGCTGGAAGACAGCTCCAGGTGCTTTAACAAATTGTTTGAAATGAGCAGCATGCTCAGAGTGTCTTGGCAGCGATTTTCATTCATTCACACCTAGTAGAAGTCTAGGCCAGGTTGTCAATAGGAGAATGAACTTTGTTAAAGGATTCAGCTTATGTTTTTCCTCTGATTCAAAGACCTGGAGTCCTTGTATTGATTATCCTAATAGTACCACCAATCATTATCTCTATTAAGAAAAGAGTAGGTGCGTATTGGTCTTAAAGAATATTATTTAGACTTAACAATAATGGCCATTTTCTTAATAAGTCTCACTTGACAGCCCTATGAAGTTTACAAATGAGGAAACCAGGACTCAGGTTAACTGATGTGTTCAAGGCCACATAGCTAAGTAGTAAGAAAGTTGAGCCAAACAGTTTCTCAATTGCCATCCTACCTCTTCCTGCTGTGACTCTAACTCCAGACAATATAGAAGCTCATGCATGAATTACTACGACATTCTCTAATATTGGCAGATAATATGACTTCATTGATAACCAGGATCAGGTGTTCCCTTCCAAGGGAAAACATTGGCAGATAATATGACTTCATTGATAATCAGGATCAGGTGTTCTCTTCCAAGGGAAAACATTGGCAGATAATATGACTTCATTGAAAACCAGGGTCAGGTGTTCTCTCCCAAGGGAAAATGCTTGGTGACATGGACAACAGTGAAAAGTTTCTCATACAAAACTTCTCTTCCTGTCATCTCCTCTTCTCTCCCCTTCACTTTCTGAGGACCAAGTCCAAGAACAGCAACACCCTCAGCTTGTTGGCCAAGTCGTATCATAAATAAATACATCCCGGGAGCAATATCTGCCAGCTCACGGGTTTTAGACATGTTGGGCTTGAGAAAGAACAATTTGAGTAAATTCAAGGAAGGACTCTTCTTGATCAGGGTGCTAGTGAGAATGAGATTCCTCCTCTGGATTATCTTACCAGAGAGATGGTTGTCTGCCCTGATAAATACGCATTTCAGGTCTAGAGAAGGGAGGCATTACCAAAGGGAGCCATTGAACTGTTAAGGAAACTGGAAAATTTTGGGCCTGAATTCTGCTTCTGTTGTGTAATAGGATTATTTTTCTTCTTGTTCTTGTTTCTTCTCCTTCTTCTCCTTCTCCTTCTCCTTCTCCTTCTCCTTCTCCTTCTCCTTCTCCTTCTCCTTCTTCTTCTTCTTCTTCTTCTTCTTCTTCTTCTTCTTCTTCTTCTTCTTCTTCTTCCTCCTCTTCTTCTTCTTCCTCCTCTTCCTTATTCTTCCTCTTTCTCTTTCTCTACTTCTTCTGAATCTGTAACCTTGTCTGTGGTAGAAAGAACATTCCTATTTTTTAGGAATAACATAAGGGTTAGGAAAGAAAGAATACAGATCAAATAAGTGCACAACAAATAGTGGTAACTGTTACTAACAGTAACAGTGGGACTAATGTCAGGCCCTGTCCCAGGCTGCTCCAGGCTTCTTCTCATTGACAAACAGAGCTTACATTTAGGCAGAGTTGAGGCAAAGGGTTATGCTGGATCTTTATTTATGAATTTTTTAATTTTTTTCTCATTAGCCTTCTGATTCTGCATCACAAGACAAATATACACTATATTCAGTAATCCAGCCTTCCAGGAAGGTGAGAAGTCTATTCCTTTGGAGGGTTTCATTGAACAGATGTGTGTGTACTCTACTGTGTTTGTGGGTGTGTGTTTGCAGAGCATGTGTGTATACCCCAGTGAGCTGTCTACTGTTCTGTGCAACTGAATAACTTCTGTTAAATGATTATATCTAAGTGTTAAGGGCCTAACAAGGAGAAACGCCTTTCCAGTTCTGCCTGTGGAAAAAGAGCAGTTCTGAGATTCAGAAAATAGTGCATTGTAGGATTTTCTTAGACCTTTTGTGGCAGGTAAAGGGCAGGAACAGAAGTCAGGACAGAAGGATTGCAGAATTGTTACTAGGACAGCTGAGGTTATGGTGAGAACTATTGGAGGGGTTTCTTAGCTGCTTGGAGCTGGCAGTAAGAACTAGAAAGGCATTAATATTGACATTCAAAGACCAAAGGTTCTAGCCAGTCCTACAACTGGAGGCTCCTGGACTGAAGCTGCCATCATGATCTACTCAAGGCCAGTTCCAGTCTCAGCTCCCAACATGTCTGCAAACACAGAGCTGTGTGTCCTGGGGCCCATGTTTGTTCATTTAACGGATACAGGAGGGAATAGGAAGAGTGGCACTCTCCTAGCTGGAATGATAGAGTAGAGCTACAAACAATAACTCAGCAGAATGGAGAACTGGAATTCCACAAACCTGGGAGTCTGTGCAGGTCAGGGACTGTGTTTTGAAGGGGTTTAGAACAAGTTTGCATATTTTATTCATTTTCTTCTAAACCAATCAGTCATCCAATCCACTTAGATTCCACTATGAGACATACTTAGTTTTTAATTACATGCTGCAATATAAGCACATATAAATGCTCATAGGCACTGTGGCATGGTTTGATATTATATTATAAAACTCTTAGGGCTGATGAAATTGACCAAGTATATAGGAGCACCTGCTGTGCAAGCCCAATGGCCTGAGTTTGAGCTCCAGAACCCAGAGTGGAAAGAGAGAACTGATTCCTGAAAAGTTGTCCTCTGACCTCCACATGCACACTGCTGCACACATGCCCATGCCTACACCATACACACAATAATAATAAAAAATTCTACATACAACTGAAATCATAGCTAATGATTCATAGGAGCACTGTGCTGTGCTCATGATATATGCTAAGGTTAGCACACATGTGTATTCCAGAGCTGTTTATATTAGAGGAGGGTGTATTGAAATAATGCATGGGTTCAGATAGTATTTATATTAGAACTGTTTGAGGGACGGATGTTTATATTTGTGAACACTAAGATTGTGTGTTTGTGGATTGTGGGGCTGTGTGGGTACAGGTTCTAAATTCTGACTTTAGCTCAGGAGGATACATTATAGGTCAGAAGGTATTGTGCTTCTCTGGGTACCATTAAGTACCACTTGTTGACTCCTGGCTAGAGGGCTTTCTCTTTGGGATCTTGCATGTGAATCAGGAGCAAGACATTTCTTATCTTAAACTTACACTTTCTTAACCCTCAATTTCTAGTCTGGATCCAAGAAGAGGAAACAGAACCCTCCCTCAAATTGCACTGTGTATGAAGAGGTAAGATTCAGGAACTCTCCTTCACAGTGGGTTTAATGTCTGTGGACTTCCAAGACCCAGTCAAGAGTATATACTTATAACAAGGTCATCTATACAGCCCCAGGGTTTCTGCGATTTTAGGGATCCTGTAAGAATATACTGAGATCCCAGAAGACTAAAAGTCTAACTCAAAGTCGTATCGTGTGTTCAAGGCTGGGAGGCTTGGGTTCTAAACTAGGGCTGTCTCCAAGCTAGTTAGTTCCCTGGTTCCAAATTGTTTCCTAAAATTAGGATGTTATTGGGAACTATTTCAGAATGTGGGTGATCTCAGACTTCTGTAGAAGATATTGTTCAAAAGCAACACTGAGTCTGGTAGTTAACTGATGCCCATTAGGTCTACATGGAATGAGGGAAGAGAGACATAACATTTATTAGGGTTTTTCCCCTAAGCTATAAGGCAAATTGCCAGGGGCTGTGCATAAATTACCTCATTTAATCTTCACAGAATGCTGTAAGGTAGGCATAGTATAATCATGCCCTTCCTTTATTCTTTTCAGTGCTAGGGATAGAATGCAAGGCCTTGAGTGTGCTAAACAAGTACTCTACCACTGAATTATAGCCCCTCCTCCATGACTGCAGTTTATATCCAGAGAAAATAATGCACAGAAAACACCCCAAGTATTAGCCTCAAACTATAATCAAAGCACCCGGGTGTAATAGAAATGTTATTGTTAGTCACAAGGGAGAGGCTGTGTGGTTGCTGGTGAGAATTTTTAGCTCTACAATGGTAGTCCAGCCTTAAAGCCAACTTCACAATCCAGAGTTGCAGAGGAGACGATATGGGCCAAGCCAAGCTGGGGGCCACAAAGAAGCATGGAGTAGTTTTAAAAAGCACCAGAACTGAGCGGAAGAATGGATTCAAGTCCTGCCTTCACACTAATCACTGGCATCGAGGAATGTGTTATACCACTCTAATCATTTTTTTTTATTAGTCTGTAATGTAGGGATAGTAGTTCACTACCTACAAGATTATTTTAAGGATAGTCCAGAGCGAAAGTTTGAAGTGTCTCCCTTTTCCCTGCAGGTTGGAAAGCAATGCTTCAAAGCCCGCAGCCCTGCCCGACTGAGCCGCAGGGAGCTCGAGAACTTTGATGTTTATCCCTAGTTGGGGCGAGTGTTTTCACCCTGTGTTATGCAGCAGCTTTGACTTTAAAAGGGAGCACAGCAGACGATGGCGATGCCGTATGAATCTATGGAACAGCTCCTAGGTTGAGAGGACGTAAAAGTTTTTTCATGGTTTATATTTTATATTTTATTTTATCTCCTTATTTTTTTTAGACAAGATTTGACACAGTCCCAAAAGTCTGAATTTGTTAAGTAGCCAAGAATGACCTTCAACGTTTGATCTTCTTGCCTATACTTTCCAAATTCTATGATTACAGAGGCAGGTACCACTATATATGGCTGGAAAATTTTTAACAGCCACTGTAAGATCAAGGTTGTTAAAAAGCTCCCATGCTTATAGACCAGATAAGAGCAGGTAGAGAGGTTGTGTTGGCCACACTCTGAGACGTTGTAATCCATACAACACTGCATAAATGTGGGGTAGAGGGGGATTTCCTTCTTGTGTTTCTCTAAGCTGTTATTCCTCCCGACACCATTAATATGGGATGTCTGCATTCTCGAGCCTCCCCCTGCCCACAATGAGAGATGGTGACTCAGAGGAAAAGGAGGCACAGTTCCTCTTTGAGGCTGTGCTATCTGGCTGTGAGCTAGCTGTCAGTTCTCCCAGGGAAGCTGGTGTCTCGGCTTCACTCAAATTCTGGGAACCCCTGATCGTCCCACATTGTTACTTCTGGTCAGTTGTTTGCAAGCAAGAGCGGGAAGAAGTGAGAGTAGATGGTGCAACTCAAGCAGGTCTCAGACAGAAGAATCACCCAGGGCATATGCCATCCCGATAATAGGTGGTTAAGATCAGTGTTGCCCACAGTGTGATGGTTGCTTTACAAAGTCCTGTCACCAGAAATTCAGAGTCCTGAGGAGTACTCTCTGTGATATGCCTGGAGGGAGGACTCAGATCATAGGTATCCAAGTTCAGAGTGCTGAGAAGTGCTCCCCATGAAAAACCCTGAATGGAGGGCTCAAATAACTAAAAGCTGAAGATGGGGCAGTTGGTTACCACACACTCTGCTATCCATCTTCAGCCTAGCTCCTTCAGCAATGCTGGGGGAGCAGGACTGAGGGGCTGGTTGAGTTCAGGCAAGTAGCAACTATGAACTAAGAGAGGACTTACTCAGGGGCTCAACTTAGAGTTTAGTTTTTTCTCTCTCTTGCCTCTGCTAGAATTAAAGACACACACCTCCATGCCTGGCTCAGAGTTTTGTTCTTCAATTGTTCTGCAATTATCATGGGAGTTTGACATGAAAATTTGGTCTTACACAGAGGCAATCTCAATCCTTTGCCTGAATTAAACTGATGAACTTTTCTATATTCAGCATGTGTGGGTCATTGATTAATATTCATTAACATATCTATTTATATTCTGCTGGAGGTGGGGCTGACTTTCTGTCTAGCTGTCAGTCTTGTTCACACAGAGATAGCAGAGAGCCAGAAACCTAAGTATATTCAGCCTCATGAAGGACAGCCAGGCCATGGGGCTCGCTTGTGCTTTGCCTGATCCCTGATCCCTCTTTTCTGAACATGCCTAGCATTCTGGCTTCCCCATAGATAGAAGCACAGACAGAGCACATTGTAAAGCAAGTGACAAGGGAAGAATATATTTTAAAAGAGTCTGTGGTCTTGCGGCAGATATTGGGAGTAAGTCAAGGAGTTTAGTGAGCAGAGACAGTAAGAAGTAATGGAGAGAAGGCTCGGTGTTGAAGAACACTTGCTGATCTTCTAGAAGACCCAGATTCAGTTCCCTGCACCCATATCAGATGGCTCACAACAGCCTGTAATTCCTGCTCCAGGTAATCCAACATTCTCTTTGGACCTCCACAGGTACTGTGTGCATGTAGTGTACATACATACATACATACAGGCAAAATGCTCATGCACATAAAATAAAATAAATCTTAAAAAATGATGGAGTAAAAATAGTCTAGATGAACACTGAATATACTACCTTTGATTTCTTTTTTTCTACAATAATAATAATAAATAGTAGTAGTGTATATTTGGGGATGCACGGCATTCATGTGGAGATCAGAGGACAACTTTTCAGAGTTGGTTCTCTTTTGACCTCTTCATGAGTTCTGGGGATCACACTCAGGTCTCCAGGCTGTGCAGCAAGGACTTAAACCCACTGAACCATCTTACCAACACTATCATTGATTTCTTCTGGCATTTGAAGTGTCATGGGCCATACAGCTCTTGAGAACAGAAGAAACTCTAAGGCCCGGGCTTTTTGGAAGGCTGTATTGCAGTGTGTTGTGTGAACCAGCACCATAGTGTATGTCTGATTGCTGTGCTCTTGTCCTAATGCCTCACAAAGACAATGAGACATACAACTAATGAACAGTTGGCCATTAAGACTTTGAGTGTGAAGCACAGTCTGAGTGCCTAGGAGCACCCATGTACCCACTACAGGGCACAGCCATGGGGATTTCAACATCATTGGAAGGACAGCAGATGAACAACATGAAAGGACCGAGGGCGGCAAGATACGTGAGACAAGAGTGTATACCGCAGGCACATGAATGTAAGTCACACACACTTCAACTTATAGGTAGGGGTCAGGTTACAGCCAAAACCTGGTGAGAGGAGAGATGCTCTGTTCCTTATCCAGTCTGAGAATAAGGAGGGAACTCTTTTGGGTAAATACAGGTATCTTATATGACAGAGGCTTTTTTTTTTTTTTTTTTTTTGAGATTGGGTCATACTGTGCATCACAACGTGACTTCAAACTTGTGATCCTTCTGCTTTAGTTCCTGTAATGGATATTACAAGCATGTGACACTGTGCCTGGCTTATACATCTTAATGAACTAGCAAAATTTGTGCTGGGGAGATGAATCTGTTGGTAAAGTGCCTACCACCCAAGCAGGAAGACCTGGGTTTGGATCCCCACCACCCATTTAAAAAGCTGGGTGGGTCAGTGCACATGGATAATCCCACTGCTGGGAAGGGGAGAGGGGGGATGGGATTTGGGAGATGAGAGAGAGTAAGGCAGAGGTATCCTTGAATCTCATTGGCCAGTCAGTGAGGTCAAACTGGTGAGCCTCTGCAGGTACTTGCAGATACCCCAGCACAAACACACACACACACACACACACACACACACACACACACACACACACACACACACACACATATACCTGTAATTAAAAAAAGAAAGAAATATTTACAAAAGGATTATCAAAATACTAGTTCATAAGTAATTTTTTTAAAATCAAGCAATACAAAAAAGTATTGAATTAAAAAAAAAAAACCTCTTCAATCTAAGATTCTCAGTCCCTCCTCTGGGGCCAGCCGCTGATTTTGTATTTCCATTTAGAACTTTGCCATGCCTATATAAACATACAGGCTTAGGTTTTTCTCATCCATCTGGGAGCACAAACTATATACTGTTCTGGACTTTGTTCTTCACACTCAGCAATGTATTCCACATAGCATATTAGTCTTGGCTTTCTTTACAAGTTTGCCACTGTTTGGGAATATACCATGTATTTAACCAGAGTCTCATTAAGTGGCTATTAGGTTATTTCCCACTTTCTATTTTAAATGATATTGGATTGAGCATTTTTTCACAGAGACCTGTGTTCCCCTGTGTAAAAATACCTGTTGGGTTCATTTTGGGGACTGCTTAGAAGATGTGTGAAGTATGGTTAGTCTTGGTCTCCTTCAACAGCATTTGGTCAGAAGAAACCCTACATGAGTAGTCTTTTGGGGATGCCCTGTTCTAGAATGTTCTGTATACAACACTATGATAATTGTGTATCTGATTGCTGAACTTCTGCCATGACGCTATACAAAGACACCTGCAATGAGCCTACAAACTGGCTGTCATAGTCAGTGTTCTATTGCTGTGAAGAGACACCATGATCATGCCAAC
Source organism: Peromyscus maniculatus bairdii (assembly GCF_049852395.1). Classification (NCBI taxonomy): domain Eukaryota; kingdom Metazoa; phylum Chordata; class Mammalia; order Rodentia; family Cricetidae; genus Peromyscus; species Peromyscus maniculatus. Next base: position 80,904,452 of record NC_134862.1, read on the forward strand.
TCTTGTATGAAAAATCATTTAACTGGGGCTAGCTTACAGTTTCAGAGATTTAGTCCATTATCATCATGATGGGGAGTATGGCACACAGGAAGATATGGTACTGAAGAAGTAGTTGAGAATTCTACATCTTGATCCACAGGCAGCAGGAAGAGAAAGCCACTGAGGCTGGCTGAGCCTTTGAAATCTTAGAGCCCACCCCAAGTGACACACTTCCTCCAACAAGGTCACACCTCCTAATCCTTCTCAAGTAGTACCACTCCATGATAGCTAACTATTCAAGTATATGAGCCTAAGAATGGGGACCACCAACACATTCCACTCCCTGGCTCCCATACACTTATGGCCACATTATAATGTGTAGTGGGTAGCTGTTCCAGCTTTGACCTGGAGGTACTACCCTCATTGAGGCTTCCAGTAACTGTCATGCCTATGAGGCAGGGCCGAGACAGGAGCCCTTAAGACCTGAGATCCAGATGTGCCAGCTCTCTTGGTTCCTGGATCCTGGACACTGGAGGTAGACCGAGCAGAGTTCTCCAGAGAACACTGCTAGACTGCACTTCACCTCTCCCAGACCCTATAACCTATCCCTTAAAATAAACCTCCCTTTTAACTATGTGGAGTTGCCTTAATACTTCAACCAATAATAATGTAAAATGCATTTAGTCAAACTTCAAAAGTCCCCATAGTCTATTATGTTCTCAACACTGTTTAAAAGTCCAAAGTCTCTTCTGAGAATTATGGCAATCTCTTAACTCTAACCCTCTGTAAAGTCAAAATCAAAATCAGATCACATACTTCCCACATACAATGGCACAGATCACATACTTCCCACATACAATGGCACAGGATATACATCATCATTCCAAAAGGAGGAAAAGGAGCATAGTGAGCAAAGACTGGAGCAAAACAAAAATGAAAACCAGCAGGGCAAACTCCAAATTCTGCACCTCTGTGTCCGATGTCAAAGAGCTCTTCAGATCTCCAATTCCTTTCAGCTTTGTTGACTGCCACATACGTCTCTGACTTGGGCTAGTTACATACCCAGTCTGCAGCTCTTCTTGCAGGTGTCCCAATGGCTCTGGCATCTCCAACATCTTGTGGTCTCCAAGGCAATCCAGGCTTCACATTGACAGCTTCACGCAATGGCTTCTGTGGGCCTCCATGTAGGGACACCCTCGACACATGCCTAGTCTCAGTGGCTTTCCTTAGCTATAGAGGGAGATTCTTCCCTTCTGATACTTTCTGAGCTGGGCTTTCACAGTTCAAATCACCCTAGGTACTGTTTTCCATTCTCCCACTAATATGGCCCATTAAACCCCAAATACAGCATCCAATTCTTTTTCTAGTCTAAAGTCCTGAATTCTTCCATATTCCTCTAACAAATAGCATGGTCAGGCCTGTCACAACAATACCCTGCTCCTTGGTACCAACTTATGTCTTAGTGTTCTATTGCTTTGAAGAGACACCATGACCAAGGCAACTCATAAAAAAGAAAGCATTTAATTGGGGCTCACTTACAGTTTCAGAAACTTAGTCCATTATCATCATGGTGGGTAGCATGGAAGCATAGAGGTAGACATGGTGCTGGAGAAGTAGCTGAGAGTTCTACATCTGGATCCACAGGCAGCAGGAAGAGAGAGACACACTTCCTCCAACAAGGCCACACACACCTCCTAATCCTTCTCAAACAGTGCCATTCCCTGATGACTAGGAATTCAAGAATATGAGCCTATGTAGGTCACACTGGTCATACTTAAGCTCCCACTGAGTATAAAGCTTGGCCGGAACCTCTGGGCACACATATGTACACAATGCAGGGCACAGAAGCCACGTGGATCCAAGGCCATGTGCAGGAGAGCACTCTCCGCAGGGTTTTAGTTCAGAGGAGGAACTCTATGGGTGAATAGAGAAAAAGCAAAGATATTCAAAGCCTATAGGTTCCAAAGAGCCTCTGCCTGACCTATATATGGCTTATGAGGTAATAGGGATGAGAAGAAGAGGAAGAGATCAAATTCAGGCAAGTCTGAGCCACAGCGGGATATTCCAATGTGTTCTCTCTGCAGAAACAGCAGGATTTATGAGGTCTGTCTTTCTTCCAATCCTCACCCCAGGAGAGAGATAGCAGCTGCTTTTCACTTCAGGTGAAATTTTCATAGAGAGAGTGTTCAGGAGGCTCGGCATTTTGCTGAAGCGTTGGCACCATCTAGATGAGTGAAAAAGAACACACAAGAACAAGGTTAACAGAGCCGTGGAGGAGCTGACTCCTTAGTTTGTGCTGGTGAGAGGCTAGGCCAGGGCAAGGCTGATCCATTTCATAATCTATGGGAAGTCTCCTAGTGCTAAGGGCCTTGGGCTGGACTCCCTGTAAGAGTGTATCAGAGAGCTCAGTGCAGCAAACTGAAGTCTCCTAATGCTAAAGGCCATGGGCTGGACTTTCCTTGGATGGAGGGGTAGTGGACAGTTAAGTGTAGCAAATCTAGGAGTTAAAAAAATGACAATAAAGTATCGTGCATTTCAGAAGCTACCACTGAGTGATCCCAATCTTCCCTGAACTGGAAGAAAAAGGGCAAATATTTATGTAACAATTAAATTGAAGAGGTTAGGTTCCAGTTAGACCTTAGTCCTTCTGGGTCCAAGGGTTCTAACAACCTCTTTGTCTTCTGGAGAAGATATAGCATATGCTCTAGAGAGAGGATGAAACCTGAACTGATGATGGTGGGGGAGGGGAGGGGTTAGGACTCATTATACTGCCCAAAAATGTGAGTTAGAAAATGATTTAAAGAGGTCTGAGAGATTCCTGACCCAAAAGTGATGGCCTTGGACCCAGAACTAGGACTCCTAGTCCAAAATTTTCTGAAGACAGATGATAAATTCTGTCAAGAACATAGCTGAGGAAATACACTGGTTTCTACTTACTGTAGGTTAGGGTGGGGATACTATGTAGACCTGCCTGTGGTGGCTTACAGCCACTTTAAACATCAGAACGAAGACTCATCAATATTCATGGCTTTAAGTTTGAACAGTTTTGACCCCAAGAACTAAGCTGGAGAGGAAAGCAGCTCTGAAATGTAGTAAATTACACAGATTTGTTCTCAAGGCCAATGGCGGAATACGTAAGCATTAAACACTGGGCTTTAAGACAGGAGGAGGCATGATGAACTAACTTGCATATCTGAACAAGTATTTACTGAGTCCATTATATCTTCTGTTTCTTCCTCCTCCACCTTGACAGGGTCTTGCTATATAGCTCAGTTATCCTAAAACTGGCAACTCTCCTACTTCAACCACCTAAAGGTATGCCACCATACCTGGCAGAGTATCTACCTTTTAAAGCCCAGTTCAAATTTCTTCTCCTAAAGTCTTATCTGCTCTATCTCTCAGTGCAGTGACACCTGCTCTGTCCCTCAGTGCAGTGACACCTGCTCTATCTCTCAGTGCAGTGACACCTGCTCTATCCCTCAGTGCAGTGGAAGCTGTTCTATCTCTCAGTGAAGTGACACCTGCTCTATCTCTCAGTGCAGTGACAGCTGCTCTATCTCTCAGTGCAGTGACAGCTGCTCTATCCCTCAGTGCAGTGACAGCTGCTCTATCCCTCAGTGCAGTGACAGCTGCTCTATCCCTCAGTGCAGTGACAGCTGCTCTATCCCTCAGTGCAGTGACAGCTGCTCTATCCCTCAGTGCAGTGACAGCTGCTCTATATCTCAGTGCAGTGACAGCTGCTCTCTCTCTCAGTGCAGTGACAGCTGCTCTATCCCTCAGTGCAGTGATGGCTGCTCTATCTCTCAGTGCAGTGACAGCTGCTCTATCCCTCAGTGCAGTGACAGCTGCTCTGTCTCTCAGTGCAGTGACGGCTGCTCTGTCTCTCAGTGCAGTGACAGCTGCTCTGTCCCTCAGTGCAGTGACACCTGCTCTATCTCTCAGTGCAGTGACAGCTGCTCTATCTCTCAGTGCAGTGACAGCTGCTCTATCTCTCAGTGCAGTGACAGCTGCTCTATCCCTCAGTGCAGTGACGGCTGCTCTATCTCTCAGTGCAGTGACAGCTGCTCTATCCCTCAGTGCAGTGACAGCTGCTCTGTCTCTCAGTGCAGTGACGGCTGCTCTGTCTCTCAGTGCAGTGACACCTGCTCTATCTCTCAGTGCAGTGACACCTGCTCTATCTCTCAGTGCAGTGACAGCTGCTCTATCTCTCAGTGCAGTGACAGCTGCTCTATCTCTCAGTGCAGTGACAGCTGCTCTATCCCTCAGTGCAGTGACAGCTGCTCTGTCTCTCAGTGCAGTGACAGCTGCTCTGTCTCTCAGTGCAGTGACAGCTGCTCTATCCCTCAGTGCAGTGGTAACTACTCTCTTTCTTGGTGCACTGACATCGGCTATTCCTAGCATCTGAAAAACACTTGGAATTTCACAAACAATTTATTAAGTCAGCATGTAGTGGTTTTTTTTCTCCCTCCCACTGATAGATTTAACTCCAACATCCCCTATCAAATGACAGATAAAACAACAAATCCTCAAGTTCAGGGTGCTGCCACAAACACATACGAATCCTCATACTGACCAACCCAATTATGGGCACATAAAGGGTATTTATTTTTTTGAGACGGGGTTTCTCTGTGCATCTCTGGCTGTCCTGGAACTCACTCTGTAGACCAGGCTGACCTCAAACTCAAGAGATCTGCCTGCCTATGCTTCCTGAGTGCTAAGTTTAAAGGTGTGTGACACCACCACCTGCCTAAAAGAGGCATTTAATAAACATTAACAATTGAATCATTAATTACAGATAAGTAGCATGTTTGAAAAGATTTAGAGCTTAAATAAGTCTTATTGAATGAATGTTCTACAGATGGTAGGTGAAATTGGGGGTAGACTCAAAAGCGTAAGTGGTAGAGTAATCAATGTTTTTAGGAAAATGAGAATTAAATGCTCAGCCAGACTCAGAAGAAGAAGAATTGCTGAGGTGTATTTAAAAGGAAAAAGAAAACTTCTTAAAACTGATAAATACATTAAGCAAAGGGGCAAGATACACATTTGATACACAAAGTCAGCAGCTTTCCTACAGACCAAAGAGAAACATGCTGAGGAAGAAATTAAGAGAAAAATGCCATTCACAATTGCTACTAAATAAAATGGAAAAAAAAACAACAAAAACCAATAGATACAACAACAACAACAACAAACCTTGGAATAAAATTAACCAAGGAAGTGAAAGGTATCTACAATGAAACTTTAACATTGACTAAGGAAATTAAAGACACCAGATGATGGAAAGACCTTCTATGTTCATGAATTGGAAGAATTAATATTGAGAAAATGGCCATCTTGCCAAAAGCAATATGCAGACTTTATGCAATCTCCATCAAACTCCAATACCATCCTTCACAGAAAAATATATCTTAAAGTTCACATGGAAGCACAAAGACAGCCAAAGTCAAACCAAACAAAAGGAATAATGCTGTAGGTATTACAATATCTGACTGATTTCAAGTTATAGTATAGCCTCACAGTGACAGAAACAGCGCAGTACTGGCACAAACCGCCACACAGCTCAATGGAATAGAATAGGGGACCCAGATGTAAAGTCATATAGCTACAGCCACTTGATGTTTGACAAAGATACCAAAAACACACACTGGAGAAAAGAGAATCTCTTCAGCAAAGAGTGATGGTGAACTGGATGTCCACATGTTGAAGGATGATACTAGATTCTCATTCTGCACAAAAGTTAACTCCAAATGGATCAAAGGCCTTAGTGTAAGTCCTAAAATTTCTGGAGAAAAAAAAATTGGAGAAACATTCAATATATAGACACAGGTAAGGACTGAACAGTAGTCTAGTAACTAAAGCCAACAATCAACAAATGGGACTCAGGAGATTAAAAAGCTTTAGTATAGCATACAGTTAAATGAGTGAAGAAAGCCTATAGAAGCAGAGAGTTTCATTGTAATCTCGACATGTGACAAAAGATAGATATTCTAGAATATACAAAGAAATGAAAAAATCCCCATCAACACTGAACAAAACAAAACAAAAAACCCATATAACCCATTTGATGAACAGGCTGATGAAATAAACAGAGAACCTGCCCCCCGCCATGCAAAGAGTCTATAAACATATCACAATGTTCAACTTCACTCACCATCAGAGAAATAAAACTAAAAAGTAGATTGAGATTCCATCTTTCCTAGTCGGAATGGCAGTCATTAAGGAAACAAATGATAAATGTTGGCAGGGATGTGCACAAAGGGAACCTTATACACTATTGGTGGGAGTGTAAAGTATTGTAGTCACTATGGAAAAGAGTATTGAGATGTCTTTAAAAAGCACAGAGAGGATGGAGTGAATGCTCATTGTTGAGAGCACTGGCTGCTCTTGCAGAGGACCTGGATTTGATTCCCAGCACCTGCATGGTAGCTTACAACTGTCTGTCACTCCAGGCCCAGGGGTGCAATGCCCTCTTCTGTCCATGTGGGCACAGCATGCATGAGATGTAAAGAAATACATGGAGACAAAACATGCATATGTATATATTTTTTTTAATTTAACAATAACAACAACAACACAGAACTACAGTAGATCTACCATGTGTAACCCAGCCATCCCATTACTGGATATTCACCCAAAGGACAACAAGTCAACACATCACAGATATATATTCTGTTCATTGCTGTACTAGTCACGGTAGCTAAATTATGGAACCAACCTGTGTGTCCAATAAGAGAGGAATGGTTAAAGAAAATGTCGTATATTCGAGGGGAATCTGTGGTTGGTATGTAAAAGGATTAGAAAATTTAATTTAAAAAAAAAGAATCTGTGGTTGGTATGTAAAAGGATTAGAAATTTTAATTTAAAAAAAAACATAAGAAAAAAGAAAATGTAGTATATTCATGTTTTTTATCCATATAGAAGAATTAATTCATATTATCTGAGGGAAAATGGATGCAACTTGAGATAAAATAAGTGAATTACGTGTCTTGGTTAGGGTTTCTATTGCTGTGAAGAGACACCATGACCATGGCAACTCTTATAAAGGAAAAACATTTAATTGGGGTGGCTTATATTTTCAGCGGTTTAGTCCATTATCATCCTGGTGTGACATGGTGGTGTGCAGGCAGACATGGTGCTGGAGATGGAGCTGATATTCCTACATCTTTAGTTGCAGGCAACAGGAAGTGGTCTGTCTCACTGAGCATGGTTTGAGGATATATGAGACATCAAAGCCTGTCCCCACAGTGACACACTTCCTCCAACAAGACCACACCTACTCCAACAAGGTCACACCTCCTAACAGTGCTACTCCCTTTGGTACTATTTTCTTTCAAACCACTACATTAAGGCAGCCTCAGAAAAGACAAACATCATACGTTTTCTCTCATTTTTGCTTACTAGATTGTATACATTAATAGACACAAATTATGTATGTATATATGACATGGAAGTAAAAGCAAAACTGTCTAGGGGAACCAAGGGAACTAACTATTGGGAGGGGAGGGGTGAGAAAAGGGAGGGTGGTGGATACTGGGAGGAATATTCTCAGGTCATGATATGTACTTGCACGGAAACACTTAAAAATGTAAGTGCTTGTGGTTTGTGGTACTGGAGCTTTCAATTGTTGTCAACCTGACAAGAGCTAAATTAGCTTCTGTAAGTCGGCTTCTTCAGCTTTCAAATGTGAATGACAAGACATTTCCAGAGATTGTTACAAGGATGGAGGGGAACACGTTTGTGAATGCCTTATGAACTGTAGAACTTTCTATAAACGTTAGTTATTGTAGCCATTATTATTTAGTGGTAAATTCTACCATTAAGAGACCCATTCAACACTATAATAAATCATATATATATATATATATATATATATATATATATATATATGTCTTATCAACCTATGGTTGATGTTAAGAATAATCAACATGAGATATTAAATTAGCTATTAAATGTTCAAAGGCTTTGGTCACACAGGTGTGAGTCAGACATCTCTGATGATCACAGAATGTGTCAGAACTGCACATCCTGAGCCCATTTGACTTCCTCAGCCGCAAGAATCTAGGACTTCCAGATAAAATGGTTGGGAACAGTTTCATACTTAATAGGTTTAAGAAAAAGAAAATGGTTCTCACCTTCTTAGGTTTCTGTACTGAGCAGTAGATTGTGTTCGGGCTTTCTTTCTTCTGAGGAACTGGAATCTTTCCCTGTAACAGGTGAGCAGATCAGCATTAGTCATCAAATGAGAGCATTCCAGTTTAAACCACCGTTGTGGAGTATTAGTTTAAGATGTGTTACATTTGTTTATGCTGTGGAATATTTGTTCAATAATGCAATGGTGTGTTGCATTCTATTATGTTGCATTTGTTTAACTCTATAAAGCTGTGATACTTGCCTGCCTCAAACACCTGATTTGTCTTATAAAGAGGCGAACAGCCAACAGCTAGGTGGGAGAAAGGATAGGCAGGGCTCTCAAGCAGAAAGAATGAATAGGAGGAGAAATCTAGGCTCAAGAGAAGAGAGAGGAAAGAGCATGAAAAAGATAAGGAGAGGGGGACACCAAGGGCCAGCCACCCAGCTACACAACTAGCCATGGAGTAAGAAGAAAGAAGGATATATAGAATAAATGTAAAAAGTCCAGAGGCAAAATGTAGTTAATGCAGCAGTTAAAGAGAAATGGAATAATTTAAGTTAGAAAAGCTGGCTAGAAACAAGCCAAGTTAAGGCCAGGCATTCATAACTAAGAATAAGTCTCCATGTATTTATTTAGGAGCTGGGTGGCAGACTCCCAAAGAATAAAAAAAAACAAAGAAACAAAAAGATAAAACAAAAACAAAAAAAACCCAAACCAAACCAAAACAAAACAAAAAACCTACAACCCACAGCTTTTGAGGTCAGAGTACATCCCACTGTGTTCTGGTCTCAAAAACTGGGAGCTTCCTTGGAGCAAGGGATAGTGCCTCTGTTTCTCTCATCCCTATGCTGATGACCCAAGAATGGGTTCCTCCATTTCAAAGGATCTCAAGGTTTGGTAATCACAGCTGGACAGAGTGTCTGTATGGTCCTTGTCCTATCCCCAGACAGACCCCCTGTTTTAAGGACTCGTCTATGACATCATATAGTCCTAGAAGCAGAAAGAGGATGAAGGTGTGTTAGTCAGAAGTGCTCACCTGCACATTAAGGTACACTTGTATGTATGCAGTGTCTTCTTCACCCTCAGACTTGACCACTGTGTCATCTGGCACGAGGACTTCATGCTCTGCTTGCCTCTCAGAGGCCAATTCACGTGCACTGTCCCCCTGAGTGTCCAGGTCATACGCCTCACTTCCTCCATCGACACTGCTGTGCATTCTGGTCTTTCCCTCATCCTCTTCATCCTCTTCTATTGTTGCACTGCTGTCAGAGCTGGTGTCCGAGGTGGGCTTAGGCCTCGTAGTCTCAGCAGGCATGTCTAGTTTCTCATACCGTTGAGAGAGCACAGAATATCTCATGTGGCCAGCTGGGGTTTCTAGAACACATTGTGCAGGGTTAACACATCTTTCTTGAATTGCTCCAAAAACCCAATTTGTTCTGATATCTATCCTAGGTAAGACATCAAGGCTGCAGGAGATCTCCTGTTAGGGAGCTCCATTCTGTTCTCCCTTTCTCCTTTTCAATGACCAAATAATTTATTCATCTGATAGCTAAATATTCACTAGATATAATGTATGATGGTCTTTTCAGCAACCTTAGTGAACAGAACTGGGCCACTGGATAAAACCATGCCAAGGATACAGGCAGGTACTCTAGGAAATCACAAAGATAAAGTATGTCTGGTCCTAGAGTTCACTGTCTAGCTGGGGGAGAGGAGTCATATACATGAGTAAACCATTAATGTAAAGTGGTCTCTGAACGGTATCACATGAGAGGTATAAGAAAAGTACTGGGGTTGAAGGTCATGGCTTCTGTTTAGAACAAGGAAGACCCTGAAAGTGGCAGAATTGAGGTGGGTTATAAAGGCAAGGTTTTGATGAGTGACAGGATGTACTTTGTATGGAGAGCAGCAGGATTAAGGCAGTGTAAAACATGGATCGTCCTCCCTTGAGGAGAGGATGCATTTATAATACTTAAAAAGTGCAATGGAACCTAGATGCCCATCAACGGAAGAATGGATGGAAAAAATGTGGTACATATACACAGTGGAGTACTACTCAGCAGAGAAAAACAATGAAAGCATGAAATTTGCAGGCAAATGGATGGAACTAGAAAAAATCATCCTGAGTGAGGTAACCCAAACCCAGAAAGACAGTCATGGTATGTACTCACTAATAAATGGATTCTAGATATAAAATAAAGAACAATCAGACCACAACCCATAGAACCATGGAGGCTATATATATAGCATGGAGGTCCCTAGGACGACTGTGGCTTATAATAAATTTTGGTTTTATTCAATTATTGAAAAACAATAGCCAAATTAATGGAAACACATGAACTATGAACCAAAGGCTGAGGGGCCCCCAGCTGGACCAGGCCCTCTGAATAGGTGAGACAGTTGATTGGCTTGATCAGTTTGGGAGGCAACTAGGCAGTGGGACCAAGTCCTGTGCTCATTGCATGAGTTGGCTGTTTGAAACCTGGAGCTTATGCAGGGACACTTAGCTCAGTCTGGGAGGAAGGGACTGGACCTGCCTGGACTGAGTCTACCAGGTTGATTGCAGTCCTCGGGGGGAGGATTTGCCCTGGAGGAGGTGGGAATGGGGGGTGGGCTGGGGGTAAGGAAAGGGGGTGGGAGGGGGGAGAATAGGGGAACCTGTGGCTGATATGTAGAACTGAATGGTATTGTAAAATATAAATAAATAAATAAATAAATAAATAAATAAATAAATAAATAGTGCAATGGCCCAGGCACAGTACAATCAGAACACGCACATGTCACAAGTAACTAACATGGCACACTGAGAGGGTAGAAACCTTGCCTTGGGGCACATCAAATAGCTCATTTGATCCAAATGTAGAAAAAAAAAAAACACGCCTATCATTCGCTAACTATCTACGATGTGTCAGGCAATGCTCCAAATGTCTTTAATTTGCTTAAAACACCATGAAGCACAGAAATAAGAAAGCTGAATCACATAAAAGTTAAGCATGTTCCCACCTACATAGTAGAGCCAAGATTTGAATGTAAGTGGCTTGGTCCCTGGTGTTCTTGCCACTACCCACTGCTTTCTCTGGCTTTGTGTGGGAAAAATAAAGTATGAGTTGTTCTAATAGTTAACAACAATAATAACTATCACTGAGTAGCCACTACGGGTATCACTCCATTTTGGTCCTCACAGCAGATGAAGCAACCCCATTTCTCCAGATAAATTAAAGTTAGAGCTTGAGTTATCCATGATGCTATCATTGGAAAGGAAGAGAAGTAGGGTCCAAAATTGGCATGTCTGACCTGAGTCCATGTGTCTGACAACTAGTTTATGTTGACTTTTGACCACAGCAGAGCCATGAGGAGTCACTGATAGTCTTTTTTCCATTCCCATTTGAGGGGGCACTTTACATTTATCTCTCAGAAAGTCTACATTGTATAATTACTTCAGCCCCAGTCCCTCTTCTGACCCCACCTTCTTGGTAGATCTCCTCCATGATATGTGAGAGGGTTTTTAGAAACATGGTTTGGTTTGAGGGACTTCCTGGCATGCCAGAACTCTGGTGTTTAAGGTGGTAATTTGGGGCAACATGGGATTGACAGGAGGACATAAAAGCCAACATCTAAGCTCTTCCTCCAAACCAACATCCACTGGAACAGTTCTCTTTTACATGTTGAATAAGAGTTCCTTTCAAAAAAGCCTTCCTTAGCTTAGGTCAAATTAGAAAACCATTGATTAGGCTCCCTAATGTTGCGACCCTTTAATACAGTTCCTCATGTTGTGGTGACCCCCAACCATAAAATTATTTTGTTACTACTTCATAACTGTAATTTTGCTACTATTATGAATTGTAATGTAAGTATCTGATATATGACCCCTGTGGGGCCCTGGCCAACAGGTTGAAAACCATTGCTTTTGAGTAATAGGAATATGTGTACCTGATTTTAATTAGCATCTGGTTTTGCTCCTGCCACAGTTTTATTATTCCACCTGGTCTTTGTTTCTGTGTTCTTAGAATGGAGAAAATAACCCATCTTTAAGGTAGGGCATGTTCAAGTGCTAACAGTCAACATCCAAGGAACCCAAGAGGCTCCTGTAGACAGAAGACCCCTCTTAGTTCCAGCAATTACCTCTACTGGATCCAACTTCCAGGAGCTTTTGTTCCCAAACCACCTCCTTTCAGCATACTGCTTTTTCAAACTTTATCAGGCATATAGGTCATCTAAATGTAGATTAGAATACTGAATACATCTAATTGTATTCAGTATTCTGGTGGTAGCAATCAAGATTCTGCATTTCTAAGCTCCTAAGTAAGCCACATTGCTGGTTGCCTGACTATACTTTGAGTAGCTGGGCTTTGGAACTTCTACCTGGAACAGGACCCCCATATCCAGAGTCACCAATGATATTACCTGATATTTCAGCTGGGGTCTCGGCTTGGCTGCACCTGATGGCCAAAGATGAACCTGAAAAACCAAGTAGAAGAAGGTTACCAAAGAGGACTGTGAGTAGAGAGATATCTTTGTTTCTATGAGACTCAAAGGAGATGGGGAGAGGCTTCTGAAGACACAGTCAGGGAAGAGACTATGAAGAAGGAGAAGGACCCCAAGATAAGCACAGGACCAAGGGAAGTAGTAATCAGAGTCTAGGGTTGTCTTCATCTAGGAAGAATGCTGTGGGACTTCCTGGCATTTCTCTGGAAGAGAGAGCTGTAACTCTTCTATAAGTAATTCTTCCAGGGTCCATGTGTTTTAGCCTGCCTTTTTGGGAGAAATTCTTCATTATCACTCTAATATTAAGATTCTAGAGGGAGCTGCTAATCATGAACACTTATTTCCTTGTGTGCAGCAACCACATGGTTTCAACCTGGGAAATCAGAGATATTTCTGACATTTTTCAGACTGAAGTTGGAGGGAAGCATCCTGCCCCAGCCTAGTGTGAGAGTTATTAGTATGTGTATCTCTGAAGCTACAGGCTGCTGTGCTGTGGTAAGCCCCTCTCCTTGACCCTCAGCTATACTGCAATAGGAGAGTCAAGTTGGCTCAAAAAGAACAACACAGATAACATACAGAGAGAGCTGGTGGTTTCCCAGCCTCTGCTGACATCTACCCATCGAGGCCACTGAGTCATGAGCTAATAAATCATGCCCCTATTCTTCCTCCACATTCTATAAAAATCTAAGCTAGGGTTGAAGAGATCATTCAGTGGTTAAGACACTGGCTACTCTTCCAGAGGACCTGGGTTTGATTCCTAGCACCCATATGTTGTCTCTCAACCATTTGTAACTGCAATGGAACCTGATGCCCTCTTCTGGCCTTCACAGGCACCAGGCACACACATGGTGTACAGTCACACGTCCAGGCAAAACACTCACCGCACATAAAATAATAAAAACTATAAAAACCCAAGCTAATTTCAGTTGGTCTACAATTATTTTTGACTAAAGATCCTCAACTAATTCTCAGCCTCCCCATCACTCTGAGAAGAAACTAGGTCTGGAGCAAGAAGTAGCAGGGATTTAGTGGGAGGATTTAGAAGCCTGCAAGTTTCTTGAAAACCCATTCTTGAAAGCACAGGTTTCAAGCAAATAGACTCCTAAGGGTGGGCAAAGTTAAGCTAGAAAATTTACACTGTTTCTTTTGCTTCAAAATGCACCACACAACCAGCATCACTAGGGAACAAAGGATGAGCGCCATGAGCCAGATGCAAAACTTCAGGTTTCTCTCAAAGCCTTGAAGAGAAAAACAAGAATATTAATGCAAACGTTGACAGAGAAATCAGAGCAAATGACTGATATGACACAATGACCACCCTAACTGACTCTTAGAATCTCACGGCAGCCTAAAATACTTTCATTTATTCATTTGATACCTGTGTTTTGAGCAAGCCTTGTAGGCAAAAGGTGACTGCAGTACATAGACACAGACTTTCTGGAGAGCTATAGGCCAGAGCTTTAAGTATCTGATCTGCCAGGCCCAAAGCAGCCTTTCTCTATGAAATGAGACAGAAGCAAAAAAAAAAAAAAAGAGTTCAGATTCCTATGAAGCCAGGCTCCAGATATGTCTTCCTGACTCAGCCTGACCCAGCACCATCGCATCTTAGGTAGACTTCACCCTTCTGCTTCTGTCTGGGGAAGAACAGAGGCCAGGCTTACAGTTCCAATGCTGCTTTTGCTGTCTGGCCTGGGTAAGTCCCCCATCCTTCTGATAGTATCTTTATAGAACAGGGAAAAGGATAAAAGCATTCCTTTTGTAGGGCTGCCGTGGAAATGAACTGGGCAAGAATGCACAGAGTTCTAGAGTGGCGGCCGACATTTATTAAGAACCACCAGAGCCAGGCATGTCAGCATACACCTTTACTCTCAGTGCTTGGCAGAGACAGATACATATCTGTGACTTTTAGGCCCGTCTGTCTACAGAGGGAGCTCCAGGCCAGCCAAGGCCATCCTCTGTTTCAAAAAACAAAAAGCAAAACAGAACAGGAAAGCTTCCTCTTTTAGATTCACTCACACAGCCCAAAGGGCCAGCATTCCTTTCCATACACTTCCCATTACTCTCCAAACCTTGAATTCCGTACTGCCCAGTAAGCCATGGCATTTGACTTGTAGCTGGTGGTGCTTACGTTTATTAAAACTAAGTAATAAATGGTGATTCAGTTCCTTGAAAAACTGGAGTTCAATTGGAAAAACTTGGATGTGTACATCTTTTCTTGAGCTGTGTATTTTATGGCATCTGAATAAGAAATACTTTTGATAAAAATTTAATATACAAGTTGAGATACAACATAAGTATAAAGCATGTGCTGACTTTTAAAGCATTAATATGTTTTATACCAAATTCACATGAAATATTGGTATTTTGGCTCTATTAGGGTAAATAAAATACATTACAAAAAGTAACTATTTTGCTTCCTCCCCTTGTCACTTCTTCCTTTTAAATTCTTTGGACATGATCTCATGTTAGCCCAGGCTGGCATCAACTCTATGTTGCCAAGGATGTCCTCAAACTCCTTGGTCTTCCTGCCTCTACCTCTAGGGTTGTGGGATTACAGGCATTATGGACCTGTACCTCTACACTCAGTTTTTGCAATGCTATGAATTACACCCAGGATCTCAGATGTACTAGGAAAGCTCTCTAACAACTGAATTAAATCCATAGTTCTTTTTTTGTTTTGTTGTTTTGAGACAGATTCCAACTCTGTAGCTGGGGCTGACTTCAGATTTGTAACCCTTCTGATTTAGCCTCCCAAGGGCTTGGATACAGGTAGTTACTGACATGTCTGCCTCCTCTTGCTTTCCCTAACTTAGCCGTCAGAACCTTAGGATTATACGTCTGGACCGCATTACACTGAGATGATGCTCTAATGGACCCTCCCCACACTCCCTCTCTGACTTTCATAAACAGTTTAGGATACAATCACTGGACTTCAAAGTCCCAGCTTCTGCAGCCTGGGTGAAAAGAGAGAGAGAGAGAGAGAGAGAGAGAGAGAGAGAGAGAGAGAGAGAGAGAGAGAGCGAGCAACCTGAAGAGATGGCCCCCAAAGAAAACTGGCTGGAGCTGTTGCTGACAGGGTTATGGGCGGTGCATGTGAAGTTGGGCGGCCTTTCACCACATTTCCAGGAGATGTTGAGGAGTGACTCCACTTGGGACACAGCAGCTTCCTTCGGCAGGACCGTCCATGTGTATGTCACATTGTTTCCGCCGTCTTCCACTGAGCAGGTTAACTGTACCTTGCAGATGCCGTCTTTCCTGTGCACATGGCTCTGGTTGACACTGGGTTTCTTCAGTCTCTCTGTGTTCAAGAAAGGCGAACTAGACTTGTCAGCAAATTGGCTTGCCACCAAGGCTGATGTCCCGAGTTTGAGTCCCAAGGCCCACATAGTAGAAGGAGAGAACCAAATCCTGGACACTATCCTCTATTTGATTGTTTGTTTGAGACAGGGTTTGTCTATGTAGCCTGAAACTTGTTCTATAGATCAAGCTGGCCTCAAACTCACAGAGATCCACCAGCCTCTGCCTCCCAAGTGCTGGGATTGAAGGTGTGTGCTGTGGGATGGTCTGTATGTCAAATGTGTTGCTCTGATTGGTCAATAAATAAAACACTGATTGGCCAGTAGCCAGGCAGGAAGTATAGGCGGGACTAACAGAGAGGAGAACTGAGAGAACAGGAAGGTGGAGGGAGACACTGCCAGCCGCAGCCATGACAAGCAGCATATGAAGATGCCGGTAAGCCACGAGCCATGTGACAAGGTATAGATTTATAGAAATGGATTAATTTAAGATGTAAGAACTAGATAGCTAGAAGCCTGAGCCATTAGGCCAAACAGTTTAAATAATATAAGCATCTGTGTGGTTATTTTATAAGTGGGCTGTCGGACTGCCAGGGCTTGGCGGGACCCTGAGAGAAAACTCTCCAACTACAGGCATGCACCACCACCGCCCCACCTTCTTTTAGATTTAATTATATTTTTAACTTTTAGTATTTGAGTCACCATATGCAACTCACATGAACCTAGGCAGCTTGTTGAACACTTTAACAGGACTGTGGATGGATGGTTAACACATTTCCCTAGACATGAGCAAAGTCGGGCAGGGACTATGCTTACCCTATGTGAATAGACAGGAAAAAGAGCTGGCTGGCCTAAGCTATACAAAACACCAAGCCAAACTCCTGCCAAGTCCAGGGATGAGAAGGAAGAATGTGAGATCTGTGTTTCACATTCTGGGGACCTGAGTGGCCCATCCTCTTGAGTCACAGTGTTTTGAGATATCAACAGAGCTTCCCTTCAGGCTACTCTGCTTCCACCCTAGTCATGCCCACCCTTATTCTAAATGATAACAGAACATAAAAGTACATGCTGACAAAATTAGGTGTCAAAGGCCTAGATAAAGGAACACTTGGCAGGTGGGCTGTGCTCATGATGGTTGCAATGTTTACTTATGTGAGCACACCACTGTGAACTCACTAGTTGTTAATAGTGCCCTGAGGCATTTTGGCAGGAAGGGAAAGTGAGAGGAGAAACCTTTCAGGGAAAGAAGTGGGCGAGGGAATACTCACGGTAGATGAGCAGGGTGAAGTATCTCACAATGGCGTCTCTGGAGGCCACTGAGCACACATAGGCATAGTAGGTGCCGGCATCCTCCATCTCCAGCTGGCTGATCTTCAGGGAGTGGTCCTGGCCAGAGACCCACACCTTCTTTTCTTTAGGACCATTGGGCTTACGGTGAGGATCTGCTGTTTCTGCTCCTTCCCATTCTTGGCTGATAACTGACTTGTTAAACACCCAGACAGCGTTGTTCGTGTCCTGACTGTCCAGAAACGCCAAGGACAGGGTCATGGGCTCTCCCAGGATCCCTACCACTGTCTCCCCCACTGTTTTTCCTCTGGAGGCTCCTGAATTTGAAATCAGAGATGAGATATTACAGCTTCAGCCTCTGTTCCTAACTCCCTTGACCCCGCCCCGTCAAGCTGACTGGGACAGAAGCCCCTTCTCCCCTCCCCTTAGCTCCACCCCCCATGAGACATCCCTACTGCCCGCCCAAGACCATCTGTCTTACTTAGTTCTTTTCACCTCACTCTTGGCCTGTCCAGCCCTCCCCACTTTTGAAGTGATCCTGGGAGACCCTACCACCCAAATAAAGCTCAGTTTGGTTCTTTACTTCGGAACCCTCTTTTCCTCCCTTGCTGTATGTACCCTTGGGGTGCCACAGTGCCCTGGGGTTTCCAAGTCCAGCCAGTATCTCCCAGGCCCCTGAGCAGAAGGCCTTTGGGCTTATCCTCTTTCTTTTATACTCCATCTGTGTGTCACCGAAAACTGATCTTTAAACCCCACAGGTACTCAGGCTGTTTCTAGAGTCCACTGAAAGATCTGGGTGGAGCCACTTGCCTGTACAAAACTGCCAGACACGGACAGGTTGGGAGCTGTTCTGGCTGACTGGGTTCCGGGCTGTGCAGGTATATGGTAGGCCTGGGTCACAGATACTCTGGGAAACGGTGAGGATAGGGTCCCTATGGGATTCATTAAAATCGGTGTCCTTTTGGGTCCAGCTGTATTGGACACCATCCTTTCCCCCATTCACAGTGCAGATCAGGGTGATGGTGCAGGAACCATTCTCAGATGTGGTCACAGACGTCATGGTGACTTGAGGCTCTTGTAGCTGTTCTGAGAGGGGTAAGAGTATTGAGAAGATTCCCAGATTTCTTCCTTATCAGGGAAAGGCTGACCAAAGAAGGAAGGGATGGTAGAGAAGGTAGGGATGGAGGAAGGTCAGCATGTTCTAGGGAAGAGGTGTCTGCAGGCTAGGGCAAGTGCCTCTCCTCTATGTTTCTGAGACATTCTTTGCAGGTCTTATTATCACAACAGCTCAAAATTCCTAGTAGTGTGGTTCTCTCTCTCTGCCCTGTGCTTGGGACCCTAGTGCGCTGAGTAAACGCTAAATAACCTAGGGAGTAGGAGCTCACTTGCCAGAATTTGAATCATCCCTGCGTCTTGGTCTGAGCTTAGGATCCACTACTCTCAGTCCTTTCTTCCTCAGCCCCCTTTTTATTGCATTTCCATTGTTCAATCTTGTGCTTAATTTATTTTTGAATAGGTGATAGGTATACACACAAAATTGAAAAAAAAATGCTGAACGGTATATGATTTTAAGAAAAGTAATCATTACTGTCCCCAATACCTATTTCTTCTTCTGCATTAATTTTTGAAGGCAGTTACTGCTAAGGGATTCTTTTCAAAGTAATATTTTTATTAATTATGTGAGAATTACATGTGTATAATAATGTATATAATAAATATGTGTCTATTTTGGTCATATTCCCCTCAGTGGCACAATCGACCAGTGCACAATACTTATAGTAAGAGTTTCATACTGATTTCTCTAGAGATATTTTAGAGATAGCTATATGTACGGCAGCATGCTATTCATACTGTCTGGAACTTATTAAGCATTACTGATGCATATGAAAAATTGCTACATGTTAGTGATCTATTCTAAATTTATTAGTTGCAGAAAACTTTCTTTTTTAAATATATACAGAATAACCTACAAATTAATAAAGGTGTCAAACTACCTGGTTGGTAGAAATATGGTACTAAGAAATGAATAATTTTTTTCTCAAAACTTCTTATATTCAAATCCTAACCCCCAACATCTCAGAATGTGACTCATTTGGAGACAGGTTTATGTTTGGAGGTAGGGGTAAATAACTCAGAGTAGGCCCTAATCTTATTTATTATCCTCATCAGAAGAAGATAAATAGCAGGCCAATTACATTGACAAACATCTGAGGACATAGAGAGAAGATGGCCATTTTCAATCCAAAGATCGACTTCAGAAGAAACTAAACAAACAAATATCTCGATCAGATGCAAAGTTGTAAGAAAATGCACTTCTATCATTTATTATACTCATCCAATAATATATTTTTTAAAATTTATGTGTTTAAGTGTTTTGCTTGCATGTATTTCTGTGTATTACATGATACAGTATACATGGAGGCCAGAAGAGGACTTGGAACTGAGTAATAGACACTTGTTAATGACCATGTAGCTGCTGGGAGTTGAACCTGGTCCTCTGGATGAGCAGCTAGTGCTCTTAACCACTGAACAATTTCTCCAGACCCATCAGCCAACAATATTTTGTTATAGCAATATTAGCAAACCAATAGAGATTTTGATACCAAAAATTAGGTGTTGTAACAAATATCTAAAAATATGGAAAGTGTCTTTGGAACTGGCTAGTGGGTAGAGATTGGAAGAATTTTGAGATGTATGTTAGTAAAAGCCCATGTTGCCTTCAAGAAGTTTTTGGTAGAAATATGATGTTAGAGCCAGTTTCTGAAGACTCAGAAAGAAAATAGGGGCATTGTAAGGACACAAGCACAAATGCATGTGAACACACATATGTATGATAATAGGTTTCCATATATATGTGTGTAATCATCAACAAAATAGTGATAGAAATGAGAACAGTTAAGATCTTTCTGGTGATGTTTCAGAAATTGGGCATATGCCATTAGAAACCAGAGAGAAGTGAATGTTTACAAAAAGTGGGATAAAACTTGGCTGAAATGCATTCTACTGTTTTTGTGGGAAGTAGAATGTTTAAGTAATGAAACATATGCCTAAGCATAACGTTAAAGGTAAGGAGCTGGAGAGATGGATCAGTGGTTAAGAGTACTTTCTGCCCTTGCAGAAGACCACAGTTCTGTTCCCAGGACTCACATTGGGTGGCTCACTTTTGCTGGTGACTCCAGCTCCGGGGGATTTGACACCTTCCCCCTGTCCTCCATGGGCACCCATGTGCACGTGCACATGCAATCACACACATCTACACATAATAAACAAAAAAAAAATCTTTAAAAAGTGTTGAGAGCACTACCTTGTTTCTTTTAACCACTTAACACAAAACAGAGGAGAGAGGTAAATGGAAGGGATTGTTAGGCAAGATAGAACCAGAACTTGAAAAGTAGGGATTTTTTTCCCTATTTATATTGCAAAACATATGAAAGTACATCTGGGGAGAACATGGGTGTGCACAATGTTTGCTGAAGAGAGAGTGTGTGTGACTTAAGGACTATATTGATTAACCACCACAATCTTGGACTGAAGGAACAAACACAGGGTAGAAAGAAAGCTGACAGACTTTTGGAATTCTATAAGACAATGCAATGAGCTGCAGGCCTGTAAGTGCATATTGTCCATCAAGAAGGAAAAGACACCAGTGGTAGTTCAAAGACTTTCAGGGCTCCGCCTGTCACCACGAGCCCAGAAGAGACAGGTGTAGGGTAGGAATGGATGGTTTTGTTTGTTTGTTTGTTTGTTTGTTTTTGAGACAGAATGATGTCCAAGGTCAAGAGGTAGATGGTCACCCAAGGGGACATGGAAGACATTGCTACCACTATAGTGGACCAGGAAGATACAGCACTGAGCCTTAAAATATAATGAAAATAGCCACTCTGGGTTTTGGGCTTTGCCATATGTGACTCCTTTTCTAATTTCTCTCTTCCAGAATTGGGGTGTTTACCATATGCCTAACCTACCACTGTATTCTGGAAGCAGAATGTCTTGTTCCATAGGTTTACAACTGGAGAATGGTCTCAAAATGAATTATACATCAAGTCTTATTCATGGTTGATTCAGATGATACTTTGGCATTAAAGTTGATGCTAGAGTGGGTTAAGACTTCAGGGGTTGCAACACAGGTCAGCAACATAATATCCTGGAGGATCCCAAGAGTAGAAGCCAGAGACCTAGAGCCAGATCAAATGGCTCTTTGCCATGAAAACTGGCAAGTAAAGATATATTGACAAAGGGGTTCATTGTGTGACTCACGATGGCACACTACATCTTCCATGAGGAGATTTTTAAGGTTTCCCTTCCCTCTTTTACCTTTTTATTTTATCTTATTTTTTCCTTAAATTTTGTTTTATTTGGGGGTGGGTGGGCAGGGGTGGAGGGTGGATGCAAAGGGACAGGGAAATGACTGGGATCAAGATACATCATATAAAAGACACAGAAAAAAGTATTAAGAATTTGGAAAAAAAGACTTTGGGGGCCAATGGAATGAGGTTTTTCCACACATTTTGCATTTGTGGAAAGCATGGGTTTGGGTAGGTCAGAGGTAGTGTTGTTAGGGATCAGTAGGAGACTGGTGGTGGTGTCGGGGAGGAAAATCCCCTAAGCTCTCTAGAACTCACCATAAATGCCGAGGATGAACTTTTCCACTCTGGTGAGGTCAGAATTCTTTTGGTTTATCTGAGCCTGGTAGGATCCTGAATCATTCTTGGTTAGGTTACTGATGCGCATGGAGTAGGTGTTGCTGACATTGAGTCGGCCACTGTAGTCTTTGTCCACAATATATACATGTTTTGGAGAGAATGCTATAGCCAGAGACTTTGGGGGATAACTCCAGGCAACACTCTCAATCTCTGCATCCCCTGAGATGTTTAGGGGGAAAGTCACAGAACCCCCTAGCATCCCTGATATCACTATTGGGGGTGTTTCCTTCTCAGAGGCCCCTTGTCCTGTGGAAACAGAGAGGGACTTGGAGGAACAGCTGAACTCTTCAACCCAGCTTTTGTTTGTTAATTCATTCATTCATTCATTCATTCATTCATTCATTCACTCAGTAAACATGGATTTGCCACAAATTCCATATGCTGAGAAATGAATGCCTAGACCTTCTACTTCTAAGCCCATTGACTAGCAAAGTCATTCATTCATTCATTCATTCATTCATGCATGCATGCATGCATGCATGAATTCATCCACTCACTCACCAAACTCTCTCCCATAGAAGCAGCTGTAGTAATCATTAAAACATTCCTTCTAAATTTCTGTTATAATTGGGAAGTTAGCCTTATGACTGGGTGAATTTCTGAATTTTTCTGAGAGTCAGATTATTGATCTGTAAGACTGATAAACTCATCACAGCTAAGTCATCTACAAGAGCTATGACAAAACATAAATAAAATCAGGTTGCTGCAAATTGTAAAGAGCTAGAGAAGCAAAAGACAGCGTCTCTTCGAAATTAAAGTGGGTAGGTAGATGCCTAGAGAGGCAGAGAGATGGCTAGGTGAGTGATAGAACACATAAGCTAACACCTTGGTAGAACCTGTGTGCCCAGCGTGGGGAGAAGGTTATCATTAAGAGACTAGAAAAATGAAAATTCCCTGATAAGGGCTGTTCCCTGCTGCTGTACTAAGCATACGAGCATTCAAAATTTTTTCACTGTTTTCAAGTTTGAGAATTTCTTTATTAGCCTACTTTCTGCCTCATCCAGGGGACCTTCGACTGTCTTTAGCTTAGTCAGGTCAGATTTGGGGTTGGGAAAAGATAATAGCATTGGCCCACTCCTGATTTTTTGGCTCAAGCAACATCTATATTTCTGATAAACATTGTTATTCAAGCTCCTAAGAGCTTTGGTCAACACCGCTCATTTTCCTACGACGGCTCTGAGGTATATGCTGGGTGATCCCAGCCTAGACTCCCAGGTCCCAGGACTCCTAAGGCTTTGGGAATTTAGATCAAATCAGAAAAGTTCTGCAGCATGGCTACTCCAGGAATTCTGGGTGAAGAAATTATATAAATATATTGGAGAAAAAGAAGACATAGAAGTGTAGCCTAAAGGGAAGGGAGGAGGAGGAAGAAGAGGAGGGAGAGAGAGAGGAGAAATCACATTGCCTAGGGCCACCTGATCATAAGAAGTCCCTACAGTTCAGGGGATGTGAGAGTTAAGACAGGAAGTGGAAGAAAATCTAACAGTTTTTGTTCCCTTAGGACGTCTCCGGCTTATCACCAGAAGGGTTTGCTCAGGTCCCTCTGTGAATTTATATACATTACGTAGAAAACAAACTGGAGTCAGCATTTCTTAGCAGGAAAAAGTGAGGGTAAGGGAACATGGTTTGATTCCAGAATTATTTGAGATTGGGGCTAGAATGTCACCTCCTCACGGTGCGTCAATGTGTGTATGCATACACACGTACAACAGACACACACACACACACACACACACACACACACACTACATACATACTCACTCTCCCACATGTACAGATCTCAGAACAAAGTAAAATTGCAGCGTAATTACCACAAGGAGGGTAATTTCCTGATTTCGCCAATAAGAATCTCTCTTCCGGGCAGAAGACCAGCCTCAGAGAACACAGCAGTAAGTGGCAGTGCCTACAATACGGACTTACCCATGAGCAGAAAGAGGAGAGGGACACATAGAACGGAAGAAAATACCTCCGGCTGTCTCTTCAGTGGCTTATCAGAGAAAGGCTCTAGAGACCAGCCACACAAATACCTCTTTACATTCGCCATGATGGTATCTTTTCAGATCTCAGGTCAAAGGAAGATGCCCTTACCACAGCTTCCTCAAGCATGTGAGTGCACGCCCATGCCCATGTGTGTGCGCATGCGTGGTGTGTGTGTATGCGCATTTCCCAAGAAGAGCTATTTATATCGAGCACTACAAACCTGTGCATCTGCTCAGACTAAGTTAGGGTCCCAAGCTCATCCAGATCCTTAAAGGAATTTGCAAACCGTGCTGGGCTTCACTTGCTTTAGCATCCAAGGTGGGCTCTAAGCACCAATGCTAAAAATGCCTGCTAAAGAGCTTCACTCTGGACATTGATGTCCTCATGTAGTCCCCTCTTCTTAGATTCTGGCTGGACTTAGTGACTGCTTATAGTGAATATAATGTGACAGAGATGGTGGGATGACACTTCTGAAAACAGGGTTAGAGAAAGGCAATGGCTTCCATCTCCTTCTTTCCCATTTCCATTTCCTTCCCTTTCTTCTCTCCTCCCTCTATTTCTTTCATTTTCACAGTCTCTCCCATCCACTCTCTCTCTATCCCTACCCCCAACTCCCACCCTTAGTTTACTCTGAAGGAAGCCAGGTCTTAAGTTGTAAGCCAGATTTTAGAAATCGCCAAGATAAGGAACTGAGGGGAAACCTTCAGCCAATGTGCATCAGGGAATTGATTTCTGGCTAACAGTCTATGGGGACTTAAGGCCTGCCAAAAGTCAAATGAATGAGAACAAAGTGGATCTTTCCTGTTTTGAAGTAACCACATCTCTGTCTGATACCACGTCACAAGTGTTGTGGAATTGAGGGAATTAGTCCTCTCTTTCCACTCTGTGGGTTCTGGTGATCAGACTCAGGTCATCAACCTTTACACAGTAAGCCATCTCATTGGTCCAAGTCTTAGAGAATTGGGTGAGTTGAAAAGGGATGTCGGAGGAGCATAATGGAAACCACGAAGCTGGGTTCCTTTAACAGGCCTCCTGTCCTGCTTTTCCCCTCCCCTGCACCTGCCCTGCAACCTGGAAGCTTCCATACTTTAAGGTCTCTAGCAAGGCACTTGAGGGTCTCTGGGGCCTATGGAGAAGAGTGGGTAGATGAGTTCTGATTTAAAATAACTATGATCCAAGATGGTCACTGATTCTCAGTTCAACTCTAGAAATATAAAAATATTTCGAGTCTTCGTGTGTGTCCAGCTCAGTCATGTGGGGGTGACTGGGGAAAAGGGGCATCGCTGTGACACGAGGAGTGTTCTAGTTTGGTTTCTGTTGCTGTGATAAACACCATGACCAAAAACAACTTGAGGAAGAGAGGACTTTTTCATTTTACAGGCTACAGTCCAGGATCTAAGGAACCCAAGGCAGGAGCTTGAAGCAGAAAGCATGCAGGAAGGCTGCTCACTGGCTTGGTCCCGGGCTCACATTCAGTCACCTTTCTTATACAGCCCAAATTCACTACCTAGGGATGGTACCATCCACAGTGGGCGGGACCCTCCTACATCAAATAGCAATCAAGAAGATGCCCCACAGACACAGCCACGGGCCAATCTGACGGAGGCAATTCTTCAGTTGATATTCCCTTTCCCTGTGTATCACAGTGACAACAAGGTTAGCCTCCACGAGGAGAAACTTAGAATGGAGGTCCCTGCTTTGGAGGCAGTGTAGTAAACAGGATATCAGGCTGGGGTCCAAAGTGCCTGTGGTTTTTTCGTTTTTGTTTTTGTTTGTTTTGTTTTCCCTGCTACTTTGTTTTCTTCTTTGGGGGAGTATGGGTAAATTCTTAGGTTCTCTGAATCCCGTGATGTTCATTCATAGAATGGGAAGAGAAATCGTACCTTACATGTCTGTTGGGAGAGTTCTAGCAAATAACATACATAATGCACTCAGACAAGAGGCCAGGTGTTGGGATTTGTGTCCTGTATCTGAGTCCCTTGTGTCACTTTCCTGTCACTTGAGTCAAGAAATGGACTTCACTCTATAAGCCTGACACAAATTCTGGGGCATGCCTAATTCTGGGGCAAACCCAGCCAGCCTCACACACACACACACACACACACACACACACACACACACACACACACACACACACACAGAGTGGGGAGGGCGGGGGGAGCATTTTATTACCTTACCTTATTACAGATATTTATTACCCTCCATCTTCTCCTACCCTGGAGGGACTCATAGCTCTTGCAGAAGACCCATACACAGCTCTTCGTTTGAGGCAGAATGAAGTACATATTTAAAACCAAACTGGCCAATAAATGTCCAAAACTCAGGGAGGGCATGGCTGGGTCAGGATCATGGAACTGGGAGAAGGCTGCTGTGGCAGGGGAATAGTGACTATTATACCAACCTCAGGGACCCCAAAGCTGCTTTCCCAAGGTGGGATCCCCCAGGGTATATTTCAGGAGAGGGGGGCAATGCTCAGAGAGGAGTGTGTATCTGGTGTCAGCACTGTTCTCCTGTGGCTGAGTTCTAACAGCCGGCTCCTAGTGGAACCAGAATAGCTCTGCAGAGGATGTGAACAGTATGTATCCAGCAGATTCAGTGATGAGCAAACCAGGATGCTGTGGTTCCCTGGCATGCCACCAGCCTGGCACAAGCTTGGCACTCCACAGGTACTGTAAACAAGGCTTCTTAGTTGAGGTGTGTGTGTGTGTGTGTGTGTGTGTGTGTGTGTGTGTGTGTGTGTGTGTACATGTGTACACACATACAGAGGTCAGAGGTCTATGTAGAGTGATTCCCTCAATTACTTTTCTCTCTTTTTTTTAATTCTTTTTTATTTTTTGAGACAAGGTCTCATCATGTAGCCTTAGTTGGCCCATAACTTGCTGTTTAGATCAGGCTGACCTTGAACTCTTAAGAGATCCAACTGCCTCTGCCTCCTGAGTGCTGGGATTAAAGGTGTGAGCCACCACACCTAGCCCTGCTTTATTTTTTCAGAGAGATTCTCTCACTGAGCATTGAGGCTCACAGATTTGGCTAGATTGGTTGGCCAGCAAGCCCCAAGGGCTCCCGTCTCCTCCCGTCCCCTCGCAGTACTGCAGTTACAGGCATGGGCAGTGAGTGCGTCTGGCTTGCTACACACCTGCATGCTGGCTTGGCAAACACTTTACTCAGTGAGCCACCTCCCAAGTCCCCTGGTTTAGTTTTTAGCTGGTGCCTTCTCATTGCACTTAGGTATGATGACATGGCCAGCACTCCGGATCCAACTTGGAATCCGGATCCAGATCTTCCTGGTGCCATAATGATTTTTCTCTTTAAATGACTGTGTGGCAGAAGTTGGCCAGCTTCAGACTTTCTGCTTTTTTGGAATTGTGGAAGAAGATCCAACTCAGGGTCTCAGTTACCAGTAGAATCTTCTAACAAAGATGGGTCATACTACTGAGGAGTAGATTTTAAAATGTTTCTACATCGAGGCATGGGTGGTGCATTCCTTTAATCCCAGAATTTGGGAGGCAATTTATGAGTTCAAGGCCAGCCTGCTTTACATAGTGAATTCAAGGAAATATAGAGTTATACAATGATATTTTGCCTTAAAAAAAGTCTTAACAAGAAAGACAGTATTGTAATTCCAGTACTTGGGAGACTGAGACAGAGGAACAAGAATTCTAGATCATCCTTAGCTATACATTGAGTTGGAGGCAAAGCTGCACTGCATGAGCCCCTGTCTCAGAAAACAAAACGACTCTACAAGGATGCTGAACAATTTAGGTGATGTGCAAATGAGTTATGTCCACTAATGGCTTCCAAAGACACCAAGGACCTTTAAGAACAGCTGAGAGGTGATGGCTAAGCTGATAAAGACACTTGTTGCCAAGTCTGATGCTGCCGTGAGTTCAGTCCCCAGTGCCCACATTGTAGAAGGAGAGAACTGAGTTCTGCAAGTTGTCCTCTGAGCTCCACCTTGCTGTGGCATGGGCATGCCCCACCCCCAATAAATATAAGTGTGGTTTAAAAAAAAAAGAATCTTGAAGAACACTAGTGATGAATTCTACTGAACTGTAATAATTGTAGTGCATGAAAATAAAGATAGCGAGTAATGTTTTACTGCCTTATTTCACTTAGCCCTCACAAAATCCTAAATGTCACACCCTGTTTCACAGGGAAGCAAATTCAGAGTCAGGGGAGGTCAGCAATGTGATTCAAGACAACAGCTAGCACCTGGTAAAAACGAGAGTTTGAACTTGGCTGATCTTCTTGGTGCCCAGGACATAGACTCATTTCTCAAGTGCACTTAATGTTGGGATCTCAGCAAATGCTTCATGGAACACCTTTAAATTGTCTTAGCCAGCAGGGTGCTAATCTCGTTCCCAGGAATCATGGCTGGGCCTCTGAAGAGCTGTTTGGGGCCGTAAGCTCTTGGGATGCTTCAGGACAAGAACCCCTACAAATGGATTCTGACTTTAGTTCATCCGTCAGCAGTAGTGACTCAGTGGCAGCAAGATCATAAGGTATTTTGCAAGAACTCTATCCAGGTAGCTGTTTCTTTCTGTGTCTGTGTTGAAGACAGCCCTCTGCTGGGAAGGAAGGGAATTGCACCCTTACTCTAGTTGACTGGCCATCCAGCTGTGTGATACTGAGCAAACTACCTATATTCTTTGGCTCTCTATTTCCTCATCTCAGAAATGGAGTTAGTAAGTCCCTGGCTTGCTCTCAGACATGCTGAGACCTTCTGCTTATTCAGGATGACGTGAAACTTCTGCGTTCACAGGGCCAGGGGCTTTCAGGGAGGACCGAGAATCCCTGGTGGTAAATGGGACCTTTGGGGAGTCGATCACTCTACTCCCGGAGCCGCTGTCTGGACAGCAGGTGGACAGCATCTCCTGAACATCCCATTCATAAACAAGGACACTTGCCTCTATCACAGTGGTAGAAATCGAGGGGGGTGGGGGGCTAGACACTTTACCAGGCAAAAACCCCAACCCTGGGGCTCATGTGAGTGTTGTGGGCCCTGACTTCTCTCAGCAGATTAGTAACCTGAACCTGGAGGGTGCAGGGCCTTGCAGGGCCCACATCAACCTGAAGCACTGTCCTGTTACCTCCACCTGGAGGTACCACCTGCAAGTCTGGGGTGAGTATCGTGGGGAAGGCAGGGTGGGGGACCTTCAGTCTGTGGCCATTGTCACAGCCTTTGTCACGTTTACAATGTTCTTTCTAACCATAGGAGTAACATGTGCTTACTGTAAGATTTATGAAGAGGAGTTGCTGAAAGTCGGCTGGTCTTGGCTGGTTCTGTGGGTCAACTTGACACAAGCTAGAGTCATCAGAGAGGAAGGAGCCTCAGCTGAGGAAATGCCTCCATAAGATCCAGCTGCAGGACATTTTCTCAAAATAGTGATTAATGGGGGAGGACCCAGCCCATGGTGGGTGGGGCTACCCCTGGGCTGGTGGCCCTGGGTTCCGCAAGGAAGCAGGCTGAGCAAGCCATGGGAAGCAAGCCAGTTAAGCAGAACCCCTTCATGGCTTCTGCATCAGCTCCTGCCTCCAGGATCCTGCCCTGTTTGAATTCCTGTCCTGACTTCCTCCAATGATGAACAGTAATGTCAAAGTGTAAGCCAAATAAACCCTTTCCTCCTCAAGTTGCTTTATGGTCATGGTGATTTTTCACAGCAATAGAAACCCTAAGATAAATTGGTACCAGCATAGTGGGGTATTACTATGACAGACCTGATCATGTTTTTGGGAGGACTGTGGAAGGACTTGGGAACTTTGGGCTAGAAGAGCCATTGAGTGTTTAGAGATCTGTGGGATGTTCTGTGTAAACTTGGACGATAAGAATGTTGAGAGCAGTGCAAAGAATGGAGACCTGGCTTGTGAAGTTTCAGAGGGAAGTTTATTAGGGCCATTTATTGTTTTGAATTAAGATTCTGTGGTTTGGGTTAGCTGGGGCTGGGGCTGAAGAATCAGCTGTGATTAACGAGATACCAGAACCACTTAAAGTGAAACTTTGCTTTGCTGGGATACTTAATGCTGATCATCTGCAGGTAAGAAATTAGCAGTGATTAAGAAGAGACCAACGTCATTGGGGTGAAGTCTTCTGGGAAGTGTTTCCTGAGAGCACAGAAAAGCTATGTTCCAGAGGCAGCCAAGGTTGCACCTCATGCTGGCAGCTGGATTTGGTAATCAGAGTCACCCAGGTGGTACTGGTTTTGAAGGCATGAAGGGGGGCATGGAGAGCAGCTGAAGCTTAGCATTGTGAGAGGGCAGAGGAGGCCATTGGTGAAGGTGCAGCCTCAGTGGCAGGTGGAGGCCCAGGACTGAAGGGGTCATGCAAAGGAACTGAGGCTTGGCACCGTGAAGAGAGCCTATGAGAGGCTATTGGTGAAAGTGCAGCCCAGCTGCAGCAGCAGAGGACCCTAGCATTTTGGAGATGCCAGTACCATGGGTGACCACCAAGAACAGCAGCAGCCGTGGAGTAGAGCCAACCAGAGCCTAGGAGACAAGCCATGTGTGCTGCAGAGGGTGGAACCAGAGAAGTGACCCAAGCCCTTTGGAGGAGTCCAGACGATGGTGAGTGGATCCCAGACATTGTATGGTTGGAATTTTGTTTTGCTTTGACTTGTGACTGTGCCCTGATTTTTCCCTCTTGAAGTAAGAAAGTATTTTACTGGAGCCCACAGTTGAGAGACATTGAATTTTAAAAGACTTTGGGTTTTAAAAGAGATTGGCTAGTTTAATGTGTTTGAATTTGTAAATGGCTGTGGATCTTTTAAAGTTATTTATGTTTTTAACGTGAAAACTTGGGGATGAATAAGAAAGGAAGGGTTGTGGCTTATAGTGAAGGGGTCAGTTTTGTGTGTGAACTTGACACAAGTTACAGTCATCAGAGAGGAAGGGGCCTTGGTTTTGGAAATGCCTCCAAGAGATCCAGGTGTAAGGCATTTTTTCAATTAGTGATCAATGGAGGGATGACCTCCATTAGAGGGACATCAATTGGTGACCGTGGTGGGTGGTGCCATCCCTGGGCTGGTGGTCCTGGGTTCTATAAGAAATCAGGCTGAATAAGCCAGGGGAGCAAGCCATTAAGCAGCACCCCCTCCATGGCCTCTGCACCAGCTTCTGCCTTCAGGTTCCTGCCCTGTTTGAGTTCCTGTCCTGACTTTCTTCAATGGTGAACAGCAATATGGAAATGTAAGCTAAATAAACCCTTTCCTTCCCGATTTGCTTTTTGGTCGTGATGTTTCATCACAGCAGTGAAACCCTAACTAAGACAGCCGAGGATCTGCTTCACACCAACTGAAAGCAGAACTTCTGTGTAGGCAGCAGGCACTGAACAATTTTAGGACCTGAGAACTGGGTTTTGCCGCAATCTATTCCTGAGGTTCTGAGATTCCCCCTGCTGAAATAGAAGCATTACATTTCGCTGAGAATAAACACACTAAACAGATGAGGGGAACTTCTTCTTTTCCTTAAGGAAAGTTTAAAAACTTTTAGCAGGGGGAATTACCAAGCAAACTGTAGTTGTGGGGTAAAGTACACACTACCTTGGAAAGGCCAGAACCTGACTCAACTGGCCAGTAAGGAGGTCACGAGCCACTTTTGTGTTCAGTTAGTTTGTTGCTTATATGGAAATGAAGGGGAATCAAAGGTCCAGGGCTACAAGGGCCTTGCCTGCCCCTCGCCCCCCATACCAGCAAAGATGATACTGAAATGAAAGAGCCCAGGAGATGGCAATGAAAATGGCGGAACATGAGACACTAAGGATTCTGGTCTAGACTGTAGCTGGGGTGGGAGTGGTATTGTAGGGGGCTTGGGGTGGGAGTGATGAGGGGTCAGGAATGGGTCACACTCTGCATCTATGCTCTATGGGGACCAGGAGCCTCAAACCAAGAGGAACTGTCTAGGACAGCATCTAGGGGAGGGAGAGGCAAGATATAATACCTCATTGGCTTCCCCCATGTCCTCTCCTGTTCTGGAATTTGGCCACGGCCATGACTCAGATTGGCTGTGGCTCCAGCTTTGCCTGGGGGTGATGGGCAAGGTCCCAAGGGGCCATGGCAGAGCTCTTCTGGAATAGGTTGGATGTAGATGAGGGAAAACTAATATAGTTTTCTTAGGGTTGCATAACAGGAAATGCTCCTTAGGTGGAGACATTGATGGGACAACCACCCTACCAGGTGTGCATGACTGTAGGCAGCATTTTTGTTGGTAAATTGGCCTCAGCTGTTTATGGTCTGATCCTTGAAGCACTGGGGTTGAGGCTGCAGGAACCTGGATAGGGTTGCTCACTAGGGTGTGTTCAGAGCTTAAGAGGAGGCTTCTTGCCATGCTGGTGGGTATCCAGCAGGATGAGCTCAAGTGTGATATCAGTAGCAAGAGACAAAGTTTGCTGACCAGTCAGCGTGAGTGTTCCACACAGCCCCTCACTCTGGATTCCCTGCATCTTCCGCACATCCCGTCACTCTGGGATGTCCTGCCTCTTCCACACAGCCCCTCACTCTGGATGCCTTGCTTTTCTGGGTTGCTGACATGTCTCCTGCGCCAGGGAGGATACAAAGAGGGACTGCAGAAGTCAGAGGAGAAGGGTCTTCTTTGGAACTTGTCTTACAGAAGGAACCCCCCCACCGCCCCCCAGCAAAAAAAAAAAAAAAAAAGAATCAGCAAAGGGTCTCCTGGCAGTAGAAATCCAGTCATCTTCCAGAGGATACTCTGGACACAACTGACCAGCTGCTCCTGGGGCAGCCAGTGACTAGGCCATAGAACTATGGCTGGACAATGGAACAACCTTTTCCTGGCCCTGGCTAAGTCCAACCTATTTTACTCATCTTTGTCTGTAGCTGCTCTTGCTGCCTCCCAAAATGTTCCTGGTTCTAATAATGAAAAAAATGGAAACCTGAAGAAGACAATGGGGTGCATGTGCCTGGGGAAAGAGGATGGTATATGTAGGACCAAAGGATGTCAAAGGACTGAGAGAAACCTAAAACCCACAGGCAAGTTCCCTGGAAGCCTTGGTCTCTCACTACCCAGAAGCTCAGTGTATGCTACAGAGCCCACTGGTGGTGGAAAGGGAAAATTACAACACAGTTCCATGCTGCTTTTATATACTCTGGGCAGGGATTATGGAAGCCAGGAATAGGATCGGATCCACAGCATTTGAGTCTGGGATTCACCATTTAAATAGGTGAGACTTTGGGCAAGTCATCCAAGCATTCTGAGCATGTGAGATGGAATAGATGCAACACTTGCCTTGCTTACACCATGGAAATTCAATGAGATACTAAGTGGCATAATTTTGTAATGGTCAAAGTTCTAGAAGAGATGTGGGCAGATCCGCCCTCTGTTGTTCCTTATGGGTTCTCAGGGTGGTGCAGGTTTGGGTGACAATTGCTTGTGCTGTCTTTCCTGCAAAGTGGAGGCCCAGAGGTGTTTCCTAGTTCCCAGCCTGTTACCTTTTGCACACACAGAGAAGTCGGCCCAGCTCCATGTGACCCTGAGCTCCAGGATTGGTGATATGGGACACTGCATTGTCTTCCTGACATGTGTAGCAAAAAGTAGATGAGGCACCATGACCTACAGCTGGACACCCATGGGTTCCAGGAATATATTGTCCCATGGAGTGTCTGTTCTCTGTGTCTCCACCAGACCTGAGGACAGTGCTCTGACCTTGGCCTGCATTGTCAAGAACCCAGTCAGTAACAGCAGCTCCTACCCTGTCTCTGTGCCATAGTCCTGCACAGTTACCTGGCTGCCCAGGAATCTGAGCATGCACCTTTCACAGCAGCTTTGGCGTGAACAGAGAAGCTGGAGAAGAAATCTTGGTCCCCTGAGGAACTCTGAGAAAGAGAGCTAACACCTTTGCAAAGGCAAAGTGGTGCTGGGGTGGATGACATGGGCCCGTGTGGTCATGGGGAGGCGGGGGTGACAGGACCTGTGGCTGTTCCACATGAGCAGGAGACACTGACAGGGTGCTCTGCTTTCTTTTCCTTTCTCTGGCTGCAGGGTTGAGAACCCCACTGCAAAACACAGCAGGCAAGACAGTGATTGGCACCCTGGAAGAGAGATTGGCCATTCCGCCCCTGGAGATTCTGGCAGAACAGGATGTGTAAAGTGTTCCTTGGAGCTCTGAAGGGCTGGTTGCTGTTTTGCACCCAAGACTGGGAGGCAAAGCAGTCTTCCAGAGCCCTACATGGGCCAGTTGAGAATTCCCCACCATAGCTCTTCTCTTCAGATCAGCCCTTTAGAGCTGCAGGACTCTGGGCCTGACAAAGTGTGGATAATTCTTCATAGTCCCTTGATAAACATCACCAAAGACTTCATCCTGAGAGTCTATGGTGAGGAGAGTGGAGAGACCCACATTTGGTCCTTTACTTTTCCTGTGCCCTGCTTGGCCAATCCTGAGCTTTTCCTGTGCCCTGCTTGGTCAATCCTGAGCTTTCTCACAGCTTGAAACTTCTTCTCTTCTTGGCACAGAGAGGCTGAAGAAGCCCAGTATAACTGCCAGTTCCCAGATCGTGAGGAACAGGACCTGCAGGAATACCCAGGTCTGCTTCCTGGAACAGGCTGGAGAGGATGTTCAGTACCACTGGGACCACCATGGCAGGAGGCACTTGTGTCCCGTGGGGGAACCACTTTGAGAGTCTCATGGACATCTGGTGACAGTGACAGCTACTGCTATGCTGTTGAGAGCCCTGCCTTCCAGAGCTCCAGCTCTGTTCCTGTCAGCCTGTGCTGCCCGGGGAATGCCTTCCTTCTGTTTCTCTTTTTTCTGGGCATCCTTGGTGGTACAGGGATTCTGTCACCAGTCTGATAGCCAACTGAGAGGAGCATTTTGGTCCAAGAGGTGGGGTTTTCATTGGGGATGGAGGTGACTGAGAGGAGAGGCTGAGAACAGAGGCTGAGAGCAGAGGAGGTCGTGACCTTTTCGAGCCAGGAAGCAGCAGCAGTGGGGCTTTTGAAGGTAGCTTGTGACCCACCTCAGGTTTTTAATCTTATATTTTGTTCTTTAGTTTTATAATAAATAAACGTAAAAGAAATCAGTAACATCTGGCACCTAATATGGGACATTGCTAAACGCGTAAAAGCACGTCCAAGCACAATCGACTGCTCTGTGGTCCAAGCCATGTCCAGCCTCTATGCTGCGCTGTGGGTCTGGTGGAGGTTGAACACCCTTCCACCAGCCCCTTTGGCCTGCTTTCCTGGTTCGGAGGTTTTCCGAATCCCGCTCCAGGCTGCCAATCCAGGCAGCTCAGCTCTCCTTGAGCTCCATTAGCCTCAAGACCCACTCGGGATTTGGAACTTTGCAGCTGCTGTTACCAAGTCACTGGCCGCAGGCAGGAAAGTCAAAGTGCTTGCAACATAGCTGCTTCTCTTGGGTCAATTCTGCCTGGCCTCTTGGGCACTGGCCTGAGGGCAATCGGATTGTAGAGTGCTGAATCAGTGTAGCTTCTTAGCACCTGTACCTCTTACTGCTGCCTTGGTGCCTTACCTGCTCCACCTGCTAGCCAAACATCATCACTACATCTGCACAACCCAATCCGCTGAGGATTGGAACTGATAAGACACTTGGGGGGTTGGGGATTTAGCTCAGTGGTAGAGTGCTTGCCTAGCAAGCTCAAGGCCCTGGGTTCAATCCTCAGCTCCAAATTAAAAAAAAAAAAAAAAAAAAGACACTTGGGAACTTTTAAACAGTAAACTAGGCTATTAAAATAGATAAATAAATAAAAATTAAAAAAGAGAAAAGGGAGAAAGGACAATCTTAAAACCTTTCCCATGTTAAAAATTGGAAATACCACAATGCAGGGGATTAGGACCCTATTCACTGCTTCTATGGATGGTATGCAAGTAGAAAAACTAAATGAGATAAACAACTTAGTTGGGATTGATACGATGTCAGTCATAATTAATATCAGTCTGGTAATTCATATTTTATCTTTTAAAATGGTCTGATAACTGTGCCAAATATGAGAAATTGACTGATAAGATATAAGCCTTAGGAAAGGGTACCACTGATAGTATGCAAACCTTAGAAAAACTTACTATTCAAAAGAAACAAGCCTTAGAAAAAGTTACTATTCATAATATGTAAGACCTGCAAATAATTACTGAAGAAAATACCACTTTGATAAGTAACAAGCCTTAGAAAAATTTATTAAAACAGATAATAAAAATATTCAGACAGAAGAATTTAGAAGAGAACCAACCTCACCATTAAGAAATTAGAAAGGAGCAGCCCAGGTTTATTAGAAAACCAACCTTAATTTATCCATTTACCATTTAAGAATGGCCACCAAATGATAGGTATCCCCAAGGCTATTCGGAAGTTAACTGAGATCCTATAGAAATGTTAGATTTGAAGAGATTTAAGGAAGCAATGGTTTCATATGGTATGTATTCACCTTTGTGATGCAGATGCTAAATTCATGGGCCACTTGGAACAGAATTTTTCCACAAGACAGGAAAGATTTAATTACAGCAGTATTAGAATCTGGTCCTCAGTTACAGTGGAGTACCTGGTGGAGAAATGAAGCTAGGGTGATTGAACAGCAAGGTAGGATTAGAGGTTTTGAGATTTCCCAAGTTCAAATCCTTGGCGAGGGCCATTATGCTGCTGTGGAAAGACAGATTACATTTGATGATCACACCTTTGCCCTATGCCATACAGCACCTTTGAATGCTTGGGACAAGATTGAAGAATCAGGAAGGAGGATTGGGTCATTTACTAAAATTATACAAGGCACAAAAGAAGACTTCACTGATTTTTTTGCAAAAAATGATTTCAGCTGTAAATAGAATGATATCAGATCCAGAAGTTAGATGAATATTAATTGAATCTTTGGCTTCTGAATATGTTAATTCACAATGCAAAAGGGTATTTGGGCCTTTAAAGGCAAGATCAGCACCCATCAAGGAATGGATCTGACATATAGTCAGTATGGAATCTTATAACCATGATGTTACTTGGATAGGAGAGATGATTTCCAAAGGCTTGAAGAAAAGTCAAAATGTCAAATGTTTTAATTATGGTGAACAAGGTCATCCAAAAAGGGATTGTAGGCAGGGCATTCCTAGATAACCCAAACAGGAGGCCCCAGCCTTCTGCAGTATGCAGAAGGTGTGGCAAAGGCCGGCATTGGACCAATGAATGCAGATCAGGAAGGGACAGACAAGGTTACCCTTTGCCATTGGGAAATGCCTTGGGGGAGCCTTTTACTGGCCCCCATGTCAAATTTGGTTCAATCATTCCCTGTCATCACAGGGGAAGCTCTTCTACAGAGTAATTAAAGAACCTAATGCGCATTATAAAAAACCATACTTCAGTGGATGACAGAACAGCTTTAGAAGATAAAACAAAATTTTCAGGAGAAACCATAAAACACATATTTTGGCAAACTTCTATAAATGATCGAAGACCAAAGTTAGCAATACAGATAAATGGCATTAAAACTGAGGGTCTAGTGGAAACAGGGGCAGATGTAATTATAATTGTGCCAAAACTTAAAAGTTAGAACTTTTCCTTCTTAATAGACAAAAGGGGGGAAATGTTATGGGAATTCTGTCACTGGTCTGCTAGCCAGTTGAGAGGAGTTTTTGGTCCAAGAGGCAGGGTTTTCATTGGGGATGGACATGACGAGAGGAACGATGGAGCAGAGGTATGTGTGGCCTTTTTGAGCCAGGAAGCAGCGCTGGTGGGGCTTTCCCAA
Source organism: Peromyscus maniculatus bairdii (assembly GCF_049852395.1). NCBI lineage: Eukaryota > Metazoa > Chordata > Mammalia > Rodentia > Cricetidae > Peromyscus > Peromyscus maniculatus. Next base: position 80,942,004 of record NC_134862.1, read on the forward strand.
GGTAGCTTGTGACCCACCTCAGGTTTTTGTCTTCTATTTTGTTCTTTAGTTTTATAAAAAATAAACTCAAAAGAAATCAGTAACACCTTGGTCCATACATCCCTAGCCTGCCTTCCTCTTGGATCTAGAAGCAGCTGAAGTAAAGGGGACATTGGTTTGCCACAGGGAGTATTTCCATGGTAGCAGGAGATGAAACATCTGGAGCCACCATCCCAGGGCCCAGCTCTGTCTTCATCTGTTAGCCTCACATCTATCACGCCTGCATTTACCCAGACTCAGCTGGGTTTCTTCTGGTTCCTGGGACTGTGAAAGAAGGTACCTCCCCATCCTCACTCTGTCTTGCAGAGCATTCCACTCACCAGGAATCCCAACCTTTCCTAGGCTGTATGCCTAGAACTGTTCTGACAGGGACTGGCGGCAAAGCTCTTCTTCCTGGCAAGGATGGACTCCCTTTGCTTCTCCTTTCAACTTGGAATGGTTGGAAACATGGCAGGAAATGATCTGCAGTCTCTACCCCTACCTGCTTTTGTTTACTTTCTCTTTACTCCTATTTTGAGCCACTGTTAAGGCCTCCTGACTACTCTCCTTTATCTCTATCCAGCTTGGGTTGTCAGAGGTTTCATTTATTTATTTATTTATTTTGGTTTTTTGAGACGGTGTTTCTCTGTCTATATGCTGCAGCTCTATAGACCAGGTTGGCCTCAAACTCACAGAGATCTACCTGCCTCTACCTCCCGAGTGCTGGCTGGGATTAGAGGTGTGCACCACTACTGCCTGGATAGAGGCTCACTTTTTAATTAAGATGTGTGTGCTAATTTCATGCCTAAAACCCTAACACTGCAGAGGAAGGAAAGATGCAGATGAATTGCTGTAAAACTTCCGATAGAAGAGGGTATGGGTTTTGAGACCTATTAGTCAACAGTATGACTATAGTCAATAATAATGTGGTTTAGGGACATGGCTTTGTTGGCTACCATGTGTGAGACCACATGAAGTATTATATTTCAAAACAGCTAAGAATAAACCTCAAATGTTTCACTATGAAAATTAGAGTAAGCAGGGTAAGGGGAATATTAATTTGACTTAATTATTCACCATCGATTGCATATGTGTATGAAAACATTACATTGTGCCCAATTTATGCATGTATATGCGTCTATATATACATATACATACACACATATATGGCTAAAAATAAAAGGAAGCAGAAAATAGAAGAAACTTTAAAATAATATTGGGGCTGGGATGTAGCTCAGCGGTAGACAGCCAGCTTGGCAGAGTTTGGGTTTTCTTCCCTGGAGAATAAAATTTAAGAAATGAAAACTCCTTGTGTTATCTGCCCCACTGTCCGAGGTATGAATATTTTAGCCTCTTTTATCCATTTTAGCAAAAGTATATACTAAGTATCTTTTAGCATTCTATAAGTTTTACGGACGGTACAGTGTAGAAGAGGTGTGGATGAATTTCTGTGCTACTGGGAACTCAGTTATAACCATCACGACCTGCATCCGATATGTTTCTTGGCTATTTTGTCACGATAGTGAATTATTTTCACAGGATGTCGTTGTTGTCCATGTACGGCCATGGCTGTGCTGCAATGTAGGCCTGAGTGTCAGGCTTTCCTGTGAGCAAAGCCTGTCTCAGTTTCTCTGCAGCTCTAATGCATAGTACATAATACTCATGCTAACAAATGTTAGCCTGACAAGGGAGTATTGATGGAGCACCTGTGCTGGGTATTATGGGATATGAGGAGACATGTAACTGACTTCAAACATTCACATTTCTCTTTTCTTCTCCATGGAGCCTGCATATTCCAGTTCCTACATATTTATAGTCCCTAGATTCTTCTTTCTAAGGGTGCCTACAACTCACTAATACCTTTGACTTTTCTGTCTTCAATATCTTTCCATTTCTTCATCTTCCCGTATTTTCCTCTTCCTTCTAGTCCAATTATTAATCTATGGCATTGTTCATCCAGCCTCCTTTCTACTCTGTCCTTGAGGAAAATTTTTTTCTTTTTCTCCTCATCCTGGGAGTTTTGAAGATTGAACTGATCTGAGCTTGACCTTGGAGAAGATCAAAAGAAGAATATAAGCTTGTAGTCACCCTGGAGACTCAGAAATGAAGGATTCTCCAAGAGGACCCCGGTGGGTGCTAGCCTCTCCTGGAGTGTGTGACAGAGGGACATTGATTCTAACTGGGGCATAAAACTCATTTCATTTTCAAACTGAGCTCAAAATTCCAAAGAAACTGATATAGCTCTTATGTTTAAAAATAATCTGCTTATGCCGGACAATGATGGCACATGAGTTTAGTCCCAGCACTCAGGAGGCAGAGGCAGGTGGATCTCTGAGAGTTCTAGGCCAGCCTGATTTACAGACAGAGCTAGTTCCAGGACAGACAAAGCAACACAGAGAAACTTGTAATGATACAGCGCATGTAGGAGGCCTTGGCAGGTTGAACCAAGGTGCCCTATGGTAGGTGAGGCTGACATACCATACAGACCCGGTGGCGGGCGGCGTGGCTCATTGGAAAGTCTCTCACACCCCAGGCATAGCATCCACATGGAGAGAGTTTATTATAGTATAGTGTGTGTGTGTGTGTGTGTGTGTGTGTGTGTATGTGTGTGTAGAGAGAGAGGGGGGGAAGAGGGAGAGAAGAAGAAAGAGAAGGGGGAAGAAGGAAAGCAGAGGTGGGCACACCTCATGGTGGGGAGAGAGGAAAGGGGAAGAGGAAGAAGAAGGGAAGGGCCTTTTCTTAAAAGAGATTTACATCAGGACTCAGGGTAGTCCCCAAGGGGTGGGCCAGAGTGCCAACATTCCTCCGTTTTGATTATTATAAGAAGGTGAATTATGGATAGCAAGTGGGGAATAAGGGCACTGAATTTTCGAGACTGCTTCCTGCTGATTTGGGGGCGAAGTGGGAGGGGGAAGTTGGGAGTTGGGGTCATGCACAGTGGGATGTGTGAGTGAAGGAGCATTCAGTTGGCTGTCATCGTGGAGACCTTAGGCATGGAGATCTCAGGCATCTGTTCCTTGAGGGAGCTGAGAAGGCAGATTGCTAAGAGAAAAAAAATAGATTATCATTGGCCTCATGAGTGGGGCTAGCCATGGGAAGAGTGATAACTGCCAGAAAGAATGGAACAGAGAAATGGAACAGAGAAGTGCCCTGGTTTTACAGAAGAGGTAAGAGTGAATGAGTGAGACACGAGACAAATATGCCCTTTATTGGAATATCTTGGAAAGCCAGGTTCTGGTTGTTGGGTAGGTGCCTGCTTGAGCCTGGAGTTTATATTTGGAAGACAACCAAGGGAAATCCAAAATCCTGAGTTTGTGACCCAAACTGTATCAGAACTCTATTAATGTTAAAATCTGAAGTTTTAAAATCTTAATATATAGAAGGGGGAAATAGTCTGAAACATTTAAATCATTTATTTATGTGAAGAGACCTAGTAGTTTTAGGAAAAGAAAGGCTTAATTTTTATTATCTATAAAATGAGCTGGCAAGTTGGCCATATCACAGCATGTGGCTCTGCTGATGCCTAAGAGCCCCAGAGGGGATAGGATAGGTCTCTGGGCCCCACCCACAGGAGTGCTCAAGAGGCTGTGGAGGAATGAACGTCAGGCTTAGACTGGACCTCCACCCCACACAGACGGCTTGAGTGCCAGGCACCCTGCCCATGCTTGAGCCACTGACAGGAAATGACTTTTATGCGGCCCTTAGTAAAGATGATGGTAATGACTTATCCCTCTTTGACCTTAGCCAAGATGGCACCTGCCTAACCACATGATTGCCCTTATCAAATATGGCGATGGAACCATATGACCTGTCTGTCTTTGACCTTAGTCAAAATGGTACCTGCCTGACCATGTGATGGCCCTCTGGCACCTGATCATGTGTTCACATTTGTTTGTTTATTTATTTAAGTAGGTAAATCTAAATCATAAGGAAGGGAGAAGAAAGAAAGTGGAGATTTTTTTCTTGTTTTTCCTGACTATCTGGCCCAAGAAATACTGAGGCCAGTCTCACATTTAAGGGGATGGTCAGAGGTGGATAGCTCCATCAGAGACCCAAAGTGGTGGTACTGAATGGAAGGCAAAGCAGCCAGTGAACAAGAAAGCAGGCTTGTTACAGGCAGGAGGGAGCAGATCTGCCCTGAGCAGAGAAAGTGGATACCTTTTGGTGGGCCAAGGTATGCCACCAAGCAGATATGCCACATGAAGCAGAGTTAGTGGAAGAGGTTTGAGGGAGGAGGAAAGGAAAAGAGTGAAAGACCATGTCAGAGTGGGGTCAGTTTTAAAGGGTGCACATGCCGTGGAAAGAGACCTGGTGACAGATGATGATGTAACTGCTGGATGAGCATGAGAGAGGAGGCAATAAGGAAGGAGCTGAGATAAGAGAGGGTAGGTGCATTTTCCACAGTGAGGTAGAGGGTCCAACAGACTGACCTCCAGCGTCCCAGAGGGTCTGTGAGGACCAGTAGATCATCATCTAAAGGCTATGGGCCATGGAGTGAGGGGCCACATGCTGTGACATATGCCATCACATAAGAACAGGGGCCAGAGGGCTGAAAGCCTGAGACTTGTGGTTGCTGGTACCAGAACTTCAAGAGACTACAGTTGAGAGACCAGATGAATCCTCACTCGTGGAAAATGACCAGAATGGAAGGGAGGAATCTTACCAATAGGATGAAGAGTCCCAGCAGTGCTCCAGTTGGAAAAGGGATAAAAAGTGATGGTGTTAGATGGTACAGGGTCCCAGCATTTCTCAGACCACTGGTGGGTAGGAGAAAACACCAGGGGAACCTGCCAAGTCACGTAGCACCAATGTAAATGATAGCGCACACAGGCCTTGGCAGACTGGACCAAGGTGCCCCATGGCAGATGAGGCAGATTCACCATGCAAATGGGGCAGCAGACAGCATGGCAGGTTGTTGGATAGAAACACACCCCAGGCACAGCGAGAGTTTATTATAATGAAGATATAGGGAGAGAGAGGAAGAAAGAGAAAGAGTGGGAAAGAGGGAGAGTGGAGATGTGGATATCTCATGGCAGGGAAAGGAGGAAGAAGAGGAGGAAGGAGAAGGGAGGGGTTTTTCCTTAAAAGAGGATTTACATCAGGATGTAGGGCAGGTCCCCAAGGGGCAGGCCAGAATGCCAACAAAACCCTGTCTCAAAAACAAAAATAATCTACTTATTTTTAAAATGCCCAGAAAAAAGGAAGCTTATTCATTTCAGAAAGTTTAAATGGTTTAAAATCATTAACTTTTTGTTACTGTTTAAATAAATGAGTTCAGAGAGCCCAGATTCACTTTAAATGCCATTTCCTTGGAGCAGCTTTAATTATTACATTTAATTAGACCTTTGCTGTTATTCATAATAATGGTACTGTTTAAAAAATTAGGAGACCACTTAGGCTAAAATGGCTCCAGTGTTCTGGGTTCCTACTTAAGCAAACAGAGATTAACTCAGATGATCTTAACTAATGAGAAACCACTGAATAAACTTTAACTAGGGACTCTCCACTCTAACCAACCATCTATCTTCTTTGGCTTACTTCTATGAGCATCATATAAATGTGTTTCCTCTTTATCTTCTGGGAAGCCTGAGACCACTGTGGTCTGGTGTTGCCCAATCCATAAATCACTATTGACTCAGATAAATGCTTTAGAATGTCAACTTGCCAAGGTTTATCTTTTCACAGTTGCCAGCTCATGTCTGTTAAAGCTCTAAATCAGGATTTGTATTTAGACACTGTTGATTGTGACACTACTGCATGTCTCCTCTATCAGCTCCAAGAAGATAAGAACTGTTTCTATTTTGTTACTTGTTTGTTGTATACAAATATAAAGCCCTGGGAGAAGTCGAATGTCTGGCTGTGGCTGCAATTTCAACAGTGCAAGAATGAATGGTTGGGTGGATAACCTCTGAGAATTATTTTTCCTAAGGTTGGAAAACTCTTCTGGAGTGTTTATAAAGATCTAAGACCTAACTATTGCATGTTTTCTTTTTCTGCTTTTGTTAGGAAGTGGAATCTTTATCCTAAAGTTTCCTTGACTACTTTAATAACTGGCAAAAGGAAAAGGGTGACAACAAGAAGGCCATCATTTGAGCTTCGTTTGTTGCTTAGCAGAAAGCTGTTCTAGAATTAGAGCCATGTACAAACTTAACCCAAAGCAAAATTCGGCCTGGGAGAAACTTCTGTTTTCTCTCTCAGCTGATGGCTTCTTTCCTACTTCACTTGCAATAAAGGTTGATATACTCTACCACTACACAGGAAACTTCCAATCAACATTCTGAGATGTAAAAGGACAGCCAGAGCACAAAGTATTTGAGTATTTGACAGACTCTAACATGAAAGAGTCCCCAAACCAACTGAGTCATCCCAGTAAGAAAGATCTAGAAAAAAGGAGAGGGTGTTATGAGTTTAATGTGAAATGTTCCCCTATGACGCAGGCTCAGGTTTTGAATACTGTCTCCCTTGTTCAAAGGCTGTGGAACCTTCAAGGGGTGGGGCACAGCTGGTGGAAGCTGGGCTCAATGGGCTTTGGAGCTTATAGATTGGCCCCTGGTTCTAACCCCATTCCTTCTGCTTCTGGTCAGCCATGATGTGAATAATTCTCCTCCATCACATGATGTTATCACTGGAGCCCAGGTTCCACCTGCCCCATCGCCTCACCACAGACTAAAGTTTCTGAAACCATGAGCTCAATAGATCTTTCTCCCTTAAGTTGTTTCTGTAAGACATTTTGGTCATAGTGCATTATTTCTCTGTTTAGTTTGTCTGAATGACCTGTCTATTGGTGAGACTGGGGTATTGAAGTCTCTCACTGTAAGTGTGTGAGGATCAATATGTAATTTAAGCTGTAGTAGTGTTTCTTTTATGAACTTGGGTGCCCTTGTGTTTGGGGCATAGGTGTTACGCATTTAAATGTCTTCTCGGATGACTTTTCCTTTGAGTATGTAGTGTCTTTCCCTATCTCTTCAGATTAGTTTTTCTTTGAAGTCTATTTTGTCAGACACAAAAATGGCCACACCAGCTTGTTTCTTAGGCCCACTTGCTTGGAGTGTATTTGTTTCATCCTTTTGCCCTGAGGTGACTCTATTCTTGATGTTAAGATGTGTTTCTTGAATGCAGGAGAAGGATGGATCCTGTTTTCTCCTCCATTCTATTGGTCTATGCCTTTTATTAGAGAATTGAGACCAGTGATGTTGAGAGATATAAATGAGCAGTGTTTGTTGATTCCTGTTATTTTGCTGGTGGTGGTGGCGGTGGTGGTGGTGGTGGTGGTGGTGGTGGTGGTGGTGGTGGTGGTGGTGGTGGTGTGTGTGTCCCCTTTTGATTTTTCTGGTCTGAGATTATTTATTTCTTGTATTTTCTTGGGTGTGATTAACCTCTTAGGTTGGAGTTTTCCTTCTTGTGCTTTCTGTAGGGCTGGATTTATAGATAGATCTTGCTTAAATTTGCTTGTATCATGGAATGTCTTTATTTTCTTCACCTATTATGAATGAAAGTTTTGCGGGGTACAGTAGTCTGTCTTGGTATTTGCAGTTTCCTAGCGTCTGTAGCACATCTGCCCAGGCCCTTCTGGCTTTTAGACTCTGCAATGAGAAGTCAGGTGTTATTCTAATATATTACTTGTTCTTTTCCCCTTGCAGCTCTTAATATTCTTTCTTCTGTACATTTATTGTTTTGGTTCATTATTGCTAAAGAGAATTTATTTTCTGGTCCAGTCTATTTGGTGTTCTGTATATTTCTTGCACCTTGATAGGCATCTCCTTCTTTAGGTTAAGGAAATTTTCTTTCATGATTTTGTTGAAAATATTTTCTGTGCCTTTGATCTGGGTTTCTTTTCCTTCCCCTACTATTATTTATAGATTCAGTCTTTTCATAATATCCCAGATGTCCTGGATATTTTGTGTCAGGATTTTCTTGTATGTAACATTTTTTTTAACCAAGGAGTCCATTTCTTCTATCATGTCTTTAGTGCCAGAGATTCTACCTCCCATATCTTTTTTTTTTTAGTAAATTTATTTTACAACATCATTCAGTTCCTCTACCTCCCATATCTTATAATCCATTGATGAGGCTTGCCTCTGAAGTTTCTGTTTGAGTTCCTCAAGTTCTATAAAACTTTCACATCCAGAGTTCCCTCAGTTTGGGTTTTCTTTATTGATTTTATTTCCACATTTGGGTCTTAAACTTTTTGTTTTGTTTTTGTTTTCTTTCCATTTCCTTCCACTGTTTGTTGTGTTTTATAGATTTCTTTAAGGGATTTATTCATTTCCTCTTTAGGGAACTCTATCCTCTCCATAAAGGCTATTTTAAAGTCTTTTTCTTGGGCTTCAGCTATGTTGGAATACTCAGGGCCTGCTGTGGTAGGGTTGCTAGGTTCTAGTGGAGACATATTGTTCTGGCTGTTACAAATTGTGCTTTTACACTGGTGTCTAGGCATCCGTGTTGGGGAAGATTGTAGTTCTAGGTGCTCTTATCTGGTCTTGTCTTTGTTGGATGGATGTTTTGTTCCTTTGTTTCTGTTGCTCTCTCTGGTTCCTAGGAGAGTGTCATGGCTGTGGGTTTTCAGGGAATTCTTCTGGTGTCCTGATAGGTGAGGCCCCTGGGGGTGCCTAGTAAAAAAAATTTCTAGGTACTGAGGTTTGACACTTAGGAGGGGGAATGGGCTAGGAGGGAGGACTGAGAGGGTCCGCAGGTGGGAAGAAAGCAGTGTGTTCCATCAAGATCTGCTTACTCCTCTGGGAACAGGGGCAGAGTCTGGGGAGAGGCAGCAACAGGTGGTCTGCTACAGAGCTGGGGATGAGACTGGGGGATTGGATATGGAGAAGAGGGAGAGTGAAGATCTGAAGCTCCCCTACCTGCTTAGCTGGCCTCCTTGCTTCTCCAGGCTTGGCTGGTGGTTCTGGGAAATACCTGCTATAGTTGGGGGCTGGGATAATAGGATGAGTGGGGAGGAAGGTTGGAGGAAAATATCTGCATCATCCACTGTGTGGGTAAACTGAGAAGCACCCACCTTCCAGAACCTGGTGCTCCCCCACCCCCCATCCCACCTTCAGTGACTCAGTACCAGTGGCCCTGTCATCACTAGCAGCCAATGCCACGTGTTTCCACTGCCATGGTCTCATAGTTTCCCTATGTACATGCTTCATTCTCTATAAAGCCCTCACCGTCATAACCTGCTCTCATTCTTTTCCATCCCCACTCAGAGGCAGCCTTTTGCACACCCTGCCCCCAAATCTCTCACATGAGGTCTGTTGTGTGATGTGGCTTTGTGGCATCCTTTGCCCCTGTGATTGCCACAAAACACTTACACTGTAGATGAGGCCAGAGAAGGGGAGGGAGGCTGAACAGGTGGTCTTCTAGAGAGCTGGGGATGAGACTGGAGTATCGGATTTAGAGGAGAGAAGGGAAAGGTGAACATACACTGTTAGGCTACCTTCTTCCCTGCCAGAGTGGCCTGTGGGTTCTCGAGGAATGTCTGCTGGAGTTGGACATTGGGATAAAGTGATGGATGGGTGGAGGGAAGGACGTTTGGAGGAGATGATCTGTGTGATCCACTGGAGATGGGGGAGGGGAAGGGAGGGGAGGGTGCAGCAGATGGTCTGCTACAAAGCTGGGAGTGAGACTGGAGGAATGGGTTTGAAGGACGGGATGGAGATGTGAAAACCTGCAGTTAGCCCACCTCCCCAGCTGAAGTGCGACATTGCCCACTCTTTCAGATTTCCCCTGGGCATGTCCCTTGCTGTTCATCCATCTTAGAAATTTGAAATTTAAAAGTTTATTGTTCTGTGTGTATATGAGAGCATGTGTGCCAAAGCATGCATGTGAGGGTCAGAAGACAGCTTTGTAGAGTTGGTTCTCTCCTTCCGCGTTTATATTGGTTCTGGGGACCAAAGTCTGGTTGTCAGGCATCAATGGCAAGCAACTTTATCCACGAAAGCCATCACTCTGGTCCCCATCTAAGAACTGTAGACTTCATCTGTCAGCCTCTGTTCTGTTCTTGGCCTCAGCTTCATTTCTTCCTGGTCTTATCTTTCTCCTTCATGAAGGAACTCGCTTCCAAGATTGTTCCTGCTGGAAGCTGCCCCTCTGAAACTGTGCCAGGCTTTTACAGAATCTGCCTTGGCATGGGGGAGGTAATTCTTGGTCCCATGATAAGTAGTGTTATGTGTCAAGTTGGCTAGGCTAAGGATGTCCTGGAGGCTGGTAAAATTCTGTTCTGGATATATTTGTGAAGATGTTTCTTGGAGACATTAGCCTTCCCCATAGCAATGACACCAGGAACCATCCAGTCTGTTCAGGAACCAAACAGAACAAAAGGGAAAATTTGGTTTCTCTACTTGAGCTAAGACATCTCCTTTTCTGCATGTAGACATCAGCACTCCTTGCTCGCAAACTTTTAGATGCAGACCAGAGCTTACACCATCAAATTCTCAAGTTCAAGACCTTTCGACTCATAGTGAACTATGCCAATGGTTTCCCTGATTCTCCAGCTTGCAGACAGCAGGTTGTGGGATTTACTGGCCTTTTAAATCATGTGAGCCAATTCCTGTAATAAATGTCCCCTTAGGTAAATCTCTCTCTGCATAACCCGCTCCTACAGGAACAGAATTTTAAGCATGAGTTTTCTGAATTTGCTTCTGAGGCTTCTGGAATCAGAGCACTGATAGTACATAGATTGAGCCATTTATAGGGATATTTTTCCTTTTGGTTACTCTTAATTAACTACATATAGGAAGCAAGAATTCATTTGATTCCATGCATCATTATTGCAAACATTCATGGGGAATTCAATTTTCTCAGTGCTCTGAGCTAGCTCACCCTGGTAGTTTTCTTTTCTCCGTACCCCCTGCTTCATTTGGGACTGATTGCTCCTAAAATCCATGAATAAAATGATGAAAAGAATGAGATCCATCAAGGGATCATTCCCAACTTAGCTGCTATAGAGGTAACTGGAGCTTTTGGGTGGTTCCCAACAAAGAGCCTTCTTTCCTGTAAGGATGAAATGACTGAAGATCAAGTATAGAACTCCATCTCGATATTGGCCTCATTTGAACTTCCTACCTCTCAGGGTGTTGAAGTAAGGTACCACTTGGAAGAATGGGATTTTGTGGGTTGGGGTGGGAATGCATGAGATGATCGTGATAAAAGCTGTGAGTGCAAAGCCCCTAAGTTCTAAGGAGTAGTTGGGGTGTTTTGTTTGTTTGTTTGTTTGTTTGTTTTGCCAGTGGAAGAGGCCTCCCCAACATCACTGAAACTGCCTGTGGAATTGTTATCACCAACCAAGCATATCTCTTTTGAAGTGGCCTCTTACCCACAAGGCATAAGACCCTCCACTACAATGGTCTCAACCTCTCCATTTCTGTCTGAGGATCACCTCAGGGGTTAAGCCCCCCTCCTCACCTCTTTAGCTTCTAGAGCCATAACCAGGTTCAGCTCCTGTAAGCCCTTGGCAATGGATACTAAGTGGGACCCATGAGGAGATGCACTATATAATCCCTAAAGAAGTGCTGTGTTTTTTCACTTAGAGTGTGGAAGAAAGGTGGGACTAGGTCAGATAACTGTGAAAGGAGCATGAAGTTGGATCAAGCCAAATTTAAAGATATGGGGGCAGTAAACCAAGATTCTACATTGAACACTGCAATACCAAATTAAAGCAAAAGTCGTGAACCAAATGGCATTTTCTAAGTTGACTGAACAGCCCTGAGGTAGCACTCAATAATACTGTATTTACTGCTTTAATCATGGAAAAGGCAACATTGTGTTCTTGTTGGAAGATAAAATTTAGATATGAATGTGCCTTTTCTAATACAGTAATCTACATAAGCTATCATCTTTGGATAGAGAATGCCTCTTTCACCATCATGATTGTTTTTATGTACTGCTGCCAGTCAATCAACTTACTTGGATGAACAATGGGCCTAAGCTCTTTCACTGTCTTATTATGTTCCTTGATATTTGAAGCAGGTGACTTGACCGAACAGTGGAATCATTTTTTAAGAACTTGACAATACTTAGTTTGTTTCTGCTGGCATACCCAAAATACCATAGACTGAACACTTTCTGGTCATAAAATTGTTGTTCATATCTTGGGAACTTGGAATTCTAAGAAAGATGTTGAAAAATGAGATGTCTTGTGAGAAAATTCTTTTCATAGATGGAACATGGCTGTTCTATTCTCACATGGTGAAAAAGGCCAAACTGATGTCCTCAACCTCTTTTATAGGAGGACAAATTCCACTCTTGGGAATGTTTATGACCTACTTACTTCTCAAAGACCTCCCTGATATCATCATGTTGGAAGCCAGGATTTCAGCATGAGTTTTGAGGGACATAAACTGTAGCAAATAACTTTCAATGGAAAGCTATGGAAAGACCCTCCAGAAGGTTGTACTTACTCTGAACCCATGTCAAATGTAGATTGCTGTTTATTCATAGCTTAGATTCAAGGTAGAAATGATTAGGTAATTATGTGTACTATCCTTGGAAGATGTTCATGCTTGCCTTGTGGGAATGAGTTAGAGCTCCCAAGACTCTAGTGGTTATTATGAGTGGGCTGTTAGCAGAACCAGAAAGACAAACATGATATGTACTCACTTATAAATGGGCATTAGCTGTTAAGTAACCATGCTACAATCCACACTCCCAGAGAGGCTAAGTAACAAGGAGGGCTCAAGGGAGGGTGCATGGATCTCCCTGGGAAGGGGAAATAGAATAGATTTTGCAGGTAAACTGAGAGCGGGTGGGGATAGAATCGGGTGGGGATAGGATTGGGTGGGGTGGGGTAGTGTGGAGGAAGAGAGTACTGAAAGAGATGACTAGAATTTGAGAGGGGGCAGTTTTGTGGCAAGGTAGAAACCTAATGCAATGAAAACTCCCTGGAATCTACAAGGGTGATGCTAGTGAAGACTCCTAGTAAAAGGGGATGTGGAGTCTGAACCAGCCATCTTCCTTAACCAGGCAAGGCTTCCCGTGGTGGGACTGGAACATCAACCTAGCCACAAAACCTCCCACCTACAATTTGTCCTGCCTTCAAGATATGCCAGGGTAATGGTGGCCCAAAACTTGTGGGAGTGGCCAAGCAATGACTGGTCCAACTTGAGGAACACACCAGGAGAGGGAGTCCATGCCTGACACTGACTGGAGGGTAAGGAACCAGAGGATGGACAGCCCAGAGACTAAGGATAGAACCAAATATAACTGGTTAAAAAATTTCCTAATGATATTCTGCCATACTCTAAGATTGGAGCTTAGCATAATTGTCACCAGAGAAGCTTCATCCAGCAACTAATGAGAACAGATGCAAAGACCCACAGACAAACATTAGGTAGAACTTGGAGAACCCCACAGGAGAGGGGGAAGGATTGTATGAGCTAGAGATTGTATGAGGGTTCAAGGACACCCTGAGAACACAGCCCACAGAATCAACTAAGCAGGGCGCATAGGGGATCACAGTGACTGAATCGACAATCATGGATCCTGTATGGCTCTGAGTTAGGTCCTCTGCATGTATATTATGGTTGTATAGCTTGGTGCTCTTGTGGAACTCATAATGGAGTGGGGAGTGTGTCTCTGACTCTTTTACCTGAACTTAGAATCCTTTTCTTCCTACTGTGTTACCTTATCCAGTCTTGATATGAGGGATTTTGCCTAGTCTTACTGTAATTTTCTATGCTGTATTCAGTTTACATCTCTGGGAAGCCTGCTCTTTTCTGAAGGAAAATGGAGGAAGAGTGGATCTGAGGGAGAGGAGGTGGTAAGGGAAGGACTGAGAAGAATGGAGGGAGGGGAAACTATGGTCAGGATGTAATGTATGAGAGAAGTATAAAAAAATAGAGTGGGCTATTAGAAAACCAGGTTGGTTTTCTCATATTCATCTAGTTTTCTCCCTAGCTCTGCCTCGTGTGTATGTGTACAGTCTTAATCCATGTGTATACATAAGTTGTAGAAACACATGAGGTCCTAGTGCTCACAGATAAGCACTAGAGAAACCAGAATGTTATACAGGTAAACTTTTTAACAGAAAAGATTTTTCCACCCAGAAGCCTGGAATGGATGTTATTTGTAGCCTGGTGATCTTTGCTATTCTGTAGAGCCAGTCTTCACCCAAATCCCCCAGACTCCTGAGCACTGTTTCTCAATCAATAGATACTATTCTTATGAAAGAGGTCCTATATACTTTGCAAAAGAGTTTACTATCATGCTTATTATAAACCTTTTCCCTCTAGACCATTATCCTGAGCATTGTTTCTCAGTCAATATAACCCATGCTTGTGGAAGAAGTACAGGTACTTTGCAAACGACATGAACTTTGCAAAGGAATTTCAACGTAGTCACGCATTAATATATGTATTATACATATCCATATATAATCATATATAAAATATTTAGAGCAATGTTTGGTATATAGTCAATACTCGATTAAAATATCATGTAACATAATTTTGCAGTTTATCTGCTCTTTTCTTTTGTTTGTCAACTTGACAGATGGCAATAAACAGAAAGAATACTTAGAATTAAGCCAGGTAGAAATCAAAGTATCTATAAAATTTGTCCACATATTTATGAACTGAAGTTCTCTCTCTCTCTCCCTCCCTCCTCCCTCCCTCTCTCCCTCCCTCTCCCTCCCTCCCTCCTTCCTTCCCTCCTTCCCTCCCTCTCCCTCTCTCTCCCCTCTCTCCTTGTGATTCATCTTTAGATTTCCTATCAATCCTTATTGTATTGGATATTCTCTGACCATTCCTTTGCCCTAGGAAAGCCCCCAATGCAGGTGACCAGTCATGACCACTGTATTTTATTTGAAGGATAGTGTTTATGTTGACCTCTCACTAGAGGGCACAGACCTCTGTTCTGATTCACTATTGTGTGCTCTGTAATTTTGGACAGTGCCTGGCATTACCAGCTGTTGGTAGTGCACTTGGCAGTGCTGTTGGACAGGTAAAAATATGCATGCATGGGTGAAATTATACATACAGTTTTGCTTATTTCTCCTCTTCCTCTTATTAGGTTTTTGTGTTTCAGAATTCATTGCTCACACTTCACAAGTTCCCCACCACATAGCTTGGATGGCTGTATGTGGTGGGCCGGTGAGGTAGTGTGACATCTCACACTGACAAACTGGTAGTTTCCTTTGCCCGCAGCTTGAGCTCAGGAGGAAGGGACCTGCCTTTGCAGCCACCATTGTGAAATACTGAGTTCATAGACTCCAGGCCCCGTTTAATTAAAAAGAGACAGGGTGGTGATGGGGTGGGGTGGATGATGATCCTAATTATTTACCATATGAGCTAGTTCCCAGAACAGAGGAGATGGGCAAGTGATGGAGTCTACAGCCTAGCCCTCTTTGCCTGCCCACAACCCACCACAGAGTCAAGTCACACTCTCTGACAGAAATTAATCTTTTCCTGTGATCACTGTGGGAGGGTCTTCCTCCATTCTCAGAGGGGCATTTTCCATCTTCCTCCACCACACTTTTAACAGGTGGGTTTTAAATTTCCCCTTCAGTTCTTAGCAGACACCACCTCTTTTGTTCTCACCAAAAATCTATTTAAAACTTCCTCCACCTTGCTATTCAATACATGTTTTCTAAAATTGAAAAGCATTTGGAAAATGAACACACAGGAAAAATAAACAAATACTGAGACACTTAAGCTTTCACTGTCCCCACCAACCAGTATGAATAGTTTAATGTATTTTCTTTTGTTTTTTTACACACATAGATTATTTTAAAATATATATATACTTTATATTAATTGAAGGGCAGAGAAGCATTGGCCTTGCTCCTTCCTCCTTCCCTCCCATCTTTCTTTCTTCTTAATTTATTTTTAACAACATCTCATTTATCTCAGGCTGACCTCAAACTAGTTAGCAGAGGATTCTGAATTTTTGATTCTTTTGCTAACATCTCTGGAGGGCAGCTATCACAGCCACACACTGTGACACCCAGTTATGTGGACCTTGCTTGGGCTGTGTACTGGCTGGTTCTGTATGTCAACTTGACACAAGCTAGAGTCATCAGAGGAAGGAGCCTCAGTTGAGGAAGTGCCTCCTTGAGATCCAGCTGTAAGACATTTCCTCATTTACTGATCAATGGGGGAGGGCCCAGCCCATGGTGGGTGGTACCATCCCTGGGCTGGTGGTCCTGGGTTCTATAAGAAAGCAGGCTGAGCAAGCCATGGGAAACAAGCCAGTAAGCAGTACCCCTCCAAGGCCTTTGCATCAGTTTCTGCCTCCAGGATTCTGCCCTGTTTGAGTTCCTGTCTTGACTTTCTCCAGTGATGAACAGCAATGTTGAAGTGTAAGCCTAATAATAAACCCTGTCCTCCTCAACTTGCTTTTTGGTCATGGTGTTTTGTTGCAGCAATAGAAACCATAACTAAGGCAGGCTGGAAGCCAGGGTTTCATGCAAAGCATTTCTTTCAACAGAGCAGTACTTATGGAACACATCCACTTCTACATGTTACCCTTCCCACTTGTGATACTGTTACATTTTCGAGCTTTATGAAAACTGTGTGGCCTGTCATTTTTTGTTGTTTTTGAGACAAGCTCTCATTATACAGCTCCAGTAGGCCTCAAATGTATAGTCCTTCTGTTTCAGTCTCTTGGGTGATAAGATTATCAGCATGTCCTACCATGAGCTATAATTTTTTAATATTAGAAAAATGTAAATTTATAACAATAGCAAATTATAATAATTATTATTATAGACATAGTCTTCCTATATAGCTCTCGCTGGCTTGAAACTTACTATGTGGCCTGGCCTCAAAGTTGTGGCTAGCCTCCTGTCTCTGCCTTCCAAATGCTAGAATTATAGGCATATATCCCCCACACTTGGGTATATAGCCTGTATTTGTAAGATTTAACTTAATTTTACTATTTTATGTGTATAGGCATTTACCAGCATGTATGTCTGTGTGCCATGTGCTTGCCTGGTGCCCATGGAAGTCAGAAGAGGGCATCAGATGCCCTGGAACTGGAGTTACTGATGGTTGCGAGGCACCTGGTCGGTGCTGAGGATTGAACCCAAGTCCTTTGGAAAATCAGCCAGTGCTTCCAACGGTGGAGTCATCCTTCCAGCTCCCTAACCTAGACTCCTGCAGTCTTTGCTCATTTAACCTTATTGAGGGACTTACTCTTAAGGAGTTTCCAGAGTTTATCTATTGCAAATTGCAACATAATGCATATTTCTGTATGTGAGTTCCTCAATGTCTTTAAAAGGATCAAAATACAGAATTATAATTACCTGGAGGAACTTGAAGCCCTGGCATCTTCTTCTGCCTACACTGTAAATAGTTCTCTCCTCCAAGTGCTGTTATGTGGGACCCCTTCCGTAATACATACTGATTTTATTTAAAGAAGATTTTGCTTTTCAAATTAGAGTAATAAATACAGTGATCTACGGCATTTAATAGCATTTACGCCTGTGCCTTGGGCAGATGCCTACATAACTCTGGGCAGAGGCTAGCTCAGCCCTTTGTGGTCATGCCAGCCAGAGTTGTCACGTACTGGGAAGTGCATCCTACTTTTAGCTTTCATTTTCCTCAAGTCTTCAGCCTCAAGCCCTTTTATTGAATTTCTGGTTTTAGGGGTTTTTTTCCCTTGCAGATTTGTTTCTGTTTTTGCTTCCATCTTATATTTGAGAATGTTTCCTTATTCCAGATACTTCTTCTTTTGAGAAACATGCTTCTTTTTTATACATGTATTTGCCTACTTGATTTTATACCCTTCAACCCCAGAATCCTGGTTCCCTTTCAGCATTCTCATTCAGGATATGTAAGTTCTGGTTCTGGGAATGCGTCAAAGGTGTGTATACACACACACACACACACACACACACACACACACACACACACACACACACCACACCTGCTCTGTGTTTTCCCGTGTCTCTTTCACAACACCAAGAATTAAAATGAGCTCTAGGGAGCAGGGAATATGTCTATTTTCCCTAGAATACTAACCTAGCATAAGTTCTCAATAATGTTTGTTGAAGAAAAAAATTTAACAACTGTAAAGATTTTTCAAGCCATCAAACCCCAGACTCTATCCCTTGACTCCAGGTCTTGAATTAGATCCAAAATGTGTGTTCAGGCTATTTCTCTGTGGAGAAAGATGGACTCCTCTATAGGTCCAGGGCTTAGGCTTTTCCCCTGGAGCATGCAAGTACAAGTGAAGTAGAGGTAAGGGGTCCTTGTCCATCACCACATGCTTTGAGTGATGGACACCCAATGAGGATGGTACCAGCCAAACATAGGTATTTAGTTGGGTTTTCTGTCCTTGTGCATTTTGACCTCTGGCACTTGCATACCCACTTGGGGCCTTCTGGTACTCTGTGGTCATGGTTTCTGTGGCTTGTGCTGGACATGTCTGTCTGTCCTGGCAAGCACTCTCCTGGTATAACTCTGATCTCAAGTATTGAAATAAGATGGGTCTTGAGATCCTGTCCCAAGGCCTTAATTAATATTGTACTTACATGTCGAGACATTTCCAGGCTTTTTTTTCTGAGACCTAACTGACAGATCCACAGTCACATTTACAGAAAGGAATACAGACTCTGGGTTTGAGGAGAGTTCTCAGCAGTGGGATAAAATGAACCTCAGAGTCCAAAGCAGCATGTGAATAGCTTATTCTGGAAAGAAGTTGTATTGATTGCTCTTCTTGCTTTTCTGCCAGAATCCTGACAGAAGCAACTCACAGGGGCAGAGGGTTGTTTTGATTTTGAGTTCCAGAGGTTGAAATCCATCATCAGAAGGCATGATGGCTGCAAGGGCTTGGTCTGTGTTGGAGAGAGTTTGCAATGGCTGCTTCTTTACATCGTGGTAGGCAGGACTCTACCTGAGGTAGAAGCAGAAGGCTCAGCCCAGAGCCAGAAGTGAATATCACCTTCAAGGCCTGCCACTTGGAGACCCACCATCTCCAGGCAGACCTTGTCTTCTGCAGATTCTGTGACATCCCTAAAAAATACCATCAGTTGTCCAAACTGAACACCAAGTGTTCGAACACATGAGGCTGTGGAGCATATTTTAGGCTCAATCCATAACATCTACACCTTGGCTCACATGGACTCATGATCGTCATACAATGCAAAATGCATTCCATCAAACTTCAAGAGTCCCTGGCCATAACAGTCCAATGTCCAATGTCTTTTATGAGATGAAAGGCGAACTCTTAGCTGTGAGTCCCTATAAAACAAGATTTAAAAACTTACATACTTACAATGGTAGAGGACACATAAACATTTGAAAAAGGAGGAATGGAGCACAGCGAAGAAAGAGCAGACCAAAGGTAGGTCAAAATCCAGCAGGGGAACGTAAACCCTAAAGCTCCATATCTGGCATCCTGGATACGTGGTGACATCAGTATGCTCCCGTGGATTTGGGGGAGGCTGTTTCCATGCCCTTGCTACCTAAAGCACATATGCCCTCTTTCTTGGTTGCATTCAGTGCCTGGAGTTTTCTCAGCAGATGCTTCATGTTCCTGGCAGCTCCGGCATCCCGGAGTCTATACTGCAACCTGAGCTTTGCCTTCCGAGTTTCATTCAAGGTTACACAGCAGTTCCACTCAGAAAGACCAATCTTGATATACATCACTTGGCTTTCCCTCACTGGAACGTTGGTGCAAGCCTCAGTGGCCCCTAGATTTTGCAGTCTGCCCGTCTGCAAAGCCACCAGCATTATGGACACTGCCGAGGGCTGCTGCTGGGCCAGGATAGAGCCACACCCCCTTGAGTTAGGGCTTCAGCAGGCTCTGAGAACCTGTGCAGGTGACTCTGGAGAAATGCTTTCCCAGTCTGATGAGACAAAGTAGGACACTTTGTGTTCAGGCAGTCTTGCTTTTAAATGAAAGCTTGTCAAACGGGCTTTTCGGTTTATACCTTGGAGTTCTTGATAGATAGGGCCTCACTCTCGATGATCCTTCTCTATTGTCCTAGTGCAAAGTCTGGGATTACTCTCTAATGGAGCTCGTCTCTTTAACTGTTACAGCTGCATTGTGCATACCCAGTTTCCCCACAACTTTAAATGCATTCATGCTGCTTATCAAACTGCATGTTTTCTACATCTTCTGTTCCTTGCCTTTGTTTTTGATTTCTTACAGGGACTATGGCTGCATCATGGCCTAGATAGTATGCTGTCTTGAAAATTTCTTCATTAAATGGAATATGAATGGGCTCTACCCCCATCCCCAAGAGTCATTGTGCTCTGAACCCCCTTGAGCCTGGCCTTCACCATCTGTATGCAAATACATGGGTTTGGGGGTGGGGAGGCATTTACATTCAATCTATGATAGAAGTTTCCGTTTCTGCTGAGAATGGTGAATTCTTTGAGGGTTTTCTTGAGTGAGAAGAGAGAGTGCTGCTGTCTAGATAATATTGTCAAAGCTTAATGGCTTTGGCATATGGGGCATTGCAGGCAGGGAGCTGGGACTCTTCACCTGCAGGCAGACATGGGGAAAAAGAACATTGGACATGAGCAGATTTCTCATAGAAGATCCGTCATCCCATAGCTAAAGGTACCCAACCCATAGCTCCTTCATATACAATCCTCCTGTTTACTTTTATCTTAGAGAGATTATTCTTGAGGGAAATATATTTATCATTCTCCATGCTTAATAAACGGAATAGTCTTATAATAAATACACAAGTGTTTCTGCCACTAAGAAAATCACTTCAGCATCTGCCGTGGAATAACCCTTTTGTACGTTGTGCATATGAATTACTCTCATTGGTTAATAAAGAACTGACTGGCCTATAGCTGGGCAGGAAGAGATTGAGCAGGAGAGCCATACTAGGAGGATGCTGGGGAAAAGGAAGCAGAGTCTGGAGTCGCCAGCAGCCACAGAGAGAAGCAAGATGGGCATGCTGTACTAAGAAAAGCTACCAAGCTATGTGACAAAGCATAGCTAAGAAATATGAGTTAATTTAAAATGTAAGGATTAGGTAGTAACAAGCCTGAGCTATTGGTCAAGCATTTGTAATTAATATTAAGTCTCTGTGTTGGTTATTCGGGAACTGGTAGGTGGGAAAGAAATGTCCACCAACAAGCATCCTTATCTTTTCAATTATTTTGGAGAGGAAAGGAAAACAGACAAGAAAATACCCCTGTTTCTGCAAAGCACAAGTGGTGAAGGGATAAGCCATACATCTTTGGAGTTTGACAGGGAGGATGCAAAGCAGATGTAATACAGCCAGAGAAAGGAAATCTCCTTCCTCCACCTACCTGCTGCTTAGTAACAGCAAGGGTCTCTACCCATGACCCCTTTCCTCCTGTGCATAGCACAAGCTGCAGATAGCCCTTCTCCTCATCCATGCTCATCCCTTCTGCTTTTCTTTATCAATCCAATATAAAACCCTTTCCTACTCTGTTCCAGATAACCAATTTGGGCTTCTAAAACACGGTTTCCATCTATTTCCTTTTTTTTTGGGGGGGGGGTAACCTCAAGCCCTGGAAAGCCTATCTAGTTACATGCTCAAAGCCAAAGGGCCTCAACATGTCTAGTATCACAGGCAGGGAGTGAGGACTCTCCACTTGTAGGCAGACATGAGGGGCTGGCAGGGGTCTGTCTTAATACCAGGGACTGAGAATCCCTCAGTCTAAGAAATGTGAATCTGAACATGAACCAGGAAAACGGATCCACAGTTAAGATGAGGCTCAGCTGTGAAGGTTCTTACCGATTTGGGGATCTGCACAATGGAATAAAGTGTGTTTGCTGCATCCTCTTCCAGCCTTGTTCCCTATTAATAAGCAACAAACAAACACAGTTACCACCTAAACTTCTAAATCACATAGACAAAACCAGGGAGGCACACAATCCAGAGAAAGCAAAGGATATGTAAGAGAACACAGAGAGATGAAAATGAAGGTTCTGGGATAGGCAGTGAAGTTCTATTGTTAGTAACTGCTGTAATAATGTACATTAATCAGTTTTAAAGAAAGTCATTGTGTTTTTATTCATTTTCTTTATTGCATTATTTTCTGTATTATATTTCAATGAATTTCAAAATATGTGGAGATATCTCATGAACTATGAGTCTCCTAAGGTGGCTAAAGGCTAACATGAAATTATAGGATTAATGTTGTAAACTGACTTATCCAGCAGTTGATGGTCTCTTGGAGAAACAGTAAGGACCACCAATGAACCAAAATAAAGCAATGCCAAGAAAAAAGACTCATGGTTAGAGAAAAACATCCTGGGTTAGTTTAAGTGCATTTCCTGACCATGCAGGGCAGACTTGCAGTTTCTCTAGGTGTGACCTGAGCAAGAGAAGAGAGGGAGACAACGTGATACATTTTGACTTAGTGAGTTGAGCAGGCTACAAAGGAGGCCAGCTTCCAGCCTCCTGTGAGGAAGTAAGGACCACTGTGGTAAACCATAAAAAGGAAGAGGTGATTCATGTAACTGTTCACGTGAGTGTCACAGGTTTGGGGAAGAATAAACTGTTCTAAAATTCACCAACTTCTGCATAGACATGAAGTAAGATGTTGGGGAGGCAGACTGACTGAAGTTAGAGACTCTACACCTTAATCCCCCTTCCTTTTTCCATGCTACCCAATCTTGTAGGGGGTAGTCTCAAGTGAAGTAAGAAAAACCTTGGAGAGATGGATCTGATCCCAGAAAAAAAAAATGGAAAAAAACTCACATTAACGTAAGGGATTGTGTCATATTCTGTATTCTCTTCCAACTGGGGACAGAAGTTGGGCTTTTCCTGGTGGCTGTCCACTCTCTCCATGTCATCCTTGGAGCCTGAAACCAGAGAGAATCAAAGCCTG
This sequence comes from Peromyscus maniculatus bairdii, assembly GCF_049852395.1. Lineage (NCBI taxonomy): Eukaryota > Metazoa > Chordata > Mammalia > Rodentia > Cricetidae > Peromyscus > Peromyscus maniculatus. The sequence goes on from NC_134862.1 coordinate 80,964,782, forward strand.
ACTTTCTTACCACTCACCATCTACCCTGGCCCACTAAACCTGGCTGGTCTATTCAGGATGACCAACCATCCTAGTCACTCTGAAATGGAGACACTTCCTAGGACAGGAAACTTTCATTGTTAAAATGGAGAAAGTCCTGGACAAATGAGGATGAATTAGCCACTCTGTCACTCCACCTCTCAATCTCCAAATCAAGGCAGCCAAAGTGGGAAGCAGGAGAGGTCAGAAATGTTCCCAGAATGCCTCAGGCAAGGGCATTCTCAAAGACTATCTCAAAGTCTGCATTCATACTCAACTATTGCCACAATTTTTCCTCCACAGTCTACTCTTGCCCCACCATGGATAGTACTGGTAGGGAGGGGGTAAACAAATGAGGGTTTTGGGACACAGTGTGTGTGGGGGACACTGTAGAGAAAGAGAGAAAGGCTTATCCAAGAGGAATATGTCCAGTGAGGTGAAGAGGAAACAGGAATCTTGATGCTGATTGAGTAAAGAAGACAGGCTGGTTGGGGGCTCTGACAGGGATGAGGATAGGAAGGGCAGGGAGACCACTGTCTGCTGGACAGGAGCAGAACCAGCAATGTATGACCTGTGTCTTCAGAAGGGCCACATCCTTCTGAAGGAAGGACAGGAGTAGGTACTAGAGGGGGACCCTGTCTTCAGGAGAGTAGTCAAGGAATACACTCTCTACTTTGGAGCTAAGACATACAGCCACCTGTGCACTTCTGTGTATGTATACATACATATGTGTGCTCATATTCATGTGTGAGTAGGTGCAGGTATGTGTACGTGAGTGCATGTGCATGTGTGGGAAAGAAAGAGGTCAACTTTGGGTGGTGTTCCTCAGGTGTTATCTACCTTGTCTTACAAAACAGTCTCTCAATGGCTTGACAATAACCAGTTAGGCTAAGATAACTGGCCAGTATAAGCCCCAGGGATCCACCTATCTCTGCCTCCCCATTGCTGGGATTACAAGTGCATGCTAATACATCTGGATTTTGTTGTTGTTGTTAATGTGAGTTCTGGGGTTTGAACTCAGGTCCTCACACTTGTATGGCAAGCACTTTATTGAATGAACTCTTTCTCTAGGCATTGACTGGGCACTTCTTAAGGGAAGAGACCATGACCTCTTATCTTTATATCTTTAACACTAAATATTGCACACAGATTGAAGTATTACATGAGAAACAAAAGGGAGAAAATATATGAAGTAAAAAACCATACATGCTTTACCTTTTCTTTTCTCTGTCCGCATAGTAAGAAGAATGACAAACACCAAGAAACTGAGCGTGATGAGCAATGGTATGATGTATATGATGACCCTAGATGAATTTAGGTCCTTGGCAGCATCTTTGAAGAGAAAATGAGAGGCATGAGGAGGGTGGATGTGTATGGTAGAGTCAGCTAGGGAAAAGGACCCAACTCTAACTTTCCTCCCAGCTGGTGCTTTCCCAGAGGCCTCTAGTTGACACAGAGCCTATTTCCATAGGGACTGGGAGCTAAAGAAGATATATTTCTCCAACCAGAGGCTCTGAAGAGAGAAGACTGTCACCTTCACAGAGGTTCTGGACAAAGATGGGGGTCGAAGAACTGTGGCTGATGGGATTTCTGGCCATGCAAATTAAGGTCTTGTCTTTCTCTCCCAATCTCCAGGAGATAGGGAGAATGGCACCATCATGAATCTCATTGACTTCCTGCCCTAGGGCTTTCCAGCTATAAGTCACATTGTCTCCTCCTTCTTCCATGGAGCATGTCAGATTGGTTATGCAGGTACCATTTTTGTCTTGCTCATCCATGGTGACTTTGGGCCTTGACAGATGCTCTGTGAAAAAGATAGTACAATAGAAGATGGAAGTTTATCCTGAGCTCAGCTTTTCTGAAGTATCTTCCAATCCTTGGATCTGAATCTCCCTGGGAAATCCAAGAAGGGTAAGGAAGCAACAAATCAGAGCAGAATGTCTTATTCTTATCTGAGACAGGGACCTCTTAAGTCTGCTTGGCCCAGCTATATAGCAAGAATAACAGTTGCAGCTATTACAGCAGAAATAATGATGCAACAACAATGTAGTGACATTGACTAAGCCCAGTTGGGGTGCAAGCAGTGTGTTGACTTGTATTTTAGATGTCATCTAATCTTTAGACAGAAGCTTCCCATTGCTTGTCCTCAGACTTCCATGAACACACTTTCCTTTTGCCTCTCCAGGAGAAAAAAATACTGGAGTAACACTTCTCACTAGTTTGTGCCCACTCCTTTATGTTTAGAGGATCAGCAAATGGTTTATTGGTGAGATGAGGAGAGTCTGGCATTATCTAGCCTAGAGTTTGGTCCATTAACTATTTCTGTTCAAATACCTTTTTCTTCTTCATCCTTCCTCCAGATAGATTGTCTGCACATTATCTAATTTTTGCTCCCTTCTACAATGTCTCTACAGAACTTCAGCCTGGATCAAGGTGTGTTGCCTAACTCCTGTAAGCAAGTTTTGGGTCTCATCTCCTGGTTTCTCCCATACTGTGGTTTAATGCACAGGACAACTAACTCTTCTGGTAGAGATCTGAGAGACTGTTTTATAAGTTTAACTCCCCTGAGTGGTCTCTCTTTTCTCCCTCCCTCTACTTTTCTTTTTCTGTTGCCCAGGCTAGCCTCTAAACCCTGAGCCCAAGCAGTTCTCCTGTCTCAACCTCCAGAATAGCTACAACTACAGGCATGATCATGGCTGGATCTTATCTTTCTTCTGACTTTTCTGTCCATTTCTCAGTTGCTTAGACTCTGTAGGGGAAGGAATGTAATGAATTTGTATCTAATAATCTTCTTAAGGTAGACACCATTTTCCTTAGTGTATATATATATACACTAAGACTTTAAAAAAGTAACTTGGCTAAGGCCAGGCACATAGCAAATAATCAATCTTTGATTTCTATCTGTGTGATAGCCACTTTTGTTGTTTGGTTTTTGAGACAGGGTTTCTCTGTGTAGCTCTGGCTGTCCTAGAACATACTCCATAGACCAGTTGTCCTGGAACTCAGAGATCTGCCTGCCTCTGCCTCCCAAATCCTGGTATTAAAGGTGTGCTCCACCACTGCCTAGCTGATAGCCACTTCTTAGGTTGCCCATGATCTACATTGCACTTATAGAATCTCAAAGTCATCAGCGACAAATCATCAGTGCAAGAATCCTCTGCTCCCTGATCCTTGCTGGGTGATTACCCAGTCTTGACTAGAGTATCCCCTGTATCAGGATGCTCACTACATCTACGTGCCTACCATCCACAGTTAAAACTGAGTCTGCTTACCATAGACATACAGCACATACTCCTGGATGAAGGGATACTGAAGTGATGAACTGTGAATCTCCACACGATAGACACCTGAGTCACTCTTCTTTAACTGGCTGAGTTTCATGGAGTAGTTTCCATCTGGAAAGACTATCCGGTTTTTGTTATGATTTTGGAGCACTAGGACATCGCCCTTAGCTTTGATGGCAAGAGAGATTGACCTGAAGTTCCATATAATAGTCTCAACATGTTTTTCTGTGAAATTCAGAGGGAAGGTCACAGATCCACCAAGGGCACCAACCACTTCTTTCAGAGTTCCAGAAGTTGCAGTTACTGCAGACAAAGAAAACCAAAATGTAAGCTTTTGCCACAAATCACTGTGTCCTTTGGGTTCTTGGAGGATCCTGAGAAATATCTCCAAGTTCAATACCAACAGAACCCCACTCACACAAAAACATCGACATTAGAACCTTCTGCCTGCAAAGTCACCTGCTGCCACCACACCACATTCGCAAGAGACACCCAGCTGAGTAGTAGACCAAGCTCTGTGGTAATCTTGAAAGCCCAGCTCCATACTGCACAGGTTCCTGTGTGGAAACAACTAAGGAACTTTCTATCTGGGTCTCTTACTCCATAGATAGTTCAGCATGAAGTTGATGAGCTAGGGTGCCCAAACCAGGGTGAGTGGTTCACAAGCATAAATCAGAGTAATGGGGGCAAAACTCTAGGTTTGTAGTGACAGCAATAGCTGGCATGTCTAAGGATGACCTCTCTTCCTAGTTTATGATGTGTTAGTAGACTCAGGGTCATCCCCACAAAAAGTTTCCGCCTGCTTGCATAACATGTTTGTGTGGAAGAAGGAAAAGGATGAGTCTGAGTGTTGGGGAGCCCTGCTTACGATGCTCACCTCACATGCTAGAAATTGTGGTAGGGTTTTCATTCCACAAGAGTTTTGTTTGCTTGTTTGACACAGTCTCAGCTGACTCTGTAGAGCCTGGTTCTGAAGCAGTCATCATCACTCATGCAACTCCACGTGAAAGAATGACTCTTGGTGGAATCTCCAGAAGTGACCAATTAAGCATTTCCTGTGCTGGTAACTGGGTGGCTGCCTGTAAAGGTCTAAGGGACAAAGTCTGGGGCTAGCAAAGGGCACTGAGGTACTTTGGAATGGGACAAAAAATGTGAAGCGTGAACTCTGAACTTTCTTTAGCTGGTAAAGTTCTTAGAAGAGGAATTTTTATACTTTCATCATACAAATCCGGACCTATTCCCCTAAGTACAGGTCTGGGGAACCTTCAAAAGTACTGGCTTCCCTTCTTTAGAAAACAATTTCCATTTTCAAACATTTTTCCCTATAATTTATCAGTCAGTGCACATATACTTTGGATCACCCCAATCTTGTCAAATTATCTAGTTAAATAATCTGAGTTTTCAAAATGCCCTTACTTCCATAATACAAAGGCTAGAATGATTTTAGACTGTCTTTACTTTAATTATCTCAAAATATATAAAAAAAATAGTGCCAATAAAAGTTACAGAAAAAAATAAAACTTATTCTGATTTTTTTTTGACCAATTGATGCATTCATTCTTTCAATTCAATGTCAGAGACAGAAAGGGTAAATATTTTGAAGTCAGGTAAAGATTGGGTATCACTTGTCCCCCAAGTGGGTCCAGTTCCTGGACCTTCAAGTAATTTCATTTTTACATTAGTTTGAGGGGAGATGTATTAGTCCTTTTTATGGTATGTATCAGTCCTTTTCTGAAGTAATAACAATGCTTGAAGCTTGATACTTTAAAAGAAAAGAGGTTTATTTAATTTACAGTTTGGGGGTTTGAAAATCAGAGTGTGTGCTAAAATGCCATATGTGAAGCCTTTGATGAAGATTCTCTTGGTTGGGTCACAAGATGGCAGAGAAAGAGAAGGGAATCCACGCCTGTGCAGAAGAGGCCGAGAACAGATTGGCTTCACCACAACAAATCTGCTCTCAGGACATTCAACTCACTCCAGCAAAGCAGAAGTAATTCTTTCTCAGCACAGTACCCTCGTCACCTAACACCTTCTGCTAGGCCTCATCTATTAAATGTTTCATCACCTCAGCCTCACCACAACGGGGGCCAAGCTTTTGGTGTCAAACTCATGGGTGTGGCAGACCACACCTAAACCACAGCAAGGTGGGAAAGGGAGAGAACTGAGAACATGGCTTTAGTGCGTTACATGTGTGCATGTGCAAGCCAGGAGGAAACCATCTTTTCACTCTTTCATAATAGGTTTCTGTTTTCTCAAGGGTAAATGTCACCAGATGTGAGTAATGTGGAGTAAGTGTGAGGAAAGATCGGAAATTCACCGTCCGTTGTTAGAGTGACAAGTGGACGGTGACATGGGGCAAAGTGGTCCATGTGACAACTACCATCAGTTCTCGCCCTCCTCCTCCTCCTCCTCTTCTTATTTTTCCTTTCCTTTTTTCTTTTTTTGAAACTGGCTTCCAACTTGCTATGTAACTAAGCAACCAAGAATGGCCTTGAACTCTTTTTTTTTAATTAAAAATATATTTTAGATTTTTTAAAATTTGAGTTTATGTGTATGTGTGTATGTATGTATACCATGTGTTGGCCTGGTGCTGCCAAAGTCAGAAGAGGGCATTAGATTCCCTGGAACTGGAGTTACAGATGGTTGTGAGCCACCATTGTGGGTATTGGGAATCAAACCCAAGTTCTCTGCAAGAACCACAAATTGCTCTTAACCCCGGAGCCATCTTTTCAGCCTTGCTCTTCCTGCCTCCACCTCCCAAGTACCCACCATACCCAGATCACTGTTCTATCTTAAGTGTATCTTCAGGATGGAAAAAGAAGTTAGCTGAAGAAAACAGCTCCCTGCCATTTCCTAAATAATGGGTTAATGAACAAAAAGGAGCGTTGGTAAACTCTAACCAGTTATATTATCCCTGTGACTGGGAAATGGGATCTAGAGACCAGAGACATTTAAAAAAAAATGTTCAAAGCTGAAATGAAACTTTTCTTTTGTTCTGTCTTTACCACCTCCAGCTATGACTCTACAGTTTACTCATATTTAAGCAGATGTTTGCTATGCTGGGCAACTTTTAGGAGCGAAAGATAGAACTGAGGGCATGGGCGAAATGGTCATGATTCTTGCACTCACAAAGTTGCGAGAGATCAACAATTAAGCAACTACATGTGATATGAGAAGGGAAGTAATGAGTGCTGTGAGGATTCCATGGCAGGGCTTAACCTGACCTGTCAATCAGAAGACTCTCGAGTCTAGACTCACAAGTGTGCCCAACCTTTTAACATAGCATCATGACAGTCATTTGAAAAATTTGCCCTTGAGAACCCCATTGTAGAGTTACTAGAAAGATCACACAATGCTTTAAGTACATTTCCAATTTTGAGCTGGGCCACATTCCTAGTTTTCTTAGGCCATATGTAGCCCACAGGTTACAGGTTGGATGTGTTTGCTAGAGAATGTATGACTACCAATTCCTTCCTGAAGATCCTTCCTCAGATGCCACATTCCCACCTGTAGCCGGGAATGGTGTAGCTTCATTCCTCTGTGTCCACTTCACCTCTCAGTTCACAGCAGCCAAGAGGTTTCAGTAATCTGATAGCACTCAGCCTGAGTGATATTCTCCTCTGGCACAGTGATTGCCTTAGAGTGGTCCCATGACCTGAGAGAAGCCTGGGACTTTAGCTCTAAGGCCAAGATAATGATAGAAAGCTGTGGAAGATACAAAACCTACTTGTTGTCACTGGACAAGTATCCAGGCCTCTTCTCTTTCCAGATCCTCAGTTGTGTGTGTGTGTGTGTGTGTGTGTGTGTGTGTGTGTGTGTGTGTGTGTGTATGCATGCATGTGCACACACACATGCACCGTACATGTATGTGTGCATGGGAGAACATGCCATGGTGTGCCACGTGGAAGCCAGAAGACAACTATGGAGTCACATCTCTCCTTTCAACTTTATGTGGATTCTGGGGCTCGAACTCAGGTGGCTAGACTTGTGTGGCAAGCGTCTTTACCTGCCAGGCCATTTTGCTGGCCCCCTGGTTTACTTTTGATTTCATGCTATTTTTGTGCTTCAGCTTTGCTTGTCTCTCTGAAATCGATCTCATCCGAAGTCTGTTTAAAGCCACACCTCTGGAATGGCTTGGCATTCGAGTTCCTCTGTGTTCACTCTAACTTTCCAAGAAAGAAATGTCCCTGCTGGGCGGTGACTGGGCATGTCTCTTTTTTTTTTTTTTTTTTTTTTTTTTCTGTAAATTAGCCAATGGCCAGTCTACAAGTATTAGGTCCCAAATTACCCTGTGATGGCATCACTGTGCCCACAGAAGGATGTACTGGCCTCTCTTCCTACCAGGGTGCAGCAGGATAGAAAAGGTCTCTCTGTCTTCAGTGGGAATCAAGGGACCCAGGATTCATTCTGTCTCCTCCACAATCACAATTTCAGAGGCAAACCCTTGGCATCTGTAAGCGAATCTAGTGGGCTTACCTTTGTTGATCTTCAGAACAAGCTCAGGAGACAAGAGCTAACACATGCTATTTTATAAATGAGACTAGTAGGGCTGAGTGACTTTTCCAAGGCTACAAAAAAACGGCAGGGGTGTAGCTCATTGGTAGAGTTCTTGGTGGATGTGCCTGAGGCCCAAGTTTGAACCCCAGTTTGAGAGAGAGGGAGAGGCAGAGATCCTCCATCTCAGAGGCCTGTGTTTTGATTTTGATTTGATTTTTACATTTACCATTTTGAGTTTTAGTTCTCTCTGATACTTATAGAAGGAAAAACACCTTCAAGTCCTAGGAATTTGGGGATGTTGAAGTGAATGTGGATCTGAAAGCATTCTGACCAATACAAAGCAGCCTGACAGCATGGTGGGAGGAACCAAGAGCAGAAATGCGCTTTGAGAGGGCTTCCCATTTTTCAAGTTTCATTTCTGAAACACGGGTGAAAACAGTTCACAAAACTCAGCAGTGGATGACCTCGCAGAAAGACAAAGGTTCAAGCACCACTGCACATCTCCCAGGCAGCCTGCCTGGAGACTGGGAAGGCACTGGACTAGGAGACTGCCATCTGCCTTTCTGTCTTAGGTGTCAGAAGTGTTCTCATCTCTGAGACAGAGCAGAGTAAGGCTTCATCTCATCTTTTCACTTCTCCTTCTTGTTACATTCCCCAGGAAAGGTCATAAGTTCAGTGGGATGAAGGAGCAAAGTCCAACCCCCTCCCCCACCAGGAGAGCAGGCAACCCAGGAGGAAAACACAGGAGCAGGCCTGGCAAAGCTCAAGAGCCTGTCAACCCAGTCCTTGAGAATGCCCCAAAGGCACCACACATTGGACCTTCCTCTTCATGGAAATCAAGAACAGAACATCTCAGAACTGGGAGGAATCTTCAGGGGGTAATCATTAATCTGATTCCATTCCATTTCCCAGATGGGGAGACTTGCCTGGCACACCCAACCTGTCTCGTTTGCATCGAAGCCCATTACCACTCTGCCTCTGGTTTGTCTCCCGCTCTGTCCTCTGAGTTTCTCCTGGTTCTTTGCAGTGGTCCCCCATAACCCTCACTAATCTTTGTTTTCCTTAAAACCTTTGCATTACTTGATCGATCGTTACAAGATACCCAGAGGAACAGACTGTTGTCCTTTTACCACGAGGCTGCAAGAGCTAGCCTCATGGCTCCTGTCAAATTGTCCAGAGTCGGATCCCATTGGTGTAGTCAAGTCCCCAGCATTGTGCTACCTGTTTATTGAGGATCTTTCCAGTTCCTACCTTGGCCTTCTGTACCTGGAGAAGAAAGAAATCCCATCTGGCTCTTGCTGTGAGAGACTGAGTTCAAATGCATTTTTACTGAACACCTTTCCAGTGTCAGGTGCCATGCTGATTAGCATTTGGTGTGTTGGGGACAGTGCCAGCTATGGAAACTCAGTTTCTGCTTTACCTTGTAATTACTGTGTGATCTTACCTATGAAACTCGACCTCTCTCAGCCCAAATTTCCTTATCTTTAAATCCCTGTCTTTATGTAGATTTGTAAGGGGATGGTACAAAAAGTACCTTAGAGTATTAGGAACTTAAATGGCAATTATTATTGAATTAATTTGCTTTTGATATCTTAATTTAAAGCATCCCACAGTAATTCCGCAAGTTAGTTTTAATTATCTGTTATTCACAGAAAAGCCAATTTCAAAGTACAATGATGCTCTCTCACAGCAATCCAGTACCAAGTTAAACTAGGAATCTCACATCCAGGGTCTGTTCTGCTTCCACTGCTCTGCCCTTTGGAGGTTCTAGGACAATCTCAGACTCTTTTCAGCCATGGGAAATGTAACACCAGACTGCCCACAGGCTACTGGAATAGAGCAGCAGGGGACTCAGGTTACATATTCATGGAGCCACATACACTTCAGGTGAGCACCTGGGCTTTTCGGAGCTCTGGCATACCCTCCCCCATCTCGTCTTTAAATTCTAATTCTGATCCCCATTTCCGTTCAGGTAGTAATTTTAGAACAAAACTGTTTTAGGGCAACCTACTTAGGGCCAGGTGCTTCCTTGTATTGCAAGCTCTGGTGAATTCACGAAGGAGTGACAGTCTGTGGATTTGAGTCACTTAGTATGGTCTGGTATGAGGAGGACAGGATTGAAAATGCTATGTGGCTTTGGAGCAAGTTTTTTCTGGTAGGTTTATTGTGTACAGATACGAGTTATGAAAGCCCCTCAGAGAGAGAGAGAGAGAGAGAGAGAGAGAGAGAGAGAGAGAGAAAGAGAGAAAGAGAGAGAGAGTCTCATGACTCACACGGTGGTATCTCATGTGTCAGAGAACACTGAGTATAGTAAAATCTTTTATTACCATCATACACCTATGACAATACCATAAAGGCCTTTAGTCCTTCACATGAGAGAACACTGAGTACCTATAATTAATTACACAAAGTGCCTATAATTAATTAATTTTCTAAATAGAGGCAGATTAGATTGCTTGGATTAAGAGAAAAAATTAAAATGATTGCTTCCATTGATCTCATTCTTATGCACCATCATTAAATCTATTTAGAAACATACTAATTAAAATATATTTATGAATAACTATACAGCTGTATAACTTCACTTCTAAAGTTGCTCTCAAAAGGAGGGAAAGCTGAAAGAGAGACCCCAAAGCCCAGGGTAGCTTTGACATTCTCCATTTAACTCATGACAGATCTGGACCAGAACACAGGTCTCTAAAACCCAGCCCCAATTACTTCAATTCTCTCCTTCCCATTCAGAAGGGGCTTAGTTCCAAGAGCTGTTTCTTTTCTTCTCCTTCCAGATACCAGTGGTTAGTTAAAAAGCAACACTAAATGAGGCAGAGGCTTCAGAGTGGACCAGGGAGCCTGGGGTTACACCTCAGGATGAGGAGGTCAGGAGAATGGGGCAAGATAATGGTTAGACTCACCTGTGAGCTGACAGAAGACAGAGGTAAAGATGATGAATGTTGAGAAACCAGCCATATCGTTTTCAGGTTGTCTGTCAGTCAAAGGAACAAAACTCTCTCTAATACATCAGACTTTTCTGGCCCTCCTCTGCTTAAATGCAAATTAGGTAGGAGGAGTCATGTTAGAAAGAGTTATGTTTTATGTCACAGTAATATTTCCAAATGGAAAGAAAAATAATTGATAAGACTCTTATTTTCTATTACAGGTAAAGAATCAAACACTTCGTAGAAATTTTTAAATAGAAATGGTGTATGCCTTTTTATTTTACCTGTTAGTTCTTTTTTTTTTTTGGATTTTTTCTTTCTTTTTATTTATTCTTTGTGTCTATTACATCATGAATCTCCATCCCATTCATTTCCCCATCCCTTCATATTCACCCTCTGCCCTTGCAACCTCCCTTCACAAAATAATATAAGATAAAATTTAAGAGAAAAAAGAAAGATTTTTTAAAAGAAAGAAAAAAGAAAATGAAAGAGAAGGGAAAAAAATCAATCACGTCATGGAGGCTGCATTGTGACACAGTGAGTCACGCAGCAAACCCCTTTTCCATACAGCTTTCCTTGCACGTGTTCACTGCAGAGTCGTTGGTCTGATTCCAGGCTTCTGGTTTCTACTACACTACCAATGCCAGGCGTCACTGGAGCTCCTCTTGGTTATCCTGCTGTTGCTCTGTGTTGTGGAGATTCTGCCGCTTTGTCACCCGTGACTTCTAAGAGACTCAGAAACAGGAAATAGGTTAGATGGGGGCAGGAAGAGAATAGTATTTAATAAGCTTTTCTACATGCCAGTCGCTGTGCTAAGAATACACATGTTCCTTTATGTATTCTTCACATAAACCCTACGAATGAAGTTCTACTATACATCCTATTTTATAATTGAGTAATTATAGGTTAGGGCTTATGACAACAATATCAAAGATATGTTGGAACTGGAGAAATGGCTTAGCAGTTAACCACACTTGTTACTCTTCCAGAGGACCTGAGTTCTGATCCCAGCACTGACACAGGAGAAGTAAGGGGACCTGATGCCTTCCTCTGGCCTCAGAGAGCACTTGCACACATGGCACACTCACATACAGAGACATACACACATGCATAAATAACAATAAAAATAAATCTGAAGAAATGTTTTAACCAAAAGAAACTACTGTGGGAATTAAAGACAAGTCATAAGTGTGGGAGAAGACATCTGTAATGTTTATATTCCATCACACACACGCATACATACACACACACACACACACACACACACACACACACACACACACACACACGAGTCTTCCATATCAATAAAAATTAGGAAGATAAGCCAGGAGTGGTGGTGCATGACATTAATTTCAGTACTTGGAAGGCAGAGGCAGGGGCTCTCTGTGAGTTTGAGGTCAGCCTGACCTACACAGTGAGTTCCAAGCCAACCAGGGCTACATAGTGAGACCATCTCAAAAAAAAATTTTAGAAAGATAACTCAGTAGTCAAGAGATTCAAATACTTCATTAAAAGTGTGTCCAAAGGGTTGATGAAGAGAAAATACCAAGGAAATAATGCAAATATGAGTGCTTAAAAGTTCAGCAGTGGCATTACTAAAAGTAAATTATAAAAAAAAAATCTAATATTCTTTAAATAAAAGGAAAAACTTGCAAAAAAAAAAAAGAATAATCAAGCAGTAAATAGCGGACCTAAATCCAACTACCCTAGTACTTATATTAAGTGTAAATAAACAAAACATTTAATTAAAAGGAAAGATTATTAGAACAGACTGAAGTTTCTAGTTTACAAGAGCTACACCTTCAAGATACAAATGGGGAGATGACAGGAAAGCAGGAAGACAGGCATGGTGGAGGGATGGGTGGAGACCGCACAGTAAGCATGATGTCATTCCTGATGAATAAAGAGTTCGCTCACCAGATGGCAGGAGAAAGGTCCCTGAGAGTAGAGCTGTGAAGGGAAAGCAGGGGAAAGGTGGCCTGAAATGGAATATTACAGCCCAAATCCAGGTGTGTCCTAGAATGGGAACTCGGGTCATATCCAGCCTTTGCCTCACAGCTTCTGAGGTTCCTGACAATGGCATTGAGACACACACCAGCAGGTTTCAGACTCCTGCTTCCATGGACATCCTACAACCTCATTCATTCAGCAACCTCCACAACCGCCCACCTCCTCTGCCTTCCTCGGAGCACTGAGTTAACTGCCTTTGTTTTTCATACTTTTGCATTTTTGTAATGGGGCTGGATCATCCAAGTTAGGTTCCTGGCTGAACTATTTTTTAATAGGACTTTTCTTTTAACAGGAATATTCAAAATGTTCAAGAATGACTGGATTGTAATAAGGTTGGGGTGGTATTTTTTTTTTCTCTGCTTGGTTGATGTTTGGGGCATCAGGCGAGGCCCCTGTACTCCCCTGAAGTAGACACTATCTGAAAAAAAAAAAAACAAAAACAAAAACGACTGCTGTCAAAGTGAAGGCCCACCAAGAACATACAGCAATAGCCGAGTAACAAGTAATCACCCATCAATCTCCGCACATTGTAAGAAGTCAACGGATATTAATAGAATCACGAAGATATCAGGTCTTATGGATATGAGGAGGAGGGAAAAGAGCAGAGTGACTTGTGATTCCTATTGGGTTGAGAAAAAAGAGGGGGAAAAAAACCAAAGAGAATGGAGAACAATGTGGACAGGGGTCTGGATGGGATAGGAGGTGGTTTTGGCTAAAGGTAGAATGAAAAAAGACAGAAAGTAGTCCGATAACCAACAGGAACTCCAGGTCTTAGTCCCCGCAGACTGGCAAATTAGGCCAGCCTATGTTCTTTGGGAAAGCCCATGAAAAGGAAAAGGAAAAATTGAAGAATAGAGAAAGGAGTGGTGGAGAGGAAAAGAATAAGAGCCAGAGGAGACGATGTGACGGTGAGAGGAAGAGAGAGAGAACGCAGCTGGGCAGGTCTGGCCTCCAGCGTTGATACTGGGCATTCAGTGACGGGGCATTCACTCGAAGAGGAGCGTGGCTTGGGTATAGGGGAGTGTAAATGAGGTCCTGCTCTTCCAGGCTCAACTTTCTTGGTGTTCCTTCCTGGGGTCCCGAATGTCTATTACACCCATGAATGTGGGTCACAGGTGCTGGCCTCATCTGTGGAAAGTGCCCTGGATGGTTCTTTCCAAAGTTTACTGGGTCACTTGGATCTTTGTCCTCCATTTCTGGCTCACTGATACTGCACAGGGCTCTGTTTCAAGGCTTCTTCCCCATTGTCCACAGTGTTCTACCCACTAGGTTTCTGCATGCAGTCAGGCAATGCTTGCTTCTGTTGAAAATGAACTTCACGGCCAGTCTGGGCCTCCTAAGCTGCTGACTCAGGGTCATTTGGAAATGGTGTCTCACTGTTGCCCTGGTCAGGAGTTTTCTGGCATCTCTCCCATCCATGTCACTATAGAGCACTATTTTTCTCTCCCTTCTGTTTTTTTTTTTTTTAATACCTCTATTGCAAGTGTGAAATGAAAGTAGATGCCGGGAAGCCAGGGTTGGGATGGTCTAAGAGGAGGTGGGTGGGCTGGGTGGAAGGGAATGGCAGATGGGGAAAACCAAAGTAAAGATTGGAAACTTACCATTTCATAAGTTCATTTAAAATTTAATAATTACAATTTGAACAGAGGTACCTTGTATGGGTGGACAATACTCTCCTCAGAAGCCATAGGTTATTAAATGAAAATCCCAATGCCAGGTGTAAGACATCTCCTTGCCAATTGTTGGTCAGGGAGGCCAGGGAGGTCAGGGAGGTTAGGGAAGTCAGGGAAGTCCAGAGGCTCTCAAAACAGTGCAGGCTTTCACCACTGCTCTTGATTGCCCAACAGAATTTCATGATAAGACCCTATTGCTAAAGATGTTAACCACATACTTTGGATACAGAACCCAGAGAAATCAAGCTGGAACTGAACGGGAAGCCTCCTCTCTGCTAGCTAGCATTCACGATTCTAGAAGGTGCTATGTAGGCTACCAGTGAAGAAAAGCCTCTGATAGTCCTACCTGCCTTTGAAACTTGCAAACTCTAATACTGACCTACCTGACACGATGTACCCACTGGTACAACAGTGGCATGATTATGATGAGAATAGCCAGTTACTTTCTGATTGGATCTGAGGCCTGTTTCACGGGAAGGAACCTATGCTTGATAATGTAAATTTAGTCAAGAACCTGTGGGCTGGTTGATAGAGCTTCAAGGGGAACCTATCACTGTTGATTCGCTAAACGGACATACCATTAAACTGTCTTCTAAACATTCAAGTTTACACCTTCAGATTAGTGTTGCTTTCAGCCTTGGTCAGAGACACCTCTTGTAGCTGTGGGCAGTGGTTAGTGCAGAGACTCATAAATGGTGATAAACGGTGGTGGGGTGCTCAGCTTTAAACAAGACATCTATACCACCACCACCACCACCGCCTCCCAGGCTCAGGAAATGTTGTAGAAGAAGGGGTGGAAAGAATGTAAGCACTGGAAGACAAGGATGTGTGCTGTGAAATGACATGTTCAGGTCATAACACTGCCCTTGCACTCGAGACTTCGCTGCAGCTCTGCCAACCTTGGACCTTCAACATCTCATCGTGAATAGGGGTGATGCCCATGGAGCCTCACCCTCCCCAAGGGACTATTGGTGGTTAATGGTTGCTGGAGCAAGAAGTATCATTTTCTTCAGTAATATAACCACTGACGGATAGCCGGTGCTCTAATAACTGCCCGCCAATGTTCATGCAGTTAACCTTAATTAAATTCCGTTGATCACATACGCCAAGAGACGTGAAAGTAAGTGTGACTTCTCAGGAAGAATGGTTACAGTAAGACGAGGGTGGACGAGAGGGTGATAGGTGTGAAAATGACTAAAATTCACCGTATTTGTGATGAAACTGTCAACGAATAATTTCTTAAGGAAAAAAAAAAGAATGAAAAACAACAAAAATGCTTGTTACTAAGAGTGTAGCTCAGGTTTTCTGAGGCTCTCCCGTGAGTGCAGCTTGCCTCTCTCTCACTCAAAGGCTGGAGCTCCACAAATCCACCAATCCATTTGGGACAGACTGAACCTGCCTCTGCCCTACTTTCATCATTTTCTGATTTACTTTGCTATCAAAGCAGAGATTTCTTGATTGTTACCTGCCTCTTCTGATGGCCTTCACCAGCTTTACTCAGCGTATTCCCTAGAGAGTCTTCGGGTCATGCCTGCTTGCCATCCGCCATCTTCCAAAAACCTACCTAGATATCGTTCCAACTTGACTCACAGGCTGACACTTATTTGTTAATCTTGACAGCTCCATTAAGAGCCAGAGGTGTACTTTGCTGAATATTTCTTATTGGTAAACATTTCATTAGCAAAGCCAAAGCAAGAACCCACATACAGTTGACATCCAATCCTATCCTAGCCTATCCATCCTACAAATGATTGAGTATTGCTTGCTTTTACAGCACACTATACAGATGTGGGCAGTAGCAGAAATAATAGTTATTATAAAACATTGCAATTTTGATTCCTGAAATTCTTGGCAAACAAAATGAAGATGTGAGAGAAACTATTCATGTAAGTTGACCCAGAAGGGACTTGGGTAATTCGTGTCATAGCCTTCCTCGTTCCTGTAACTGACAGACAAAGTTTTTTTTGTGTGCAATATGGGGAGAATTATGAAAGGGAAAGAGGTCCAGATGGAGTCAAATGAGATCATTGAAAAGTCCTGCGGTGACCCTTCAAGGGCTACTTGGAGAGAAATTGAAAAAAAAAAAAAAAAAGACTAAGCTAAGATAAAGGGTAAACTGCCTTTGAGAGCTAAACTCAAACCAGCAGCACTGGCCAGCACTCCTTCTTGTTCATGAGACCCCATTCTGTCTTGTTGTCTTTTGTTCCTTGTCGTGAATCTCTCTTATGTACAAAGAGCGAAATATTTCTAGGTTCATTCTTAAGCTTCATGATTCCTTTATCTCAATTTCTTAGGCCATCTTACCTGGTCTTTTGATTTAACACATTCAGTTTTACATCTCTCTTTCCTGAATTCAAATCATGTACATGCAGCCACCTGTCAGCATCTGCATGGGGAGGTTTAGCCCCCAGCTACAGCATCCTATATATCAAGTCAACTCTTGCTTCCTCACTCTGAGCCTCCTATTTCACATGAAGTATCTTCTCCATCTCAGTAAATTGCTGCCACAGTCACTCAGCTTTTCAGGCCAGACACTTATAATTTTCCTTAACTCCACACTGTTATGTCCTATATCCAACCATCAGCAAATTCCATGGGTTCTATGCCTTGGTTTGGATATGAGTAGTGTTCCTCAAAGGTCTAGGTGTTAAAAGTTTTGTTCTCATGGTGATGCTATTGAGGGGTTCCATGAATGCTTAGGTAAGGCCTTATGGAGGGGTCCTTAAGTTTTGGGACATCCAAATACTTCAAAGAGGATGGAGGCCACAGTAGTCTCACATCAATCTTCCTCTTGGCTCATGATTATGAGTAGTTAGCTCCACCATGCACTCTCTACTATTGCCCTTCTGAAAGGCCCAAAACAATGGGATCACCTAATCTTGGTTTTTGAGCCTCCCAAACCATGAACTAAATAATTTTTTTGTCATATTGTTAATTGCTCCAGGCATTTTATTATAGTAACACAAAGTTGCCTTGAAAATTCTGCCCTGAAAAGAATACCTAGCATACAAGCACATTTCATCACCTTCAATACATTCAATACTACCTACCTAGTCTGTCTGTCTATATCTTGGCCCCCTGAACCCATCAGCAGGCTACTAAAGTGGTACATTCAACATCTCAGCTTGTATTATTCCTCATCTTATTGCTTGTCTCCCATATATCTTAGAATAAAATGCAAGGTCATTTCTAGAGCCTCCAAGACCCTACATGATGGGTTGGGCTCCCATTATAATGTCCTCTCCCTGTGGCCTGTTTCACACTTATCATTAGTGTTCAAGAATTCTTAAGCACACCTTGACCTCCATCTTCTGCAGTACAAGAAAGGCCTCCCTTCTGCTCCTCAGATACCCATGTGGCTATCTCTTCTTCAAGATCTACTAAGGGGAAATTTCTAATTTCTAATTAGGGGAAATTTCTCTAATTTCTAAAAAGTCTTTATCCCCCTCCCTTGCCTGATTATTTTCACCACAGGATCCACCATACTAAAGTAGAAAAAGCATCAAAGGAGAGACATTGTTTTCTTTGCCTGTTTCCATATTCTCACAGCTACTGTGCAGAGTGTACACGTGCTAGATGAATGAGTCCTGAATGATAAAAGCTGGGCAGGCATGAATGATCCATCACCACCTTCTACTTGTAGAAGAAAGTTGGGAGCATGAAAGGGCAGGCTTTTCAGGGCCCCTGGAGTCCATCTTTTGTGAGACTAGTGTGGTGAAGGAGAGAATGTGGGGGGAAATTTAGAAATTTCAGGATTCTGGAGAAAAATGTTTGAAGAAAGGATAGAATGCGTGTGTGTTTGGGGGTGGGGCATATAATATGTCATAACAAGAAACCATGCTGCTTGTTTGAAACCATGGCATAACCAAGTTTGGAAAATAGCATTTTAGTAGTCATTTGTTTTTCAGAACACATATAGGGTATTAGAGAAGGAGTAATTTATAAAGAATAATGACGTATTTTCTACTGTTCTGGAGGCTGGAGCATCCAAAGTTGAAGTGCCTGCATCTAGGGGAGAGAACATCTTACTGTATTGTCCTGTGTTGACAAGTGAAAAAGAGGAGGGAGAAAAGGGGAGATGGGGGGAAGGAGGAGGAGGAGGAAGGGAGAGAGAGAGAATGTGCAACATAATTACAAAGCAAAAAACAACCCCATCCTGGACACAGAAAAGTTATAATGTATGAAAGTATTATATAAGTACTATAATGTATATAAAGTTGCCTGCCACAACCTGCCACCTTGCTTCTCCGACTTCTTGTCTCTACATCTACAACTGTAGTTAGGACACAGCTGCCTTCTCTTGCCCACAGCAAATGTGTAGGATGGAAGTGGCAACACAAGGTAACTCTGAAGAGCAGTGACTAAAAAGTTTACAAGGGTCCAGGATCCCAATCCAGGAAATGGTCCTGACCCCAGGTAAGATGGGCTTTCTTATATCAGTTAACATAATCTAGCTATTTCCTTATAAGTGTGCATGCATTCTAAGTGATGGTAGATCCCATCAACTTGAAATATTACCCTTTAGAGTCTCTTATTTTTTTATTTGGCATTGGGCAAGTTGACTTTAATATTCCATGTCTCAGTTTCTTCCTCTGGGAAATAAGTATGGCCATAGTTCCTATTCATTAAAGTTGGAGATAATAAATGAAATCACACATATTAAAAAGAGCAAAATGGACTACCTCCTGATAAAACTTCAGTAACATGGGATGGTTTTCTGAGAAGATGATGTTTAAAGGTGTCTTAGAGGTTTAGTGGGTAAAGGGTAGTCTAATGTTCTTAGCAGAACCTTAACTTAACCTATTTTAGATCTATTTTATTTTATTTTATTTTATGTGTATGAGTGTTTTGCTTGCATTGATGTATGTATGCCCCAGGCATGGAGCACCCACAGTGGTCAGAAGCAAGTATCGAAGCCCTGAAACTGGAATTGTGGATGGTTGTGAACTACAATGTGGAAGCTTGGAATCAAACTTGAGTCCTCTTCACATGCAGCAAATGCTCTTAACAGCTGAACTGTTTATATAGCAACAAAATTAGCTATTACTTAATTCATTTATTGGCTTTTGCTAACTTCTGATCTGATCTCAGTTTAGGTACTGTGTATCAATGGGTCAAGCAAGGCTCAATCATTGTGTTCAAGAAGGAATGCTATGCTGGTGAACCACACACCAACATCAATTCCCCCTGTGCCCTGTTGTCCTCTGTGCTGTTCTAGCTTCTGCCCATGGCCAAAAAAAAATAAAATCATCTAGCCCCCTAATGCCAACCCCAGGAACTCATAACTCATGCAGTAACTCTCTGTCTCTGTCTCTCTCTGTGTGTGTGTGAGAGAGAGAGACAATGTGTGTGTGTGTGTGTGTGTGTGTGTGTGTGTGAATCCTATGTGCACACCCAGGCCAGGTTTGGATGGGGTGGTTCAGGGAGGTCTGTGGGACACTTGCAGGTATGTGTGTGGACAGATGCAGAGAACTCTGTTATAACTACTCCCGTTCTCACAAGGTTTTCTGAAAGAGGCAATGGGAAGAGAGTGAAGCTTAGCATAGAACCTTAACCTATTTTTCCAGGTGTCTAGTAGCTATGCCAACTGGTACAAGCAGATTTATAGAGCATTTCAGGCCCTGTGTTGTGGAAACTGAGGGTGGTTTTGCTACAAAAGGCCATGTTACCACATGAAGCTAGGGATATCATCAAATTGATACTATGAATGCCAAGCATATTAGAAACTCCCCATTTCCCTCCACACATACATGATTCTCATAGGTCAATAGAAAATCACTTTGTGGCTAATGTAGGCAAATATATGCAGAGTTACAGTCAGAGGAAAGTCTCAAAATGTGAAAGCACCAAAGGTTATAGAGCATAGTATACAAATCCTGTCCTACAACAGATGCAAATCTAATCAATGGCATCCCTTCCGAGGGATCACTATATGGATTCCTCCACAGATCCAGGAACCTTGTGGCTACTTGCACATTGCTGAGTGTAAGTGACTCTTAGGAAAGGACTTATCACCTGTACCAGTTAACCTGATTTTAGACAGGTCCACTACTTCACTTCATCATGTTTTTGGACGTTTTCTTCTTTGCAAGTCTTCCTCTTGCTCAGCTGGAACTCCCCATTTCCCCCTCTCCAAGCATGTTCACTCACCAGACACACGCAGCCGTCTCAGTCTTTCTGACCATCTGTAAAGTGCTGTGTTTGCCCTACAACCTGCATTCCCCACCCCCACACTTGCCAGCGCAGACTGTAGATGAAGCAGACCCCATGCCACGGATGCAGGCTCTGTGCCTCAGATGCAGAAAATGTTCTCAATCAGTGTTCTATGTCCCTAGGGTGCTACATACTCCTTAGGGGTGTGACATCTAACTCCATACGTGCATTTTTATTGTTTGTGGACTGATGTGATAATGTCTGTGATACGCCAGCTTGTGCTTAGAAAGTCATATAACTTCAAGCTACAGCTTGAAGTTGCTGCTAAGACATAAGGAATTATGTTAAGGTTAGCACAATATACATATATGCTAACCTAAGAATACAACAGAACAATCAAACTTGTAAACTGGAGTATTCAAATAATGGAAGCAGGAGAGAATGACCAAGGGGATAGTGTAGCAACTGAATGTGTGGCAATCAGCAGGCTGGAGTTCCTTTGGTCTTCCTGGATGGAATCACGGATTCACAGGAAGATGTGTAAAGACTTGTTCTCTGGCAGCTTTTGCTTCTCTGTTTGACGAATAGCAAGAATAGCAAGCAGCACCCTCTAGTGTTCACTTCAGTGCAGTCCTCTGGTATCAGAGCTTTGCCTCTTGACAGCAGCCAGTGTTGGAATGGAGTTCTCTGTCTTAGTTCCAGGAGAGACTGACAGCTCTCTGTACTCTGTACTTGGTAAGGAAGGTCTGCAGGTCTTATTCTGGCTCCCAACAGCCTTTTATCAGTATTCTGCACTCTCTCCTTGAGTCTCTACTTCTTTCTTGTTTCCTACTTCAGCAGCTTTGAAGTGTTCAGCTGCTCACCAACCCCCACCTGTATTAAAAACAAATTAATTTCTCATACAATATATCCCGATTACAGTTTCCCCTCCCTCTACTCCTCCAAGTTCCTCCCCACCTCCTCTCCCATCCAGATCCACTCTCTTTCTGTCTCTCATTAGAAAAGAACAGGTTTCTAAGAGATAACAACAAAACATAACAAAATTAAATATAGTAAGATAAAACAAAAACTACTATATCGAAGTTGGACAAGGCAAACCAACAGAAGGAAAAAAACCACACAACAAGGCACATGGATCAGAGATCCATTCATTCATATACTCAGGAGTCCAATAAAAAAAATCCTAAACTGAAAGCTATGATATATATGCAGGAGACCTGGTGCAGACCTGTGTAGGCTTTGTGTTTGCTGCTTCAGTCTCTGTGACTTCATATGAGATTTTATTAGTTGATTTAGAGAGACTTATTTTCCTGGCATCTACCATGCCCTTTAGGTCCCACACCCCTGCCTCCTCTCCTGTGGGTCCCCTGAGCTCTCGGGAGAGGAATTTGATGGAAAGATCCCAGTTAGAGCTGTGTGTTCCAAGGTCTCTCTCTTTGCATAAAGTCTTGACTGTGGGTCTCTGTATTTGTTCTCATCTGCTAAAGGAGGAAGCCTCGCTGATGATGGCTGAGTAGCATACCACTTTACTAGTATAGCAGAATATCATTAGGAGTCATTTTATTGTTGCTTCTTTTTTTCTTTTTAGACCAGTAGGTCTCTGTGCAATGTAGTCTCTGGTTCTTGATCAGCCACCCAAGTAGTGTCAGGTATGGACTCCATTTCATGGAGCGGGCCTTAAATCCAATCAGATATTGGTTGGTTACCCCCACAAGCTTTGTGCCATCATTGCCCTAGTGTATTTTTCAGGCAGGACAGATTGTAGATCGAAGGTTTCATGGTTGCATTGGTGTTTATGCTTCTCTTCTAGTAGCCTGCAGAGTACCTTCCCATACCAAAGACTCCTGGACATGCTGTGAAGGTTCTATGCAGGCACCTGCTCGCCCTCTCCATGTTTAATGAGATGCATGGTGTTGTCTTCAGCGATGGTGCCCAGTTTGCAGAGAGCGGCCTGTCATCCTGGCACCAGCCTGGGGTGTTTGGGGATTTCCATGGGCCCCCTTTGACCAACAACTGAGTTGGATATAAGCCAGTAGTCCTGATACTAGAAACTTCATTTGGTAACAAGAGATGGCCAGTTGGAACTCTGTCTCCCTCATTATTTGGAGAATTCATTAGGATCTCCTTCAAATACTTTAGGAAGTTTTCACTGCACTAGGTTTTTATCACCCCTCAAATGCTCCTCACTTCCAACTGTCTCTCCCTGAATTCCCTCCCTCAACCGTGTCTCTCTTCACCTCCCCATCTGATCCTCCCATTCTTGTCCCTATTGTACCAAGTCCACCCACAAAACCCATTCTATTTACCCTTCCCATGGAGATCCAGGTGTCCCCCTAGTCGTTTTCTCTGTACCTAACCTCTCTAGGTATATAGATTGTAGGTTGGTTACCATTTATTTAATGGGTAATATCCACATATAAGGAAATGCACACCACATTTATCTGGGTCTGGGTTACCTCACTCAGAGTGATTATTTTTCTAGTTCCACCCATTTGCCTTCAGATTTCATGATGTCATTTTTTAAAACACCTGAGTGTAGCAGGCTTTCTCAGATAGCCAGCCCCAAATCATGACATGGAGACTTATTATTAGTTATGAATCTCAGCCTTAGCTTAGGCTCATTTCTTGCTAGCTCTTATAACTTAAATTAACCTGTTTTTCTTCATCTGTGTTCTTCCTTGTGGCTTTTTACCTTTCTTTCATTCTTTGTGTCTTACTCCATGTCTGGGTACCTGGTGGCTGCCTGGCTGACTTTCTCCTGTGTTGTCTCCTCCATTCTCTTTCAAGCCTAGATTCATCCTCTTACTTATTCTCTCTGCCTGCCAGGCCTGCCTGTCCCTCTACTGCCCAGCTATTGACCATTCAGCTTTTTATTAGACCAATCAGGTGCCTTAGGCAGGCAAAACAACACATCTTTTTTTTTTTTAAAGCAACACATCTTTACATCATTAAACAATGGCAGCATAAACAAATGTAACATCTTTACATGGGTAAACAAATGCAGCATAAACAAATGTAACACATCTTTGCCTCGTTAAAGTAATATTCCACAACAGTTGGGCAATACTCCATTGAGTAAGCATAGCGCATTTTCTTTATCCATTCTAGTTTGTTGCTAGTTTCTGGCTGTTATGAATAGAGCAGCAGTGAACATGATTGAACAGATGTACTTGTGGCAGGATGGAGTATATTCCCAAGGGGGAGAATAGCTGGATTTTGAGGTAGATTGAGTTTCAACTTTCTGAAGAACTGCCATACTGATTTCCATAGTTATTGTACAAATTTGTACTCCCACCAGTAATGAATGAATGAATGTTCCTCTTATTTCACATCCTCACCAGCATGAACTGTTATTTGTATTATTGATCTTAGCCATTTTGACAGGTGTAAGAAGGAATCTCAAAGTAGATTACATTTGATTTGCATTTTCCATGATGGCTAAGGATATTAAACATTTCTTTAAGTGTTTCTCAGCCATTTGAGTGTCCTCTATGGGAAATTCTCCATTTAGATCCATACCTCATTTTAAAATTAGATTATTTGGTTTTTGATATATAGTTTTTTGAGTTGTTTATATATTTAAGATATTATTCCTCTATCAAATGTGGAGTTGGTGAAAATCTGTTCCCTTCTGTAGGCTGCAGATTTGTCCAAATGATGGTATCCTTTGCCTCAAAGAAGCTTTTCAATTTCATGAGGTCCTATTTATTAATTGTTGATCTTGGTGCTACACTATTAGTGTTCTGTTCAGAAAGTCTTCTCCTATGTCAATGATTTCAAGTTCAATTCCTTACTTTCTCTTCTATCAGGTTGTCTTAGTTAGGGTTACTATTGCTATGAAGAGACACCATGACCATGGCAACTCTTATAAAGGAAACTTAATTGTGGTGGTTTGCTTACAGTTCAGAGGTTCAGTCCATCATGGCGGGAAGCATGGTGCTGGAGAAATATCCAAGTGTCCTACATCTTGCAGGCAACAGGAAGTTGACTATCACACTGAGTGAAGCTTAAGAAAAAGACCTAAAAGCCATCTCCCACAGTGGCACACTTCCAACAGAATGTGTGGCCCAGATTAAAAATGTGCCCTCCATCCTCAAAGTCTGGATTTAAAAAGTGTGTCACCCAGCCTCCTCCAAAAAGACCACACTTCCTCCAATAAGGCCACACCTCCTAATAGTACCACTCCCTATGAGCTTATGGGGGCCAAGTACATTCACACTACCACACAGGTTTAGTGTGTTTCATTTTATGTTGAGGTCTTTGATCCATGTGGACTTGAGTTTTGTGCAAAGTGATAAGTGTGGGTCTCCTTGCAATCTTCCACATGCAGACATCCATTTTGACCAGCACCATTTGTTGAAGATGCTGCCTTTTTTTCAGTGTGCATTTCTAGCTTTTAAATAAAGGAAACAAATAAACAACAACAACAAAACCCCTTATGTCCATAGGTGTATGAATTGATGTTTGGGTCTTCAATTTGATTCCATTGGTCAATGTGTCTGTTTTTACACCAACACCATGCTGTTTTTATTACTATAGCTTTGTAGTACAACTTGAAATCAGGAACAGTGAGATCTCCAGCAGTTCTTTCCTTGTTCAGGATTGTTTTAGTTATCTCTTGGACAGCAAGAGAGAGTTGAGTAGCTGCTAATTAGGGAGTCTAACTGCTCTATTCTTAATGTCTTTGACAACTTATGTGGCCCCCACCATTGTTTTACCCCAGATACTCTTGAGGAACGAGACTTAGTTAGAAATAGAGAGGAGAGAAAACACAGGATAGACTCGGGTGGGCCTGGATCCTTATCTACCAGCCCAACTATCTCTGCCCTAGGGTGTTCATAGGAATGCCAAGGGGTAGAGCCAAAGATCTCCCCCCAGCACAGCCAAGTGCAGACCATCTCAGACACCTGCACTCAGGCCCGTGGTCCAATCATCCTCTCTATGCAGACCTGCTGGGCAAAGCCACTAGGAAACCTGACAGTGGTCTCCCACAAACTTACAAAACAGATATCAGAAAGAATGTTTGCAATATAAACTTAAAGAACTTATCATTAAGTGGCAATGATTTCAACAGACTTCAGTAATGCTTTATTGATGCTTAATACCTATCAAGTCCCCAGGGAGGTATGTATTTACCCTGTTGTCTCAAAAGCAATTTTGTTAATCTCATATATAATAATAAATTACCACCAACAAAGAAAACAGGAAGTCACTCTCTAGCCTCATTGTTATGCATCCCCACCTCTGATGACTCTGTTCATCTTCATTCTGTAAGAACTGAAAAGGGTATCAATTTCTATACTTTACCACCTCCAAAAAATGACTTGTGAAAGTTAGCCAACTGCAAAATTATGGGACAGTCCTCCAAATTCCCTTATTTCTGACAGTATATGTTGAGGGACTTCCCCAAACCATAGATAAGTTACATAATTCAGTAGAAGGATTTACATGAGTCACAGAAAACCGATACTATGGTTAGGGTTAATAGGGTTGGTTTATAACCAGAGAACAATTATAAACTAAAGACTAAATAAGGGGAAATAAGGGGAAGGAAGGGAGTCGTTGGTAGAGCACATTTTTAAACTCAAGTCTTCTCACTTCTGAGGATGACATTCTACCTACTGAGACATCTCCTCAGCCCTGTTCTGACTTTTTGGGGACAGCAAATAAAAGTCCAAGGTGATCCCTTACTGGTGGTACTCCCCTGGTTCTCTGAGTGAATCTGGAGGATACCTTTACACCCCCTTTACTCCACCTGATCTACACTGCTGTGTTGTTATATACACACAGAAGTATGTATAAAAGTGTCTCTTCCCTTCAATAAAAAAACTACTGAAGGGAAGAGACATTGGACCTGAGTCCAGGAAGGTTCCACAGACATATATTCCAATTTCCCTCTGCCCATGAACTCACCAAGAGCTTTAACTTTTCTTATTGACATGTGACAGTATACACTGAGTATTGCCCATCGGGAAGCATATCACGTCTAGAGTTAGTGTTGGGATGCTGTCATGTGGGCATGGTTAGATGCTTATGGCTGGTCTCAATTTTCAGCTCTTCGGGAGTGTGAGCTGATATTGTATGTGATCCAAAGCCCTCAAACCAAATCGTTTTGCTTGGTAGCTGGTGTGAATCTCTTCCAAACATACACAGCTCCATCAAGCATGATATTTCAAGGACTCTTGGACCATTTCTCATAGTCCAAGGACAAATGTTAGTCCTCTTGTTGGGTGAAGTTATAGGGTTACCTTTCTTTTCTCTCTCTCCCCTCCTTCTTTTTCTACTTCTCCCCCTGCTTCTCCTCCTCTTCCTTGTCCTATTTGGCCCCCTCCTTGCATCTCTTCCCCCTCCGCTGTCTGACTCTACCATTGGACTATATTCCCAGCCCCAAGGTAATATTCTTTTCTTTTTTGTAAAGAGCAATAAAAGCTCTTTTAAAAATAATTTCCTCTGTATTTTATTTGCACTGGTGTTTTGCCTGCATGTATGTCTGTGTCCGATCTTTGAATTACAGACAGTTACAAGCTGCCATGTGGATGCTGGGATTTGAACCCAGGTCTTCTAGAAGAGCAGTTATTCCTCTAGAAGAGCATTCAGTGCTCTTAACCACTGAGCCATCTCTCCAGCCCCTAATAATTTATTTGTTATTATTTTATGTGCATTGGTGTTTTGCCTGCATGTATGTCTGTGTGAAAGTGTCAGATCTTGAAGTTACAGACAGTTATGAGCTGCCATGTGGGTGCTGGGATTTGAACCCAGGTCTTCTAGAAGATCAGTTAGTCCTCTAGAAGAGCATTCAGTGCTCTTAACCACTGAGCCATCTCTCCAGCCCCTAATAATTTATTTGCTTTTATTTTATGTGCATTGGTGTTTTGCCTGCATGTATGTCTGTGTCCGATCTTTGAATTACAGACAGTTGTAAGCTGCCATGTGGGTGCTGAGAATTGAACCCAGGTCCTCTGGAAGAGCAGTCAATGTTCTTAACTGCTGAGCCATCTTTCCATCCCCAGTAATATTCTTTACTTCACAGATTTTTTAAAAGCATTGGTTAATATCCTTTCCTCAAAAGTTAAGCATATTGAAGGAAAGGTCAGAAATAGAATCATCTTATTTATTTGGCCTTCTAAAACAAAATGTGGTGAATGAAATAGTTTATCTATAATAGAAATTTATTTCTCACAGTTTTGTGGGGGATGGGAAATACAACATCAAGATGATGGTAGATTCAGTGTCTGGTGAGGCCAGCCTCCGTATTCATAGATGAAGTCTTCTCACTGAGTCTTAAATGGTGGAAAAGGTCAGAGATCTTCTAGGCCTCTTTTATAAGGGCGTTAATCTTATCATGAGGACTTCACTGTCATGATTTAACCTATTCTTACAGGTTCTATTTTCTCATACCATCAGTTATGGGGTTAATATTTCTTCAGATGAATGGAGGGGGTGCAAACATACAGAATAGAGTGTATTGATTTAGAATGCAAGCATAGGATGTTCTAACACTGGTTGACTGGTAATGTGAATCCTGTCCCTAACCATCCTTTCCTATTGCTATGCAAAAGACCAAAAGGAAGTGGTGAAACCCTGGTCAAGGTCTGGTGACCTTATAAGAAGCCATTTGGGGGTCACATTGCTTGTGTTTTATTTAGGGTTTATATTGCTATGATGAAAACCCATGACAAAAGCAACTTGGGGAGGAAAGGATTTATTTGGTTTATTTTTCCACATCATTAGTCCATCACTGAAGGAAGTCAGGATAGGACCTCAAATAGGGCAGTAACTTGGAGGCAGGAACTGATGCAGAGGCCGTAAAGGAGTGCTGCTTACTGACTTGATCCTCATACTTTACTGAGCCTGCTTTCTTATAGGACCCAGGACCATCATCCCTGGGATGGCACCACTTGCAATGGGCTCTCCTCTCCCCCCATCAATCACTAATTTAGAAAATGCCCAGCAGCCAGACCTTATGGAGATATGTTCTCAATTGAGGTTCCCTCCATTCAGATGATTCTAGCTTGTGTCAAGTTGACATACATCCAGCCAGCACAGCTTGTTATACACACAGCAGTGTAGCTCAGGTGGAGTAAAGGGGGTGTAAAGGTATCCTCCAGATTCACTCAGAGAACCAGGGGAGTACCACCAGGAAGGGATCACCTTGGACTTTTATTTGCTGCCTCCAAAAAGTCAGAACAGGGCTGAGGAGATGGCTCAGCAGGTAGAATGCCAGCTTCAGAAGTGAGAAGACTTGAGTTTAGAAATGTGCTCTACCAACGATTCCCTTCCTTCCTTATTTCAGTGCTATGCTATCAGCTCTGCTGTGGCCTACAGCTTCCACCAGTATTTTAAAACATATCCAATTGTACTAAATACATGTTGTTTAAACCAGCATGGTATCTTAAGCAAGACAGGAGCAGATCATCAATAGCAAGACTGAAAAACATTTTTCTCTATGGAACAGCAAAAATAGTTCTCCAAACAAAATCCCCCAGTGATTTTAAAAAGTTGTGGTTTCAAGGCCAGACTGGCTTTAGACTTCTGATCTCCAGCCCCACCGTTTCCAGTGCTAAGATTACAGGTCTCTGCCATCACAGCTGAAATCCCAGCAATGTCTTTGTTCTAATTTGGAAGTGTATGCAACCGTCCTCTACTGAGAGGGATTTTTGCCTTCCAAGGGATATCTGATGATTTCTGGAGACAGTTGGGGTTATTACAGCTGGAACCAGAGTGTGTCAGTGGCATGTAATGGGTAGTAGAAGCAGGGATGACTCTAACATGTTCATGAAAAAACAAAATTCCATCTAGCACAATTAAGAAGTAGCCAGGAACCCAAAGTGCACACACGTCACATGACATCTCTAGCCCCTTCAGTCTTCTGTTCCTAGTCACTGTTTGGTGTCTCTCTCTTTAAACTACTTTTTCTCATCATTTTCCCCTTTCTTCTCTTTTTTTTGGGGGGAAATAGTTTCTTTCTTTTCTTCATAGATGCTCTTGAGTCTTGGTTTCTGGCATTGTAAGAGAGAAGCTTTAGCAGATCTACCTTGGTTTTACATCCTTGGGTTGTCCATGACCTTAGTCCTTTCATGGAGGCCAGGGGTGTGGCAAGATAGAAATGCAGGATGAGGGGATGAATACAAAAGTTGCTCTTTCCTCTTCTTCATACCACAGACTATCAAAACAAACAAAAAAACAGACACAAATTCAAACTTATACACTACCTATTTATTCCTTAACTCAGTACCTAATGTTTTCTATCATGACTTATTTGAAATTGATGATTTATCAAATCCAATGGGAACTTAACTCTTTTTGAATGTGTAGTAACAGATGAAATTAAGAGCATATACTTAGGTGATAGAGAGATTGCTCAGTGGTTAAGAGCACTTACTGTTCTTACAGAGGACCAGATTTCAATTCCCAGCACCCCCATGATGCCTCAGAATCATCCATAGCACCAGTTACAGGGAACATTATACCCTTTCCTGACTTCCATTTGCACCAGGCAAGCACATGGTACACACACATGCATGCATACGTACATACATACATATATGGAAAATGTCCATATACATAAAATATATCTTTTTTAAAGAAAACATGCTTATTGTGGAAAAATCAAGTCACAATAAAGGTTAAAACTTTATTCATGCTTTCTAGCACAATACTGAGCTAGAAACTAGTGTCCAATTTTATACAAATCCATCAGTACTGTTTCAACTAAACACAATTTCCCTATACACATAGATTTTCACAAAAATAAGAGTATCATATGGATTTGTCTATAAACCTTCCCCCAATAATCTATTGGAGATATTCTCCTGGAATAGCTCTAAAAGTCCTTATTTACACAAGAATTTGTTTATCTAACTACTGTGGAATAATCCTTCTGTACACTGTGTCAATTATGCTGTGATTGGTTTAGTAAAGAAACTGACTGGCCAATAGCTGGACAGGATAAGGTTAGGCAGGAAAACCAGGCTAAGGACACTGGGAAGAAGAAGGGTGGAATCAGCAGTTTCCAGCCAGATGCAGAGGAAGCAGGATGTATACAAAATGAGGTAACAGGCCATGACCCACGAGGCAGCAAGTAAAGGAATGGAAATGGGTTAATTTAAGGTGTAAGAGTTAGCTAGTAACAGGCCTGAGCTATTGGCCAATCATTTATAATTGCTATTAAGATTCTGTGTTGGTTATTGGAAACTGGCAGGCAGGAAAGAAAAGTCCACCTACATCTCATTTTCAAATTCACTATAAACTACACCTAAAGAGTCAGGTGGATCTCTGTGAGTTCAAGGCTAGTCTAGTCTTCATAATGAGTTCCAGACAGCCAGAGCTATATAAACATATAAATATACCCCCCCTCTCTCTCTGTCTGTCTGTCTGTCTCTCTCTCTCTCTTTCACACACACACACACAAATGTTGTATGTGAGTTTATACTTGTGAAGTTGTGCATATTTTTCTGTGTGCAAATGTGTGTTGTATGTATGTGCATGTGGATATGGAGGCTAGATATTGATGTTGAGTGTCATCTTTGATCACTCTCCTTTTAGTTTTTGAGATGGGGTCTTCCTGAACCTGAAGCTTAGCAATTCAGATGGACTAGTGAGTTAGTTAGCTAGCTCATCCCAAAGAATTCCAGGGACCCACCCGTCTTGGCTGCTCTCACAAAGGCTGGGGTTTTAGACCTGCATTGACATTGCAATATTTATGTGGGCTCTGAGGGTCCAAACTCAGGTCTTCATGCTTATATGGCAGGCACTTTACCATCTGAGCTATGTCTCCAGGTCTATTATTGTATTTTTCTGTGGCTTATTGCAAGTAGAATGCATTGCCAAGGGTAATAAATAGTTGAAATTTCAGATGACACTAAATTTCCCTCCAAAATGACAGCATCAATTTGTAATTCTATCAGTTGTGTGTGTGTAGTCCTTACTACTTTTACCATCATTGGAATCTATTAATTCAATTATTTTTACAACTTGAAGAGAAAAAATATTTTTATTTAATTTGCATTTCTCAAATTTCTCACATAGTACTTTTCCTATGCTTCCCATCTATTTTCTTATTCTGACTTTGTGTGACTTCCCTGAGGCATGTGAAATTAACATCTGCTTCTAAAGGGACAGCACCTGTCCCAAGAGTGACTCATATGAGATTATCAACCAGTGGAAAGAGTTATCAGAGGTGAGTTAGAGAACAGTGGACTACTGGACAGCTGCATTTCCCTAAACTTACCAATTCCTGTAGCTACCAAACTCTCATTTTATATGATACTAAGTTAAGGCAGAATTGATGCAACCCTCTGCTCATAGTGCTACCTAGTTTTACAGCAGCAGAGGTGACACCAAGATCAGATAACATATTACACAGGTGAAAACAGGCTCTAGATCAGCTGTACACATAAATGTTCTCCATCCTTCCCTTGTCCGGGATCTTTTTTTTTTTTTAAACAGGGATTTATTTTTGATGGATAGCATAACAAAACATCCATGATATTTTCTGTGAAAAGGCCATGGGCAGAACATAATGGTGCCGGGGATATACTGTAAATTTTTCTTGTTTTCTTGTGGCTGGAACAGAGGACATGGGAACAGACAAAGAACAAACAAGGCTGGGTGTCATGAATGGAGAACAATTTCACACAAGGAAATTGCAAACCAAAAGCTCAAGGAAGAAACTCTAGTGTGCAGTCAGAGTCTGGGCCACCTGTTTCCTGGTCTGGGATTCTTATTTAAATAAACACACAGATTTCCATAAGTAGGTAGCAAGAAACTATTCAAAGACAAAATGAATGGCCTGGGAAGATGGCTCAGTAGATAAAGGTGCTTGCCACCACTCCCACAAGTTGCCCTTTGACCTTTATTTGTGACATAGTATACACACACACACACACACAATAAATAAACAAGTCAATAAAATGAATAAATCTAATGATTGACAGCAGGCCATTGACAGTGAGGGTATATAAGGGGCCCAGTTATTGTTTAGAGCTTCCTTTTGGGGGATTTGAGAGAAAGAATGGCTGGTTACTAAGCAGTATAGTTTGTGTGGGTCCTCATTTTTACTGATAGGAAATTATGTAAGCCTTTGCCCATTGTATGTGTCTTTTCCCATATTGAATCTGATTTTAATCCTATTCACATTCTATTATGCATAACATGGTAGATAGAGAATTCTCACCAAATAGACACCCGAAGACTCATAGTTTTGCCTCATTGTCTACATCAAAAACCTGTTCAGGCAGGACTGGCCCTTCTAGGAAGTATTGGAAATAACCTTTGAAGGGAAACTGTCCAAGTGTGGTGGTCACTGAGAGAAAGAGAAACTGACTCCATTTTTTATAGTGGTGTGTGTGTGTGTGTCTTAATGCAAGTGGGAATCTTATATTTCTAACAGGTATACAGGAATGGGAATCGTGTCCATAGTCTGTGCAGGTAAGTACATTATGATTAGAGGGTATGAGTACAGTCTAAGCCAAGTGGAGTTTAAGATGGCTAAGCTATTCTGTACACATGCTTGCCTCAAAATAGCCAGTCAAGAGTTAACAAGGAATGGGCAAGACCACAACCCTATGCTTTCTGGTATTTGTTTTCAAGGTTGTTTGGGTATTGTTGCTGTTGTTATTGTTTTGTTTGCTTGTTTTCCTGCAAGAACATTATTTGATTTTCCTATTTGGCACTATTTTTTTTTTTAATATTATTGGGTTTTTTGTTGTTGTAGGCTCACCTTGTAATATCTCTGCTTAATGGAATCAAAATTGGAGAGGAGAAAAACACATCACCATAGCAAGAGAAGTCGATGTCCCTGGGGAGGGTGTGGCTATCTTGAACAATATTGGGGACCTTGGTTCTACTATGAACACAGCACTGTTAGGACAGATATCATTGAAGGTGAAGTTGGACAGCAGTTTCTACAGAAAGAGACTAGCTGCAAAGCTCAAAGCAACAGTTATTTATTGGGATACCTGGAACCGTTCACATGCTTGAAACAGCTGAATTTCACGAAAGAGGGGCCAGTGCCTCTCCTTGAGAAAGAATATGAAACAGGAAGAACAAAGAAGGGAGCCCTGAGGCAGGTGAGAGGCACCTGAAAAGAGAAAAACAGCATTGGCCCTGTGATTGGCCATGCAGAGAGAATGCACAAGAGAAGAAACAAGCAGTGACACACTTCAAAGGTAGCCACACCACATTAGAGCATGCAGAAATGCCAGGTTGCAGAACATGGTATAAAGAGCGCAGCCGTCTGTCACATGACCATATGCAATTGCAGGGGTGGTGTGCCCTCTACAGGTCAAATGTTTAATCATGATCTTTTAATTTCAAAGTTGGTGCTCGATAGAAGAGTCGAAATTATTGTCCAATTGATCACAATTTAAAACACTTTGTTAGATAGTGTAACTTATCTTCTTTAGATTATCTCTCTTTTTTTGCAAATGCCAATAAAATGTATGAAGTTTATTTTTTTAAATGTAAATATAGCTTTTCTTTGGAACAAAAACTTAAATAAGATATTTATGTTCAGCCCCGGACATAATAAGCAAAATAAGACAACAACAAAAAGTTACCTGTCGAGGAAGAAGTCCAGACTTTTAATTTGTATCCTATTAAAGTGTCAGGTTTTTGCCCCTCTTCCTCCTGAGGCAACTGCACTAATTTTAGAGTGACACTGCTGTGATGTATCCTGTGCTATAGCATCCAGGCTGGCTGGGTGAGCAAAGCCCCGTATCCTCCTAGGAAGCGGCACTCACAACCACAAGCTGACTCTTTAGGGTCGAAATTTCATTTTCAGTACATGATGAGTGAACTATGTGTAGGCTTGGCTTAGCTCTGTGAAGCTACTGAAACATCGTGTTTCCTGATCCTCATGATTAATCACATTTAATTTACACCTGAAAATAAAAAAATTATGTATCTGCATGAGAGGTGGGGAATGCATCCTTTTTTGGTTTTTTTTGTTTGTTTGTTTGTTTGTGAGGTGTGAGTTGGACAGAAATCACACAACAAAATGAGAAAGAATGTGGCTCAAACATTTGAACATAAAAAGAATTGTGTTTCCATCTGTGACAGCCTCCCAGGTGATAGGATGACTTACACAGCCTCTGACTCTGAGAATGTAACAGACCACATCCGATTTCAAAACATACCACACACCTAAGCGGCAGCACAATGACATGAATGTGTTTTCCTTTCTCTTTGTTATTTTTAAGTACCTCTTTTAGCCACCGAGTTATATGACTTTTTCCAAGTAGGCCTTTTTTTCACCTTGGGTAATGGCTTCATCTCCCCCTATTGTCCAAAAGATGAAATCAAACACTCTAGAACCAGCGAGGCACTGTGTTTCTGTTGTCTGTAAGCTGACATGAGGCAGACAGCGAGTGTCAGGAGTTTTATTCATTCTGTTCTCTGCGTGTTGAAACAGGAAAAGCCTTTTCACCTGGCTACCTTTGAAGAAGTACTCAGACTGCCATGGCCTCTTGAGAAACGTTTCTGGAAGACTGGCACGGTCCAAATGCCTCTCGTTTTGTAAATTAAGAGCAGCAACAGAGTGGCCAAGGCCACAGTACTGTCTTCCAATGTTCCTGGGTCCCCAGGCCAAGCTGCTTGGATGATCATAGCATAATATCAGGTACCATTGCTGTTCATGGCAGGACGGACAGCACTTCAAGCCTTGTAATAACTTTGTCCAGCGCCAGAGGGCTGAGGTTTGATGATCACATATGGTCATCACATATTCTTCTTCCACCCATGAATGATGACACACCGTGGCCAGATGCTTGACGTGAATGCATGTTCTAACCTTGCCACGTGGCTGGTGGCTTACCGGCGTCTTCACATGCTGCTGGTCATGGCGGCAGCTGGCAGTGTCTCCTCTGCCTCAGTCTTCCCCTTGTCCGGGATCTTGTTGGTTTCAGGAAACATTGTCCAGCTCTGAGAAGGCCCATAGACAATCTAAATGGTGGCTTGCTGCAAAGTGGAGTTACTCTGGCTAGGATGCAGGGCACTAGTCTCACTATAAAACTCTATAATTTGACCAGTTAAACATGCTTCAGTGCACACAGCTCCATCACCTCATCACATCTCAACTCTGCATTTGGCAGCATCAAGATCTCAGTTCTTCATGTACAATTGGTCTCATCTATCTATCTATCTATCTATCATCTATCCATCTACCTATATACAAAGTGGAACTTTGTGTAGACCAGGCTGGCCTCCAAATGCTAGGGTTAAAGGCATGTACTACCATGCTCAGCTGCTCTCTGTCTTCTTACCAGAGTTTGGGCTGCAGCTCCCATCATGTCTTTGTCCTTGGCTTCTTCATGCAGCACAACTAGCACTTGATGTCACTAGATCTGAGTCCCAATCACAACCAGTTTCCCAGATCGATACTGATCCTCGAGGTAGTCACTCACTCAGTCAGTTCAGAAGGGGAGGCCTATGGGGTTTGGAGACTTAAAATGCATGTCTTTCTCTTTTCCCTGGACAAAGTTTTAACTATGAAACCTTTCCCATGAGAATGTCCCTCCATGGCACCAGTGAGCAAGTTAGAATGTGGAAGGGGGT
This sequence comes from Peromyscus maniculatus bairdii, assembly GCF_049852395.1. NCBI lineage: Eukaryota > Metazoa > Chordata > Mammalia > Rodentia > Cricetidae > Peromyscus > Peromyscus maniculatus. The sequence goes on from NC_134862.1 coordinate 81,000,908, forward strand.
TCTTTTCAGTGTCTGCTTGCTGTGTGGGCTACAGGTCTCCCGTGTTAAGCTTTATTTTCTCGCAGTGACTCGTGGTATGTCATGGGACACCTGGAGGCACTGCTTGTAGTCTCATTTGGAAGGATTCTCTCCCTTCCCTACTGTTTTGTCTGGTGCTCTATGTCAGGGCTGGCCATTCCTTTCATAACTAGAGTTTAGTATGTCTGAATTTCTCTTGGTCTTTGTCTACGTTTACTGTTGTCCTTCCTTGCCATGCACCAGATGAACATCTCAGGTCTTCAAATCTTCTAATTTTCTACTAATTTCCTTCCAAATGTTTTAGCTTTCTTCCTACTTTGCAAATCAGTCTCTATCAACTTCATTTACATGTTTCTTCCTTTGCCATCCCTTGAATGTTGGTATTTCTGGGCAATTTCTTCCTTAACCACCCTTAATGCATATATCCTTTCCAAGTGAAATCTTTAATGTACATACATATGAAATGGCCTGACCATAATTCATATATCTGATACGTAATCCAGATCTCTCTCTCTTTTGAGCCCCATATATACATGTTTGTATCTTAGATTTCCTAATATTAACATATTCAAGAACTGGACTTACCATTTTTCAGGTCCCAATTTATTTTTTATTCTGCCTACTGATTTGATCACTCAAGGCAGAAACTGGACTTCTTTTCTGACTCTTATCCCCACACACCACCAAGTATCAAGCTGTGCCCGTTGTGATCCTTCTCTTTCTAAAATTGCCCATGATTTTGTTAACATCTTTATTAGAAAGGCTGGACCCGTCCCACAGCTTTACTTTGTCTCGTTGCTTCCCTTCTCATCTTTCTCTTTATCCCTGTATTCTTTCTAACTTGTGGCTTAAAGCAGCATATCATTCATCTTCTTCAAATCAGCCAATGACTTTCCCTCACAAACCTGCAGGACCAAATTGAAACTCTTATTTGTTTACACAAAACCTTAGCCACGCATGCCTTCTTTCCTAAGCTCGTGTTTATTTTCGCCACTCTAAAACACTTCTGTATTTCCAGCTGTTGAAAAGACTTGACTTCTGAGATTTTAACTCTTCTTGCTGAGACTAACTACCTGACAAGAAGCACCAGAAAGAAGGTGAGCTTTTGGTGTGAAGTGATGCAATCTGTGGTGGTTATGAGAATGGCCCCCATAAGCTCACAGATTTAATGCGTGGTCACCAGGGAGTGGCACTATTTGAAAGGATTAGTAGGTGTGGCCTTGTTGGAGGAAGTGTGTTGCTGGATGTGGGCTTTGAAGCTTTCAAAAGCCCCCAGCCAGGCCCAGTGGGTTTCTCTTCATGCTGCCTGCGGATCCAGATGTAGAACTCTCAGTAAACATGTCTACCTGTGTGCCACCATGCTCCCTGCCATGAGGATAATGGACTAAACCTCTGAAACTGTAAGCAAGCCATAACTAAATGCTCTCCCTTTGTAAAAGCTGACATGGCCATAGTGTCTCTTCATAGCAATAAAACACTAAGACAGAAGTTAGTACCAGGGACCAGGGTATTGTTGTGACAGGCCTTATTGTAGCAGGAATCTTAAAAGTTCTTATTAATAAAATCAAACCCGAGGCCAGTTATTGGGGTCCATGCTGGTAGATCAGAGAGACAGAACAAGCCACAGCTATCTCACCTTGCCAGTTCCTCAGCTGGTCCTGTTTCCTCAGACTGGAAGCCTCTGAGTCCTCATCCAGAATGAATCTCAGCTGAACTGTGTTGCTCCAAAGCCTGAAAGCTTAACCAGCCAAATGCTTAACCAGCCAAATGCTTCTAGTTTCTGGTCCTCACGCCTTATATATCTTTCTGCTTTCTACCACCACTCCCTGGGATTAGAGGCTGGCTTTCTGGGATTAAAGGTGTGTGTCACCATGCTTGGCTATTTCCAATGTGGCCTTGAACTCACAGAGATCCAGAGGGATTTCTATCTCTGGAATGCTAGGATTAAAGGTGTGAGTGCCACCATTTTCTAGCCTTTGTATTTAGTGGCTGTCTGTTCTCTGACCCCAGATAAATTTATTAGAGTACACAATATTTTGGGGAACACAATACCACCACACCTTATCTTGCTGTTTGTTTGGTGGAATGTAGAGTTTGTGACTTTGGACTAGTAAAAGTTAGATGCTTTAAGTGGGGCTTAATGGACCATAGTAGTAGAACTGTAGAAGACAATGGTGCCAAGAGCAATATAGATAATGATGGCCTGGCTCAAGAGGTTTCAGAGGGGAAGAATATTAGTAAGTGGCCTGGAGACTGGTCACTCTTGATATTTTTAAGAGGAATACGGCTACTTTCTGCATAATGTCAAAAAAATCTGCCTGAAGCTAAATTGAAGGGCTTTGTCTTAATGGCATTGGCAAAGGAGATTTCAAGAGAATCTCGTATTGACTCTGCCATGTGGTTATGAATGATCACTCTTATGCAGATCTATAGTAAAAAGGAGCAAGCTGGAGAAGAAGAAATAAAAAATGAACAATTTAAAGAGAAAAGGAACACCAGGAAGTGGAGTAGAGCTAAGTCCAATGTTCAAAGAGATAAAAAGTTTAAAGAAAAGCCTGATGCTAAATGGAATGAAGGGAGTGGTGACCACAATGTAAGACTTCACCAAGCTAAGCTTCCAAGTTGTGACAAGGAATTAAAGAAAAGCTTAAACACTGAAAGGATCAACAATTGAAATCTGATACAGATGTAATTCAATGAGGGAGGGTGTTCCAGCCCCCATAAGTAGCAGAAATTGCCAGCTTTGATCATGTTGTTCTGGCATTGGAGCCAAGGATACAAGACAGGGGTTGTGGAATCTCCCCCCATGGCTAAGAAGAACTCCCGAGGCCAGGCGTGTATCAGGTTGTCTCTGCATGGAGGCCCAGAGAGGCCATTGGGTGACGCTGTGAAGGTTAAGCATGGATTGTGCTGGAAACCCCAAGACGCTGGAAATACCAGCACTGTGGGATGTCCGCTGAGGAAAGCTGCAAACCAGGTGTGGAACCAGCCCAAGAGAGAGAAGTGTGTGGCAGTCAACAATGCTGAAAGGAACTGGAAATCTGAAGAGCACTTTGACATTACACATGGAGGTGCAGAATTTGGAACTTGCCCAGCTGGTATTTGGTCTTGCTTTGGTCCAGTATTTCTTCACTATGCTCCCTTTCCTCCCTTTAGGAATTGTGATCTATATTCTGTGCCATTGTATATTGAAAGCACATGATCTGCTTTTTCATTTTGATTCTATAAGTGGTTACAGTTAAGAGACTATTGTGAGTCTCTGAGAAGACTTTAGACTTTTAAACAGTGTTGTGACTGTGATAGACTATGGGGACTTTTGAAGTTGGACTGAATGCATTTTGCATTATGATATGGCCACAAGCCTATGGGGGCCAGGTAATGGAATGTGGTGGTTTGAATAAGAATGACCCCCATAGACTCATAAATTTAATGCTTGGTCACCAGGGAATGGCACTATTTGAATGGAAGTATGACCTTGTTGGAGGAAGTATGTCACTGGAGGTGGGCTTTGAGGTTGTCAAAAGCCCATGCAAGACCCAGTGGCTCCCTCTTCTTGCTGCCTATGGATCTAGACTTAAAACTTTAAACAGCTTTATCTGCCTGCCATACTGATAATGAACTAAATCTCTGAAAGTATAAACCTGGCCTATGTGGTAGTTTCAATGTAATTGGTCCCTATAATCTAATAGGGAGTGGCACTATTAGGTATGGCTTTGTTGGAATGGGTATGGCCATGTTGGAGGAAGTATGTCACTGTGGGGGAAAGCTTTGATGTTTCCTATTCTCAGGATACCACCCAGTATCTCAATTGACTTTCTGTTGCCTAAAAGATATAGGACTCTCAGCTATTGCTCCATCACTATACCTACCTGCACACTGTCATGTTCCCCATCCCCACCATGGTGGTAATGGACTGAAACTCTGAAACTGTAAGCAAGCCACCCCAGTGAAATGTTTTCTTTATAAGAGCTGCCTCATCGGGTGGTGGTGGCACATGCCTTTAATCCCAGCACTCCGGAGGCAGAGGCAGGTGGATCTCTGTGAGTTTGAGGCCAGTCTGGGCTCCAGAGTGAGTTCTAGGAAAGGCTCCAAAGCTACACAGAGAAACCCTGTCTCAAAAAAAAATAAGAGTTACCATGGTCATAGTGTCTCTTCACAACAATAGAAACCCTAAGACACCCTAATTAAATGCTTTCTTTATTAAGAGTTATCATGGTCATAGCATCTCTTCACAGCAATAGAACAATAAGACACAGTAGATCATAGTAAGGAAAGCATGATGGTAGGTGGCTCTGTAGAGAAGGAATGTTCACATTGTAGCTGACCAGGAAGTTGGGAAAGAGGTGCCAATCTAGCTTTTCCTACCCCCTTTTCAATCTAGGGCCCCTGCTTATGGGATGGTGCTGGCAGATGTCCCTTTCTCAGCTAATGTTCTCTAGAAATGTCATCACAGACACCCCCAGTAGTATGTCTCTTGGATAATTATAAATCCAGCCACGTTGATAATTAAGATTAACCCTCACACTGTAACACACTTCCCTGTATTCTTCAGCGAAGCTGCACATACTCATTCATCTTCATCCCCAGGTGTAGTTAAGAAGTTTTCAGTAGGGTGAGAGAGGGAGAGAAGAGCAAGAAGAGAAGGAAGGAAGGAGAGCCTTGTTTTTGCTCTTACTAAAATGGTTCTTGTCTGGTCAGAGTCATTCATAAGTATACAATTGCTACGTGCAATGGACAGTGTTTGTTAATCTGCATATAGTTGTGACTTTTTTTTTTTTGAGACAAGGATTCACATGTTCCAAGCTGGCCTAGAACTCTCTATGTAGGTGAGGATGACCTTGACCTTCTTATACCTCCTTAGTGTTGTGATCCCTGGGTTTTTTGAGATGTCAGTTTCTCTTAGCATCCTTTATGTCTATCGAACTGGAGATTCTATTTTTCCTCTCCAAGATCCCTTTGTTCTGATCTCAGTTAAAAATTAGGCCTATCCCAAAATGCTATTCCTGGCCCATGTATTTTTTTTCTTTTTCAGTGGCAATGCCCTATATGCCAGTGACTCAGAAAATGTTGTGTTATACTGCCCCCTACTGAAGTAGTGAAATGCCAGCAGAATTCCTGACTTGGCGCTGAAAAATAAGTGTTTCAGTTCTGCTAACTGAAGCCTCAAGTACTTCAACAAGTCACTGGGCAGCAGTCTTTCTGAAAACCTCAGAAAAAAAATATTGCTTTTCCCTTTTTGCTATCTTCAACTTCTGTTTTATTACTCTTATTCCTTGGGATCTGAATCCTAGAGGGGACAAGGGTTTCTTCTGCAATCTTACTAACCTGTTCTCCTTATCTATTTGCAGGGAGGTAGACTCTACTTCTCTATTTGCTTGCACTGCTTTGGGGAAATTTCACTGGGGTGAGTTGGCTTTCTCCCACCCGCCATGTGTCAACCACAGGCTTCATGGCTTTTCTCCAATTATTAAGGCATCTGTCTTCTTATTTCTTCAAGTCAATACCAAACACTTATTTGGTGGTGTAAATGTCCCTTAGTTGAACCTTAGAGGTTTTTACATTTACTTAATTTGTGTGTGTGTGTGTGTGTGTGTGTGTGTGTGTGTGCAGGACAGATGAGAATGTCAGATGTCCTTCTATATTAGTCTCTGCTTTATTTCTTTGAGGCTAAAACCTGAACCTGGCACTTATGTTTTTTAAACTAGGCTAGAAACCAACAGGCTATAAAGATCCTCCCTCCTGTCTCTGCCTTCCTCAGTGCTAGGTTAAAAACATATACATGGAGCATACTTTGCTTATTACACGGGTCCTGAGACCTGAACTCAAAAGGAGTGAAACCATGTATGGTAGTGGAACCTGAGCGTCCCAGGACTAATGAGGTCACAAACCTTAGAAGAGGATCTACTACCACCACTTTACTAGGCCAGCATCATTCCTAACCCATTCTAAATCTTTTCCTTCTACCCACAGATAAGTATAACTATCGTCCCTCATCAAAGAAGCTCCTGTTTACAGCAAATGGAGGCCACCAGAGAAAAGCACAAATAGATGAAATGTAGAAGTTAACAGATTGTAGGGAGCCCAGACCCAATGGATGCATCTATACCACAGCTCTTGTATTGACAGCTCAGGGAACAATTCAGAACAGGGGCTGATAATATTGTAAGAGCCAGAGACAACAATTTTTTCTTAGAGATGGCTGCATAAACAAGATTTTAACAGTAGAAATATCAATAGACACACTAATGCTGAAGGGATGAGTCTCATGAGATCACACCCCTGCACAAGGATCTACATAGGCAACTGTTAACTGTCAAAAGGGCAAGTTAATCTTTTCCAGGGATGAGCCCCAACTGATCCAATACTAAATGATCAATCCTGAAACCATATATACACAAACACCAAAAACGGGCTTAGCACATTATATTTATATATCTGTGCATACATATACACAAATACACATATATACATATATGTAATAATAGTATTCAAGGAAGAGAACTGGGAGACTAGGAAGGAGTTGAAGGGAGGGGATGTAGGAGGAGTTGGAGGGATAAAGGAGGAGAGGGAAATGATGCAATTACATTTTAATTAAAAATGAGCCAATTTTCTAGCCCTCCTATACACAAATGATAAAAGGGCGGAGAAAGAAGTCAGAGAAACATCACCCTTTACAATAGCCACAAATAATATAAAATACCTTGGGATAACACTAACTAAACAAGTGAAAGACCTTTTTGATAAGAACTTTAAATCTCTAAAGAAAGAAATTGAAGAAGATATCAGAAAATGGAAGGATCTCCCATGCTCATGGATAGGTAGGATTAACATAGTAAAAATGGCAATCTTACCAAAAGCAATCTACAGATTCAATGCAATCCCCATCAAAATCCCAACACAATTCTTCACAGACTTGGAAAGAAAAATACTCAACTTTATATGGAAAAACAAAAGACCCAGGATAGCTAAAAGAATCCTATACGATAAAGCAACCCTTGGAGGCATCACCATCCCGGACCTCAAACTCTACCATAGAGCTATAGTAATAAAAACAGCTTGGTACTGGTATAAAAACCGACATACGGACCAATGGAATCGAATTGAAGACCCTGACATTAATCCATGCACATATGAACACCTGGTTTTTGACAAAGGAGCCAAAACTATACAATGGAACAAAGAAAGTATCTTCAACAAATGGTCCTGGCATAACTGGATGTCAATATGTAAAAGATTACAAATAGATCCATATCTGTCACCATGCACAAAACTCAAGTCCAAGTGGATCAAAGACCTAAACATAAATCCAGTTACACTAAACTTAATAGAAAAGAAGATAGGAAGCACTCTTGAACGCATTGGCACTGGAGACCATTTCCTAAATAAAACACCGACAGCACAGACCCTGAGCACAACCATTAATAAATGGGACCTCTCAAAACTGAGAAGCTTTTGCAGGGCAAAAGACACAATCAATAAGACAAAAAGACAGCCAACAGATTGGGAAAAGATCTTCACCAACCCCACATCTGACAGAGGATTGATCTCCACAATATATAAAGAACTCAAGAAACTAGACATCAAAGCACTGAACAGTCCAATTAAAAAATGGGCTAAAGAGCTAAACAGAGAATTCACAAAACAAGAACTACAAATGGCTGAAAGACATTTAAAGAAATGCTCAACATCCTTAATCATCAGAGAAATGCAAATCAAAACGACTCTGAGATACCACCTTACACCTGTTAGAATGGCTAAGATCAAAAACACCAATGACAATCAATGTTGGAAAGGATGTGGAGCAAAGGGAACACTCCTCCACTGTTGGTGGGAATGTAAACTTGTACAACCACTATGGAAATCAGTATGGCGGTTTCTCAGAAAATTAGGAATCGAACTACCTCAAGACCCAGCCATCCCACTCTTGGGCATATACCCAAAGAATGCTGATACATACCATAAAGATACATGCTCAGCTATGTTCATAGCAGCACTATTTGTAATAGCCAGAACCTGGAAACAACCTAGATGCCCATCAACGGAAGAATGGATGAAAAAAATGTGGTACATATACACAATGGAGTACTACTCAGCAGAGAAAAACAATGAAAGCATGAAATTTGCAGGCAAATGGATGGAACTAGAAAAAATCATCCTGAGTGAGGTAACCCAAACCCAGAAAGACAGTTATGGTATGTACTCACTCATTGGTGGATTCTAGATATAAAATGAACAATCAGACCACAACCCATAGAACCATAGAGGCTATATATATAGCATGGAGGTCCCTAGGACGACTGTGGCATATAATAAATTTCAGTTTTACTCAATTATTGAAAAAAAATAGCCAAATGAATGGAAACACATGAACTATGAACCAAAGACTGAGGGGCTCCCAGCTGGATCAGGCCCTCTGAATAGGTGAGACAGTTGATTGGCTTGATCAGTTTGGGAGGCATCTAGGCAGTGGGACCAAGTCCTGTGCTCATTCCATGAGTTGGTTGTTTGAAACCAGGAACTTATGCAGGGACACTTGGCTCAGTCTGGGAGGAAGAGACTGGACCTCCCTGGACTGAGTCTACCAAGTCGATCACAGTCCTCGGGGGAGGACTTGTCCTGGAGGAGGTGGGAATGGAGGGTGGGCTGGGGGTAAGGGGAGGGCGTGGGAGGGGGGAGAATAGGGGAACCCATGGCTGATATGTAGAACTGAATGGTATTGTAAAATAAAAAATATATATCACAAAAAAAAAGAAAAAAAATGAGCCAATTTTATAGTGAACAGCAAAATAATTTAACAAATTGAAGATTGATTCAATGTGGCAACCTTGAAAACAGAGACAGATATTTGATGACACGCTCCCCTCACTGCCTCCACAGTTCATCTCTGAGACCTTGACAGGAGGTTTATGTTTAGGCAGAGTGCCATAGTTATTATGCACAGCCGAGCAGCTCCAGTCATGTGGTTGATTGTGGTCCCATTATTATCTCATCTCCAATCTCTCCTGCAAGATGACAAGCCCTCAGCTTTCTGGGAGACAAGATTCCCCCTCTGGATGGCACCAGACTCCAGCCTTTTCCTTCTACCAGCACGTGATTCCTGGGTTGAAAATCTAATTCAATGGTTAACCTTGTGTCAATGGTATGATTGCCAAAGTGAGGGACACAGTGTTTCTCTAGAATATTTTCATTCCTCTAGTTACCTGCTTTTACACATGGCTTGGTATTTGTTTCTTATGGCTTTCAAGGATATGTTCTTGTCCTGTATAGTGTTTTAACTGTAATATGATGTGGGGAGTTTATTTTCTGATCTTACCTATTTGGTCTTCTAAATGTTTCTTTTATGTAGATAGGCACTTTCCTTCTAGATCTGGGACATTTTCTGCTATGACTATATTGAAATTTTTTCTATGCCTTCGTCATGAAAGTGTGCTTTCTTCTTAGCTCAGATCTTGTCTTTTCATAGTGCCCCATGGATCTCACATGGCCCATTTGTACATTTTCATTGATTGGTCTTTGTCAGAAGCTAAACATTCAAATCTCTGTACTTTGTCTTCAAGCCATGGTATTGTGTTCTTCTTGTTATTAGTTCTATTAGCAAGAATAGAACTTTTTTTGTTAGAAAAGAAAGCACTTAATTGGGGACTTGCTTACAGTTTCAGAGGTTTAGTCCATTAATGTCATGTTGGGCAGCATGACAGCAGACAGACCTACATGGTACTGAAGAAGTTGAGAGTTCTACGTCTGGATCCACTGGTATCTACCTGCATGACATTACACAGGAGATGAGCTAGAGACATGAATAAGGCTGTCTGCCCCCCAAGAGTACACATAGTAGAGACTGGCCACATGTGGACGCATGCCTAAAGAAGGAAGGAAGCTCAGAAAGTTGGGGCCCCGACGGGAACCAGGACTTCCTGACAGCCATACTAGGCTATCTCCAGAACACAGCAAGCTCCTTTTCCAACTGGTGCATGCAGATTGTTGTTACTATGAGTGCCAGGGTGGATAACGGAGTGCCTGCTATTATTGAGTGAATAATGCTGTAGTGTAGTCTCTGTCCTCAGCCCAACTCTCTGTTGTCCGTTCTTGTCTCAACCACAAGATCTTCTTCCTCCTGAAAAGGAATGAGGCTGTATGGAAGGGACCTCAGTGTTCCTCAGCCTGGTGTTCTTATTTTAGGAAGCAGCTGAAGAGCTGGCTTAAGGCGTGGGTGTAACTCAGTGGTGGAGTGCTGGCCTAGTCCGTGTGGGGTAGACCAAAGGTCCTGAGGTTTTTCCTTTTGTTTCTTTTTTTTTTAATTATTTTATTTTATTTTTCTATTATCAGCTTGATACAGTACAAATTCTTATCCTAATAGTGAAATGTTTCACTGAAGCTTGCCCAGTGATTGAGTAAAACCAAAGTCTTTCCCTGGCATTTTTTTTATTGGACTTATTGAAATTTTTACTTCCAGTGTTTTAATATATGCTGCTGTGAGGACCAGCCTTCAGCAGCTCAGGAACTGAGGGGAAGCCATGGAGTTGGCAAACTAGTCATTCAATTTGACTTTTCTATCTGAGGGAGTAAAACGTAATTCTCTGTGGCTAGCAAAAAAGGGAAACACACACACACACACACACACACACACACACACACACACCTCTTTAGGGTGTGTCATCTCTCTCAAATCTCTGTTCCTTTTATTATCTCTATCCAGATGTATCCCTTCTGTGCATTCTTAATTTTTCCCTTACAGCTTATATACCCCAGCAAAATCCTTCAAGCAATATAAAAATTCCAATGTGGTTACATTCTATTTTTCAAGTGAGTGATTATAATACACACAGGTTTAAAAAAAAGCCAAACATGTTTCTCATTTCCCTTACATGATTAAACATTTTACTTATTATAGGTGAAAACAAATTATTTCCAAGAACCCACATATATTCATACCCAAGCAACTTGTTATACATTAACAGAGTATAAGCAAGCAAGGTGTTTTTCTCAGCCAGTTCTTTTACTGGCAGGCTGCATTTTGTGGTTACAAAGAAAGGATCAATCACTTTATTATTATTCTCAAAAGGTAATTTGTAAAATCTTAAAAGAATCACAAATCTAAACTTTTATATATGAAAAGCAATCAGTCAGCTCTATTTTTAAATCTTCAGGGTGCATACTCATTCATCACCAGCTTTTTTATATCAGGAAGAGAGCAGAAATGGGTACAAGAAATTAATCATCACCTTTGATCACCAACCCATCCGAGCAACAAAGGTAGGCCAGCCAGCAATAGCCAGGCTGCCACTATTCCTGTTCCCTGGCCTCAATGAGTCCCTTGTTCAACAATTAAAAGTGTGTCTTTCTAAGCTTTGAGTTCTTCTCCAAAATTTTCTACCTCAAAGGCATTAACAAAAGCACCTTAACTTAACCTTACTTATAATCTACATGTCTAAATTCTTTCTAAGAGTGGTAGTTGAATCATTAATCTGCTCTGGCAGCAATGTTTGGAACAAGTCAATCATTATTATTGTAAGTACCAGTAACACTGCCCATTGAGGGGCTGAACACCCCCTGAGAGTTTTCACACAACCCATAGATTGTGAGGGATCTGGTGACCATGAAAGCAACAATAATAGCACGAGATCCTCAGGACACAGGATCCTCTTTGCCTCTCCAAGGCTCACTCAGACGTGGCTTTGCCAACTGCCCAGCCATGTTCCATGAGTTCCAATGCTACCTCTTGGTCTCCTCACATGGCTCCTGATAAATATGTTTTTTCTTTAGTCTTTCCTTTTATTGAATTCCATTTTCATGTCCTATATGGACTCCCTTTTTTCATTTGGCTGTTATATTTCTTGACATTTATTCAGGAGTTTGTGTCCTTTTGATTTCTTTGAAACTATTTATGATTACTCTTTTGAATTTTTTGTCTGGAATTTCATCTAACTCATTCTCATTGCAGATATCACTGTGGAGTTGTTGATTTTTGAGGAAAAATTGCTACCTTGGTTTTTTATGTTTATTATATTTATGCATTGGGACTTGTACATCTGGGATTAGGGTTATTGATCAAATTTTTAATCATTTTTCTTCTTTCAGTGGACTTGTTTGTAATGTTCTGGAGAGCCTGAATTATAATTGGGTTGATGTGTCATTTTCCTCTCTAGACTGGTGTTCAGGACACCAGGATTAATCCCCAGTACTCTCCCGATGGTAGATTACTATCTATAAGAACAATCACTATCAATGGGTAGGTCCAATATGAAAATATAGAAATAGTAAAGAAAAAAATATATCACCCCCTTAAACATCGATAATTTTAGGGAATAGAGAGGGGTCTCTGACAGTACAATGTGCACTGATTTATTTACTAGTCACTGTGGGTGTGAGTGAAAAGGAAAAATGCAGAGTAAGATGAGTGATTAGATTGGATGAATAAAGTAAATACAGAGAAGAAAGCAAACAGAATATAAACTGTGTGTGCAATACATTGTGGCCAGATAAGGCAGATGGGCTAAAGGTAGACTGAAAAGAAAGAGGGAAATAAACATGAACGGATCGTGTAGAGTAGTTTTAACCCCCAGAAGATGAGACACAGTGGCCATGTCAGAGGAGTGGCAGGTGGCAATTGAAGTTTAAGGTGTCAGCCCACCAGGAGGAAACTCTCTGATGGGTCAATGTCATTTAAGCAAGGCTACAAGACCACAGACCCTGGAATGTCTTTTGCTTCTGCTGTGCCTTTACATATTTGTTGCAGCTGTCTTTCTCTGGTACCTGGCATGGTGCAAATGGGTGTGGGGAGATCCCCACTGCCTGTGATGTAGTGTTTTTATCTCATGAAAATTTCCCAATCTCCTGGGCATTTTTATCTGTGGATTGTCAAGATGATTCTTCCCTATGCTGTACTGTCTAATTGATAATGATAACCTATACAGAGTTTTGATGAATAAAAATAAATACAAGGATATGTTTCATATCTAAGGCCTATGAGTTCCACCTAGGAGCTGCTTTAGATCAAAGCTCAGGTTTATGATTAAGGAAAACAATTGAATTTTCCCCCAGGAGCCAAGCTGGCTCTAATCTTCTTAATATTGAAAAGATGCAGTCATGGTTTCAGTGTGCACCATTAGCTGAAACAAAGCTTCAAAATGATTTCAGGTTAAACTAGATAGATGCCTTGCTAGTGGTTTTCAAAATAAATAACCCTAGAAAAGCAATCCAGAGTTTACAAGGGCACATAGCTGAGTTGTCTGATTCATTAAGCTAGGGATTGTAAATACAAAACAGCCTGATCGTTAATTCCTTGCACCCATTCCTGACCTCAATTTTCTGATATGGGTGTATACCCTGAAGATTTAAAGTTACAACAACTGACTGTTTTTTATGTATAAAAGTTCTGGTTTGTGACTCCTTTAAAATTCCTTATAAGATTACCTCTCAAAATAGATAATAAAGTGACTGACTCTTTCTTTGTAACCGCAATTTGAAGCCTGTCAATTATGCTCCTTGCTTGCTCATGATCTATTACTCTGTGACAAGATACTTAGATCTATTGTATGTGGGTTGTCAGGATGACTCTGTTTTTAATCACATAAGGGAGATTAAAAGAAGAACATGTTTTTACCTATAATCATTCACTTAATAATGGAATGTAACCTCTTTGTGACTCTTGTATTACCTGAAAGAGTTTTGGGGGGATATATAAGCTGGAGAAAGACGTGAGAAGACAGAACAGCAAAGGAGAACAAAGAATAAGGAAGGAAACCATCAAGAGAGTGTGTGAGTATCTTTTTCCTAATCCTCTCAGATAGAAAAGTCCCTTTTGTGCCGGCGCTGTGGCTTTTCCTTTGAGCCCTGTGCTGTCTGGAGGCTGGTCCCCCAGGCAGTGATAACACAGAGAATCCACAAATCAGACCCAGTCTGTGTACTTTTGGAGAGTAAAATGAAAGAGTGAGGAGGAGGAGAATAAGAGGAAGAGGAGAAGGAGGAAGGGGAAGAAGGAGGGGCACAAGAACAGAATAGAACAGAGTTGGCCTATTTGCTACATTCAGTTTTGAGCTTCTACATCCCTTCCCAGGCTCTTAGAAGCCCACCTCATCCCTGGGCATTCTTTGTAAACTGAGTTTTCATCCACAAGGCATACTTGTGGGTGGTAATTTTTTCATCTTTGGGTCCTTCTTTGGGAAACTGCAATGCTCGTCCTGGCTGGGTCTTATAGTAATTTTGAATGCAATTGGCCCTATAATCTCATAGGGAGTGGCACTATTAGGAAGTATGGCTTTGTTGGAGTGGGTATAGGAGGAAGAGTGTCACTGTGGAGGTGGGCTTTGAGATTTCCTATGCTCAGGATACCACCCATTGTCTCAGTTGACTTCCTATTGCCTATAAGATATAGGACTCTCAGCTATTACCCCAGCACCACATCTGCCTGCACTCCACAATGCTCCCTGTCATAATGACAATAAAATGAACCTCTGAAACTGTAAGCAAGCCACCCCAATGAAATGTTATCATTATAAGAGTTGCTGTGGTCATGGTGTCTCTTCATGGCAATAGAAACCCTAAGTAAGACAGGCCTCTGAGAGTTATTTACAGGTAGAATCTAAGACCTGACCATACCTCTGAATAATTCTTCTGGAGTCTATTTGTGAATGCTGCCCCCCTCCCAGTATGATATTTCCCAATGTTTAGGGTACTGTTTCGGGCATGTATGAAGGTTCCTTACAGCCTCTGGCTCCCTGGGTTTCAGCTTGCTGAATGCTACACAATTCTAAGTCAAAGTTTTAGCTCCACAATCTAGCTGTGTTCTGCAAATAGTCCTATAACACTGGCCCTGAGCTTCCCAAGAGTGTGGTCTACAGACATCCCATGCTGTCAAGTCAACAATGCAACAGAGACCTTTTTAAAATGTGTCTGCTTCATTAAGTGCCAAGTGCTGAAGCTGAAGTACTGAAAACAAATACTTAGAAAGGAAGGGGTTTTTTCAGTATCTTCATTTGTAGGTGCTGTGACTGAACCAGGTTCAGCTCCCCTTTCTTATCTTTAAAGAGTGCGTTCCTGAAAGCACTATGCAGATGTTTTGAGCCTCTCTGGCTCTTTTTTAAAAGAATAATTTATTTATTTTTATTTTATGTGCATTTGTGTTTTGCCTGCATCTATGCCTATGTGAGGGTCCCCTGGAATTGGAGTTACAGACAGTTGTGAGCTGCCATGTGGGTGCTGGGAATTGAACCCAGGTCCTCTGGAAGAGAGCAGTCAGTGCTCTGAACCACTGAGCCATCTCTCCAGCCCCAGGTTTATTTATTTTTATGTGCATGAATGTTTTGTCTGCATGTATGCATGTGCATCATGTGTATGCCTAGTACCTACGCAGGTAATAAAAGGATGTCGAATCCTCTGGAACTGGAGTTACATGTGGTTCTGATCTACCATGTGGGCGTTGGGAATTGAACTTGGGTGATTTGCAAAAACAACAAATGTTCTTAACTACTGAGCCGCTCTGCAGCCCGAGAATCGTGTTCTGTACTGACAACTGCCGCTGCTAACGGTTCCCCACACAGGCTCTTCTGTTTTTGCAGTTCTGCCCTTTTTCTTCTGTCTTTCTGGGAAGACACTCCTGAGATTGGTGGGAGATGGTTTTGAGAAACCCAAGGGCTGGGCCGAGCACACCCAGCTTATTTCCTGTACCCTGCTCGCTCCTTTCACCGCACCTCCTCTTCTTCAGTTCCTTTTTAAGGTTTGATCCCTTCCCTGCCTTTAAATCCACTTCAAAACTTTGCCATTTGTTCTGCCGTAGATGCTCTTCTAGTTCAAAGCCTTGTTGTCTCCCATGCTGGAGGATGGGCAGAGAAAACAGCAGTCACGGTGCAAAGAGACATAAGAAAGAAGGCTGGAGGCTGACCAGGACTGATTTCTGGAGGGCATGGGGCAGACTCATAATCCTGACATCTTTCTGCATGTGGAGACTACATGAGGAATTCGCTGTAGCTGAAACATGACTTAGGCAATGTGTGACCTGAGTTTCAATAAGGTGCAGGTATTGATGCCTGCCATGACCACCTCGCAGGTCTCTGGTGTGACCAGGATAGTGGGACATCATGCCCAATGCCAGGTAATGAGTTGGCCTGGTGTCTGCTCCTGCTGGCTCCTTGGGCTGATGGCTACAGAGTTCACAGGATGAAGAGAAGCCATCTTATTGATCACTACCATTCTGATAATCAGAAATATCTTCACTTCTGAAATGATTTCAATGTGCTGTCTCAGAGACTATGACTCACCTCTTGAGTCTCCCATACTGTCTTAGGTGAGAAAATAGTTTATTTAGACTCAATAAATTAGAATGAGAAATGGGCTCAAAATGCCTGAGACCACAAAGGTAAGAAGAAATCCATTCTTTCAAGCCAAGGAATCGCTCCTGATGATGTCCAGTGGGGGAGAATTTGAAATTTCACACCATGAATTTACCCTGAGAGAAGAAGACCAGTAGGCAGGAAAAAAAAAAAAAAACAGGACTAAGGTATGGATGTTGGAATTCCTGGCCATTCCCCCAGCTACATGACCGGACAGGGTGCAGTTCAGTAGCTAAGTAAGGGGCCTTACATTCTACATAATCCATGTGCTGCGTGATCGTGTAATTTGTGCGCAGTGTGATCATGCAATCTATGTGCATGCATAGCTCTGTAAACCCATAAGCGCATGTGCAGGGGAATTCATAAGAAGCAGATCACAGACTCCTCCCCTCTCTTCTCTTCCCCCCTCTCTCTCCACACATGTCTTTTCAGCATGCCTGATCACACACTCTGTCCTGTCCCTCCCTCCTCCTAATAAAACTCTTATAGTGGGTTTTGTTGTACCTTGTGGCCTTTCTCGCATGGTAACAGCGCCACTTAATGAATAACACAGCGCTGCATTAAAACCAACAATGGATCTGGTCTCACAGACTTTCTGCCCACCCATGCTTGGATGGGCACCTCTATGTCTTAGCTCCTGACTGAATCTAATGATTGGGTCTTAAGAATCAAAGGTATAGCAATATATTTAATAGGGTGCTTTTTGTGTGAGGAGAAAGTTCATAGCTTCTGTTGGGCTTTCTGAGTGGGTAGCCCTCAGGATGGATTCAAGGTACTCCGGATTCTCCAGCCAGGTGGTGACATATCCCTTTAATCCCAGCACTCAGGAAGCAGAGGCAAGCAGATTTCTGTGAGTTCTAGGTCAGCTTGGTTACAAACAAGTTCCAGAACAGCCAGGGACTATGTGTGTGTGGTGGGGAATAGATCCTTCCACCCCAGCGTTGCTGTGGTGCCTCAAGAAAGAAAAAAAAGCCGGGCGGTGGTGGCGCACGCCTTTAATCCCAGCACTCGGGAGGCAGAGCCAGGCGGATCTCTGTGAGTTCGAGGCCAGCCTGGGCTACCAAGTGAGTTCCAGGAAAGGCGCAAAGCTACACAGAGAAACCCTGTCTCGAAAAACCAAAAAAAAAAAAAAAAAAAAAAAAAAACCACCAGATACAACTTCCTGCTTCTGGGGAAGGTGCCCTGCCTTCTCTCACAGTCGTCTCCAGCGGTCCTGGGAAGCTTTGCAAAGTAGCATGTGCTACCTCCGAACACAGGAATGGTGCCTGGTCCTGCCGCTGCTGCTCCTGCCTCTGATAATGGGACTTCAAGGTAGTTTCCACCAAGCCTGCCTGTGGTTGTGCAGTGAAGGCATGGCCAGCTGGGAAAGAGGAGATGGGCCAAAGCTCAACTCTGGAAATGGGTGGGCTCTTGGGCAGGACACTTCCATGCTGGCAGCAGGGCTCTGGGAAGGCTGGGGAGCATTCTTTAACCCCGGAAAATCAGGCCCCAATTCTTTTCATGAGGAGTCATGAGAAACAGGACGCAGGGAGATGGGGAAGTTAGGCCCTCGGTACTGTAACCCGTGGCTGTTGGTCTGTGACATTACAGAACATATTTTTAAGTCGGAGAAGCTCTCGGCTGAGGGGTGCTCCATTGTTTAGCTGCCGTGTTTTATGTTCAGAAGCGATGTGTCCCGTTAGGTGTTGGGAACTTCGTTTAGGTAAGGAGTCCTGCCCTGAGCTAAAACAAGAGGTAAATGACTGTGTCAGAGACAGCTCCGAATTTCAGTTCCATGGGTAAAAAGGAGTAAAATGAACAAGACCATAGAGCATTTAAAGACTGTGTTGGTGTGCAAGTCTTAGGTAGATGAGCTAGCCCTGTGTGGAGGAAAGTTGACTGATACTCACGCCATGCATCTGTGCCTGGCACTCGTGGCCCAGACTGGCTTTAAGTCTAGGGATGCACTGTCCGCGGGGCCCTTTGTAACTCTACCTACCACCATGGGCTGAATCAGCTCATGGCACAGTATTATGGCCATTGACACCGGAGCTGATATGAAGCATGGGTCCACTGTTGAGACCAAGCTGACTGGACTTAACTTTGTTGTTTGCCTAGAAAGAAGCACCCTTCTTAACTCTAGGCCTTTCTGTCTGGAATTCTGTACACCCTGAACTCATCCTGCCTCACCATGGGCTTCCATTTTCATGCATCTTCCTCCTGGAAATCCTGGGGCTCAGATTGTAGCTTATGACTTACTTGTTTCTATCTTCTTGAGTCAGCACCCTGCTGCTCAGACACAGTGCCGGGAGCATGGTATATACTCAGTAAACAGCTGTGAAATAAATGAATGAGTACCTTCAAAAGCTCCCTTTGGTCCAAATGTCCTTAACTTCGTGAGTGTTTGACTAGCTTCTTCTCTTCAGTAATATTTGTCTTCAGGGTACAGTTTGAGAAGCACTCTTTACAACTCTTCCTTCATCTGTCCTCGGGCTTCCCTAGGCTGTCCATTTCAAGGAGCTGATTCAGAGTGTCCTCTGCTCCTGAGTGGCATTTTGCTCTCTCCCTACAGGTAGAAGGGTACACTGGAAATGACATTATACTGGGAACTAGAAGAGCTCTTTTCTGTCTGGACTCCATCTTGTAGGGCTTTTTAAATTTTTTTCCTCTACTCTAAAATGGGCATGATATCATACTTTCTGTGTCTATGAGGAACTTCCAGTCAGACTCAGTTTTAAAATGTGAAGATGCACTGAGGTCACACTTGTAGCCTGAGGCAGATGGGAGCAGGGGATACACATAAATGAACTCTCAGGCCCCAAACTCTTGCCGGTACCTCAGACCTGAATTTCTGTTCTTCTTTTAAAAAAAAAAACAAAAAACTGTCTACTCTAGACTTTCCAGATCTGTGTTCAAAATTTGACTCACCATTTTTGTTCTGACTTTTTTTTAAATAGCTGTTTAGCGAGCCCCCAAAGCACTAGTGTCAAAAATAACAGCTACAACTGATTTCACTCATGAGTTGGAGGTGGGTTCCGCTAGGTACTTTTCATTTAAGGAGGCTCTCCTATTTGTAGTGGGACCATGGTGGAGTCTAGGGTCATCTGAAAGGCATTTTCATTCACATGGTTAGTGTCTAACTGTAGTGCCTCCTACAGTCAGTAAAAACAAACCAGCCAATGGTGCCTATTATTACTCACCTAGCTTTGCAAGTCACACCTCGGCATTCTGTTCACTAAGGCAGTCATGAAGGCCTATCCAGCTTCGAGAGGAGGGGACACAATAGTTATTGTTCTTTTGAGACAGGGTCTCTTGTAACCCAGGCCGGCCTCATGTTTGCTGTGTAGCTGAGAACAACCTTGAATTCCTAATCTTACTGCGTCTGCTTCCCAACTGTTGGGATTACAGATTTGAACCACCATACCTGGCCTCAAGGGGAAAGGACCAGAAACCCATTTACTGATGGGAGGGGTGATAAAAATAAAAATTTGTGGAATAGGGCTTCCAACAGTCAACCACTCTATCACTGAGCTATATCCTCAGCTCCAGCTTAAAATAAAGATCCCCATACCCAAGTGTGGTGGTGCATGCTGTTAATCTCAGCACTCGGGTGGTCCAGGCCAGCTTGGTACATAAAACAAGTTCCAGGATGACCAGGGCTATGTAATAGAAAGGTCCTGTCTTAAACAAGCAGGAACAAAAAAAACTAACTAAAAACAAAAGCCCTTCCATAGTTTCTGTCCTCCCCAACTTTTCTGTTCTTTCCTTGCTATCTGCCTTGATTAATAGCACGTCCATCTGTTCAGTTTCTCAAGCTAGAATTCTAGCAGTTATTCTCAGTCCTTTTCTTTGCTTCTCACAACCAGACACATGCTAGTCCATCTACCATTATCTTTCCTAAGTGGACCAAACGACCACTTTCTGGTGTTGACCAGCAGTAGCACTCACCAATCCTAATTGCTCTTTTGGGTCCATTCTCTGTACCTAGCTGATTTTGAATACTGCTATTTGTGTAAATTTTCTAAAATAGTTATGCTTATTTTGCCTTTTTTTTAATGTGAGATGCCTCAATAGCTGCTATGGCTAATGAGAGAGCTCAGATTTTGAGCATGAAGTCTATACATCCTCTTGCAGTCGCCACCTGCCCTCACCTAGCCTGAGTTCATCTCATTTTAAATGAATCCTGCCCCCATCATCTTTAAATGCTGGATGCTGTTATTAGTGAATTGGATCATTAGAGTTATGAAAAGCCACCCTAACTTTGGCCTCACCTTCTCAGAGCAGCCTGTATAGAGGACAAAGAAGGAGGAAGCTTTTGCTCTTTGCCTGCTGGCCCTCACTCTTGCTGGCAAGTCCATTTCTTCACTGATATTAGAGCCCACTTTTTCAGGATTCTTGTTGTGTGCTGAAGGCCAGTTGAGGAATTCACCCCCATGAACTGAGTAACTACTGGGTTCTTGGACACTCTGTCAGAAGACAGCCATTGTTGGACTAGCTGGTCTACAGCCTGTGAGCCACTCTAATAAATCATTCTATCAGTTCTGTGATTCTAGAGAACCTTGACTCGAACAACACATTTAAGCCATTTCAGTCCCTAAATCAAGCAAACAAAATAGAAACCTCTCTTCTCCTTCTATGTCTTTTCACACGTTTTGGCCTCATTCCCATTCACACTGTAATATCTTGAAAGGATGGCTGGTATCTGTTTTTCCTCTCGACATTCAGAATCCATGTCAAATCAGCCTACTAAACTCATTATATTCCCTGTCTCAGAAAAGATCGCCCTGGGTATTGTCACCAAGACCTAAATCTAGGCTCTTAATATCTATTGGCAAATTAGTTCCTAAATGGGTTTATATAGGCATGTTAAAGTTTGGTCTCATCAGAGAGCTCCAAGTGGCACCACACCAATGCCTTCAATACTCATCTCCATTTCTTCTTTAAGAATTTTGCTAAAAATACAAGATTTGTGGTTTTATTAATCAAAATTTTTTCTTTAGAACATTTTCTTTTATCTGAATAATGCCTTCGTATGAGATTATGACCCCCCATGTGTGTGTGCGTGTGCGTGTGCGTGTGCGTGTGTGTGCGTGTGCGTGTGCGTGTGCGTGTGCGTGTGTGTGTGTGTGTGTGTGTGTGTGTTTATGATTTAAGGGTCTCACCATGTAGCACAGGATGGCCTTGAACTCATGATTTTATTGAGTCAAACTTTCAAGTGCTGGGATACAGTCATTTGCTATCACAACAGATATAATTATGCTTTTCTGACAGACGGGTGACATGGATGGATAGAGGCAGGGTTATTTCTATCTCTATTATAAGCTACAGGAAAATACTGTTACTTTGTCTTAAGTATCTAGACACACCACCAACTGCTTTGTCATATTACATTAAAACCAACGGCCATCATTGCCTTTACTCTCTTGTCTCTTCTAAAAAATTAATCGTAGCCATTAAGAAAGTACAGCAAGACTTTAGCCACCCACAGACCACTTCCTTGTTTTTGCAAGCAGCCACACCCAGTGCCTAGGTCAGCCTTTTCAGAATTGTTACAAGCAGATGGTTGAGGAGGAAGATGCAACATCCTGTTCATGACTTCTCGCCACTCTCCACGTGGGAAGGGTCTAGGGCTCATTTTCCTCTGTCTTTGTATCACAAGATTTTCCATCTCCTGAGTGTACATATGGTTTGTCTGAGAGGCTGTCGTGGGTGACTTAAGTTAGTTCTTCATGAATGAGGGTGGGGAACTTTTGTCCCAATGCCTGAGGCACTTTTGGTTATCCCCCCAATAAGGAAATGCTACTAGTGTCTGGTGGGCAAAGACCAGGGTTACTCAGAACCTTAGATTCTTGGAATCACAGAACAGACTCCTCCTTTACTAAAAATGTGTGTCATTGGCCCCAAATATCAAAATATCAATAGTAAATCACTGACCAAAGCCACATATTAAAATCCCATGGATAGCCGGGCAGTGGTGGCGCACGCCTTTAATCCCAGCACTCGAGAGGCAGAGCCAGGCGGATCTCTGTGAGTTCAAGGCCAGCCTGGTCTCCAAAGTGAGTTCCAGGAAAGGCGCAAAGCTACACAGAGAAACCCTGTTTCGAAAAACCAAAAAAAAAAAAAAAATCCCATGGAAATAAGAATGAGAGCAAATGCGGAATGTATATCCAAAGACTTAAAATCCTGGACATGGTAGCACATGGCTATTATCCCAGCATTTGGGAGGCTAAGGCAAGAGAATCTGTCATTAAAGGTCATCTTTGACTACATAGTGAGTTTGAAGTCAACCTAGGTTACATGACACTTTATCTAAAAACAGCTAAGACAAAAAGCCCAGTGGGAATATTCTCTTATGCTCTCTTATGCTATGTGCTCTAATAGGCTGGGCACCTGCACGCATTGCTATCAAAGCCCAGAGGTATCAGGGCATGAAGTTGTACAGTATCTGAGTGAAATGATTCTGTGAGAGATACAGTAAAATATGGACTGGACCAATCAGAAGCAACTTGGAAACAAGGGTCTAGGTGCATCTGCATAGGTCAAAGGACAGGACAGTCAGTTTAAGCAAGCAGAGTGAAACCACCAACTACTCTACTCCGTGTGTAGAGAAAGTTTAATGTGGGACGAATGTCTCAGAGAGTAGAGAGCAATGATTGGGCAGGAAAATGAACAGATTTTATATGACAGGCAGCAGGGTGGGAGTCTCTAGGGGACTCTGTCTGTTTGAGTTACCTGGGAACTAGTTACACTTTGCTTACAGTAGTTTACTATTAGGGACAGAGAAGGGAAATAGTGCTTTCCTGACAGAGACCCAAATCACAAGGTGTCTGGGGGCATGCTGAGTTTAGGTCTCAGTTTACCTGGTAAGAGTTCTTCTGATCACCTGGGTTGGGCTCTGGTCATCTTCTTAGGATGTTATCGGTAGCACTGCCATTTTGGGGCCTGCTTTGTGACCTAACAGGTAAGTTCTCAACAAGTATTTGTTGAATGGATAGGTGGGCTGAGAGGATGAGTGAATCCTGAAATGAAGGGTTGAGTGAATTTGGGGACCTCTGGGGCTATAGAGGCTTTTATCTTTTGGTAGTTGAAGAGGAGGCTCTTGATGATGGTAGATACTTAACAATCCTCTTGCTATATAGTAGGAACATGGTAGGTGAGATGTTACAGTGGGCAGAAGGGATATTCCAGGGCATCATTTGTTTGTCTATGTGGATGGCAATACCTCTCAGGGAAAAGTCTATGAACCATGCAAACATATGCTTTTGAGCTTAAGCTAAATATCCCCCAGTTCTAGTTCCTCTTAGGCAGATTCCAAAATACCCACAAATCTGAAGTCACCCAGCATGAAAGTGATGTAAAGATTATGCTGTTGGACTGAAAACAAGCGGTCCCATTGCATGTGTTGAAATTACTATTTAATAAACCCTGTTGGTACATAGAGACACGGTTAGGGCACCTCCGAGGACATAAGGGATTGTCTTGATCAGGTTTTTGTCAGGTGATATAAGCTAGAGTTGTCCAGGAAGACAAACCTCAATTGAGGAAAATGCCTCCATCCATAGGCCATTTCTTAATTAATGATTGTTGTGGGTGGGCCAAGCCAATGAGGACAGGAGGCACAGAGTTGGATAAGAAAGCAGGCTGAGCAAGTCAGTAAGTAGCAATCCTCCATGGTTTCCGCTTGAGTTTCAGCCTCCAGCTTCCTACCTTGAGTTCCTGTTCTGACTTCCCTCAGTGATGGACTGTGACTTCAGAGTTGTAGGCTAAACTCTGCCTCCCAAGTTACTTTTGGTTATGGCACTTCATCACAGCAACAGAGAAATGACTAACTCGGGAACTCCAAACCTTCGATGACATTACTTTATAGTAATTCTGCCTTGAAACCAAACTTTCTCAGATAATACTTTATGAAAATTATCTGTGCTTTCTTACTTTCTAATGATTTGCTCTTATGAAAATGTAAATACCTATGCAAATGTAAGCCATTTTACAGGGAATTTTTAAAGATAATTTAATTTTTTTGTTTTATTTTATTACTATTAATATAATTAATTTTCTGTTTTTCTTTTGAGAGGCTCTTGCTATGTAGCCCAGGATAGCCTGAAGTCCACTATATAGCCAGGCTGGTCCCAAACTCCTGACCTTCCTGCCTCAGCCTCCCTAGTTCTGGGATTACAAGTCGCTGTACCTAGTTGGATTTTTTTATAGCAAAATTAAAACACTATCACAAAAAGAAGAATACTTTTACTGATTATCTTCCACCCTTCCGCTACCCCCTTTCTTTACCCATTCTCCTTCCTCACTCCACACCACCCACTCTGATCTTTTTGGTGTTGGTTAAACATGGCAGGTCCACTCCCCACCGCAGGCCTTTGCAGCAGACCTCCCTCTACCTGGGTCATTGTCACGGGAGATGTCGGTTAAGTTTCCTCTCCTTGAAGCCTTTGCTCAGATGCAACAAACTCCTCCCCTTATGCATGGCATCTCCCTGACCTAACTCTCCACCTGTATTCGTAACCCTGCTTTCTCTTTTTCCATAGCAATCATCACTGCCTAATATGCTGTATAACATATTCAGTTATTATATTTATTTTTTCATCTTATTGAAAATAGATTTTTTTCTCATATATTATATCCTGATTACAGTTTTCCATCCCTCTACTCCTCCCAGTTCCTCTCCACCACCCATTCTAACTGGATCCACTCCCTTTCTGTCTCTTGTTAGAAAACAAACAGGCTTCTAAGAGAAAATAATAAAATATAACAAAATAAAATATAATAAGATTAAAAGCTATCACGTTGAATTGGACAAGACAAAAACCATTAAAGGAAAAGAGCTCAGGAGAAGATACAAGAGTCAGAGATACACTTGTTCACATACTCAGGAATCTCATAAAAACACTAAACTGGAAAACACAATATATACACAGAGGAGTTGATGCAGACCCACACAGGCCCTGTGCATGCTGCCTCATCTCTCTGAGTTCATATGAGCTTTGATCATGTTGATTTTAAGGACCTTGTTTTCTTGGTGTCCTCCATCCTTTCTGGCTCTTACATTCTTTCTAACTCCTCTTCCATGGAGTTCCTTGAGGACTGAGCAGGAGGATTTGATCAAGATATCCCATTTAGGGCTGAGTATTCCAAGGTTCTCACTCTATATAATGTGTGGCTGTGGGTCACTGTATTTGTTCCCATCTCCTGCAGGAAGAAGCTTCTTTGATGATGGCTGAATAAGGCACTGGTCTATGAGTATAGCAGAACATCATTAGAAGTCATTTTATTGAAAAGGTGTTTTGCTTTGTTTTGTTTTGTTAGAACAATAGTATTTGGTTTTACTCAGAGTCCTTGGGCTATGTAATCTCTGGTTCTTGGTCACCCAAGGAGTGTCAGGTATGGGTTCCATCTCATAGAGTAGGCCTTAAGTCAAATCAGGTATTGGTTGGTTACTCCCACAAGCTTTGTGCTACCATTGCCCTAGCACATCTTGCAGGCAGGACACCATTGTAGATCAAGGGTTTGTGGCTGGATTGGTGTTCACTTTTCTCCTTTGGTAGCCTGCAGAGTACCTTCCTGTACCAAAGATGCTAGCACACAGGGGTGAAGGCTCTATTTAGGTACCAGTTTGACTTCTTCATGTTCAATGAGTTATGTAGGTATTGTTTTCAGCAATGGAGATTTGCTGTCAGTTTGTGGAAAGCAATTTATAGTCTTGACAACGGTCTGAGTTGTTTGGGAATTCCCATGAAATGTACTACTTTGACCAACAACTCAATTCAATGTAACTCAATCCTGGTACTGGAAGCTTCATTGGTGACAAGAGATGGCCATATGGGACTCTGTCTCCCTCATTATTTGGTGATTTCATTTAGATCACCTTCATATATATATGGAAGATTCTACTATATTAGGTTTCCATAATACCCCTCAAATTGCCCTTAATTTTAGGTGTCTTTCCCCATATTCCATCCCTCATGACCTCTTTCCCTCTCCCTCCTTACTTGGTCCTCCTGCACCAGCTGTACCATCCATCCATAACTATCTATTCTATTTCCATTTCCTAAGGAAATCTATCTGTATTCCCTACTTCCTTACTTGATACGTGACCTCTGTGGTTCTATGAATTATAGCTTGGTTATCATTGATTTAATAGCTAATATAAGTGAATTACATACATATTTGTCTTTCTGGGTCTGAGTTACCTCACTCAGGATGTTTTCTAGTTCTATCCATTTACCTGCAAAATTCATTATGTCATTTTTAAGCAGATAAATAATACTCCATTGTGTAAATGTACTACATTTTTAAAAAATCCATTCTTCTGTTGAAGGATATCTAGATGGTCTCTAATATGTGGTTATTATGAATAGAGCAGCAATGAACATGGTTGAGCAGGTGTCTCTGTAGTAGAATGAAGCATCCTTTAGATATATACCCAAGAATAGTGTCTTAGTTAGGGTTTTTATTGCTGTGAAGAGACACCATGACCATGGCAACTCTTATAAATGAAAACATTTAATTGGGGTGGCTTGCTTACAGTTTCAGAGGTTCAGTCCATTATCATCATGGTGGGGAGCATGGTGGCCTGTAGGCAGACATAGTACTAGAAAAGTAGCTGAGAGTCATACATCTTGCAGGCAACAGGAAGCTGACTGAGACACTGGGTGGTATCCTGAGCATAAGAAACCTCAAAGCCTGCCCCCACAGTGACATATTTTCTCTAACAAGACCATACCCACTCCAACAAAGGCACACCTCCTAATAGTGCCACTGCCTATGAGATTATGGGGGGCAATTTCATTCAAACTACCACAAGTGATATAGCAGATCTTAAGGTAGGTTCATTCCCATCTTCCTAAGGAACCACCATATTTACTTCCATAATGGCTGAACAAGTTTGCACTCCCACCAGCAATGGATGAGTGTTCCCTTTACTCCACATCCCTGACAGCATGAGCTGTCACTTGTGTTATCAATCTTATCTATTCCGACAGATGTAAGATAAAATCTCAAGGTAGTTTTGTTTTGCATTTTCTGATGACTAAGGATGTTGAACATTCCTTTAAGTGTTTCTCAGTCATTTGAGTTTTCTATGTTGAGAATTCTCAATTTAGAATTGGTCCCCTGTTTTTTTTAATTGTAGTATTGGTTTGGTTAAATCTAGTTTCTTGAGTTCTTCATACATTTTGAATATTAGTCCTCTACTGAATGTGGATTTGGTGAAACTCATTTCCCATTCTGTGCACTGCCACTTTGTCCAAGTGACAGTGTCTTTTGCTGTGCAGGAGCTTCTCAGTTTCATGAGGTCCTGTTAATTGTCGATCTTAGTGCATATGCTAACAGTGTTCAGTTCAGAACATCTTTCATTGTGCCAATGAGTTCAAAGCTATTCCCCACTTTCTCTTCTATCAGGTTCAGTGTATTTGGTTTTATGTTGAGGTCTTTCATCCATTTGGACTTGAGTTTTGCACAGAGTGATTAGTATGGATCTCCTTGCCACCTTCTACATGTCTACATCAAGTTTGACCAGGACCATTTGTAGAAAAAGTTGTCTTTTTTCCCTGTGTGTATATGTCTGGCTTCTTTATAAAAAAAAAATCAGGTGTCCATAGATATGTGGATTTATGTCTGGGTCTTCAGTTCAATTCCATCGATCTACAATATCTGTTTTTGTGTCGATACTATGTTGTTTTTAGCCTTGTAATACAACATGAAATCGGGATTAGTGGTAATTCCCACAGAGCTTTTATTGATTCAGGATTGTTTTAGCTATCCTGGTTTTTTTTTTTTTTTTTTTTTTTTTGTGTGTGTGTGTGTGTGTGTGTGTGTGTGTGGTTTCCATATGAAGGTGAGAATTGTCTCTTCAAGATCTGTGTTGGAATTTTGGTGAGGATTGCATTGAATCTATAGATGGCTTCTGGCATGATGGCCATTTTTACTCTGATCATCCTACAGATCCATTAGAAAGGGAGATCTTTCCATCTTCTGATATCTTCTTCAGTTTCTTTCCTCAGTGACTTGAGGTTTTATCATACAGGTCTTTCACTTGCTTTGTTAGAGTTAACACACTTTATATTAGTTGGTGCTATTGTGAAAGGTGCTATTTCCCTGATCTGTTTCTCAGTCTGTTTGTCATTTGTATATAGAAAGATGCCTTAAGTTAATGTTTCTATTGCTGTGAAGGGACACCATGACCATGACAACTCTTATAAAGGAAAACATTTAATGGGGTGGCTCACTTACAGTTCAGAGGTTTAGTCCCTTACCATCATGGTGGGAAGCAAGGCAGCATTCAGGCAGAGATGGTACTGGAGATGGAGCTGAGATTCCTACATCTTGATTTGCAGGCAACAGGAAGAGGTCTGTCTCACTGGGTGTGGCTTGAGCATATATGAGACCTCAAAACCTGTTTCCTCCAACAAGACCACAACCACTCCAACAAATATACACCTCCTAAGAGTACCACTTCCTTTGGGGGCCACTTTCTTTCAAACCACCCCAGAGGGCTACTGATTTTTGTGAGTTAATTTTGTATCCAGCTACTTTGCTGAAAGTGTTTATCAGCTGTATGAGTTCCCAGGGGCAATTTTTATGGTCACTTTTTTATACTGTCATATCATCTGCAAATAAAGATACTTGGACTTCTTCCTTTCCAGTTTATATCCCCTTGATCTCCTTCAATTGTCTTATTGCTCTGGCTAAGACTTCAACCACTATATTGAATAGGTATCAAGAAAACAGACAACCTTGTCTTGTTCCTGATTTTAATGGAAATGCTTTGAGTTTCTCTATGTTTAATTTGATGCTGGCTATAGGCTTGTAAACTGCCTTTACTATGTTGAGGTATGCCCCTTGTTTCCCTAATCTCTCCAGGACTTTTATCATAAAGAGCTATTGAATTTTGTCAAAGGCCTTTCTGTATCTAATGAGATGATAATTTGGTTTTTCTTTCAATTTATTCATGTGGTAGATTGTATTTAGTTATATATGTATATTGACTATCCCTGAATCTCTGGGCTGCAGCCCAATTGATCGTGGTCAATGATATTTTTGATGTTTCTTGGATTCAGTTTGCAAGTATTTTTGCATCTATGTTCATAAGGGAAACTAGTCAATATTCCCTTTCTTTGTTGAGTCTTTATATGGTTTGAGTATCAGAGTAACTGTGACCTCATATAAATGAATTGGGCAATGTTCCTTCTGTTTTTATTTTGTGGAATAATTTGAAAAGTAATGGCATTCACTCTTTTTTGAAAGTCTGATGGAATTCTGAGCTAAAACTATCTGGCCATGGCCTTTTTTGATTGAGAGACTTTTAACAACTGCTTCTATTTCACTAGGTCTGTTTAAATTGTTTATTTTGATTAGCTTTGTTGAGTGGGATGTATCAAAAAATTATCTGTTTATTTTAGATTTTCCAATTTGGTGGGAGTACAGGTTTTTTAAAGTATATTCTTATGATTCTATGGATTCCTCAATGTCTGTTGTTATGTCCCCCCTTTTTGTTTCTGATATGGTTAATCTGGACATTCACTCTCTGCCTGTTGGTTAATTTAGATAAGGGTTTGTTGATTTTCTCAAAGTAGCAACTTCTTATTTCATTGATTCTTTGTATTGTTCTCTTTGTTTCTATTTTATTAATTTCAGCCCTGAGTTTGATTATTTCTTACCCTTTGCTCTTCTTTGGTGTGGTTACTTATTTTTGCTCTAAAGTTTTCAGGTGTTCTGTTACATTACTAGTATGAGATTGCTCCAAATTTTTCATGTAGGCCCTTAGTGCTACAGACTTGCCTCTTAGAACTGCTCTAATTGTATTCCATAAGTTTGGGTGTGCTGTGTATTCATTTTCATTCAATTATAGAAATTCTTTAATTTCTTTCTTAATTTCTGTCTTGGTCTATTTTTTATTCAGTTGTGAGTTGTTCAGTTCCATGTGTTTGTAAGCTTTCTGCTGTTTCTGTTTTTTGTTGATATCCAGCTTTAATCCATGGTAGTCAGAGAGGACGCAAGGAGTTATTTCAATTTTTTTCTATCTTTGAGGCTTGTTTTGTGTCTGAGTATGTGGTCAATTTGGGAGAAAGCTCCATGAGGTGCAGAGAAGAAGGTATATTCTTTTGTGCTTGGTTGAAATGTTCTGTAAATATCTGTTAGGTCCATTTGGTTTATACATCAATTAGCTCCAACATTTTCTGTTTAGTTTTTGTCTGGATGACCTGTCTATTGGTGAGAGTGAGGTATTGAAGTCTCCCACTATCAGTGCATAAGAGTCAGTATGTGATTTAAACTATAGTAATGTTTCTTTTAAAAATGTGGGTACCCTTGTGATTGGGGCATAGATGTTAAGAATTGCGATGTCCTTTTGGTGGCTGTCCTTTGATGAGTATGTAGTGTCCTTCCCTATCTTTTCTGATAAGTTTGGGGTTTAATCTATTTTATTAGATTTCAAAATGGCAATACCAGCTTGCTCCTTTAGTCTATTTGCTTGAAATATCTGTCTCCGACTCTTTAACTTGATTTGATGCCTAGCCTTGATATTAAAGTGTGTTTGTTGGATGCAGCAGAAGGATGGATCCTGGTTTTTTGTTTTGTTTTGTTTTTTTGTACCCTTTCTCTTAATTTGTGGGTTTTTTTTTAATTGGAGAATTGAGACCATTGATATTGAGAGATGTCAATGAGCAATGTTTGTTGGTTCCCATTATTTTGTTGTTATTGCTGTTGTTGGTGGTGGTGGTGGTAGTCGTGGTGGTGGTGGTGTGGGTGGGTGGGTGTGGGTTCCCTTCTTTTGACTTTGTTTATCTGGGATTATTTATTCCCTGTGTTTTCTTAGAGGTTCCAACTAAAATGGTTTTATCATGGAGTATCTTATAGTATATATATATGTATATATATATATATATACACACACATATACTATCTTATAGTGTACATATATATACACACATACAAATATACATGTATGTGTATATATATATATATATATATATATATATATATATATATATGTATGTGTGTATAGTAATTGAAAGTTTTGCTGGGTGTACTAGTCAGGAATGGCATATGTGGTCTCTTAGAGTCTGCAACTCATCTGTCCAGACTCTTCTATCTTATAAAGTCTCCATTGAGTAGTCAGGTGTAATTCTAATATGTCTGCCTTTACAATTTACTTGGCCTTTTGCCCCTTGCAGATTTTAATATTCTTTTTTTGTTCTGTACATTTAGCATTTTGATTATCATGTGCAGGGGGTGGGGCTTTCTTTTCTGGTCCAGTCTATTTGGTATTCAGTGTACTTCTTATACTTTGATAGGCATTTCTTTCTTTAGGTTAGGGAAATTTTCCTCTATGATTTCATTGAAAATATTTTTCTGAAATATAAAAATATTTCATAGGCCTTTGACCTATGTTTCTTCTCCCACCTCTACTCCTATTATTCCTAGAAATGGTCTTTTCATAGTGTTCCAGATTTCTTGGTTGTTTTGTACAAGGAGATTTTAGATTTAATATTTTCTTTGAATGGTGTATCCACTTATGTCTTTGATATCTGAGATTCTCTCTGTCTCTAATTGTCCACTGGTGAAGTTTGCCTCTGTGGTTCCTGTTCGAGTTCCTAAATGTTTCATTTCCTGATTTCCTACAGTTTGGCTTGATTCTATTTCTACTTTCAGGTCTTAAATGGTTTGATTCATTTTCTTCCACTCTTCATTTGTGTTTATGTAGATTTCTTCAAGGGACTTGTTCATTTCCTCTTTAAGGAATTTTACCACATTCATAAAGGCTGCTAAAGGACTTTTCCTTGTGCCACAGTGTCTGCTGTCAGAGGGTTGCTGGGCTCTACTGGAGCCATATTGTCATGCTTATCATCAGTTGTGTTTTTAAAATGGTATCTAGGCATCTGAGATTTGGAAGATTGTAGCTCTAGGTGTTGGTATCTGGCCTTGTCTTTGTTGGTGGCTATTTCGTTCCTTGGTTTCTTTTCTTCTCTGGATTTTAGGATAGTGTGGTGGCTGTTGCCTTGTAGGAAATTCTTCTGGTGCCCTGATAGGTGTGGCCACTGAGGGTTCCAGCTAAAATGTTTTTATGGGTATTGGAGCTGACACTTAGAGTATGGGCTGGCAGGGCTGAGGGTATCCACAAAATGAGGGAAGCAGATCTAGAGATGAGGCTGGGGGATTAAATCTGGAAGAGTAGAAGGAGAGATGAAGATCTTCAGTCAGCCTACCTGCTTCTCTGGCAGGAATATTTATTTCTTATTGTTAGCTCAAGGGCCTCTTATGTTTAACTCACCGACATATTCCCACCTCCTCATATAGCACCTAATACATGATTCTCAATGAGCATTCTCTTTTAAACATCTTCTAACTCACATTAGTGGCCAATGCTTCAAAGAGCTTTTCCCAGCTTTCCCCCATGTAGATGTAACCAACCATCTTATTAAATAAGAAACACAGAACCAATGTAAAAGAGAAAGCCGAGAGGTCAGAGCTCAGAGCTAAAATCTCACCCTTCCTCCTGTGGTGGTCCTAGCTTCCCCGAAAGAGAGCTACTTCCTGTGTGTAGGTCTTTTCATAGTATTTTTGTTCTGCCTTCTCATTGGTTGTAAACCCAAACATGTGACTGCCTCATCACTGTCTGTATGTACAGCCCTCTAGGTCTTAAAGGTGTATGTCTCCAATGCTGGCTGTATCCCTGAACACACAGAGATCTATGGTATTAAAGGCATGTGCCACCACTGTCATGCTCTTTCTATGGCTCTAATAGCTCTGACCCCTGGGGAATTTTATTTATTAACATACAATCAAAATCACATTTCAGTACAATTAGAATACCACCACACCCCCATCCCCTATTCTATATTCCATATCGTGGCTTATTCCCACACCACCTTGTCCTTGTCTTTACTGTAGTAAAAAGATATTATATGTTAACTTTTTTTTAAGACAGAGTCTTTTGTATCCCAAGCTGGCCTCAAGTTTACTATGAAGACAAGAGGACCTTGACCTTGTGATCCTCTTGCCTGTATCTCCTGATGGCTAGGATTACAGAAAAGCACTCTACCAACTAAGCTACGCCCTCAGGTCAGGCTGATTTGTGTTTGTGTTCAGCTTACACTTGTGTATTAATTCTGTTAGAGTGTAATTATATAATATGCTTATTGAATACAACTGAATAAATAGGAAACAGGCCCACAGAGGGAGATGACTTGGAAACAATTTATTTAAAACTCTGGGGGCTGGGCCTATGAACAAGAAAGTAACAGGATCGATCAGCTTAGTGTCCTTTGTCTTTTAGTATGACAGCAAAAATTTGGGATTATAATCAATATATTCTGCTCCACCCTGCCCTACCCCTGTTTCTCAGTTTCTAACTTCTTCCTTTTCTACCAGCTCAAGCAAAAGCTGGGCCGTTGGACAGCACTGCTTTCTCCAGGATGGGTCTCACTCTGACTTTCATTGGCAGATGATTCACCACTAGAGAAAAATGCTCCAACTGGCAGCAACATAACCCTGAACGTCCTCAAGAAAGATCTTGGATCCTACACACGTCTCACCTGGCTTCACACTACCAAACAGAAGATTATAGAATATGAATATAATGATACAGAAACTATCTACGATTCTGTATTTAAGGGCAGGGTCAAACTTGACCATACAAGTGGTGAACTTCATATCTCTAATGTTCGGAAAGAAGACAAAGGTCTCTACTACATGAGAGTGTTCAGTGAAACTGAGAAAGAGTACACGATAACCCTGAATGTATTTGGTGAGTTTTGGAGTCAAGGAACAAGTGACTATTCAGGGACCTTGCTGGTCTACTGGGAGTTGGGGAGGGAGTTGGACAGGGAGAAGAGACCATCAGGACATATTTAATTAATTTTCCCCAGAGACACATCTAATTGTGAGTGAGTCTGACCCAGCAGATAGCAAAGCTGATAACTGTCACCCATTTAAAGTCCTTCTGAAGTAAGTGAGTCTAAGATTTAAAGAGAAATTGTTTTAGTTTTCCGTTCCTAAGACAAAATCATCAGATAAAAAGTTCAGACAAGGTAAAGTTGATTTGGGCTTCAGAGACTGTATAATCCATGGTCCATTGGCTCCATCACTATGGAACTCTGGGAGGCAGAGCATCATGGCAGGGGAGCAGGAGGGGCAATGGAGCAGAGCTGTTCACCTAGTACCACTGTGAATGAGGTACTAGGATGAAGGGCCAAGCACACGATATATCCTTCAAAGACATGTTCCTAGTGATTCACTTTCTCAATTAGGTCACTCCTTCCACTTTCTACCATTTCCCAACAGCCCATTCAATTATTAGTCCATCAGTAAATCAATCAATTGATGAGATCATAACTTTTTGAACCAATCACTTTCCACAAGTAGTGCCTACTAATGACCAAACCTTCAATGTGAGTCCCCTTTGAGGAACCACAAACAGGGAGAAACAGACCTTACCAGACTAAAAACAAAAAAGACTATTTCTTCTCTAGTTCCTTCATTCCATCCTGTAAGCAACCTAAATTAGTTTTTGAAGGTACCTTAATTCTTTCTGAACTTGAACTGCATTGGACTTATAGAAAAAAGATAGTAAAAATATAAGTTGAGACAGTTCTCTAGGAGAGTTCTATCAGATTGAGTATGTCAAAAAACCTCTACTTACAGCTTCAGCCTAACCAGCTCATATAGAAATAAGACTAGGGCATTATCTTTGGAGCCAGACAGACCTAGGTTCAAAGCTCCAATTCAATGAAATAACTATGTACAGAAAGACAAACACTCCACATTCTCACTCATTTGTGGAAGCCAAGAGGGTTGATTTCATAGTCACTAGGGGGAAGTTGGATAACGAAAACCAACATAAAGTTAATTAGAAGGAGTTCTCTCTGGGGTTCCATAGCACAGTCCTTCAAAATAGCTGGGAAAGAACATCTCAAATATTCCCAATGCAAAGAAATGATAAATATTTGAGGAGGCAAATCTTAATTTTCTTGAAGTAATTATTACATGTGTATATTTAAATATCACATAGTATCCCACAAATACATACAGTTATTATGTGTCCATTAATACTTTAAAACCCTCCTGGTCAGTTACTCAGCAGCTGTGGCACCATGGTGTAAGATATTAATATCTCTTTGTCCATATTAGGTAAGGTTCTTTGGAGGGAAGTGACAGAAGCCAACTTTTTGTACCTTTACCAAAAAAGGAGAAGTTGTTCTAAGGAACTCTGCAGAGCAATTCAAGGGAGTGCCAAAGAGCTAATAAGAAGGCCTGAGAAGTGGAAGACTGAGAACAGGGCCAGTTCAGTCCCAAGCTTCAGGAATCTACATACAAATCTGGCCATTAATATGACTTAACTATCAGTGCTTGGCTTAGTGACTAATCAGAAACTCATAAAGAAAAATCCAATTATTTATGGTTTGCCTAGATTGTTTAATGTCTTTTGCTATGTGACCTTCCATCTAAATATTTAATAAACTCATTAACTCTGCTTCGTTATGGTTCATTATGGAATTCTTTTCTTAGGTCACCAAGGCTCCAGCTTTACCCAAATGAAGGTTCCCAAAGGGATAGGAAACTCCTTAGGTGGCTGTATTGTGGTGTCTCCCTACTGTACTGGCAGAACGAGGAACAAAGAAGTCTATGAGGCCAAGAATGAGTAGAAACCCTACCTCTTTTCTCTTTCAAGACGGCTGTGCTTAAAACATTTTCCTTGGCCCAGAATTAAATACAAGTGGTTTCAGAAACAACCCAAAGTCTAGGTTCCATTTTCCTCAGGAAAAGACCAATTAGTCTATTTTGCAGTTAAATGTATGTGTTCTAGCCTTTGTCTCCTAGCTTTTTACAATTTCTAAGACGGCCACAGGCACAAGGTGTGTTTGGGGTGAGAGATAAGTAAACAGCCACCAGTGGCCTGAAGAGTTCACCTTCCCTTTGGGGATTTCTGCTCAGGTAAAGCTGGATCCGTGACTACCCCACAGAAAATAACTCGTGGTGAGCAGGAATGAAGCAAACTTAATGAGTTTCTTAGGTACTTAGAAAGTCATATAGAAAATGACATTATATCATCTGGGCAAACTAAACAAATCCATTTTTCTTTATGAGCTTCTGATTCACAACTGGGACAAAGATGGCAGGTTTGTTTATAGATCTAAGCCTCCTGTAATGACTGTGAAGGGCTTTGCTGTGTGCAGGTTGAGGCCCTTCAGGATTCTCCCTGAATCTGAACTCCAGGTTCAGAGTGGCCCCCACTGGTGCTGGTTGTGGGCTTTTGTTAGATAACAGGCCCTGAGTATCTCAGATAGTTAGGAAACAGTCAGAAGCCAGCTGATCTCCCCTTTGGCACTTGGCTCACAGATGACCATCACGGCCACTTTATTCCTAATGGCATGTAATGAACTCTGGCTCCCTCTTCTGGATCTACCTTAGCATCACCACCAAAAGGTAGCCTCTTGAAGACAAAGTTGCTCCCTGGCTCTATCTGTAGGAGTCTCTTGGTCATAACCACCTTGAATGGCAATCATGGCTCCTCCCAGTTTGCCTTTGTCGTTTGTTGACCAAATCCTTACATCGCGAATGCCCCCAAAATGCATAGGCTGATTGTCTCATAACAAACTGTTTTTCAGATCCTGTGTCCAAGCCGTCCATAAGTTTTGAGAGGACTGAAGATTCGGCTGAGTCTTGTCATTTGAAGCTATCATGTAATGCAGAGGGACAGAATGTTACCTACACTTGGTATGACAACACGAGGCCCCTCCCCAAAGAGGGTCAAGGGTATGTGCTTGACCTCATCATCACTCCCCAGAACTGGTCTGCATCATACACCTGCCAAGTCAGCAACCCTGTAAACAGCAAAAACGACACAAAATACTTCACTTCGTTTTGTAAAGGTAAGAATTACCTTTCAGGGAGCTGAAGTGGACACATGATGACTGATTTCCTTCGAATGAAGAAAGATATGGGGTTCCTACTCTGCCTTCTGACAGAGAATGTGGTGGAGAGTCTCAAAGGTGCCATTGGAATTTCAGAGACCTGGCTTCTACCTGGCTCTACAGTCATGTACCACCCAGCTCATCTTGTCTTTCCTAAAAGCTGAGTCCTGGGTGATTGTAGGACAGCCTGAGACATCAGAACAATTATGGAAAGTAGGAAAGTGGGAGAGTAGTCCGGGCAAAGAAATAAGGAAAAGTAGATGAGTGAGAGAGAGGCTGGTGAGTAGAAGCAAGGAAGAGACTGCACCAGTATTATGCTCCTTGGTAAAGGTAGGAAGGCAAAGTCTAGGCTTCAGATTTCAGATTTCTCTGGGTTGCCTAGAAACGTCCATTCACATAGAGTCACGCCCCTTTAATTCAGACCTACCAGGTGCCACAGAAGTCCTAGGTTTTAGAGTTAGTCACACCTCAAGCCACTCCTGAGATAGTCTCTGTATTAGTTATTTTTATCGTTGGTATAATAAAATACCATACGAAAACAACTTAAGGGAGGAAGGGTAAGAATTCAGCCCATCATGACAGGGAAGGCGTGGCGACAGACATGTAAGATAGCGGTTCGTGTTGTGTCCACAGTCAGGGCAGAGAGATGAGTGCTGGTACTCGGTGGCCTTCTTCCTTTCCCATCTTCCATTCCCCAGCTTATGGGATGCTGCTGTCCCCATTCAGTGCAGATCTTTCCTCCTCAGTTGAATATCTCCAGAAACATCCTTAACAGACACTCACATATGTGCATCTCCTGGTGAGTCCGCACCTCACCAAGCTGACCACGGAGTTTAGCTATCATAGTCACTTAGTAACTAGCTGGGTGGCTTAGTTTCTCCCAGCTAAGTTTCTCTTAAATGTAAATCAAAAATAGTTACAACGCTACAAGGAATAAATAAATGATACATGTAACCTATCTAATGTTGATCCTGGCAAAATAGTCACAAATGGTAAACAGTAATGAATTAATGGTAAATTAGTGACATCTAAGTTAGGTTTGGTTCCTCTAACTCTGGAGACAACTGGACTTGGGGGAACCCCGTAATGAATTTGTTTACAGTCTCCAGAATTCTCTAGCCATCCCATTCTCCATATTTAAAAGTGCCGTCCTTCTGCCCTGATAATGCACATTTTTCTTCAGACCATCTCATACCTGTGGTTACAATGCTTTTCTGTGACCCATGGCATGTTCCCGACACTCTCCATTTGGGAACAGGTAATTTCAATACTAGCTGTTGAAAGTGGAGCATGTTGGCTCGTCTAATCCCAGCACTGGGGAGACTGAAGCAGGAGGATAAAATTTGTTTGGTACCAGTGTATTCTTCATGGTGAGACCCTGTATCGATGCCAACAATAAAAATGGAGTCACTTGAACTAATCCTTCCCAAAGCAACTAAAGCCAAGGGGTTATGGAGAAATTACTATGCACAATTAGGGGACACTGTCTTCTGACAGCAGCCCCTACCTGGATTCTATTTGAGATATTTATTTCAGATGTAAGTATATTTTACCTCAAGACTGAGGTGTACCAGGTCTCAGGGAGCTATTCAGAAGAGGAGGCAGAAAGATTATAAGAACCAGTGGGGATGGAAGACACCAAGGAAACAGTGCCTTCCAGACAGAACAGGATGGATGTACAAAATGAACTCATAGAGACCATGGCAGCATGTACAGGGCCTGCACAGGTCCAAGCCAGACGAGGTCCCAGCACTGAGAGAGAGAAGTGGACATGAGCCCCCGATGCCTTACTGAATATACAAACCACACTAGACAGCAGGCCCATGCCCAGCAGTAGATGGCCAACACAAAATGAATTCAATGGTATTTGGGGCAATAGTTTTTACTCATCTCATAATGGTTTGTTTGGGCATTTTTTTACCTTTATATATTATGGTTTCTGATGTTATGTGTCTGCATGTGTATGTGTTTCTCATCTTTTTCTTTGTCTTTTTT
The DNA here is from genome assembly GCF_049852395.1 of Peromyscus maniculatus bairdii. Lineage (NCBI taxonomy): Eukaryota > Metazoa > Chordata > Mammalia > Rodentia > Cricetidae > Peromyscus > Peromyscus maniculatus. Next base: position 81,040,152 of record NC_134862.1, read on the forward strand.
TCTGTTTGTTTTATTCTGGTTTGTTTGTTTGTTTGTTTGTTTGTTTGTTTGCTAAAGAGACAGAAAATGAAAGTGTGGGGTTGGATGAGTGAGGAGGTGAGGAAGATCTGGAGGAGAGGAAAGAGAGAAAACTACGATCAGAATATATTGTATGAAAAAAAATACTTTCTCAACTAAAAAAAGACTGAGGTATAAAAACAAAGTGTAGGGAAATGTAGAAACGTAATCATCTTAGCAGGAATAAAGGTATTCTAATAAAGAGATAATGTTACCTTCCATTTGGATTAGACCATTAAAGCAATGGACACTGTAGTGGCTTGAACTGGAATGGTACCCACAGGCTCATATATTTGAAAGGTTGCTCATTAGGGAGTGGGACTCCTTGACAGGGATTAGGAGGTGTGGCCTTGTTGTAGTAGGTATAGCCTTATTGGAGGAAGCATGTCACTGGGAGTGGGCTTTGGGGTTTCAAATGCTCAAGCCAGGCCCACGATCTTTTTCTGAGACAGATATAGACCTCTTAGCTCCTTCTCCAGCACCATGTCTGCCTTCATGCCACCAGGCTTCCTGCTGGGCTGATAATGGACCAAACCTCTGAAACTGTAAGCAAGTCCCAGTTAAAATGTTTTCCTTTATAAGAGTTGCCATTGACATGATGTCTCTTCACTGAAATAGAACACTGACTAAAACAGACCCCCCCCCAAAAAAAAATTAGAATTTCTCCAGGATCTGATAATAAAACAAACGGGGGCTATAAAGCCAGGCACCAGCCAGAGGAAGGATTTGTCTCCAGGGAAGAGATTTCACACAGTTATGACAAATTGTCAGAACACCTTGTAGGAGAGATTAAAACCAGGACAATGACATATGGAACCAACTTTGACTAAGACAGCAAATGTATGCACACCTCTTGCCTTCTATTCAAACCTGAACTTCATGTTAAAACCTGAATGTGGACATTGTAGTGGGGAATGTTATTGGACCTATTTCTCCCTCTTCCCAATGTAGTTTTAATACACCCCCTTTATGTTTTTACTGTTGTTTTGTCTCTTGAATTGGATTGTTAAAGATGAGTGGCTGAGCCTAGGTTCTTAGGGTTACCAGGGCCCAGATTCTGGCCATAGCAACTTCCATCGTATCCTCTCACCAGAGACCCTGGGTCCTGGAGACACTGCTGTTCTGGGTTTTTCAGGGCTTGGTCTTAGCTCCTTTGCCTCTGCTTCTGCACATAGGCCTAGATGTTCTTGTTCTCACCTCAGCTGACTGGTCATGTCTCTTCATCCTCTCGTAACGTGCTCTCGCTACAGAGCCAACGTAATAGACGTGGGGTTATGAGAGCACAATCAGGCTGGCCATTTTCCTATCAATACAACATTCTGAGACCTGCAAAAAGCAAGAGCTGTGATCCTGTCCCTTTAAAAGTGGGAGTGACCACAGAGAAAATAAAACCACCTCCCCCCTTTGAGAAAGGCTAAACCAATCTTGACATTCTTTTACCAGTTGAAATTTCCTAGAAAGTGTTCCAATTACTCACTGTTGTCATTCATTCCCTTTCCTATGCTCACACTTCTCTTCCATTCATTGAGATCTGTCTTCCTTTCTTTCCTGTCCCCTCCCCCCACCTTCCTCCTCCTTAGTACAAATGATTATTGAGGTAGGGAAACAAGGAGATGTGGTCCCTCTGTCCCTACAGTCAGCAGTACACATTTTCAAGACCGTCTGTCTATACCTGGCATGGCCTTATCTTGTTGCCCTGCTGTGTATGGGATTGGTTCTTTCCTAGTCCTACAGGTAAGTCAAGGTAAATGTCCACTACAGGATTCAGCCAAGCCAATGATATTTAAGGAATTTCCAAAGTCTTTACATCTAAAGAGGTTGAGTTTTTGCAAGGAGAAGATTGCCCTAGGCAGCTGGGATTAGGTTCAGGGAGGAACCCCTATGCCCGGTCTTCCTCTCCCTTCTCAACACAGTGATCAAGGTCTAAGTAGGTTTTTCTTCTTTCAGCCAAATCCTCTGGAGTACTTAGGACCACTTGGCTGGTGGTCATGGTACCCATCATTTATGCCTTCCTGCTGACCTGAGATGAACTCTTCTCACTCAAGAATGAAACTACGAGGCCACAAGACTCTGCCTTTATCACCAGCAGTACTCCTAACCAGGAAAGCAGCTCTGACTCTATGGGACAGAAGAAATTGTGTTGTTGAACATTTGTGAGGATTTGCATTTTCTTACCATCCCAGTGTTAAGTCCAGGGCTTTGTGCATGCTACAAAAGTTCTGTGCCTCTGACCCATGTGTCCATCCCTTTACAAAGATTTTATAATAACCTTTTAAAAATTGTGGTTAATATCTAATTTTATATACCCTATTTGTTTTCCAACATTCATTAAAGATAGATTTTTTCACCGAAATATATAACTACATTATGTTAATGTTGTTGGTTTTTTCTTTCTTTTTTTAATCAATTCTTTTCTTGTACAATATATCTTAATTACAGTTTCCCCTCCCTCTAATTCTCCCAGTTCATCACTACTTCTAAGAAGTAACAACAAAATAAAACAAAATATAATATAATAAGCTAAAACAAAAACCATCACATTGAAGTTGGACAAGGCAACCCCCAAAAAGGAAAAGAGCCCCGAGCTCACACACAAGGATCAGAGACCCTTGCCAGGTGGTGGTGGCACACACCTTTAATCCCAGCATGTGGGAGGCAGAGGTAGGCAGATCTCTGTGAGTTCGAGACCAGCCTGGGCTACAGAGTGAGTTCCAGGAAAGGTGCTAAAGCTACATACACAGAGACCCTGTCTCAGAAAAAAAAAAAAAAAATGAACCAGAGATCCACTCATTCACACACTCAGGAGTCCCATTAAAAATGCTAAACTAAAGCTATAATGCATATGCAAAGGACCTGATAAAGACCTGCTCTTGGCAACATCCTGGGTTGTTTGTGGATTTCCATTTAACCTTTTTGGCCAACAACTCAATTGGTTGTAACCCAGACCAGGTACTGGAATCTTCATTTGAAGACAAGAGATGGCCAATTGGGACTCCATCTTACTAATTATTTGGAGACTTCATTGTGGTGGTATTGTGTTCCACAAAATATTGTGCACCCTAATAAACTTATCTGGGGTCAGAGAACAGAACAGCCACTAGATACAGAGGCTAGAAAATGGTGGTATTCACGCCTTTAATCCTAGCATTCCAGAGGCAAAAATCCATCTGGACCTCTGAGTTCAAGGCTACACTGGAAACAGCCAGGCATGGTGACACACGCCTTTAATCCCAGAAAGTGAGCCTTTAATCCCAGGAAGTGAGGGCAGAAAGCAGAAAGGTATATAAGGCATGAAGACCAGAAACTAGAAGCTTTTAGCTGGTTAAGCTTTTAGGCCTTGGAGCAGCACAGTTCAGCTGAGATCCATTTGGATGAGGACTCAGAGGCTTCCAGTCTGAGGAAACAGGATCAGCTGAAAAAATGGCGAGATGAGGTGGCTGTGGCTTGTTCTGCTTTTCTGATCTTCCAGCATTCACCCCAATAACTAGCCTCAGGTTTGATTTTATTAATAAGACTCTTTAAGATTCATGCTACACTTCATTAGGATTGTCTTCATTTAGCTTTTTATACCACTCCTTAAATGTACCTCAATTCTATCAGATTCTCCCCACATTCTCTTTCTCAACCCTATTTCCCCTACACCTCCTTACCTGATCCTCCTGTTCCCATCCCCTATCCCCCATTCCATCCATAAAATTTATTCCATTTCCCCCTTCCAGGGGAATCTATGTGTCTCCCCAGGCCTTTCCTCTATACCTAACTTCTCTGGGTCTTTGGATTGTAACTTGGGTATCATTTTTAATGACTAATATCCACATATAAACAAATACATACCATATTTATCTTCCTGGGTCTGGGTTACCTCACTCAGGCTGATTTTTTCTAGTTCCATCCATTTGCTTGCAAATTTAATGATGTCATTAAATTTGTCACTTTTAACAGATGACTAATATTCCATTGTATAAATGTACCACATTTTCTTTGTCCATTCTTAAGTTGAGGGACATCTAGTTTGCACCCAATTTATGGCTATTATGAATAGAGTAGCAATGAACATGGTTTTGAGCAAGTGTTCTTGTGATAGGAAGACATGAACTTTGAGTATATGCCCAAGAATGGTATAGCTGGATCTTGAGGTAGACCAGTTCCCATCTTCACGAGGAACAGTCATATTGATTTCCATAGTGGCTGTATAAGTTTGCACTCCCACCAACAATGGAGGAATGTTACCCTTATTCCACATCCTTGCCAGCAAGAGCTGACTTGTGTTATTGATCTTAGCCATTCTGATAGGTATAAGATGGAATTTCAAATTACTTTTGATTTGCATTTCCCTGATGACTAAGGATGTTGAACAATTCTTTAAGTCATTCTCAGACATTTGAGTTTTCTATACTGAAAATTCTCTGTTTAGATCTGCACCCCATTTTAATTGGACTATTTGGATTTTTGATATTTAGTTTCTTGAGGTCTTTATATATTTTGAGTATTAGTCCTCTATCAGATGTAGAGTTGATGAAAATATTTTCCCATTCTGTAGGCTGCTGCTTTGTCCAAATGATCGTGTCCTTTGCCTTATAGAAGCTTTTCAGTTCCTGGAGCTTATGCAGGGACACTTGGCTCAGTCTGGGAGGAAGGGACTGGACCTGCCTGGACTGAGTCTACCAGGTTGATTGCAGTCCTCGGGGGAGGATTTGCTCTGGAGGAGGTGGGAATGGGGGGTATGCTGGGGGTTAGGGGAGGGGGTGGGAGGGGGGAGAATAAGGGAACCCGTGGCTGATATGTAGAACTGAATGGTATTGTAAAATAAAATAAAATAAAATAAAATAAAATAAAATAAAATAAAATAAAATAAAATAAAATAAAATAAAATAAAAAAGAAGCTTTTCAGTTTCATGAAGTCCCATTTATTAATTGTTGATAATAGTCCCTGCACTATCAATGTTGAGTTTAAGAACTCTTCTCTTGGCCAATGAGTTCAAGACTATTCTCCACTTTCTCTTCTAGCATTCAATGTATCTAGTTTTATATTGAGGTCTTTGATCCTTTTGGAGTTTTGTGCAGCGTGATAAGTATAGATCTCCTTGCATTCTTCTACATGCAAACATCCAGTTTGACCAGAACCATTTATTGAAGAAGTTGTCTTTTTTCCCCTAGTGTGTATTTCTGGCTGCTTTAACAAAAATCAGGAGTTCATAGGTGTGTTGATGTCTGGGTCTTCAGTTTGACTCCATTTATTCATATCTGGTTTTGTACCAAAACCATGCAGTTTTTAGTTTTGCAGTACTTGAAATTGGAGGTGGTGAGACCTCCCACAGTGCTTTTATTTTTTCAGGATTGTTTAAGCTATCCTGTTGGAGTTTTGTGTGTGTGTGTTTCCATATGAAGCTGAAAATTGTCATTTCAAGATCTTTAAAGAATTGTGTTGGAATTTTGATGAGGATTGCATTGAATCTGTAGATGGCTTCTGAAAGGATGGCCATTTTTACTATAGTAATCCTACCAATACATGAGCATGGTATATCTTTCCATCTTCTGATATCTTCTTTGATTTCTTTCTTCAATGACTTAAAGTTTGTTTGTTTTTTATCATACAAATGTTTCTCTTGCTTGGTTAAGAGTTAAGACAGATACTTTATATTATTTGATGCTATTGTTAAAGGAGCTATTTCCCAGATCTCTTTATCAGTCCATTTATCATTTGTATATAGGAGGGCTACTGATTTTTGTGAGTTAATTTCATATCCAGCTACTTTGCTGAAAGTGTTTATCAGCTATAAGAGTTCCCTGGTAGAATTTTTAGGGTCACTTATGTATACAATCATATCATCTGCAAATAGATATACTTTTACTTCTTTCCAATTTGTATCCCCTTGATCACCTTCAGTTGTCTTAATTGCTCTGGCTAAGACTTCATGCACTATATTGAATAGGTATGGAGATAGTGGACAAGCTTATCTTGTTCCTGATTTTAGTGGAAATGCTTTGAGTTTCTCTATATTTAATTTGGTGTTGGCTATAGGCTTGCTGTAAACTGCTTTTATTTTATTTAGGTATATCCCTTGTATCCCTAATTTCTCCAAGACTTTTATCATGAAGGGGTACTGGATTTTGACAAAGGCCTTTCTACATCTAATGAGATGATCATGTGATTTTTTTCTTTCAGATTGTTTATATGGTGAACTGTGTCTATTGATTTTCATATACTGAAACCTTACACCTCTGGGATGAAGTCTACATCATCATGGTTGATGATATTTTTAATATTTTCTTAGATTAGGTTTGCAAGTATTTTATTGAGTATTTTTGCATTTATGTTCATTATGGAAATTGGTCTGTAATTCTCTTTCTTTTGGGGGTCTTTATGTAGTTTGAGTATCAGGGTGACTATGGCCTAATGAAAAAAATTGAGCAATGTTCCTTCTGTTCTTATTTTGTGGAATAATTTGAAGAGGAGTATTGGCATTAACTCTGCTTTGAAAGTCTGGTAGAATTGTGCACTAAAACCATCTGGCCATGACTTTTTTCTGGTTGGGATACTTCTAATGACTGCCTCTATTTCACTAGGTCTGTTGAAATTGTTTATCTTATCTTGATTTAATTTTGGTAAGTGATACATATTGAGACAATTATCCTTTTCTGAGACTATATATCAAAAAAAACAACAACATATAATTCAATTAAAAGATGGAGTACAAATCTAAATGGTGAATTCTCAGTAGAGGAAATTCAAATAGCTGAGAAACATGTGGAGAAATGTTAGCTATCAGGGAAAAACACTACTTTGAGATTCCATCTTACACCTGTCAGAAATGGCTAAGATCAATAACATGTATCAGTATATACTTGTGAGTATGTAGAATTGGGGAAACACTCATCCATTGCCAGTGGGAGTGCAAACTTGTACAGCTACTGTGGAAATCAATATGGCAGTTTCTCAGAATGTTGGGAATTGATCTTCCTCAAGATCAAGCTGTACCGCTCAATATGTACCCTTTGATATATACCCAAGAAAATCTGCATCCTATCACAGGGACATCTGCTGAACAATGCTTACTGCTGCTCTGTTTGTTATGGCCGGAGACGGGAGGCAGACTAGATGTTCCTCAACAGAACAGTAGATAGGAGAAATGTGGTCCATTTGCACAGTGGAGTGTTACTTGGGTGTTGAAGAGAATGACACTGTGAAGTTTGCAGACAAAAGGATGGAACTGGAGAAGGTCATCCTAAGTGAGGTAAACCAGACCCAAAAAGATAAATATTATATGTGTGTGTTTGCATCTATATGGACATTGGCCATTGCATAGGTGATAGCCAAGCTGCAGTCTATAGACCCAAAGGGGTTGAATGTGGAGGAGGGCTCTAGAGAGGGACGTATGGATCTCCCTGTAAGGGGAAAAGGGAATGTATTTTATGGATGGACTAGGGTTGGTAGGGACAGGAATGGGAGGGGGTCAAGTGGAGAGGATGATGGGAGATAGGGTTGAGGGAGATAAGTTGGGGAGGGTTGGATGGAATTGACAGGTATTTGAGGGATGGTGTGGAAGCCTAGTGCAGTGCAAACTTCCTAAAGTCTCAACTGGCCAACTCCTGTCACCAAATGGGGCTTCCAGTACTGGGACTGGGTTGATTTCAATTTAGCTTTTGGCCAACGGGGTCCAATGGAAATCCCCACACAACCTAGGCTATTGCTAAGACAATGGGTTTCACAATCTGATAACAGTGCCCATTGTGGAGGTGAATACCCACACAGTTCAATGAACATGGAGAAGTCAGACTGATACCTACATGGAAATTTCACCCTTGCATTCTGGTATATTTCATGCAGGAAGCTACTCTGCAGGCTATCAAAAATGAATGCCAACCCAGCCACAAAACTTTTGACCTATGATCAGTCCTTCCTGTAAGTATGCTGGTGGTACAGAACTTGTGGGAATATCCAACCAATGTCTGATTTGACTTAAGGCCCACCCCATGACATGAAGCACATGCCTGACACTGATTAAGTGACCAGGGGCCAGAGACTTGATGGCCCAGAGACCTGGGGTAAAACAAAATACTACTGTTTTTTTTTAAGTCTCAATAAATGACTCCTAATAATAGTCCACTATACTCATAGATAGGTGCCTTACCCAGCCATCATTAGATAGGTTTCTTCTGGCAGCCGACAGGGACAGATGAAGAGACCCACAGCCAGATACTACACACAGAGAAAGACTAAATGGGATGTTGCCATCAAATCCCTCCCCTCTAAGTTCAGGGAACCCCATGGAAGAGGTATAAAAGTATAAAAGAGCCAGAGGGGATGGAGGACACCAGAGGAACAAGGCTCTCTGAATCAACCAAGCAAGGCTAGTATGAACTTACAGAGACTGAAGCAGCAAGCAAAGAGCCTACACAGGTCTTCAGAAGATTCTCTGCATATTCATTATAGTTTAGTATTTTCATGGAATTCCTGAGTGGATGAATGAGTGGGTCTCCTATTCCTGTGCCTGCTCTTGGGGCTCTTTTCTTTCTGTTGGGTTGCCTTGTCCAGCCTTGATGTGATAGTTTTTATTTTATCTTATATTTTATTTTGTCATGTTTGATTGTTATCTCTTAGGAGCCTCTTCTTTTCTAATGGGACAGAGAGGGAGTGGATCTGGAAAGGAAGGGAAGTAGAGAGAAACTGGAAGGAGTAGAGAGAGGAAAAACTATAGTGAGGATATATTGTATGAGAAAAGAATGTATTTTCAACAAAAGGAAAAAAATTAAAAAGAAAGGAAAATTATCCATTTATTTTAGGTTTTCCAATTTGGTGAAATGTGGGCTTTTAAAATATGTCCTTATGATTTCCTCAGTGTCTGTTATGTTCCTTTTTTTCATTTCTGATTTTGTTAATTTAGATATTCTCTCTTGCCTTTTAGCTAGTTTGGATAAGGGTTTGTCTATCTTATTGGTTTTCTCAAAGAACCAATTCTTTGTTTCATTGATTTTTTTGTATTGTTCTCTTGTTTATATTTTATTGATTTCTCCCCTAAGTTTGATTATTTATTGCCATTTACTCCTTTCAGTGTGATTTCTTCTTTTTGGTCTAGAGCTTTCAGTGTGAGATCTTTCCAGTTTCTTCATGTAGTCACTTAGTACTAGGAACTTGTCTCTTAGAACCACCTTCATTATATCCCATAAGTTTGGATATGTGTTCTTTCTCCTCCAATTCTAGAAAGTCTTTAATTTCTTTCTTAATTTCTGTCTTGGTCTATTTTTCATTCAATTTTGAGTTGTTCAGTTTCCATGAGTTGGTAATCTTTCTGTTGTTGTTGATATCCAGCTTTGGTCCATGGTAGTCAGAGAGGATGCATGGAATTATTTCAATTTTCTTCTATCTTTTGAGGCTTGCTTTGTGTCTGAGTATGTGGTCAGTTTTGGAGAAAGTTCCATGAGGTGCAGAGAAGGAGGTATATTCTTTTTGTGCTTGGTTTAAATGTTCTGTAAATATCTCTTAGGTCCATTTGGTTTTTAGATCAATTAGCTCCAGCATTTCTCTGTTTAGTTTTTGTCTGGATGAACTGTCTATTGGTGAGACTGGGTTACTGAAGTTTCCCACTATCACTATGTGAGAATCAATCTGTGATTTAAGCTGTAGTACTGTTTATTTTATGAACTTGGGTGCCTTTATGTTTGAGGCATAGATGTTAAGAATTGCAATGTTCTCTCAGGGGATTTTTTTCTTTGATGAATATGTAGTGTCCTGCCATATCTCTTCTGAAGTCTATTTTGTTAGATATAAAAATGACTACACAGGCTGCTTCTTAGGTCAATTTGCATGGAATATCTTTTTCCAACCCTTTACCCTGATGTTAAGGTGTACTTCTTGGATGCAGAAGAAGGATGTTTTGCACCCATTCTGTTAGTCCATATCTTTTTATTGGGGAATTGAGACCATTGGTGTTAAGAGATATCATTGAACAGTGTTTGTTGATTCCTATTATTTTGTTGGTGGTGGTGGTGGTAGTGGTGATGTGTGTGTATGTTCCTTTTTTCATTTTGCTGGTCTGAGATTATTTATTCTCTGTGTTTTCATGGTTGTAGTTAACCTCCTTAGGTTGGAGTTTTCCTTCTAGCATCTTCTGTAGGTCTGGATTTGTGGAAATTATTATTTAAATTTGGCTTTATCATGGAATATCTTATTTTCTCCATCTATGGTAACTGAAATCTTTGCAGAGTGCAGTAGTCTAGGATGGCATCTGTGGTCTCTTAGAGTCTGCAACACATCTTCCAGCCCCTTCTGGCTTTTAGAGTCTCCATTGAGAAGTCAGGTATAATTCTAATCGGTCTCCCTCTATATGTTACTTGGTCTCTTTTCTTTGCAGATTTTAATATTATTTCTTTGTTCTCTACATTTAGTCTTTTGATTATTATGTGCTGAGGGGACTTTCTTTGCTGGTCTAATCCATTTGGTGTTTTGTATGATTCTTGTACTTTGATAGGTATCTCCTTCTTTAGATTAGGGAAGTTTTCTCCAATGATTTTGTTGAAAATATTTCCTGGGCCTTTGAGCTAGATTTCTTCTTCATCTATCTATTATTCTTGGTCTTGGTCTTGGTCTTTTCACAGATTCACGGATTTCTTGAATATTTTGTGCCAGGAGTTTTTTAGATTTAACATTTTCTTTGGCCAATGTATCCATTTCTTCTATCACACCTCTAATGCCTGAGATTCTCTCTTCCATCTCTTGTATTTTGTTGGTGAAGTTTGCCTCTGTAGTTTCTGTTCAAATTTCTAAATTTTTCATTTCCAGAATTCTCTTAGTTTGGGTTTCCTTTATTGACTCTATTTCCATTTTCAGGTCTTGAACAAATTTATTCATTTCCTCTCACTGTTTGTGTTTTCCTTAATTTCCTTAAGGGATTTATTTGTTTCCTCTTTATGAACCTCTATCATCTTCATACAGGCTGTTTTAAGGTCTTTTTCTTGTGCCTAGCTATGTTGGAATACTCAGGGCCTGCTCTGGTAGGGTTGCTGGGCTCTAGTGGAGGCATATTACCCTGGCTGTTATTGACTGTGTTTTGATGCTGATGTCTAGGCATCCAGGATTGGAATGATTATAGATCTCAGGGCTGATTTCAGTTTTTTCTTTGTTGGGTGGGTGCTTTGTTCCCTGGTTTCCATTTCCTCTCTGGATTTTAGGAGAGTGTAATAGCTGTGTGTTGTCTGGTAGGAAATTTTCTGTAGACCTGAAAGGTGTGACCTCTTGGAGTTCCATGTAAAATGTGTTCCTGCTTATTGAGAGTTGGCTTTTAGGCAAGGGGATAACTAAGGATCTGGAGCTTGGGGGGGGCAGTCACAAGAAGGAGGAGAACAGACTGTTCAATCAGGATCTTCTTATTTAGTGTCCTGTGGAATGGGGGTGTGCAATGAAGAGAGGTCACCCAGAAGGTCTGCTATAGCACTGGGATGAGACTGGGGAATTGGATCTGGAGGAACAGAAGGAGAAGGGAAGATCTGTAGCAGCTTACCTGCTTCTCTGGCAGGAGTGGCCTTTGGTGCTCCCAGGGGCTGCCTGCTGGAATTGGGGCTGTGATTAAGCAATAAGTGAGGGGAGAGAAGGGCAGAGCAGAGGGAGCCACAGAATATGGGGGGGATGCATAGAGAGAATGCTGCAGCAGGTGTTCTGATGCAGAGCTAGGCATGAGACTGGGGGACTGGATTTGGAGGAGAGGAGGGAGCGGTGAAAGTCTTGAGTTAGCTTACCCCTTTCTGTGCTCAGCTGGTATGTTAGCAAGGAATGCCTGCTGGTGTTGGAGCCTGGAATCATGGGGTGAATTGGGGGAAGGAAGTTTGGAGAAGTTCTTTGTGATCCATTAGGGATGGAGTCAGAGAGAAAAAGGAGAGAGACCACAGCAGGTGTTCTTCTACGGAGCTGGGGATGAGATTCTGCTTTTGGGGGTTTTTTAAAGTTAATTTATTTTTATTTTGTGTGAGGGTTAACTAGGTCTTGGTATATGCTAGGCAGGTGCTCTACTGCTGGGATGATATGCCTGCTCCCACAAATATTTTCTTATCTGTTTAAATAAATATTTGATATCCTCAAAGCAGAATTTTGCTGTTGTTCCAAATGTTTCATAAGTACTGGTTCCATGCATTTGGACAAAGTAGGAAACACACAATGCAGAGAGAGATCTTGGCACCATGAGTAAGTGCATCTGAAACGTCAGTTGTGCTACCTCTAACATCCATGCCATGCCAGGGGTTCCAGCTCTTCCAAGGCTCCTTCCTTCCCACCAAGTTCCAGCAGTGGTTTGAACAGAGCCCCTTTAGGTCTCCTGTGAATAGAAGTAAGTCTTGTTTCCTAAGAACTGAGCATGAGCTTTATCACAAGGCTTTGCCCCAAGCCTTTCATGGGGACCTGAGTGCTCAGTTCTCCTTTCATCATTTGTCTCTGTTGAAGCAGCAACTCAAATACTAGCTTTGTCATTAGATACAGTAAAACCGTCAAACCGACCTGGTATCCTCAGCAAGGTCTTCCATTACAAGCAGACAGAAGCTGCTTAGTAACTCCTAGGATTTATTCTTTACGCTCCCTCTTCTAAATCTCCTCATGGGCCTGGAACTCAGAGGTCACTAAAGGATGCTGTCTTCCTGTAGGACACTTCCCACCACAGACCACCTTCTGCTTACCTAGATCAGTCTCCTCCACCTCTCCTTTTACTGGCTACAAAACAATAAACAAACCAACAAATAAATAAGTAAGTAAAGCCCTTCCCTTCTCCACATATCATGTTGACAGAGCCTATGTGACTTGTTCACCAAACTGTTTGCTTTTTTCCTTTGGTCATCAGAAAAATTGTCTTTTTCCTTTGTATCAGCTACAGTCACGTGATTGCTTCTATCAACAGAAAATATGGAACTGATGTGGCAGTCTGGGAAGCAAAATGACATAATGCAAGGAGCTTGGGTTTGAACTACTGATGGTTGGAGAGCAGCTACTTTGTCTGCATTATAAATGCATGCAAGAAAGTTTGGACTTTGCCTGGTACCAGAAGTTGGCCTGTGCTCACTAAGACAACTACTCTTTCTCCCTCAGTTCAGCCTATGGTCCCATTCCAACCTCAGATCTTAGCAGACTGCCTCCTCCAATTGGGCTATCTTAGCCTCCTTAAGGCAGCAGACTGCCTGCTCCAATTGGGCTATCTCAGCCTCCCTTCGGGAAGTAGCACCCTTTTCTGGCCCCCAGTTTTCCTGATGGGAGAGGGGAATGGAATGAAAAGGTACACTTTGGCAAAACAGTAATGAGAAAAGAAATGTCTCTTTATGTCACAAATGAGCATGCTCCTCAGATGCTCAGGTATGCCTCTCCAGGAACCACATTACTACCCATTCTGATAACTTGGAAATATGAGGCAAATCCCATCTTAGATGGTCCAGGTCATAAGCACCAGATACGGAATTTCTGCTATACCACAAGCATAAAAAAGGGAGCCCCTTGTTTAAAATGCAGGAAAAGGATATCATTTAAAGTCTAAATTATGAAATGTTTCCTTTTCATCTGCAGTTTCTCTTTCCATCTCGGACATTTTTACATTCACTTTTTAATATTGCTATCAATAAAACACTAAATTTTAAATCACTATCATAAATTTTACTATGCATATCATAAAGTCGGTTTTAAATGCAAATAGAACATTTCATTTATATGTGAAATCATTGAAATTACCCAGCTCATATTTTGTAGTTCATATATGCATTTGTGTTTTACAATAAATGCCAGAGTCCAGCTCCAGATGAGGGCAGGGTCTGAAGACGGGTAGATGCAAGAGCAGCAACGGGAAGAATCACACACAGGATACTTCTCAGTTTTGTTTTAGGAGAGAAGGACAAAGTGGAAGCGCATCTCAGTATGGCTTGTCCTGCTCTAATGGGAGCCATCCTCAGCAGGACAGGTTCCAGCAGAGGACATAAGGAGTTGGTGAGGGAAGGAAGTAAGCCATGCCATGGTAGTTGGGAGAATCTTGCAGCCTGTCTGACTAGCAGCCAGAATGTTTCTTTATTTATACAGAATTTAGTAAGCAGGGATGCATTCATGATGTTCCAAAACATAGCATATCATTTTTGGTTTTGGACATGTGTTTCATTTTCTCTGGCTCATCTTTTAGTCATCATTAATAAACTATGACAGAACAGAGTTATCATTTCCAGTCATTTTCCCTCAAGTTTTGACATCATTCTTACTCATTAACCCAAAACCCAATTTTTAAGAATCTAGAGGTCTATGACAGCCTATTCTCAGGCTGGTAGCTCTGGTTGCTTCAAGGATGCTAAACCAAAACAAAATCTTCAAGTCACCCCAGGCATTTTGCCATGTCCCAAGCACTGTATTATTAACTCTTAATGGTCAGAGTACCCAAGAAAAAAATCCTCAGGCTAAAGCTGCTGCAGTTATTATTCAAATTCTGGCATAATACAATGTTTATATTTTATATCTTTATAGAATTTATATGTCTAATCCTGGCACTCTGTTCTTCTTTGGTCATATGTCACCATAGTGGCTCTGCATGAGCTAACTTTTCTAAGAGAGGGAGGTCCCGACATCTCATTCTTTTAGCATCTTTTTACATCATTCTTTGCCCAACAGTATAAGTCTCTATGTAGGGCAGAGTAACTTCAGTTAATCTAACTGTGTTGCTGTATATGCCATGTAATTATCTGAATGTATAGTGGGAAGAGACTTGCAATCTGATCTATGGCCAACTCCTCTAGCCAACTGAATCTTGTTGACCTTTTTGAGTTTACTTTATTTTGATTATCTTGTCCCCAAGTAAGTACAGGGACAGATGTTTCAAGAATGTCTCATAGTCTCATGAAGAGACTTCTAGCTTCTCTATGTGTCATAACTTCCAAGGTATAAGGAAGACCTTCAAGTAGATAAGGATATCTCCCTAAAAGTGGGGGACATAGTATGTTCAGGACTATCCTGGGGAAGCTTCGAAGCAGCCTTTCTGGGAGAAGGCATAAATGATTCATAAGAAATTTGCCATGAATCCAGTATCCCCAAATTGTACAAATATTAAAAGTGCCCCAAGTATGTAACAGGTAGAGATGAAAACCAAAGGTGACATGGCAGCCATCATGCAACTCAGCTTTGCTGGATCTTTATCAAAAAGCTGTGCTGGTTCCATAACTTCTGCCATTCCATTCAGATATGGCTGTGCCAAATAATAAGGTAAATGCTAACCAAAAACATTGCACATTATCCTCCAATGCTCCCTAAAAGCCAATGGTTTCTCAAATGGAGTTGCTTTGACCTCACTCGAGTTTAAAAGCACTCCCTTATATTGTGAGTCTACTAGAATGCTGTGTTCACAGGGCATCGTGAGGACTGTATAATGTGAATGAGGCAACATCTTCCATGTATGTCCTCCTCTCACATACATGCTCCACCACTCTAATGGATTTGGCTTAAAAAATACAAATTGAAAGATGGAATGGTTGAGAATTTGCAGATAGTGACAACAGAACATTATTAACTCACATGTCAGTATTACTCTGAACATTAGGCCCCATGTGACATGCTTATAGGCCCCTTTTGCATACCAATGTATGCACCTTGTGGACACATGGATATTGTCCCCCTTAGCAACTGACAAATTGATACAGCCAAGAATCGCCTGAAAAAGAGTCGCAGTTGAGTAACTATCTTTATCAGGCTGGCCTATGGACTTGTTTGTGAGAGACTATCTTTATTGATAATTCATGTAGGAGGGCCCATCCCACTGTGGCAGCACCATTCCTAGGGCAGGAGTTCTAGGTCATATAAGGAGCTATCTGAGCATGAGCTGGAGTGAACCAGTGAGCCAGCCAGCAAGCTGTGCTCCTCCGTGGTTTCTGTCTCTAGTTTCCTGCCTTGAGTTCCTACCCTGCTCTCAACGATGGACTGTAATCTGTAAGATGAAATAAACCCTTTCCTCCCCTAAGTTGCTTTGGGTCAGAGTGTCTTATCACAGAAACAGAGATGAAACTAGAGTAGAAATCTACTACGTGTTGTTGTTTGACTTTCTTTTGGGACCACCAGCTCACAACTAATGATACAGAGACTTCTTATTAATTATAAAAGCTTGGCCTTTAGCTTAGGCTTATCCCCAACTAGTTCTTATAACTTAAATTAACCTGCTTCTATTCATCTATGTTCTGCCACATGGCTTTTTTTTTTTAACCTCTCCTCCATTCTGTATGTTCAACTTGGTTGGTGAATTGTAGATGTAACCAACCGTCTTATTAAATAAGAAACACAGAACCAATGTAAAAGAGAAAGCCGAGAGGTCAGAGCTCAGAGCTAAAATCTCACCCTTCCTCCTGCGGTGGTCCTAGCTCTCCAAAAGAGACCTATTTCTTTTCATAGTCTTTTGTTCTGCCTTCTCATTGGTTGTAAACCCAAACACGTGACTGCCTCATAACAGTCTGTATGTACAGCCCTCCAGGTCTTAAAGGCATATGTCTCCAATGCTGGCTGTATCCTTGAACACACAGAGATCTACCTAGCTCTTCTACCAAGTGCTGGGATTAAAGGCATGTGCCACCACCGCCACACTCTTGCTATAGCTCTAATAGCTCTGACCCCTGGGCAACTTTATTTATTAACATACAATCAAAATCACATTTCAATACAATTAGAATACCACCACAGTGAATCCCTGGAGTCTCGGTGCCTGGAAATCTCACCTATCCTCTCCTGTGTAGCTATTGACCATTCAGCTCTTTATTAAACCAGTCAGAAGGCGCCTTGGCAAAAACACATCTTCACAGTGTACAAAAAGATGATCCTACAACAATCTTTGTTAAGACTTCTTTATAAGTTAAAGAACTTCTTTACAAGTTTCAGGGCAAAGACCAAGCCTCGATCTCATGTGTTCCCTGACTCTTGTGTGTCTCTATGATCAAAAGCTATTGGGAGGGGATGGCTGGGAAAGCAGCATCAGTAAAGTCTGGAAGTGAGTCTCGAGGGAGACCTGCTCCCACCCTGTATCCTGTGCCTACCCTACAGGCACAAGTGCCTACAAGCTCAGCCTGGCCCAGCCAAAATCAAAGCCATCCTCATCTTCGACAACCACAGGAAGCCGAAGTTCTCCAGTTCTACTGTGGAGACACAGCAACCAACCATCAGGGAGGCTTTCCATTGGTGTCTAAGGGAAATGGACACGTTCTTAATTTCCTACAAGGAGGATTATTCATTGGAAGATCTGACAACAAACGGATTTATAGACTTTATGCAACACTGTATTTGTCTTTTGTGTGAATTCCTCAGCAAGCATATTTGGCATTTTAGATCTAATTCAAGCTTTAATAGATACATTAGATAAATGTTTGAAAATGTATGTGAACTGGATTGAGTACTCCATGTAGACAAGGTTCATGGTATTCTTGCAGAAATAGTGATGGGGAATGGTGCTGGAGACCAACACAAACAAGACTGCCATACAAACTGATGCACAAAATAAACTGGAGCAATATGAGGCAGGCTTAGAGGAGACTCTAGCCTATGCTGGATTGCTGTAAAGAACAAGGATCTTCCCGAGATGGTAAGAAATACTGACATTGATGATACCATATGAAAGTGCAGAACCTGCCCTCTTTTAAATAAAATATCTAAAAGGTCAGCCCCAGGTAAAACCCAGGAGAAGAGTCATCTGAGTTTACCACGCAGTTGTTTACCAAAAAATAGAGGAAGGACTTCTTAACTTTGCTCTTGGATTTAAGTCAAGGTAGTTCATAGAAGCTGTGTAGAATCGATATGGAAGTCCAATGTTGCTTTTCTTGCTCAGTGATTTTAAAGAAATTGAGTCATTCCAATGTGATTCTTTTTCTTTTCTAAATTGCGTTCCTGGGGCCACAATAAGGCATTCCTCTATGTATTGGCTATAGCAGTATTTCGAAAAATCAGGTACTTCTTTAATTATGCACAACCCAAAATATTGATGTTTTGTATGAATCATTTAAAAATGCTGCATTAAAGTGTATCATTTAAATAATTAAAATTTTTTATATGTATGAATGTTTTGCCTGCAGGTATATGTGTATGTGCACCATGTGCATGCCTGGTATCCTCAGAGGTCAGAAGAGGTTGTCAGATCCCCTAGGGCTGGAGTTATAAGTTACAGATAGTTGTGAGCCACCATGTGAATTCTGCAAAATGAATTGTGGGTCCTCTGCAAGAGCAGCAAGTGCTCTTAATTACTGAGCCATCTCTCCAGACCCGAAATGCAGTATTCTTAATTCTTTCTGTTGTTTGTCACAATTATTATTTAAAGAACCAAGTATATGTGGCATGAAAACATTATGACTCTCTTATTAGTTTAAGTAACTCCAAGGAAATTGGAAAAACACAACAAAACACTTCGCAGCTTAGGCAGGAGGGATAGCTCAGTGGTGGAGCACTTACATAGCAGATGTGAAGCCCTGGGTGCCGTTCTCAGTTCTGCAAAGCAAAACTCAAGCTGCTCAGAGGGTTTGCCTTCAGCAAACTCAAGCAGCTGGCCTGTATGCAAAGAGGATAGATCAGTATTTGCCCAAAATCTTTACCACGAAGCCTCACTGAACTGAAATCCCTCACCAGGCTCCAACAAGCTCTGCAATACTGCCCTCTGCTGGCTCCCTTGTGGCAAGCTTGTATAAATATTATAAATCTGGTTGGACCCATACTTCTCAAACTGTCAGTCACTGAGAGATCACTTGCTGATCTTGCAGACAATGCAGACTCTGGATTTGTAGGGGTCTCTGCAAACACCAGGGTTGGCAGATTAACAGTCTGCATGGGATATGAAAGAAGTCCAGTTCAACTCGACTCAGTAGCCTGTGTTGGTTCAAACTTCTAGAGTCTGACACAGGGCAGTTTATTATAGGCATATTTAAGTATAGTACAACTTGGAAAAAAGTTTTCTGGTGTAACTCAATCCCATGTGCACACTGAGGCATAATTATACCAAAACTCTTTATAAAGTACATGCCACTACTTCCATAAAGATGGTTTCTGTATATAATCTGTATTATGTATTATCTTAGGGGTTTGGGGGAGAATTTTGTGTATTCTCCTGTTAGGAAGAGCCTGGAGGAGCCCCTGTGTGGGAGTCTATGGGAGACCAGCTGCAACCTTCTCCCACCTTTTGAAGGGTTCTTAGGTGGAGGAGAGAGAAATTAAGAAACAGCAGATAGAAAGAGAGATCTAGCCAACAAGAAGAAAGACAGAAACAAAGGATAGCTTCGGGAGAGCCTGGGTCAATACCCAACAGCCTCTTCATTTATTCAAAATGGCTTTTTATAATATGCCAAGGAGGGAGGCAAAAGGCCTCCCCCTTGCAAGATCAAAGCACACCATACAGCCAAGTGTAGAGCCTTCTAAACACCTGGTAGCCATACCTGTGGTCAAATCATCCCATTATTCAGCCCTGCTGGCTAAAGCTAGCTCAGATTCTCTGATCCTGAGTAAGTTCTCACTAGATAGCCTCTGTGGGTTCCCACATTCCTGGCCATATAGATAGCACAGAGGTCACCTAGACTATTAACTAACTCTGGTCCTGCTTATGGGAACCTGGGGCAGGGGGCAGATGTAGCTTGGTCCTACAGATAGTGTAGAGGTCATCTAGGCTATTAACCACCTCCATTCCCAGCCTTCTGGGCAGAAAACAGGTTAAACGCCTTTTCCTTTGAAGAGACAACCCCATGTGTTTAATATTCCTGGTTTCCCTAGTGCTTGTCTATAAATACAAGGACCTCTGTTCTCCCAATGTGGATCAGTAATTCTGAGATAGGCTCTGGGATTTAGCATTCATAACACAGTCTCAGGAGATGCTCTTGAGGGCCTGCACAGCCCCTGCTAGTGCTGCCTTGGTTGGTTTCTATCCTCCCTGAATGAAACAGAATATGAGGTCTTTTCAACAAGTGCCTCCCAGACTGATGATCTTTGAGACCTGGAAACCAGCTTGGGCTGAGGCTTCCTAAGGCACAGACAATGCATAAAACACATTGGTTGGTTCTCTTAGCTGGTGTTTGTTCTTAATACTGTTTCGCTGGGACCAGGACCAAGGACCAAGTAACTCTAAGGTGAGTTACTAAGTAATGGGGTCAGAGTCAGCTCCAGGACCTACAAAGGGGTGGCTGAACTGGTTCTCCTATGACATCACTCCTCACCCCTACTCAATATAAAAAGAGGACTAGAGAGAGAGAGGAAGAGAATTCTTGGGGTTGAAATTATATTTTGGAATCAGAGAGCTGTATGACTTCACCCTGCCCTTCCCAGGGCAAAATCCTCCTCATATAATACCAAATGAAAGGTACGTCTAAGAGCCTCCAGGTACACCCATGAGAGGAAGACTAACTTAGCCTTGTTTCCCGATAGCCAGGCTTTGGTTGTCTTGCCAGCTTTGCCATGAGGTAGACAGATACCAGCAGCAGGAGATACTGTAACATCAGTGGGGGCTGAATAAAGGAGCCCAGAAGAGACTAAGGTAGAGAAGTGTAGCTAGGAGATTTTTCTGTGTCCCACCCTACCAGTGGTCAGGACAAATCTCTCTCACCTGCCAGTCCCGCAGCCTCTCGGACCCAAGTAAACATACAGAGGCTTATATTAATTAAAACTGTATGGCCTATTGGCTCAGGCTTCTTGTTAGCTAGATCTTACATCTTAAATTAACCCATTTCTATAAATCTACACCTTGCCATGTGGCTTGTGGCTTACCGGTATCTTTACGTCTTGCTTTTTTGTGTGTCTAGCTGGCAACCCTTGACTCAGTCTTCCTCTTCCCAGAATTTTCTTCTCTGTTTATTCCCGCCTATACTTCCTGTCTGGGTACTGGCCAATCGGCACTTCATTTGTTAACCAATCAGAGCAACACATTCACCGCCTACAGAGCATATCCACAGCAGAGAAGAGCTTCTGTTTTCCAGCAGAAAGCTTCCTATTCCACTACTCTTGCAGAGGCCCCGGAATTGTTCTCACCTGTGCTCAGTGAGGCTGGATAAAAAGCCAGGGAGAACTGTGACATGAGAGCGAGGAGCACCTTACCCAGGTATTAGGTTGAAGCCTCGTGCTGGCAGAGAAGCAAGAGTCCCAGCCCCATTAACAACCACTTGAGGACATTCTCCGTGTCCAGATTTTAAAAACCCTACATTCTAGGAATCTCAAAAGAAGCCACATTTATAAGAAAAGGGCATGTCCTGACTCCACACACACACACACACCCTGTGCAAATCTAGTGTCTCCAGGTTTTACTTTATCCAGTTACAATCCCATCCAAGGCCCATCCAGACCATCCTATAATCTCACTTACTAAAAAGAGTGCGAGCCAGTTATGGTGGTGCATGGCTTTAATCTAGGACTCAGGGGGTGGGGGCAGGAGGATCACTATGAGTTCAAGGCCAGCCTGACCTACAAAGTGAGTTCCAGGATGGCTAAGGCTACTACACAGAGAAACTCTTTCTCAAAAAAACAATAATAAAAAAAAAAGTGAGAGAGAGAATGAGGGAGGAAAAGGTTTCTTAACAACTTTTAGTGATATAACTTGAGAGCCACCATGATGATCTATGTGGCCAAGGCTAAGACAATTAACTATGATTGTCACCTTGAGGAGCCCATAACTATATTTAAGAATGTCTTACTTTCAGCAACTCTTCTCTGGGTAGTCCACATCCCTGCCCTCGGGTGTGCTTTTATTCTTTTCATGGTGCTTTTCTATTAAAATATCTTTAAGGAAAACATCCAATTCTGCTTCATGATGACTAGTTCTGAAAATCTTTTATGCATTGAAGACACAAGTCCCAGTTTGGCCTGAATCAAGGTCCCTAAAAGATTAAGGGAACTTCTTGGATGTTGAGGATCACAGAAGGGAGCCGTATTTCTGCTCCTTCACCACAGACACTCTGGATGAGCAAATGTAAATGTCTGCCGTGGGGAGCAGCCACAGTGGAACAGCACAGGCAGATAACTAAAAATGGTCTGGTCCTCACCTCCTGCCCTGCATCATGTGAGAAGCTTCAGGAAGATGAGGTAAGGAGAGGGTTTGGGGGAGACCAAATCACACCCTCTTCCCTATTACAGATATTAGGCCATGAGGCAAGCTTCAGCAGAAGTGACAGGAAGAGGCATGGGGGAGTTTTACATTGAACTGTTAGATTACTGGAAGTGATAAAAGTGAAACTGAGGGATTTGCCCCCAGCATCCTTAAGCAATGAACGCAGATGTGACAGGGTACTACTGTGCATGGAGAACAAAAAGCTCTCTGATGTTAACTTCCAACCAACCAAATTCATTAATTTAGTTGTTCAAAAACCTGCTTGGATGCAGTTACTGAGCATCTGCTATGAGTCGAACTTCCATCTGCATTTAACACAGAGAGAGTTCTTGTCTTCATGCAGATTTCCCTCTAGCTGGGGAAGATTCCTATGAGGAACATCACTAATTTAATTTCCACTATGAGAAAAGCTGCACGTGTCAACTTTGACAGCTTCTACACAGACAAGCTACGGAGGACTGAGAACAGGGAAACAAGGATTGAATCTGACTTTAACATCAGAGAGAGCCTTCCTTTGAAACTAGAGACTGAAAACTGAAAGGTGATGGGCAGGTCAGGGGACTGTGAGGAGGAGTCTTCAAGGAAAAGGAAGATGATGCAAGGGGCGCCCTCCCTGCTAGATGCTCTTCCCATTGCTGTGCCAGAATACCTGACAGAAGCAATTCAACCAAGGAAAGGTGCATTCTGGCTCCGAGTTTCACGGCGAGGTAGTGACAGCATCAAGAGCATCCCTCGTTGTTATGGTCAGAGTGAGGCAGCTAGTCACATGATGTTCCCTCTCAGGACAGAGAAAGGCTGGGAGTGTAGCTCTGGTGAAAGAGTGCTGTCATGCTGGGCGGTGGTGGCGCACGCCTTTAATCCCAGCACTCGGGAGGCAGAGCCAGGCGGATCTCTGTGAGTTCAAGGCCAGCCTGGGCTACCAAGTGAGTTCCAGGAAAGGTGCAAAGCTACACAGAGAAACCCTGTCTCGAAAAAAATCAAAAAAAAAAAAAAAAAAAAAAAGAGTGCTGTCATGTGACAAAACTTGCCCTGAAGAGATGCAGTACGCATGTCTACTCACCCCAGGGAGGGAGCCCACACCAGACGGAAGTACAGACACCATCAAAGTTCTTATTTAGCTACTTATGGTGCCACTTATGGGAATATGGGGGAGGGGTTCCTTTTAGAAGTAGAAATGACTCAAAGACAGCTGCATCACCAAAGTCCACCCCAGCATGTGGGATGGCTCGCCAAAGCTGGGAACCTGGAGCACACTGCACAGTCTACAGGCAGCTCAACAGGTTGGAGTGTGTCCTTTCCAAGTGACTCAGTTGGTCTAAACCTCTTGCAGGCAGCTCATTTAGGTTGTTTCTTCCAGTCAGGTGGTTTGATCTCAAGGGCCTTCTTTGCAGGTTGGCCTGTGAACTGGCTGTTTTTGTGCTCCAGCTTAATATGAGCTGGAGTCATTAGAGAGGAAGGAGCCTCAGCTGAGGAAAGGCCTCAATGAGATCCAGCTCTAAGGTATTTTCTCAATTAGTGATCAATGGGGGAGGGCCAAGCCCACTGTGGGTGGTGCCATCCCTGGACTGGTGGTCCTGGGTTCTATAAGAAAGCTAGCTGAGCAAACCATAGGAAGCAAGACAATAAGCAACTTCCCTCCATGGCCTCTGCATCAGCTCCTGCCTCTAGGTGTAGCCCTGCTTGAGGAAGTCCTGTTCTGACTTCCTCCAGTGACAGACTATGGCCTGGAAGTGTAAACTAAATAAACCCTTTCCTCCCCAACTTGCTTTTTGGTCATGGTGTTTTGTCGCAATAGAAACCTTAACTAGGTCAGTTTGTCTGAGTCCTGTTTTTTTTCCCCCTGCTCAGCTCCATTCCTCCAAGAGAGACTCTTAGCTGTTACTGCTTACTCTAGTAAGCAGGGGCCTAGTGAATCTGGCCAGTTTCAGGGACTTCCTGAAGCTATTCTGAGTTGTTTACCTTCCTGTTTAAGGAGTCTTCCTGTAGAATGGAATGTTTTAATCCCAGAGGAAACTGTCACACAACAAGCACTTGCCCAGCATGCACAAAGCTCGGCATTCACTCCACAGCACCACCTAAAAACTGGACAGGCATGGTGATGGATGCTGGCATTCCCAGCATTTGCTGCTTGCTGGCTAACTCTGTGGCTCATGCTTAGCTAGCTTTCTTACACAAACCAGAAGTTCTTATCAGCTAATGCAAACAGATGAAGGCCATGTTTTAATTTCTTCTTTCTTTCTTTCTTTCTTTCTTTCTTTCTTTCTTTCTTTCTTTCTTTCTTTCTTTCTTTCTTTCTTTCCTTCCTTCCTTCCTTCCTTTCTTTCCTTTCTTTCTTTATTTCTTTCTTTTTCTCTTTCTTTTCTTTCTTTCTTTCTTTCTTTCTTTCTTTCTTTCTTTCTTTCTTTCTTTCTTTCTTTCTTTCTTTCTTTCTTTCTTTCTTACAGGGTTTCTCTGTAAAACAGTCCTGGCTGTCCTGGAACTCGCTCTGTAGACCAGACTGGCCTCAGACTCAAAGAGATCCACCTGCCTCTACCTCTCCAGTGTTGGGATTAAAGGAATGCACCACCCACCACCTGGCTAATTCTTTATTTTATTTTATTTTATTTTATTTTAACTTTATGTGCATTAGTGTTTCACCTGCATGCATGTTTATGTGAGGGTGTCAGATTTTACAGTTACAGGCAGTTGTGAGCTGCCTGGGAATTGAACCCAGATCCTTTCAGACCAGGTTTTACATGCAGGACTGACAAAATGATGGGATTCTTTTTTTTAAACCTTAATTGTACCAATTACAATGATAGAAATGTGAAGGGAATTTTAAGAATCACTTTATGTATTTAAGGTACAGATGCAATATGCATTGTATAAAAGACAACACTTTGCTTTGCATGCATTAATCCTGTACGCTGCTGTGGGATATTTGTTTATGCTGTGTGAAGATGTGTTGCTATGATTGGTTTAATAAAAAGCTGACCAGACTTAGCTAGACAGGAGAGGTTAGGCAGGACTTCCAGACAGAGAGAGGAACCAGGGATGAATCTAGGCATGGGAGAGAGATATCAGGGACCAAGCAACAAGTCAGATGTACAGAATGGGAGAGAGGTAAAAGCCACATGGCAGAATGTAGATTAATAAAAAGGCTAATTTAAGTTACAAGAGCTTAATTAGGAACAAGCCTAAGCTAAAGGCCAAGCTTTCACAATTAATAAGAAGTCTCTGCATCATTATTTGGGGGCTGGTGAGCCAAAGAAAATTCAACAAGAAAGACTCATTACAAGACACTTGTAATTCTACAAATTTCTAGATAGCATATAGACAAAGCTCAGATCCACAGGATAGTAAGCCCTCATGTGCGTGCATCTCTAATTGCAGATGTATATGTATATATTATAAAAGGTAAGAACCCCAAATAATAGATATTTATTTAACCAGAATTACTAAGCGATAATGAAGAGAAAATGTTAAAACAGATAAAATATTCTTGTTTTAAAATTGATGCTTGATGCCGGGCGGTGGTGGCGGCGCACGCCTTTAATCCCAGCACTCGGGAGGCAGAGCCAGGCGGATCTCTGTGAGTTCGAGGCCAGCCTGGGCTACCAAGTGAGTCCCAGGAAAGGCGCAAAGCTACACAGAGAAACCCTGTCTCGAAAAACCAAAAAAAAAAAAAAAATTGATGCTTGATACAGGGCTTCCCTATTTATCCCAAGCTGGCTTTGAACTCACTGTGTAGCCACTATGAGCAATATTGAATGGACTCAGCAGGTTGCATTCATATATACATAGTGTTTATACAAATATACATGCTATACACACATATGTGACAACAATGATTAAAGAATAGGTGATGAATTTGAGAGGGGGTGGAGGAGACTAGGGAGGAATTGAGAGGGGTGAAGTGAGGTGGGAATGAGGCAAAAGAGTACTTGTGTACAAAATTTTAAAAAAAGTTTTAATAAAAAAACTTATCATGTGAACTCCTTTCTCACCCCCAAAGTATTTCCCTTCCTATTTAGACTTCTTCAAAAATTTGTTTTCATCTGTGTAACGTTTTATTATCTTCCTTCTACTTGGTGGCTCCTTTTTACTTCTTTTCTTTAAATTTATAATATGAAATAACTTATGAAATTCCTGAGTTTAGATAAAATTACCCATATTCTTGATAAGACAAAATAGTTCTTAGCAATCTTATATTTTAATGAAGGCTCAGAAAGCTGCATTTGAAACATAGGAAGTGATAGGCCTTTTATCTTAAATATCTCACAGACATAAATAGAAACACGGGTAAATTATGCTAATAGTCCTGGAGACATTTTTACTTTAGCTCAACAATGTTGACACTCTGGCCTGCCCTTGGGGACCCGCCCTGCATCCTGATGTGAAGCCCACTTCTTTTCCTCCTCCTCTCTTTTTCTCTCTATTCCCACAAATTTTCTCTATTCTTTTCCCTCTCTCTCTCTCTCTCTCTCTCTCTCTCTCTCTCTCTCTCTCTCTCTCTCCCCTTCCCTTCATTCCCCCCAAAATAAACCCTCCATGTGGACATGTGTGTCTATATGGTGTGAGTGACTTTACACCACTCCACGCCCCAACCTGCCACTGTGTCTGCATGGTGTATCTCCGTCACCCACCATGGCACCTTGGACCAAACCACCAAGGTCTCCTGAGCACCATATCATTACAACCAACAAATTTAATTATTTGTCACAGATTTACCTAAGTCATTTAAACTAAAAAATATTTTGGATGATTTAACAGTTTCAGTTTGCATGAACATTTACCTATAAGCCAACTTGGTAGCATACAGACAATATACACGCATGAACACAGGTACACATAATATACACCATACACAAAGTCAAATCCCGCCCCCCAAATAGACAAAAAAAAACAAACAAACAAGATTTTATAGTTTTCATTTAGATTCACCATTCACCCAGGTTTTTTAAAGTTAGACTAATGATCTGATTACTTCCTCCATAGTGTTGCTAAGCAACCTTTGATCCCAAATCTGCACTTCTGAAGGCATGACACAGAAAATTTACCTCCCGAAGACCTATACATTGAGAATGACTTAAGGAACAGCCCAGTGAAAATAGAAAGGCAAAAGGAGGACAGTGGCTCTGCAGACTTAAGTTAATGCCTTGCCCTATTTTGAGGTAATCAATACAGAGGGAGCTGCCCTTACAAATGAACATTTCTTCTACAACGAGTTTTTAAATGTTGTTAACTGGGGGCCTTGTAAGATAGACCCGAGTGCAAAGGTGCTTGACATCAAGTCTAATGACTTGTGTTTGATTCCTGGGACCCACGTGGCAAAAGGCAAGAACTGATTCCCACAAGTTGTTCTCTGACTACCATGTACACCAGGGCTAGTGCACACATGAATAAATAATTTTTTTTTTTTAAATTATCAACTGAAATGTCAGAAAGTCAGTTTGGAGCCTTACTTGGGTAAAGTCTTTCTAGCTAACTTTTCTAATCAGAGATATCCCTTCCATGAGAAAACAAAGGTCATCCTCTATGAATAAACCACTTTTGACCTTTCTAAAGCTTTCCTGTTTTAGCCCATAAACTCAGTCTGCCCTGATCCATCAAGGAGGTCCCCAGTGACATGACACACACATTCTTTAGCCTGCGTATCTATTAAGAGCTTCTAAGCTGCAGATACCCACTCTCTGACACTCTTCATCTCCACTTCATCAGAAAGGAATCAAAATGAAGAGTATGGAGAAGCTTCTGTCGAGAGTACAAAGGAGGAAATGATAAGAGAGTTTTTCTGGGACA
This sequence comes from Peromyscus maniculatus bairdii, assembly GCF_049852395.1. NCBI lineage: Eukaryota > Metazoa > Chordata > Mammalia > Rodentia > Cricetidae > Peromyscus > Peromyscus maniculatus. The sequence continues at coordinate 81,068,030 of NC_134862.1, forward strand.
AGTGAAAACATAGACATAGACAGGATGTCGTAGTGTAGGGTTTCTATTGCTGTGAAAGGACACCATGACCATGGCAACTCTTACAAAGGAAAACATTTAATTGAGGCTTACATTTTCAGAGGTTCATTCCATTATCATCATGGTGAAACATGACGACATGTAGGCAGACACGGTGCTGGAGCAGGAGCTGAGAGTTAACACATCTTGATTTGCGGGCAACAGGAAGTGGTCTGTCTCACTGGGAGTAGCTTGAGCATAGGAGACCTCAAATCTCACCCTCACAGTGACACACTTTTTCTAATGAGGCCACACCTACTCCAACAAAGCCACACCTCCTAGTAGTGCCACTCCCTATGAGCTTATGGGGGGGGCAATTATATTCAAACTACCACATAGGACATGCAAATAAACATGCTAATGGGACCTATATGTTATCAAGTCAAGACTCTGGTACCAGAAAAATTCCACAAAGGTCCTCACAGGGCCACTGGCTTCCAGGACACTTTTAGGAGCTCCAGGTTTATAGCAGTTATTTCTCTCTATCTTCCAGAAGCAATCAGCTATTGGTTGTGGAGAAGGTCTCTCACAATAGAAGCATCTTTCAATCTCCCAGATGCAAGTTCCCTTTGGGACCCTCACAGGAAAGTGTCCTTCTTACACACAGTTAATGCCAGAAACCAAAAAGCCACTCTTTTGAACACTCCTAAGTGATGACTGAAACATTCTTATTTCCAAGAGGTGGTTCTCAAATGATCAAGTCATACCTCACCCTAGCTACCAAAGCTGTAATCAGTCTTACCTCAAAACTGTAATCTTTTTCCTTATTGGAATTATGAGGCCAATAACAAGACTGAGCACTAATTGGAGAGTGAAAAAGACGAAAGGAAAAGTATCAGCTCAGGATTGCCAAGGTCAAGTTCTCAGCACAAAGGAGATTTATTTGCCCCAGAGGGACAGAGGACAGGGATAAGGGACAAAGACAGGAGATAGAGGATGAAGGAGAAGGGGATGGGAACAAGGGAGAAGGGAGCAGGGGGATTTGTCCTGGAGGACAGAGGACCATCTCTGGATAGAGGGGAGACAGACATAGCACATAGGAAAATGGCAGTTTATAAAGGAACAAGAGGAAACCCCATGTTAGGATGAGGTGTTTAATTTTAATTGGACATGCTAATTAGGTGAGACAAATGGAGGTTTTGATGGCTGGACTTCAGTACTTTGATAACTATACCTTGGTCGTTGGCCTCAGGAGGAGGAAGTGTCCAAATAAGGGAATAGACCCTAATGGTTTTTAGCAAGGCAGAGGGAATGGGAGAGAAAGGCAAGGCCTGCCAGAGCCACATGCTAGTGGGCTAGTGTCCCTTCAGAAGATGTTTATTCCTAGCCAAGAACAGATGTCTAAGGCACACTTATAAGTCAGCTTCTCCATGACTGTCATTCTTTATTGAAATATTATATATTGCAATAGTGACAGAAAACTCCATTTTGTGCTAAGCACCCATTCTAAATTCCTAAAAGACAATCTCCTAGCAGCTCTGACTCTTTGCCCCCCCCCCCAGGACTGTAAAACCATCGTGAAATGATTAGCCAGAAGGACTTACACAAACAAAGCCTTATGACTAGTTTCGGGGGTTCTGGGGACAGTTGGTAAAGAGAAGAGCAACATGGACTAAATGTGTCGGTGACACTGGTTCAGGTGTAGAAGCATCCAGAGTGTCTGAAGGTGACCTGCAGCTTATTACAATACTGAAATGCACACCCTTACCAACTTGACACTGCCTGTTTTTCTTCTTTCAATTTAGAGACTGTCCTAAGTATTCACCCCAAAGTTATGGATAAAGGGCCATGATATACATAAAGTTCAATAGTTTAGGAAAAAATATGCATATGCCTTAGGATGATCAATCTTGAAGATCAACTTTGTGGTATTGAGACAAAGCCACTGTGTCCATGAGGGATTTACCGGAAAATCTTAACTGAAGAAGGAACACCTATCCTGAAAGTGGGCAACACCAGTGGGATCCTGGACTAACCCAGAAAGAGACAGTGAATGCAGCTTCAGTATTCATCTCTGTGTTTCCTGACTGTGGATACAATATAACCAGCTCCTTCATGCTACAGCTTCCTTAGCTGAAGCTCTCCTGCCACCATGCTGCCCAGGATGACGGACTGCACCCTTAAACTCGACGCCAAAGTAAGTCCTTCTTTCAGGTTGTTTTGACAAGTATTTTCTCATAGCAAAGGGAAAAGTATATGTATAAACATATATACATCCACATACATGCATATTATAAAACACACAGAGAGAGAGAGAGAGAGAGAGAGAGAATTAAAATGGAGCAAAGCATTGAGGAACAGGTATTCAGTCATAGCCAACTCACAGATTTGTAGATAGGTTATAAAGTGGATTGCTGCTGTTGTTGATTTCTTTTGTTGTTTTTGTTATTATTTAAAATGGGGTATTTAAATAAGGTCTTATGTAGCTCCAGCTATCTTTGAATTTACTATAGCTGAAGCTGGCCTTGAACTTCTGATCCTCCTGTCTTTACCTCTTAAGTGCTGGGATTACATGTGTGTGCCACCATGTCTTGGTGTAAGGGTGTTCTCTATATAACTTTCTTAATATTCTCAAAGTCTGACCTTATTTTTAAGTCAGAAGGTAGAAAGGCGAACTCATGAATGATCTGCCTTGATCATTTCTCACTGATGAGCCTTTGAAATGAGGTTGTATCCCCATGTACCATGTCCTCCTCTTTACCCATATAGGACTCTCCTTTTATAGACCCTTGGGCTCTCAGGACACATAATCATTTCCAACTGAACACCCACTAAACCATCAACTAGGAGATGACAGGTTAGTTTTCTGTTAATTCAGTCAAGCAAAGTCCAGGCATGGTGGCATGAGTCTGTACCCTCTGCTGTCCAAGAGGTACAAGCAGAAGAATTACAGGCATGTGCCACCTGGATAACATAGGGAGAGTCTTCCTCTGTGGGAGGAGGGGGTTAGGCTGGAACAAGGAGAGAAAGGGGAAAGGAGGGAAATGGAACAAAGCATCCACCAGTAGGAAGCTAGCAGGGTTGTCTGGAATGTGTGTATGTTATAGAAAGACTTCAAAATAGGGACTGGGATGTTCAACAATGGCTATCTGCATGCTGGAGAGGCTGAGAACCCAGGAGGTGCTCAGCCTGTGAGTCTGGACTCCCCAGCAGTCCCAATCTGTTACTGAAGATTCCTGGATTGTCCTATATTCTGCCTATATTGGAAGGCTGAGGAAGCTGGAGTCAGGTATTAGTTGGAGGGTGGTGGCAGCAACAAGGAGAATAGACACACCACCAAGGAGCAACGCCAGGCAAGCCAGCATGCATCGGGAGGTTTTTGTTGGACTTTTAAATATTCGAACCACTCACTGGAAGGTCCACCCATTCAAGGGAAGAGTCCTTTTCTTTCAGTTATTTCATTCCTGGAAATGCCTCGGAGATCGGTCCAGAGGGTTGGTTGATTCCAGATCTCAAGTTGACCGTCAAGATTAACCACCAGAAGTAGCAAATAGACAAGGTTCTGCCCCATATCTTTCCCTTCTAATGAGCAAGAGCTCCTCTCTCAGCCTTGCCATCTCTGGCAGAGAGCAGGAACAGAGCAGAAGGACCTTTTTAAAGCACAGGTTCACTTTACCACACCGTCATGCTTGAAACCTTGAGACATAAGCTCTTTAGAGAGAGTCTAAGCTTCCGACAGCTCCTTGCATGACTAGGCTTCTGTGGGTTTCTCCTTTCTCATTTCTAGCTTAGACCCTCCCTTTCACCAAATGCTGCAACTTTCCTGTGTTCACAATTCCTTAGAACTCACATGTGCCTTTGTTCAAGCTTTTGCACTTCCTGGAATCCCCTCCTCCTCATCACCAATCTGATAAACTCTTACTCATTTGTTAAGACTCAAAGTAATTATTCTCCAAAACCGAGAAACATTTCTTAGGAGAAAGAGACTCACTTTCCCCCAATACATCAACTTTTTATACCTATTATATGACAAAGATGACTATTGAAGACAAGACTTGGAAATCAATAGGGAAACCCACAAAATTTACATTTCTCTATATTTCCTTCAATCTTGGAAAACCATGACAGAGAAGTGGCTTGCCCAAGGCCATTAAGCTAGTTACCAGCAGAGCTGAGACCAGAGGTCATGGATAATTCCTCCTTTTACTGACACCCACTGGGCATCCCCTGAATCACAAGAGTACCCTGGATTCTCTTAAATCCTAGAACTTTATGGGGCTTGCTAGGATGACAAGATTGTCAAGTTCACTGACTTCTAGAGAAAGCTCCAGAATAGGCACGTTGGTCTCCAGACTTATACCTAACACTTGGAATGGTACCAGAAACCTCTAGGAGGTTACATAATATAAACCCAATGGCATAGAGGAGTCAGACAATTTGGGCTTTATTCTCCAAAACTGCCGTTTACCAATTGTAAAACTCTAGGGGAAAAAAAAAAAAACTTTCCTTGTGTGGAAAACATGTGAATGATCTTTTTATGGATCTTAAGTGGGAAGACCCCACTAAATCATGCAATGCAAGGACTAGCCTACAGCAAATGCTTAACTAGTATGTTGCCTTCTTCTATCCCAGACAGCTACTTCCTTTCTTCCTGGTTCAGGACTTCAATGTGACTAACTTAAGACGAGCTCCAAGTGAAAAATAAGACAGAATTGTTTGCGTGATTTCTGTACCCCAAATCATTTCTTTCAATATTTTTGCTTTGATCAATCTTCCCAATCATATCAGAGGACTTAGCACAAAGCCCATGGTTGTGACCTGAACAACAGAGACTTTGCTCTTAGAGGAAGTGGAGAGAGGTAAGATGCAAATTTGGTGGCTAAATTGGATTTCCCTGGGTCTGATGACTTCCAAGATGCCTCTAAAATATAATTCCAGTGATGATGTTTATAGAAGGTACCAACCTTACCCACAAAGAATAGGTATAATTATTGCATCCATTTAACAAACACATTTAACAATATTCTGTGTCGGACATTGTTACACTGGCAAGCATAAAGATAAGTAGAAGACAGGAGATAGAGAAAAGGGAACTTAACCAGGAGCTGGGTACACTGGCTTAAACCCAAGAGATCTGGTTTCTGGTCACGTCTTTGCAAAAAACAGACCTCGTGGTAAGTCCCTTAAAGGTGTTAGCGTCGAAGTCTTAGTTTTTTCAGAGTGAGATGGAAGAACTAAAAAAAAGTGAATTTTATGATTGTTATATACTTGGGGTTTGCTTCTAGATTATTCTTCTCCTCTTAAAGTCAGTCTATATATGCAAATTTTTCTTGGAAACTTCCATCTAGACAAATTGTAAATACTTCCTCTAAACATATCTCAAACTAACAACTGACCTTGTAGTCCCTGCTCCCAATTTTGCCCCAAACTTTTCTCTACTTCTACGTTTCCTTTCTCAGAGAAGGGCATCATCATTTGCCAGGAGACTAAACCTCACATCTAAAGATCATAGTGTTCAGGTTATCATCCTTCATGTCCAATATCCAAATAGACTTCAAATCCTGCTGCCAGATCCACAGGAATCTCAAATTCCCCCAAACTCTCAGAGGCAGTTCAAATGTCCAGAAATGAGCCCAACCTGGACTATAGGAGGATTTCTGGTGGTTAGATGAAAGCAAGCATTCCTCAGGAACTGGTAAAGCTGGTTCCCATCAACCAAAAGGAATCATTTCCCTTACCTCTGGCAAAAGGGGGCATATGGCTCTCTAATTAACATATACCTGTAGTATCTATTAGAATATCGAGGTCCATGCTGGCTTCCAGGCTCCCCAAGTCCCTACTCACAAGTTCTTGTCATATATTTCTAAGCTCCCTCACCAGTCTCCTGACTTTCGCTCCCTGCAGCTACTCATTCTTCTTATAACCCTGCTATTCTCACTATGGTTTCTCTACGTTCTGCCCCTGCCTCTCTCACTATGCTCTCTACTCTCTGTATCCTACTCATCTTCCCTCTCTCATAGAGAGCCCTGGCCATGCCCAGTCTGCTGGCCATGTTCATTCGCTCTCTGCTCTGGGCTCTTCTAGATGCCTCTGAATATTTTCTCCCTCTTAGACACAATAAAAGCTCTCACCTTAACCGTACCATGGAGTGGTCATGCCTGCAGTTTCCTTTCTGTGCTCTGTCGCATACAGCTGCCAGGTCTACATACCAAATAATTCTCTTGTGGACAGCTTCTCCCACCCAATGGCCACTTTTTGAGTTAGGTCAATAATTCTTCCAGTGTAGATAACATTATTTCTCCCGGATTTTAGTTCTATGTAAATCTCTATCACTGTGGCCAAAGTAATTTCCCTAAAGCAAAGTCAGATCCAAAGGAAACTCTACTCCCCCAAATTCTGGTGTTTAGACAAAAGCAGCACTGCTCAGGAACTCATGGAGCTCATTCCCCTCTATCAAAGGAGCCAGTTCCCTGATCACTGGCAGAAGGGACAAATGGCTGTCTGTGGTGCCTATTAGCGCATCAATGCTCATGCTGGCCTCTGGTCTCCTGTGGTATCACAAGTACTTAGCTCTTCTCATCTCCTTCCCAGCTGTAAACTTCTCCAGCTCAGGAGCTCCTCTCCCCCACAGCTACTCCTTATAACCCTGCTAACCCTAATAATCCTCTCTTTTGCTCCTCTCTCTTTGTCATTTTCTCTCTTTGTCTCCCTCTCTCATTCTCTCCCTCTCTCTTTCCTCTCTTGGCCAGGCACAATCTGCTGGCCATGTACAGTCTACTACCTTCTCTCTCTGCTCTGGACTTTTCCAGATAGCTCTGGCTGTTCTCTCCTTCATATTTACAATTAAAAAAAAAAAAACTTCTGCTTAACCATACCTTGGGGCAGTCATATTGTCAGTTTATACATCTGGTTCTGAAACTTTCAGCTTATACAAAAATATGAACAAGTCACTCACCTGCTTAACCTTTTTGGTGGCTCCCACCAAGGAATGAATGGATTTTTATTAAGAATGTGTTGAACTATTTGTAAACCAAAGAGAGTTTTGATCTGGTTCGAGAAAAAGACACTACTTGCCATGAGAAGGCCTCTATCAAAACAGAAACAAGGAAACTAGCAATAAAATGATGTATTTTATACACTGTTGGTTTAATACTTCTTCCCCCAAACTATGTGAGATATCTTAGGCCAGATTCTCAAACAATAGACTTGGGAATGAAGATTTGTTCATGAATGATATGAGAACACAACTGCTCCAAGGTATGTGGTTGAGGAGAAGATTTTTGTTGTAGATAAGAGGGACATCTGGACAGCCAGAGGCATCTGGAAGAGTTCAGAGCAGGGCAAAAAAGTAGTACACTGAACACGGCTAGCAGACTGAACTGGGCCACATGAGGAGACGGGGACAAGAGAGACAGGGCAGGAGAAATGGGGGCAGGAGAGACGGGGGGGGGGCAAGCAGACCAAGAGAGCAAAGAGAACCAAGAGCCAAGAGAGCTCAGAGAACCAAGAGCCAAGAGAGCTCTTGGCTGAAATAGAAGGGTTGTGTAGGAATGAGAAGCGGACGGAAGGGAAGCACCTGGGCTGGGGAGGTTTAGGGTCGTGAGAAAGGCTAAGAGGAGACAGGATGTCAGCAGCTTGAGCTCTGTATCAAGTACTTGCTATGCTGAGAAAGCCTGAGGCCAGTGTGAGTGTTAGTATGTTAGCACTATTTGTCCCAAATGTAACAGTTTGCAGGAAGTTTGTTGAGGGATTGCTGGAAATCCAGCCACTGCCTGTGGTGTAAGAAGGAAGGCCTGAGCAGAAGTGGGATTTTGGATTCAGTTGCAATAAAGGCTTCTGTTCACTTCCACATGTCTGCTCCAAATGGAGAGGACTAGACTTGTTTTATCTGCCAACTGACTAGTTTCTAGATGTGGGTTGGTCTCAGTAAAGAACTGCTTGAAGGCATCCCTGGAGAAGGACTCAGCTGAGAACTGTCAATCACGAGGACTACAGCATTGGGGAACACTTGCTTTGGTCCTGAGTGGGGTTCTGAGCAGCACATCCACTAGATGAGCTGATGTGTGCACCATTTCATAGATAAGAAAACAGTCTCACACCAGCACTGTGACTTAGCCTAGCTCATACAAGCCCCTGGGCTCCTAATTTGCAGACATCTGCATGCTTTGGTGGCCATACTTACCTCTAAAATTGAAACTTTAGTAGTGTAAATTTTTTATTACAAGGAGCACAAACTTAGACCTTCGGGTGCTTTGAGTGGCAATGTACGTTTTCACATATGTTGATCACTCGAGGAACAATTAAAGCTATATCAAAGATCTCAAGTGGGGACTTTGATGTTTTTCTGTTGGCTTAGCACATGAATCTACTGATATCTTAGTTATCATCTGTGGCCCCACAGTTCCTCAGTCAGTGCCCTGCCAGCCATTCAGGCTGCGGTCTGGCTGGACTCTGGCCATGATATGTAGGTTTAAATTAAGTCTCTATCATTCACTCAGGAGTCAAAGGCTGGGATAAAAACCGCTAGCTCAGAGAGGCTGAGTAGCAACTAGCTGACCTTGCTTTGACCAAAGACATCACAAGAGACACATCTCTTCCCTCATCCTAGAACCAAGAGGAAGCCCAAACTCGAGTCTCTGCCCTTTCCGTCCTGTGTATCTTCTCTATCCAAATTGCTGGCTTCTCTATGGCCAATTCCAGTCAGCTAGTCACTGGCTCTGCCCTCTGATTCAACGTATAACTAACTTTATTAGGCAGTCTCAGGAGTGTCAGAGTGCAACCAAAATATCCCACAACAGGACTTTGGAAAACAGACAGTGGATGTAGCAGGGTCTGTGGGGTCTTGACATGTAACCCAGGGCAAAGAGAGCAGGGTTGTGTGAATGGCCCAAGATGTCTTTTTAGAAGACTATAAAATAGGCATCAATTTCAGTCTTTGGCCAGTGACAAAACATGGCCTGAGAGGTTTTTCAAAGGACTTGGTGAGGCAAAGAAGGAAGAAGTGAGAGACAGCCTAAAGTCAGTATTATGTACTTCCTACAAAGACAGGGAAGACTAAAAGAAATTGAGAGTCAAAAGATCCCCAATGATAAGTAGATTAGGACCCAAGGCTCAGAGTCCAGAAAGGGCTGTGCGCGAACAAGAGCATAGTTACAGCTCTTCTCTTACCCAGGGCTCCTAGCTGACCTTCTTGTCCCTAAACATTGAAGACCCTGATACTTCCTTTTGTAGCATATAGTCCAGGCCAGTTTGGTAGGAAGTGGTAGAGTTTGTATCAAATTGCTGATACTGATATTAATTTACTATATGATGTCAGGCAAGTTATTGAACACTGTAAGCCTCAGTTTGCTCAGCTATGAATTGGAGGTAATAAGAGTTAAACCCAGAGCAAGGCTCTGGGAAACATAGACCTAATGATGGCAGAGTTCTCATAGTCTTTTAACCCTAGCACACCCGTGTGAGCAAAGACCCAGGATCTTATAATATTCTTGTATTTTTTCAGGACTCTATAAATAATATAGGAACCAATGTGATTGCCTGTCTTTTTTTCAGCCCTGTGTACCAGCGTATAGCTTTCCTCGTGTTTGATTCTACCTTCCAGGAGAAGTCAATGATTTGAGGTGTAGAAGGAGTATCTGTGCAGAAGTCTCCACAGGAGGGAAAGCCAAAAGACAGCTGGATCTCTAGGTGCCACCTGAGCGCTTGGTATTTAATAGCCCAGACCAGGGCCTAGGTAAGAGGGCTCAACATTCCAGATGCCTTTATCCACGTTCTGTCATCAGACTTCAGGCCAGTGGGACATCCTTCTTAACAACAATAAAACAGAAGAGATTTTGTTTTTCACCTGGAAGGGAGGTCATGGTTGAAATAGTTCACACTATGAAGCTCTAACTGTCTGGGTACTTTCTATGTAGACCAGCCTAATCTAGAAATTGAAGTTATTCTCCTACCTCTGCTCTGACCCCCCACCCCAAGTGCTGGGATTATACAGGCATGTGTTACCATTCCAGGCTTGAGGCTTCTTAACTGATTCACTCCTAGAAACAGTTTTTGAGATAAGACCTCTCCCTGGTTACTTTGCTTTTATTATTTTTCTCAGTAAGACAAGGCTTAGGAAAGTGTTTGAGTGTGATCTTTATTTTAAAAAAAAACTATAGTGAGTGTCTTCTATCACTTCATATTTACACAATCCCATGATCTTCATTTAATCCTTTTTCCAAAAGGATAATGAACATAGTATTACATTTTTCCTTGTTGAGGTGGGGGTCTCATAAACTCATGATGGCCTTTATTTACACATCCAAGAACGACCTTGCACTTCTGATCCTCCAGCCTCTACCTCCAGAGTGCTGGGTTACAGGTGTTGGTGTGCTCTACCACCTCAAGTTTGTGGGGTGCTGAAGATCAAACCCAGAGCTTTGTGAATGCTAGACAAGCACTTGCCAACTAGCTACACCTCCCATCCTGCACATAATCCTCTTTGAGATTTTTTTTCGTAAAACTAAGCAACAGCATGTAATACATTTTTGTGTGTGTTCTGCTACATAAAATGAACATAAAAGTGTGTGTGCACAAGTTACAAATTGTATAAACTGACAATGTGGCCACTCCATGGTATGTTTGAGAAGGTTTTTATTGTAGATATGAGAGAGAGAGCAGCCAGAGGTATCTAGAAGAGTCCAGGAAAGAGAGAGCAAGAAGCAGAGTGGATATGGCCAGGGCTGTTGGTGAGAGAGGGGAGAACAGCAGGACATGGAGAACAGAGAGCAAACATACTAAGAGAAGCAGAGCAGAGAGAGAACATAGTGAGAATAGCAGGGTTATAAGGAGAGTGAGTAGCGATGAAGAGGGCAGCCTGTGAGCTGGAGGAAGTTTAGGGTAGGGGAGGTTGGACTTCCTTTTGGAGTTTGGGGAATTGGAATTTCCATTGGACCTAACTCAACTCTGTTTCTGGAATGAGCAGTACAGTGAGGTCTCCATCCCCTCAAGTGCTCCCCAGCAAGGGGTATTTCTTGCAAAGCCTTTTACCCTAGCACTGGTATCTTGACTATAAATATTATTTAATGATAGAATAACTACCAGACATCTAATTATGATGATACATGTCACATCCAAAAGGTACCCCATCTCCCCTCAAAAAGGGAAGGCCCACTGACTCCATCCAAAATTGAGTCTAGGTCCAGCTCACTTAGACTATAGGAAGATGGCTGGTGGTTAGATAAAAGCCAGCATTCCTCAGGAACTTGTGAAACTGGTTCTCATCTGCCAAAAGGAGTCATCTCACTTACCTCTGGCAGAAAGGACATACAGCTCCATTGACATATACCTGTGGCTACACATCAAAGCCCATGGTGGTCACTAGGCTCCCTCAATTCCTACCCACAAGTGCTCGTTACATGCTTCAGAGTTCGTGCTAGCTTCCTCAGGCTTCCTTCACCCCAGATACCCATCTGTTCCCATCTATCTGTTCTCTTCATGATGTCAAGGTTTTTTTCCCCCGACACTGCTATTCTCGCTGCCCCCCCCCTCTCTCCCTCCCTCGCTCGCTCTCACTCTCTTGCTATCCCATACTCTCTGGCTAGTCTCCCTTTTCCTGCAGATAGCCCTGGCCATATCCAATCTGCTCTTTAGGAAAAAATCTTTGCTCTAGATATTTTCTCTTTAACTACAATAAAAACCTTCCCTTTAGCTGTACTATGGAGCAGCCATTTCTGCTTCCTTACTTCACCTCTCACATACAATATTCAGAATCCTTTACTGACTTGAAAGTTCACGGTATTGCAAGAGGATAAATCGAAGTGAACAAACCTCTTACAGGTGGTTTACAGTTAAACTATCCTTGCAATTTATACCCTTGTGATTTTGGTGTTGATTCCAAATCCCTCACCATGTGAATTTTGTGAAATTGAGCCAAGTATGACCAAAATTAAGTTCATAGTTTCACTCTGCTTTCAATTTTCAGCCATGATTTATATTTTTTCTGTTCCTATTCTGTACTGATTTTTTAAAGAAATATGATAATCTTTTAGAAAAGTTTGAGTTCTTTATAACTGGAGTTTTAAACACGTAATCCATAAAATCTATCTCCCTATGTTCCCCATTAAAAGCTCTTGAGCCAGGCAGCAGTGGCACATGCCTATAATCCCAGCACTCTGGAGGGAGAGCCAGGTGAATCTCTGTGAGTTCAAGGCCAGCCTGGTCTACAGAGCAAGATCCAGGACAAGCACCAAAACTACATGGAGTAATCCTGTCTCAAAAAACCAAAAAGAAAGAAAAGAAAAAATTCTTGAGGATCCTTAGGTACTTTTATTTCAGATTTCTGCTCAAGTTTGTTGTGCCTTCTTATAGAGAAGCCCAGGAATGACGTTCATATGAAAGATACCTGAAGCATTTTGCCATGTCTCTGAGACTGTCCCCTAGCTTGACCTCAGAGAAGTACTTCCTTTCCATCGCTAATTGCTGCTACTTGGGATTTTCACTTTCTCCCTTGTGTCCTCTTCTCAGAAACAATAGATTTAATGACTACCAAATGAAAATGGTTCCTGCTTGCAAAACACTATGCCTGACATCTTGCTTGCATGAATGTTCTTGTGTTTTCCTAACAGTTCCGATGTGGTTCTGCAGTTTTAACTCTGCTGCTCATGAGGAAGGCGTGGCTGAGAATGACGAAACAGTTTTCTGGAAGGTGGCATGATTTCTAAATGTAAGAGTAGAGATTCCAATCCAAGCCTGTCTGACTATGGAGCCAGATGCTGGACCAGTAAAGTGGATTTGGAAGATGTTCGAAAACTTGGAAACAAGTCACAACAAAGCTAGGAAATTATGGAGGATGATATTTTCTTTTAAAAAAAATTCTTCTAAGCTAAATTGTATGATAGTATCCCTCAGGGCTCTCCAGTGCCAAACAACACTCTATAGAAATATTTACAATAGAAATATACACTGACTTTTGTGGTTTGGGAAGCTGAGAACTGCTGTGGTCTCGGTCAATAAGGTGGTGACCCAGCAAAGCCAGTAGTGTAGTTCAGTTCCAACCTGAACAATCAAAGAATCTGGTGGTAGAAATCCAGTCTGAGAGCTTGCAAGGAGAATGGGTGTCCCAACTCAAGTCAGGGAGCTACAGGGCTAAATCCTTTAGTCCTCTATAAGCCTTCAAAGGATGATGGCAGTCACTCTGTGGGATGTCATGCACTTTGCTGACTCCACAGACTCCAATGCTGATCTCATCCAAGAACCCTCACATCACATTGGGGGGGGTGTTAATCCATGCTCCCCATGTCATCAAACTGAGATAAAATTTTAGCTAGAGTTTTCCTGCCTTGCCCACAGTCAGGACAAATCTTTGTCACCTGCCAGTCCCACAGCCGCTCAGACCCAACCAAGTAAACACAGAGACTTATATTGCTTACGAACTGTATGGCCGTGGCAGGCTTCTTGCTAACTGTTCTTATAGCTTAAATTAATCCATTTCCATAAATCTATACCTTGCCACGTGGCTTGTGGCTTACCGGTGTCTTCACATGCAGCTTGTCATGGTGGCGGCTGGCAGTTTCTCTGATCCAGCCTTCCACTTCCCAGAATTCTTCTCCTCCTTGTCCCGCCTATACTTCCTCCTGCCTGGCCACTGGCCAATCAGTGTTTTATTTATTGACCAATCAGAGCAACAGATTTGACATACAGACCATCCCACAACATAAAATGAAACATCCTAGGATGGAACTCTAATCTTTCAAACCCCTAAAATCTCACCCGCTGAGATGGGTCAGCATGTAGGGGTACCCAACATCAAGGCTGACTATCTGAATTCAGTTCCTGGAACTCACATTGTAGATGGAGAGAACCAACTCCAGCAAGTTATCCTTTGACCTCCACATACACAGCTTCACACATACACACACACACACACACACACACACACACACACACACACACACACATCTAAAACTTCAACTCCTGAATATTTTCTTTTAACTGGAAATGTTTCTGATAGTCATTCAAGCTGATGATAAATTACTTCAGAGTTCTATTTTTAAAACATTTTATAAAGCATTGTATTTTAAACCAATTTTAAGCTCCCCCTACCCCACAGTTAATGCTGTAGCATGCCAATGGATGGAAGGGAGGAGGTTATTGGGTTTCCACCATTATGCTTTATCTGTGGTTACTTCCCACAGTTCGTCTTACTCTGTACAGAGAGACCCCACTTAGAATTCCTCATTGAAACTTTGTAGACTACAGCTAAGCTTGCCAAACTACTGGTGTGTACAAATGTTCACTCCTTGCCTGGACTCACTTCAGGTCAGACCACCTTACCAGCATGCAGTAGTCCCTACTTCGGATTATATAAATGACCTACAAGCATCTCAGGGGGCCCACTGAATGACCCCACAGAGCACGCAACCACCACTTCCCCTGCTGTCCCTCTCAGGAAGTAGCGGGGTGAGTAAAGACCTGAACTTTTCAGAGACAAAGGGATGAGTTCTGCTCCTCACTAGCATTTGCCGGAAGAACACTCAGCGGGTTTGTTCAAGAAAAGGAAACAGAAGTTTGAACTCTGTGTAGAGGGAGGAACAAGGCTGGCAGTAGTTATCCAGGTTTCTAGACTACTTTGCAAATATCACCCTGTCCACCAACAGTGTGGGGGATGGTCGTAGGAGGCAGTTTGGGGTGTTCAGAAATGATCTGAGGCTGGTGACTCAGCATCCACTGTCCCTGGTTCCTGAATTCCGTTCTTTCCTAGAAGGTGTACCATGACATAGGCATTTCCCTTTCTCTAAGGACTGTTGCCAGTAACAAGCAGGCCAGAAAACTATGTGGTAAGGAGCACTAGGAAACACCGTAACCCTAACAAGAATGATTCCAAAAGTGCCGTGTGGGGAGTCTGCCAGTCAAGTACTCTTGGATGAACAGGGAGAGGTCAGTCAGGCCATTTGCCCCGCAGAGGGGAGGATCTCCACACCACATTGGCTCTGATGGCAGGAGTATCAGTGAAAAAGAAAGATGCTTGGAGAGGAAGTCCACAGTGTCTCTCGATCCCCAAATGTTACTGTTCAGAAGTTCTGATTCTGAAGCTCTGGGGGAGGTACTGGTGAGAAAGACTCTGTGGTGAAGAACTTGGAGTGGGTCACCTCAGCCCCGATGGATGATATAAGGGCTGGGTAAAGCCTGGGCCTGGATCTGAGCCACAGCCCCTCTCAGCTCTCTCTTTATCACAACCCCCTGGGCCCCACCAAACACACACACACACACACACACACACACACACACACAGCCCAACAAGAAGGCTTTCTGGTTGACTGATGTGCTCAGTCCCTGTGTCAGATACCTGCCCCCTCTACTCCCATCACTCAAGGGCTTCCTCATCTTACCCAGCAGGGCATGCACAGGGGTATTTTTTCCCAGTGTTTTCCCCGGGCCAGTTTTAGACTCTGCAATTACGTCTCCCAGGAGATGCTCAGAATTTGGGGAAATTTTGTACTTTCATTTTGTTTTTTGTGGGTTTTTTTCTTATCCAAATAAATGTGCTCATCATGAGCCCCATTTGGCTTGGCGATCTGGCCCGCCCCTCAGTGACTCTCGTCTGCCAGGATAGCTTGTGTAATAGAGGACTTTTAGTTAGAGATCATGTTGAAGATGGTCATTGACTGGGAAACCAGGATGGTCAGAGGCATCAGCCTCAGATACTGGCAGGCAGGCAACTTTGCCACTGGTAGCCATGAATGTCAAGAGAAAGAGAGAGGGGCAACAAGTCTTAGAAGACAGTCTATCTTTGCCTTCAAAAGATGGAGATCGGGAAGATGGCTCAGACAACAAGGGGCTTGTCATGCAAGCTTGAGAGCCTGAGTTTGGGTCTCTGGCACCCACATTAAAGTGAGGTGCAGTGTGCCAGTAACCCCAGTACAGGGAGTAGGGGAACAGAGACAGGCAGATCCCAGGGCCTTGCCAACCTGCCAGTCTAACTGAAACAATTAGCTCCTGGTCCAGTGAGAGACCCTATCTAAAAATATAAGGTATACAGCTATAGAGGAATATACCTGACATTGATCTCTGGACTCCACTTGTATACACATGTGTGAGTGCACCTTCACACACATGCATGTACATACAACACACACACAACTAATTAAAAATAAATAATTGGAGATGACCTCATTGCAAAGCCCATTTGAAGTGTGGGAAAGCTGTTTTCTGTACAGTCCTGATTGCTCTCAGGGTGAGGCATTATGTAGCCAAAGGGAAGGAAGTGATGCCTTGCCACAGATGATGGAGGCTAGGAACGGGAAACCATACCTATCCAAGATTCTCCCGCTGCTCAACTAGAAGATATATTAGATAATAAGTTATTGACCATCAAAGATTAATGAGCATTCTTGCCTAGCATACTCTACTGGAAATGGTATGGTGAATAGAGAAAGCATAGTTGTAGAGTTAGATGATCCAGGAATTCTCTCTCTCTCTCTCTCTCTCTCTCTCTCTCTCTCTCTCTCTCTCTCTCTCTCTCTCTCTGTGTGTGTGTGTGTGTGTGTGTGTGTGTGTGTGTGTGTGTGTGTGTGTAAAAACTCTTATACCTCTATCTATAAAATAGAAAATTCATATATGCTTCTTACTGTTTCAAAGATTTATGGAACAACATATATGGAGACCCTGGACCTGCAGGGACTTCAGTTAATGGCATTCCCTTCCTTTATGCCTTCTGGAGTCTTCAAGGAATATTAAGTGTACTCTAGAAAAAGAGAAAACATCCTTTCTTTACTTAGAGTCTGGATACTTGGGTTTGACTTAGATCCAACTTTATACCCCAACTAGCTGTTTGCTCCCAGAACTGCTATGAAGATAAAATACCAGTAAATGTTTTAGCTTCAGAAAAATGACTTTGTGAATACAGGGTGTCCTCAACTGTGTATCTTTCCTCTCCTCGTTGGTCTGATCTGTCAACATGAGCTCTCTACCACTGAAAGGAGCAGCTCTGTGCAGAGCTGCATAAATTCTGAAAACTTTGAATTAGCCATGTTGCCTATCTGAATCAGGATTTCTATTGCTGTGAAGAGACACCATGACCATGGCAACCCTTATAAAGGAAAAACTTTTAATTGGGGCTGGCTTATAGGTTAAGAGGTTTAGTCTATTATCATGGAAATAGTCCGTGGCAGAAAGCATGGTGGCATGCAGACAGACATGGTACCGGAGAAGGAGCTGAGAGTTCTTCCAGATTAGCCAGTAGCAGGAAGACAGAGTGAACCACTGGGCCTTGAGCTTCTAAAACCTCAAAGCCACCCCCAGTGACACACTTCCTCCAACAAGGCCACATGTCCTAATCCCTTCAAATAATGTCACTCTCTATGAGTCTATGGGGGCCATTTCTACTACCACATCATCCAAGGCCTTATTAGCTTCCTGAAGCTGTTGTAACTTATCACAAGATCATAAGTTAAAACAACAGAAATCCATCCCATCACAGTTATGGAGGACAAAAAAAGTATGAAAATAAGGCATCAAGAAGAACAGGCCCCCCTTAAAAGTTCTCCAAGAGATCCTGCCTCATCTCTCCCAGCTTCTGGGGTTCTTGTGTGTTCCTTGGGTGTAGTTGCATGAATCCAATATCTGCTATGTCTTGGTCTTGTATTTTTTTCTCTCTTCTGAAGATACTCTCATTAAATTTAGGGACCACTCTAGTTGAGTTATTGGGATTTTATATTTACACTGAAAATCCCTATTCCAAGTAAGACCATATTCTTACTGATATTTCAAGGAAACAAGAATTTGACTTGGAACACTATTCATTTCACTTACATCTACACCATCTGTGACTCAGTGTACATTGATGGACTTTAAAGATTGCCCTGAATAATCAACCGCTTTGTACTAAAACCCTGAATTACCTTGATGCCTGTCTGAAGAGAGAATCATGGGGCTATAACAGGACTCCAGACCATTGTAGGCCCCCAGACTTTAGTACAATTGACTCCACGATGGAAGTACCATTCAGGCCATAAAACTCAGCATGTAGACAGCACCATCTGCCAAAAAACTAAAACAAAAATCCACCACAGTCCTATTCTGGAAAAGTCACGAAATGTACTAACCTTGCTTTTTTTTTTTTTTTTTTGCTTCTGTAGATTCAATTCTGGCTAACTGTTCTAAGTATGTCAACCCAGAACATGGTTTTTGTGCTCAGAAGCTCACCGTGAGAAAGGCTCAGTGTTACCCTGGGATCCTGAACACATAGTATAGTCACCAACTGGCTAATAAAGACTTTCTATTGGCATAAACCCATGTCTGAGCAGTCTTTTATTTTGGTGAATACCATACAGCAGGGCATGAAGTAGAAATGTCTCAAGGTGAGGCTGGAGGAGGGTTAATTTCTAAAGTTATCATTGTACACATAGATTAATGTGTCTCTCAACCCTTGTCTTAGTCTATGTTCTATTGCTGTGAAAAGACACCATGACCATGACAGCTCTCATGGGAAAGCATTTAATGGGGACTTGCTTACAGTTTTAGAGGTTTAGTTCATTATCAACATGGCAGGAAGCATGGCAATGTGCTGGCAGACATGATGATGGAGAAGGAGCTGAGAATTCAACATCTGGATTCACAGGCAGAAGGAAGAGAAAGCTACTGGGCCTGGCTTGGGCTTTTGAAACCTTAAAGCTCACCACCAGTGACATGCCTCCTCCAATAAGACCACACCTCCTAATCCCTCTAAAGTAGTGCCACCCCTTGATGACTAAGCATTTAAACTTAACAAGCCTATGGGACCATTCTTATTTAACCTCAACTATTGTCAGAGAAACCTTTATACACAGTGGATGACTAACACAGAGATCCCACAACTGGCCAAGGTCCAGAGGGTAAGAGTTTGTAAAATGCTCATCTGTAGATGGAACATCTATACTGCACTCCCTCTTCCTAAAAGTGGGGGTGGAGAGTGTTGCAGGATATTTGATCTCGCTGTGAACCCTGAGATAGTGTTATTTACTGGAAAAACCTGTTTCTAGTTGTGGTATGGCTCAGCCCCAGCATTCACCTTAATACAAGACCTTTCTGCTTGAATATTGTAAACAGGATTCAATAAAGTCAAGCATAGGTCAAGAGGTGGGGCAGGCAACCAGCTGACAGGAAGTGAACATAGGATTATTAAGAAAAAAAAACGTAGAGAGTAAGGGGAGTCAGGAGGATGGAAAGAGAGATGCACAGGAAGTAGAAAGGAGGAACATTCAGTTTGAGGAGTCTGTTTTAAGATGGCAGGTAGAAGGAGGGAGGCTTCTGAGCCATAGGTTGAGGAGGAAGGTCAGCTGGGTACTTTCTCTGTCTTTCTGAGCTCTGACCCTCTCACTAAAAATTGAACAATTGAGATTTTGTTAAAAACAACAGGAAAGAGTGTACGAGCCAGAGGTGGTCGACAGCTGCAAGGAAACTGTCTTCAAGACGCAGCAGAGCAGCTGCACCTATATGAACTCATAGGGATTGTAACGTCATCTATAGAACCTGGACACGCTCAAGGGAAACCAAATCTCAGCTTGGAGATGAGAGGAGGGGACAAAATCCCACCCCTGGCCATGGAAGTATTCATAGTTGTCAGCTTCTGGCAGAGGGAGGGACCCTTTTCTCTGAGAGTGTAGTCCCTGGTAAGGCAACTGTGCTCCAGGGGAGACCACACATCCAAGGGTATTAGGTCAGCCCAAAGTGGTTTTGATGGGTTGAAAAAGAAAGGGCACAGAGTTGGGTGAATGTCCTTGGAAGACTTGGGGGACATCAATATGATAAAAAAAATTTAAATTTTTAGTGAGAGGAGGGTTCATTCTGGAAGGATGAAGTAAGCATTTGGAAGAAAGGGTGGGGACGGCAGAAGCACACTGGATGGAGGACACATTCCAGTAGCTGTGTAACTCAAAAATATGCATCATTTTTGAAAACTCCGATTTCATGGCCAGATGTGGTGGTGCACACACCTTTAATCTCAGCCCTTGGGAAGCAGAACCAGGTGAGTTTGAGACCAGCCTGGTCTACATAGTGAGTACCAGGTCAGCCAGAACTACAAAGTAAGGCTCTATCTCAAAAAAAAAAAAAAAAATGGCAGGGGGAGAACGAAGGAAGGAAGGAAGAAACTCTAATTTACATCATTTGCCAATTTCTGTGGTATCGACTCCAGATGTGGCAGATTTCTAGCTCCCACGGTGATGACACCGAGTGTAGAGCTGGGAACATACCATACCTAAGTCACCTCTATGAAGGTGGATACTGGAGGAAGGAGGAAGGCAAACAAGAGGACAAAGGACCAGTCTTCCTCCATCATCAGCTCTTTGCACCCTAAGGCCTTTGGGGAGACCAAGAGAAGAGCACCTGTGATTGCGACAATGGATTCTAAAAGCATTACCCTGGGGACCGGCAAGATGGCTCAGTGGATAAGGGTACTTGCTGTACAGGCCTGGCAAATTCAGTTTAACAACTGGAGCCCGCATAATGGAAGGACAGAAGTGATTCCAGAGGGTTGTTCTTTGACCTCCACATGCACAACTATGGCAGACACACACACACACACACACACACACACACACACACACACACACACACACACATCTAGCCTCATCTTTCAAAATCTCCTTGTGAGCCCTGATCATAGATAGCATTTTCTAGTGTTCTGTTCATACAGTAAGGTCTTTCCATAGCGAAAACTTAAACACAAGCCCTAAACTGAAGGCAGCACAGAACTAGTTTGATTCTGCCACACTGTGCCCGTCAGGGAAATGGGCTGTTGGTCAGTGGTCCATTCTTGCTCGCCCCATCTGTCTTGTGACTGTAGCTCTGGATCTGACTGACAGAGGTATTCAATGAGATCATGGAACAGGTAAAATGTAGACATCCTATCATCTCACTGAAGGTTAGTTACAGAACTTGAGCTCTGAATGACCTCGTTTGTAGGTGGTCTGTCCAAGGTCCGTGGTCTCTGAAGACCCAAGAAGAGTTACCAGACAGATCTACTCAGAGAACTTGTGACACCCATTTCCTGGAAACAGCTTAGAAAAAGGAGGGTTGGGGAGGGATCGCATTTCTGCCCCAAACCAGAGTTTAACAGAAGTGACTACACAGATCCTTTCCTGACTCCCATGGGTCCAAACACCTGACTTAGGCTTCTCAAGAACAACGAAGTGATTAAAGCCTGATCAGATATGAGCAATCCTTGAGACTCAAGCAGAGAAAGAAAAAAAAAACCCTGTTGAGACAGGAAGCTGGTTCAGGAACTCAGTGGTTCCTGGTGTGTAAACTTGACGGCAGAGGCAGCAGTATCTGATCAGAGCCTCTCCGGAGGACAACCGTGAGCGGCTGCTCGGCTTCCAGCCAGGCACCGTGTCCCCCTCTCCGCTGGCTAATGGATCCCAACAGGTCCCTTTCCTTGGGCATGCTTCTGTTTCTTTCTCTGACTTTGGAATTGAGCTACGGAACAGGTGAGTGTCCGTTTGTTTAAGGGTTTGAGTCCAGTGTTCAAAAGTTTGGAATCAGCAGAGCCTCGGAGATAGTGAAGAGATGGGTGGACTGGGGCTTGTGGTTCAGTTACCTCTTCCTTAAGGAGTGCCTCTGGGTTTCTACAGTGTCTTTCAAAGGGGAAGAAACTTACGTATTCCTTGAGCCTCGCGTTCCAGGGATTCGCCCCATCGACACTAGTTTCTAAGGAAACCAGAAGCCAAATCCACCTGCTACATCCATAATCAGCCTCTTGGTGTAAGGGACTCAGGCTGAAGTTCTGAGTGGTTGGTTTGGGGTGGGTACCCTCTGGCAAAAACCCAGGCTGTGGAACAGAGCTCTAGGAGACTTGTCCTGCATCCCTGTTATTGAAAGTGATTTTCACACATACACCAGCAGACAAAGAAGAACATGGTCCAGTGTAGAGCAGAGGTGGCAGAGGGAAACAGGTAGAAGTGAGAAACCTCAGACCTTTGGCCAACTACAGATGGTGGCTGAAGTGAGGTCACGCTTTCTTATAAGAGATGATTCCAAAGCAGTAAGAAGGGGAGAGGTTGGGAGTTTTGGAACCCAGGGCTGGTTATAGAATGTGGAAAATGCAAATCGAAAAACTTAAGGTCAAAGAAGCCGCTACAGTGGGACCCAACTGTGGCAAAATTAAAGGAGCCCGAATTCTCTCTCATCCCGCTGATTCTTCTTCTTTCCAAAGCAAGCTATTGCTTTCTGCTTAGTGGGCCAGAGGTATAGGGAAAGATATTTGAGAGCAACAGCGCTAAGTGGTGATACGGGGCTGACCATGGAAGTGGAATGGGCAACTCCACCTTAAGATTTGATTCGATTGTGGGAGATAGCCTGGCATGGAGAAGGCTTAGAAGGGGGATGGGGAAATCCTGAGGGCTAGAGCGTTTTGGTCTTGGAGTTTCCATAACTGCAAATCCATTGTGGACTATTCTAAGAAAAGCCCTGGAGTGTGCCAGGGATGTGGGGATGCTGTAAATGGAATCTCTGGTTCAAGTCTCAGATGAGGAGGCCCTTGCTTAGCCCCACTTTGAGAGCTTAGATCACCAAACCAAGCATCTTTGTAGGTAGAGCTTGGCCTTCCTCCCTGAATCCTGTCTGACCCCCCACCATTGCTGGGCTCCTTGGTGGCTAAAAACTATGAGATGAATTCCTGTTTTTCTCCCTGGCTAGCCTTGCCTGGGGCAGCTCAGGTGTAGCTAGCAGATGTTCTGCTTAAGGGTGAGAGGTCATTTGTTAGCTAATGACAGCCCAGCCCCAGAACACTTAGATGTCACCCCACTTGGCAACTATTCTTTCCTTGCATCCCTTCTTCTAATATTGGTTCAATTTCTGTCAGTGTTCTATTTTTAATTGTGTACTCTTTTGTGAAACCCCAATAAAACCCAAATAGAAGTGCTTTGCAAATGAGACAGATCAGTCGTGTCAGAGCGACTCAACAAAGAAGCTTGATTCTTGTAAAAATCAGCACCTTCCCATTTCAGCTCAATTTTCAGTTCCCAGTCAGAACTGTAAAAAGCAAAAAAAAGTCCACATGTCTTTACCAACTAAAACAAATTCTCCTAAATGACAGTTGATTTATGTATTTACCTTGAACATTACTTGCTTATTTTATACAACTTCTATATAACATCTTGACTTAAACCCAAGAGCCATAGTGAAGAGTTACTATCTTTGGGTAAATAACTGCAAGGTAAATTTTATGCCTTTTTCTTCTCTGTTTTACTGGGAGTCGTCTTTAATCTCTTGCCCTTAAAGAAGGCAGACATATTGTGCTTATGCCACAATGTTAATATTTATTAGACTCTCAGGAAGCTTCATATTCTTTACAATGGATACAACCTAGGCTGCTGTTTCTGCTGTGATTATTGTGTGTATTAATTTGTGCAACAATATCATTTTGTTGGTTTCTGATACTGATCTCCCCCTCACCATTCCTGCCAGAACATTATGATCCTCATCTGTATAGACCATTAACTCCAGTTCACAAATATTTTCCTAACAAGTGCCTGAGGTTTCCATGAATGCTTGAGTTAGATGTAAAATGCCAAGTTCACGTTCTGAAGAATACACACCGAAGACCAAATATATTATCATATTACATCTAGAAATCAGTTGGTTCAGATCATTCAATGTGTCAATAATCTTTTAAATTAGGCTTTATTTGTAGAAAAATTTTAGGGCCACATGTGAGTAGAGATTGCTCACATCCCCTTACCCTATATTTGCATAGCCTCATTATTAATATTGGTGCTACAAGGATATATGTGTTATGATGGATGACTCTCCAAAAATGAGGTGCTTTATTCTTCCATGTAGGTCCTTCCCACCTCCTCCATACATGTTGAGTAAGAGAGAAGAGACAAAGCCTGGGTTCTAGGCTTGAGCCAACCTAATGCAGCTATTGGCCCATTCTATGCCAATATATTGATCCAGATACTTCTTCAAAAAAAATTAACCTCATGATCTAAAGCCTCACCTTTCTTTATCTGCAGCATTGGAATAGAGTTCAAAGCATCAGGGATTTGATTATTTATACACTGACTTTCAAAGATTCCATTCAGTACTCATCTACTGAGTGTATCTGACGTGGCCAGGCAAGGTGTATGGGTAGGGAGCAAAATGAGAAATCATAGCCTCTGAAAAGCACCTGATATACTGTCTGGTGGGTGAAAGCCATTTAAAAATTGTTGTTGAATAAATAATAGTAGAAAATAATATATATTTGCTTTATACAAGACATTATGCTAAGTGTTTTATCATTTAATTATCACACCAACCCTATGACATTATTGTCACCATCATTAGTACTATTACAACTTTGTAAATGAGGAAAGATAAGTAGAGTAGATTAACAGTCTCTGTACACTCTAGACATGTCAGTGAATGAAACTGGATAAGATTCTGTTTGAGAAATGGGAAGAATGAATCAGTGTATCTAGGTCCCATGAGGAAAACTATAGACTACAATATCTGTAATTAAAATGTATATGTTGAGTTGAATTGGAACTAATTGAAGTATAGACTATTTCAAAAGGTGAGAAGAATTGATAAATTATAGGAGAATGTAGAAAGTACATACGGAGTGAAATTTAGAAAGTAGATAGAAACTTTATTTAGCATACAGGTTTTGTTTTAACCTTTTTGTTTAGTAGAGGAGAGGTGCAGTTGCATGTGTGCCTCTAAAACTTCAACAGAACAAAGGACATTAGAATGAAGATAGCTTCTTTCTATAACCCTTGCTGTAGACAACATTGCTAACCGTTGTTGTGTGTCTTTCAAATACATAGGTTGGATTCTGCTAGGGTTGGGAAAGAATATTTTAGATGGAGATACAAATACAGACCTAAAGTGATGTAAGTGGAATGGCAAAGGGTCTGTTGTAGCCAAAAACCAAGGGTTTGTGACTGAAGAACTTCTAAATACTCACCTGGAAAGTGGGGGCAAATACTGTCTCTCATGCCACGTAGGAATGCTACAGACATAAAATGGAATTCATTTTGATTGTGGAAAGAGAAGAACTTAGACTTATCTCATCATTCATTCATTCATTCTTTCATTCACTCAGCCCATTTCATTTCATTCATTTGCTTTGACAACAAGGATTTCCTGGGCTCCCATTGTGTCCCAGGTACCTGTTAGAATACCACAATGAGTAAAAGATACAATCCCTCTTCTTGAAAGCTTATAACTGTATGAGAATGACAAGTACTAAATGAGTTGAAACTGTGATGAGTGGTGTAATGGAGTGATGCAAAGTAAGATGGAAGCATGCAGCCGGAAAGCTAACTGGAGCCCTGAGGCCAGGAAGTCTTCCCTCATAAAAACAAGTCAAGGTGAAGACCTGAAGAGCGGAAGGAATTGGCCAAACAAAGGGTGGTCCAGGCTTTTAGGCTGAGAAATTCTGGGTGCAAACAGACTGAGCAACAAAGACCCAGCACTCTGAGCTCTGTGGGATAGGGATTTAACTGATATTTAGGTTAAAAATAAACCTTAGACAAGCTATTTTTCCTTCCTGAGTCTGCATTTACAACTAGAACTTTGAAGCCTGTGAAACCTGTCTCTTTTCTACAAAAAAAAGAAAAGAAAGAAGGAAGGAAGGAAGGAAGGAAGGAAGGAAGGAAGGAAGGAAGAAAGAAAGAAAGAAAGAAAGAAAGAAAGAAAGAAAGAAAGAAAGAAAGAAAGAAAGAAAGAAAGAAGAGATTAGCAAGATGCTAAAAGCATCTATAAAATATCAGAATAAAGCCAAAAATAAAGTTCTGACGTAGAATCCCACCTTGTGAAAGGGTTAACTAAATCCTGCAAATTTGCTCACTTGCCTATATGAATCACTCCACCTTCAAAGTAGAGTTACCCGTGAAGGAAAGTGAGTCGGTGTGAAGAGCATAAATGTTTCCTCCCAGCCTCTTCTAGTAAACAGGGCTGACTGAATCACAGGCTCGCTGGAAAACCCTCATCAGGCGGTAGGATGTTTCAGGAACAGAGAGTCGACTTGAAGGGCTTTACAGCCCCACTTGTGTTTCCATCTGTGCTTGAGGTGGAGATGACTTCAAGCACCCCTCCAGACTCAGCGGTCATGGGAGCAATTACATCATCGTCCTTTGTGTGCTTGGGTGTTAGGGTCTCTCCTCCTGGTCAAGTTCCGGTTCCATTCCTTGTGCATGGAAGCTGTGAAGTCTGTCTTCATCTGCCCCATTTCTATCCGTTCACCCTTTCCCCTCTTACCCACTATCATTGATTGATTTGTTTATTTGGCTACTTCCTACTACGGCCTTACCCTACTCTGCTCTTCCTTCTACCAATTCTGTACTCTGAAAGTACAAAACAGCCTACCGGGTCATGTGGTAGGAAAGGTTGTATGGTAGGCATTTGGAGAGTGAGGCGTTAGCAGTCCTGGAGTGGGTAAATTTCCCCATTTCCCCCTTCTTCTCCATATCAAAATTAGTTTAAAATGTCAACAGTAGCAATTCGGTTTCGAAAATCTCATATCTCTTTCAGAAATGGCATTTAGAGAGGTGTTCCCCAAAATGTACATACATTCAAAGGTCCATGTACGGCTCTCAGTCTTCCTTCCTTCATTTACGTATATTTAGAACTCAAGAGGTCACTATCTTGGGTACATTTTTACAGTTCAGGTGTGAAGCCATCAGAGGAGCTGTGTCATCTGGAATTGTCAGGCATTCGTGAGTGTGACTGGAAGAAAGTCCAATGTGCTTCCCAATGTACCCATGCAAAAATAGTACTAAACAACCACAGTAAAAATAAGAGTCTTCTTCCAACTGAGCAACAGGGTGAGCAATCTGTTTTAAGAGGAAATATTAGCAATGCCCAAAAGACCAACTTCCTTGTCACCTACCCCACTTTCCTGTAACAACCATGCCTCAAACACACTCATCCTGACTTTAGCCCATGGAGACTGCATCTTCTTTCCCCACCACCCCCCCCCCCCGACATTATTAGTCTTTAATTAATTTGGACTGGGTCATTTAGTAGATAGTGTAGGGATTTGGGGGCACATTAATGTCAAGAATATTTTGGGCAGTTTACCTGATTTTCCAGTAGCTCAGCTTTACCACAATGGAGAAGGGGGTCTCTTCTAGACAGGCCCATCACAGAAGCAGGTGTTTTCATTTTACCCTTTTGAATCTCTTATCAGCTAGAACAATCTATGCTCATTGAGTCATGTGCTCCTACCATGAACATTAACTTAGGGTTAAATTCAGTTATAGACATGCTAGGCTAAGCTAAATAAAAGGTTTGCCAAGGTCTAATGGCTTTCAGCACTTGTCAACCGAACAGGTATTTATTTCAGAGTCTCTCTGTGCCAAACACTGTTGCAGGCTGTCAGACATAAACAGTGGTGTAAGGTTCTCTCTCTGGAAAAGTCTGTCTTCAAGTGGGGCAGACAGCAATAAAATGAATAAATGTGCACTGCGCCACCTGCCAGCCACAGCAAGAGCAATGGGCAGAGGGACTGTCCTAGATACTCTGTCAGAGGAGGCCTCTCAGAGGAGAGAGTTCTCTGAGCAGGCGCCTAAAATAAAGTGAGGAACTGGGCAGTTAAGGATATAAGGGAAGAGAACTTGATGAGGCAGGAGAGTTCTTGATGAGGCTAAGGAACAGGAAGCCACCTGACCGTAGTTCTGTGACAGTCCAAGAGTGGGCGGGGAATGGATTCGGAGCAAGGCCAGGTTTTCAGTGAGGAGAGTCAGGGACTGTGAATGTTGTGAGTGCTTGAAAGCTCTGGAAGACTAAAAGTGATGGAGAAGAAAAAACAATGAATTAGACATGGTTTTAAAGGATCTCTCTGTCCATGGTACAAATGCCGGGAGATTAGTCGGAGACGGTGGTAGCAGGGGTGTGGGTGGTAGGAAGGAATGGCATAGAAAGTGCTTCTACGTCAGACCCTCATGGAAATTAGAGCCAGCAGGATTTCCTGTCAACCAAATGTGGAGTGTGAGAAAGGACAGACTCAAGGATGCTCCCATGTTGTGGCCTGAGAAACTGGACAAATGGTCATGTTGGAACAGAAAGTTCTTTGCTAAAGTCAGAAGCCATGTAAACCTCCAAGTGCTCCTCTATGGAGATAGTAGAGGATTAGGCAGTGAAAGGATTAGCCGTAATACATAACTGTAAATACTGCAGAGATGTGTCAAACTGTTCAGCTACATGAGAAATTGAATAGGTGTAAATAAGGAAGAGAAGGAAGTCTGAGCCTAGGCATAGTCTGATATTTAGATATCTGAAAAAAACAGAAGTTTCCCCCAAGGAAACTAAGAGCGATAAAAAGAAAAAAAAATAGCAAGTCATGGAAGTGTAGTATCTTAGGGACCAAATACAGACAGTGTTTGAAGGAGAGATGATGAACTATGTCAAGTGTTTCTGAGAAACACTCAAGGCAATAATGGAGAATTGATTGACTTGGCTCTGTATAACAGACTGATCTTAGCAGGTGTGATCCAATGAGAATTTGGGAAGAATACTTGGATGGGCACAGGGGAATTGTGTCAAGAAGTAAAAGCAGAAAACATAAACAGACATGCAAGAAGCTTCCGAAAAGAAAATGAAGATGGCCAAGTGGCAGAGGATTGACCTGAGATCAGAGGAGAGGGTTTTTGTTTTTTGTTTTTGTTTTTGTTGTTGTTTGTTGTTTGTTTGTTTTTTAGATGAGGACAATTAAGTGCTTGTATGTATATGTCGGTGAAAGAAATCCACAAGGCAGCTGATAATGCAGGGGGTTGGATTACAGAGGCAAAACCTGAAAGCATGTGATTGTTTCTTGAGGGGAAAGGCTAGCCTTGGATAAGAAACACCGGTCATTCCTCCAGGTAGATAGATCCATTGGGATTTCCATAGATTGAAATTTGCTTTTTATTTCTTCTATGGTTTTTTCAGTGAAACAAAAAGGGCGGCCACCCCTGAGAGAGGAGGCAGAAAGGCAGGCTGTGGGTTTGAGCAAAGCAGAGGTATTAAATAGTCAGCACTAGAATCCCTCATAGTGGTTTGAAAGGCTTTTGGGTTTTCGTGGTTTTTTTTTTTTTAACCCTCTCCCCACTCCTCCTTTGTTCTTGTTGGTTCAGCTTTTTTTTTTTTTTAAAGAGAAATAAAATAATCTCTTGCCCTCACCGTTATTAATTATTTCATATTTTTGGAGAACTAAGATTCCAGTTTAGATACGAAGCACACCACCTCCCTAATTTTCACAGTCCTCAGACCCGACTCTGTTTCTTATCACCTGGCTTGGTGCTTCTGGAACCATGGTCCCCTGGGCTCCTTTTCACTGTTATCCACTCTTCACCGTGCATACTGAGTGCTGGCAAGAACCTTGGTAGAAAAATTATAGACTGAGGTTCTAGTTTGGGCTCTGCCACTTACTAATGTGACTTTAAGGAAGTCATTTACCTTACTTCTGCCTTGTGCGCCTTCACTGTTAAGTCTGAGTTGACAAAACCCTGGTGTAAGTAATTCTAGGATTTCCACTGGATGCTTTGAAATACTGAAGTTATGGTCAGGGTCCTGGTGGTAGTCCTTGTAAACCAACGCCTGGTAATTTGAGATAGTTCAACTGGAGAGGCGAGCCTCTGTCCTCTACACAATGTATTCTCCAGGTCTTTCATCATAATGAATTATCGTCCCTTCCTTCCCACAGGTGGAGACGTGATGAACTGCCAGGTGATTAACAGGCAGCTAGGAAGTGACACTTGGATGCCCTTGACAAATGAACAGATAAATAAAAGCGTTAACAAAAGCATCCGCATCCTTGTCACGAAGGGAACGTCTTTAGGAAGCAAAACCAACAAGAAAATAGTGTCTTTTGATCTCGCTAAAGGAGGCTATCCAGATCACCTGGAGGATGGTTACCAGTTTCAACCAGAAAACCTGAGCCTGAGGATCCTGGGAAACAGGATGGAGAGTGAAGGATGGTACTTTGTGAATTTGGAGGAGAATGTGGCAGTTCAGCAATTCTGCATGCAGCTGAAGCTTTATGGTAAAAATGGGAGTTTTCACACTTCACACAGGGGGCCTAGAAGACTTGGGCCTTTCTCAGAAGTAGGGTGTCTGGAATTGGAAGCAACTTGAAAGATCTGGTCCAACGAGTATTTAAGCATTTTGACACGCTGATACTATTTATTTGTTTGTTTGTTTGTTTATATTTATCTTCCAAACTGCACATTGGTGGAGGCTGATTTGATTCCTGTTTTGAAAGGAAGAGAGCCCACTGTGTGGGGGCTGAAGAGCTGGCTTTCACCTCTAACAGGCTTAGTTTGCATATCAATTTTTAAAAGAGCGGTTTTTTTGTTTTGTTTTGTTTTTTTCCTATCAAGCCCTAAAGTACAAAATTTGAGTACAACTGAACAAACCTAACTTCTCTTTCATCACCAGGGACCCCGACTCCAGGGGCGAGAGGTTTTGCACGTGCCTACCCGTATTTGTGTAGGCTGTTTGCTGAAGCAGGGGTTCTGAGTGAAAGAGCTGACATTCCACCCACAGCCACTCACTCACCAAGCCCAGAGCCCTGGGGGAGGCTTCCACCTACGTGCTGAAAGAAACACCTCCTTTTCTTCTCATTTGAACCAGGATCTGGTGATGTAGCTGTTTAGTGGTGGAACTGTAGAAGCTACATCTACCTGAGCCCAGCACTTTCCTGGGCCCCTTTAACCTCGGCTCTGTCCTTGAGACACGTAGGGTTCCTGACACTTAGGCCCAGAGGCTCATCTGCCGCCCCTTTAACCTCGGCTTCTGTCCTTGAGACACCTAGGGTTCCTGACCCTTAGGCCCAGAGGCTCATCTGCTTTCCAAGACTCCCTGACAGATGTGCTGGCTTCACAGTCAGCATTTCATTGAAACCTTCAGTTCCCTAGGAGAGAAACAGAAACGTCTCGACTCTCTGCTGCCCCAGAGATTCCCTTCTGCAAACAGAGAATGCAGAATTCCCATAGCCCTCTGCTGAGTGTGCATGGAGGCTGTACATCGTGTGTGTGTGTGTGTGTGTGTGTGTGTGTGTGTGCGCGCGCGTGTGCTTAATAACATACATATGTCATCTAATTGTCCCTTTGTTCTTATAAGTTTATTGACTTTGCCACACCTTATATACTCAGTTGGGTACTTTGGGAAGTGTGGTCTCTGCAACCATGACTTCCTTTGCTGAGAGAAAGGGGCAGGTTGATTTCAGAATCTGACCAAGGTACTTAACTCAGCTTGGCCACTTAGAAGTCTTCTCATCCACAAAATGGGAATGATTATTTTTTAGTTATAATTATTGACAGAATTAAAGGAGATGGATATGAAATGCCAGCAATGTGCTGGTCCTATAGTAGCTGTAATAAGCATGATCTCCTTTTTTTACCTTGCCTATCTCACGACTTAGAATTGTATGGATCGATAGGGCCTGTGGCTATGATTGAAAACCTACCACTGCCTTAGACCCACAAAGCCCTTGCTACACACACACACACACACACACACACACACACACACACACACACTCACACAGAGGCACGATGAAATCCTACCACTGAAAACTCATGTTTCTAGCTCTAGGAGATTGTACTTTAAGCCAATCAAAACCTATCTTATTCCTGATAGAATACAGCAGAACAGTCTAGATGGTAAACATCAGGAGAGACTCACAGGACCCTAATGGTATTAGCAGAAAGGAACTAAAAACCAAACGCCTCTCTGTTCTATCTCAAGAGGGTCCTGGAAAGAGCAGAGAGGGGTGAGGGATGATGTGAACAACAGTTTTCCACAAGAGACAACTCACACTTAAGACTTCTCAGTGAGGGGAAAAGGCCATTTGTCTAGACTTTGTTTTGATCAGTAAACCAGTCAATAGTTCCAGGAGTTTTGTTTCAGTGATGGCTCCCTTGCTCCTCCTCCTGACAGAGCAGGTCTCCACCCCAGAAATTAAAGTGCTAAACAAAACCCAGGAGAATGAGAATGGGACCTGCAGCTTGATATTAGCCTGCACAGTGAACAAAGGGGACCATGTGGCCTACAGCTGGAGCGACGAGGCAGGCACCCATCTGCTGAGCCGAGCCAACCACTCCCACCTCCTGTACATCACTCTCAGCAACCAGCATTATGACAGCATCTATAACTGCACCGCCAGCAACCCTGTCAGCAGTCGCTCTCGAACCTTCAACGTCCGGCAGGAGTGCAGACTAGAGTCCTCAGGTGAGTACTCATGGCAGCTAGGGCACCTCATCAATGAAAATCCAATACTCACTGCTTCCATAGCCAGCCCTTGTCAATGATACCTGTTTTCTTTATATTGTCGAAGCCTCCAGGCACATTCAACAAAGGTGCTTTCAGGTTGGCCCCAGTGGCATTATACTACATTTGGTTTGCAGTTGAAGAATGGGAAAGGGAAAAAACAAACAAATAAACAAACAAAGCAGAATCAGAACTCAGGTCTTCAAGGGAAAACCCTTCTCCATGCTGTCTGCCCTGGTTGCAGCTCCTAAGTTTCAAATCCATGCTCTATTATGATGAGACAGTTCTATGTGATCAGTAAGTACTTATGCTGCCAGAGAAGGGAGAAGATATGATGTGTGATCTCTGCACCTCAGCAATGCATTGTAAATATAAAGACATGAGACTTATGTTGCACAGGCTGTAAGGGAAGGGCTTATGTTGTGAATGGATTGTGAATCTTCTAGCCAGTTAGAGGACCAGAGGAATCAGAGTGAGAGGTAAGCTAAGCCCTGGAGTGTGAAGCCGGGGAATGGTAATGAAGTGGTAGCACTCTTTATCAGCAAGGCACTTTTAACTGTATCATCTCTTTGGTTCACCATAAATTTTCCAGATGGGTGCTATTACCAGCTTCATTGTACATATGAGGAACTTGAAGTTCACAGAATTTAAGTATCTTCCTCAAGTTTCTTCAATTTCAAATAGTGAAGTTAATGCCTAAACCTAAATATTTTGAGTAGGTCTTCTCTTTTCCTAGGTAGAAGGCATGCTTGTTCTGTTGGAAGAGAGTGCTGATTAAGTAAGTCCATCTAGTCAAGAAACAGAATAGATCACTGCCCTCTTGTGCCAGACTGTGTCTCTGTCACAGGAAGGTTTGGGGAGAGCCCTGAAAGGCATTACTTACTTCCTGACATTCTCCTAGCTGGGGAAGGGAGCAAGAGTCATTCCAAGGAGACTCCCACTCACACAGACTTGGTGTCTGTTAACACACCGGATGGGCAGGGACAAAGGAAAGGGGACTGTATATACGTTTCACCTTCAGCATAGCACTTCCTGTAGCAGAGACTCCCCACCCCCAGAGGATTCTCAGATAGGAAACACCTCTGCTCTACCCCAGTGTATTCCTTTGAGTTCTTTTTTATGAACCTAATGCAGTCATGTCATAGAAAGAGTCAACCGTCTCTACTTTCTACATGTGGCCCACAAACCACGTGTAGGCTGTTCTCTATGTCTCTCCCTGCCCACCGTCATTCAGGGCATCCTGGAAAAAAAACCCAGAAAACAGTGCTGTATAGTAGGAAGCTTCCAGAATGGGGTCTCAGGGAGCTCTTTCTAATCAGTGGAGTAAAAAGCCCAGCTTTCTCTGAGACTTTGTTCTTCATCTATAACGGACAGCTTTGATTGTTCACTATGTACCGGCTACATGGCACATCATTGCCCTCACAGCAATCAAATGATGAAGGCAGCGTTAACATCTTCACACTATGGATGAAGTGAGGAAAAAAAAAACCCTATGAAATGTTTAAGATCAAACACAGAGCCAGTGAGAGAACTGAGCTGTCTGGCGCTGAAATCTTCATAGGTATTCATGGAAGAGTGAATCCACTTAAAATGCCTTAAAAATCACAATGAAAAACTGGCTGTTTTTCCTTGGAGATGAGGGAGAAATACTCATTGTGCCAGCCCAGCTCTCTTTGGTTGTAAAAACCTGTTTAGGGACAGGGCAGCCAATTTTTACCTTGACCTATCTCAAAAATAGGATGTGGGGATGGGAACTCCTTTCATGCTTCAAGATAGCTTAGCAAGCATCTAACTGGTGCATAATAAAATCTTGGTTAGCCATAAAGCTTACACATACAAGCATTTGGCTCAAGACATTCTAAGTGAACACTGAAGATGATTTTACCTATTTAAGCCATCCTGAGGATGAAGTATGACTAGTGTGACTAAATATGAAGCAGGCTTCTGTGAGATATGGAGGGACATGAAGTGGCAAAACATGGTTCCCTGAGTAGACCGCCAATTACTACTACCAAGACCTTGTTCAATCAGTAAAGCTATTAGACATGAGGTAGCCACTCTCTTCCCTTGGGCCTCTGTTTGACCATCTTCAAAACAAAAGGTAATTACTGCTGCTTCTTCCAGAGGTGACATTTATGATTCAGTTCATGAGTGTGTCAACAAGAACTGTTAATAAGAGCTGCTAGGGAATCTTAGTTTGCTGGAGATATTGATGGCATTAACTGGATGCTTTAAGCTATTGGAAATTATTGTCTCAATGTTCTGAAGTCTAGAAGTTTAAGATCAAGGTGTTGTCAGCTGTGATTTCTCCCGGACCTCTCTTTGACTTGCAGATGGCCTTTCTCCTCTGTCTGTGCATCCCGGGTGCCTCTCTCCCTTCCCTCTTTTGATACGGACACCACTCAAGTTAGATGAGGGCCATACTTGTGACCTCGTTTGGAATTACCTTCATAACAACTTGTTCCCACATATCATCGGGTGAGGCTTAGAGCTTCAATGTATGAGTTGGTGGGTGTAGTAATTAAACCATAGCACCCTACTTTTAACTTGATTCTCTTTGTAAAGCTCCCATATCCGATGGAAGTTACATCCTAAGGACTTCCAAATATAGATTTTAAGAGAACACAGTTTTACTCACAGTTCAAATAAAAGTTCCTCCACCTCCAAAGATGGAGGAGGTTATCGCCAAATCCAAGCCAGACACAGGCATTTTGCAACATGACCTTTCTTCTACACAGGGCTGTAGAGGAAATTACCTAAATTACTGAAAACCCACTTTCATTGGTCTATCACAGTGGTTCTCAACTTTCCTAATGTTGTGACCCTTTAATACAGTTCCTCATGTTGTGGTGCCCTCGACCATAAAATTGTTTTTGTTGCTACTTCATAACTGTAGTTTTGCTACTGTTATAAATTGTACTGTAAATATCTGTGTTTTCCAATGGTCTTAGGTGACTCCTGTGAATGGGGTCACAGGTTGAGAACCTGTGGTCTATTACTTTGTGTTTGCAAATGGAAGTTTCTAATTTTTAAAGTGCTGTGTTTGCTTTGACAAAACATCTATTGAGGTTTTACCATGTTCCAGCATCACGCAAGGTACTGAGCATACAAAGATGGAAAGAGAGAGATGCAATCTTTATCCTTAAGAAGATAACTCTGTAAATAGACAATTATCCTCAATCACATGGTGTGTGTGAGAGGTTATTAAACCAAAATATGTGCAAAGTAGTAAAGAGAGGGAATAAAGAGCATTGGCTCGTCAAACATGCAGATTTGAGGAAAGAGCAGAAGTTACTCAAACTCACAACAGACATCCTAAGCAGAGGGAGAAGCAAGAATGTGCCGCATTCTACACCATCTTGCAGGTAATAGGGTGATAGGAACTGACAGTTTTAGATGGGAAAGGGCTCCTCCGTTGTCTTTGCATTTCAAAGGGCAAGTGCAGTGGTGTCGAGAATAGACTAGGGTCAGCAGGAGGCAGAAGGGAAAGACACTAGGTATAGGAGGACATTATGACAGCAATCCGTCCAATGTGCTGAGCCTAGGTCAAAGCAGCACTGTTAGTGTAAAGGCTTCTCACACAGTGTGCACCGAGGGAAACCTCAGCCCTGGAATGAAACTCTGTGGTAGGCTGAGGGTTCATCAGATGTTGCCATCAGTAAGTCGGAAGAGTTACTTTGAAGACATTTTTCCACTTTGATTAATGAAAATACGTGCATGGACACATTTGTTCCTTGAAAAGAAGTTTCAGTGACATTTGTCTAGGCGCTCAGTCATATAATCATCCATGTTCCAATTGCCATTTAAGAATTTCATACACCTTCAATGTCCATCATAATGAAGTCTCTTATGGCAAGGCCTAAATTCTTGGGCCGTATAACATCCTTTATCTAGGTCATGTGAAGCACATTAATGTGGTTTGACAGTAGATCCTGTGTGGGACTTGCTGCTGTCCTTAATCACTGTGTTTCGAAAGTATTATGTCTGTGCGAGGATGATTGATTCAAAATCTTAAAAATTCAGCAAAAGGGAATGCCCCCTGGAAGCCCACACTGAAAGGAAAAACTTTCTCAAGAAATTAGTAAAATGCTGGCTCAGTGGAACAAAGGGCTGACACTTGAGATCCAGAGTGTCTGCCCCCCTGGTCTGGCAAAGCCTCATTTTCATAGTCACCTAGATGTTCCGTGTCCATGGTCCTCTCCATTGTCATCCCCATCTCGAAAACCTGACAGCCAGAGTGAAAGAACAGAGCTTAGACACTTCTCATTGGCCAAACATGTTACAAGGAGAGCTATCAGTTATCAGCAGCTGGGGAGCTGTGTGTCCAGAGCCAGCTTGTAGTGCCAAGAAAGAACGGGAGGATAGATGACTAGTTCCCTCTGCAACACTATCTGGGTGGAACAGGCTGGTGTGAGGGGGGTTCCAGAAGGTGTGGGTTCCATAAAAACTTTTTCTTGGAGGCTCCCAGATGTTAAGTTAGTATCCTCTCCCCAGCCCCAGTTCTCACTGGAAACTACCACTCAAAAGGCATCTCTTGAAGATTGCCGACTTCTTCAAGGAGCCCTGCTCCATGCCAGTAACCTTGCTGACAAAACCACATGAAAGGCAGGAAAGAGATCCGGTACCCTCAGACCGTTATGTGAGCATCTCAGAGGCTCCTGGAGGAACTACAGTTATTTCTTGGGTTCTGTTTTGTTTTCTTTTTAATCTTCTTTAAATAACACGGGTTGAGGACGTGAAGGGAGAGAAGCTTTTGTGTCGCTGTGACGACAGATTTTTCAGAGACAAAAAGGGAAAGAAGATGGCCAGCGTTTTCCTTGGAGGTGTGGCTCTGTGCAGGGTTTCTTACCACTAATAGTTTTCGTACAGTTAACTCACAGCTAATAGTGGAGGGCTTCGGGGTGGAGACTCATGCCAAGCACTGGCTCCTCTAAATGGTACAGGTGTTTTCAGTCCGTCCACTGAGCTGCCTCTAAGGGGTTTCTGCAGGGGGAAAAAACATCATAACTCTGGTTCAAAGAAAGAGAGAGACACAGAGACAAAGAGAGAGAAAGAAAGAAAGAAAGAAAGAAAGAAAGAAAGAAAGAAAGAAAGAAAGAAAGGAAGGAAGGAAGGAAGGAAGGAAGGAAGGAAGGAAGGAAGGAAGGAAGGAAGGAAGGAAGGAAGGGAAAGGAAAAGGAAAAAGAAAGAGGAAAAAAGTTAAGGTAATGTTGCTTTGTGAATGAAGGGCTTGTGTAGCCAAGAACAAGTTTTATCTGGTTTCTGAGAACCACCATCCTGAGAGGCCTCACTACATGAATGAGCAAAAGGAGAGAGAGTGGGATCTTCCAGTTTGGAAATAGGAGCCCAGGTGGTGTGTTTCGAGCAAACACACTCTTTCCAGCTTCATGTTATCACAAAGCTATATCAAGTAGGTCATTGGTACTTCTTTTGACTCCTGTCTCAGGGAGTTCAGAAAATGACCCAGCATGCTTTCTGAGACCTTCGTATATTTAGCACTCTGATAACTTTCAACAAAAGTATACATGCCAGCTCTCTAAGATCCATTCATATTCAATAATTTAAGTTCCTCATATGTATATGGAGTAACTTCATGCCCTAGATCTGATGGGATGGGGGGCTGCTTAGAAAAAGAATAGGCAAAGAGGACTACCTTTAGAGATTGTCAACCTAAGCAGGACTTCCGTAATTTACTAGATGAAAAACAAAACATCATTTTAAAGAGACTACTACTAAAATTTCTCTTTGGGGGATATGAAGTACTTAAAACATGCTTTAATAGTAATGCTAGAAGACAGACAATGAGCCCCTTCCCCAAGGAACGTTGATGTAGCTGGGATGCTCTGAGGAAGGGGAAGATACTGTTCACGCAGAAACAGAGCAGCTGAGGGAACCGGCGCAGGCCTCTAATCACTGGGGAAGCTGAGACAGGAGGACCACAAGGCTACACAGCACGTTCTAGGCCAGCCTAGCCTCTCAACAAAACAAAACAAGCAAACCAAATGAAAAAGAGGAAAAGAGAAAGGCCTGAGCTTATCAGGTGATGGGTGGAAGCTCCCCATTTCACAGGAGAGTCTGCTCCTTGAGTCCCTTCAGATCCTCCACAGAAGACTGGAACACGTAGATTCTTGGTGTAGAGTTCTTCCATCTTGCCTTTGCTTGATGTAGAAACTGAGGGAGGGATCAGTCCTCCCATGAGAACAGCACAGAGAAGGACCAGTAGAGCAATAGGAACAAGGCCTCGGAGGACCACCAGGAAAACATTTCCAGAAACTGGAAACTGTGCACAACCTGACCCCCACGAGCTAGATGAGCAGCATTGTGTCCATATTTGTCTGAACTCCTCAGGGCTTCAAGTCCTTGATAGTTTCTATATAAATATCATGATTAGCAAAGAGCACCAAGCGGGTGAGCATTAAGTAGAGGCACCTTGGGGCCTGCTACTCAGGTGGGAAAAGCAAGCCATAACCAAATGATAGGATGGGGCTCAGTACCTCTGGACTTCAATGAGGAGAACACTTTTGCACTTGAGAGCAAATTCATTTCCTTTAAGAACTTACTGAAGATGTGTGTGCCAACTACATTCATTGATCATGTGATGGATTCTAGGCATCGCTCTGAACACTTTATTTACATTATTGGGCTGGTTCTTCGGAACAACCCTGTGAACTAAATACTTTTATGCTCCCGTTATTGATGATGAAACAGGCCCTTGGAGGGGATGAAGGACTCCCTGAGACACACAGTTATTAATTAGCACACATGGAGTTGAATCATCTGTCTGGTTTCTGATACCATCAGTTAAAGTGGTTTTGCACCACAGAGGCAGTGGTGGGGAAACACAGGTCCTACCCTATGTCACGTAGACGACACGTGACGCTTGAGGAGAGGACAGAGTGGGGCTGAAATGCTCAGGAAAGGTGACACTGAGGAAGGAAGAGCGGTCTGAGCATAGGGCCTGGGCAGGTGTGGTGGACCGCTGAAGCCTCGTCAGGAAGGGCGGTGTATGTGGAAGGAAGATGGCGCAGAGACAGGCTGGCCTTAGCTCTCCCAGGCACCAGCGTCTGTAGCCACTTTCCTCGTGGGACTCCCATCTCCAGGGGCTGTCACAAGCCTCAGAACCTACAGTTCTCACCTTCCCAGCTGTGCCACTGACATCTTCTGGAACACTTTACATACTTGTTTCCCCAGTGTGAAATGAGTGGGTTGGGCAAACGAAGCATTCTGTACCGTTCCTTTAAGTTTTTTTTTAAGCCAATAGTTTTATTTTTTTTTTTAAATTCACCGATATACATATTTTAAAAGGCAAAGAGAAAAATTAGAATTGATAAAAATATCTTTCAGGATGATGGCCAGATTGCCTCTCCTAGCTGGCAGAAGCTGGTCATTTATGTCACGAGATACAGGCAGCAGGCTGATTTCACCCTCCTGAGTTCCTGGGAAGACACAGGCCTGGTGTTACCACACTGGGGGCCTCAGTCATGTGCCTGTAGTTGTTGACTTGCATGAGTCGGTGGGCAGCAAGGCTGCCGGCAGAAGGCCCGGGGAGGTGAGAAAGGTGGATTTGGCAGGCAAGTCCCCAGGAAAGTCTGCCATCCGTTATTCTCCAGTCTCAAGGCATCACCTTGGTTTTTGGTCTCTTTGTAAATCTCGTATGACATTTAGAAGAAACATTATCTTTGGAAATGATATAAATGGTTGAGGTGTTTGGTCTTAAGTCAGCTTTTGTTATAGACTTCCTCAAGATACACATGTTAGAAGAAGAAAGAGGAACTCTCTCAAAATAGGAAGTGCTACTATCACGATTTGCTGGACCAGTACCATGGTTTGTGAAAGAAGCTTAGACTGCTGCCCCTGCTTTTCTCCTTGGACTGGGGAGTTTTCTCTGTGTGTCCCTAGTACTGACAGCAAAACATCTGAGCCAGTTAGACTTCCGGTCAGACATACATGCACACATACATACATACATACATACATACATACATACATACATACATACACATACATACACAGAGGGTTCTCAGCCATCATGTACCATTCAGGGTGTCATGCAGAGTGAGAGGCTCATAGCTGCCTTCACACTCTATGTGTTATACAAAGCCAACTCTCTGCTTACCCATGTTTCTTCATTCACTCATTTATTCATTTTTAAGGCAGGATCTCACTCCGCAGCCTGGGCTGCCCTTGAACTTCCAGCCCTTCTATTTCAGCCTTCTGAGTGGTGGGACGAGAGGCGTGAACCACCACACCTAGGTCCTCTCCTTTTTGGCTCAAGGCTGTTGAAGTTGGTATTTGGCAGGGTTAAAACAGAGTTTACTTGAGGAAGAGAGTCTGTCATTGCTATGAGATTCCTTGTGATTAGCTGTATGGAGAGTCTAGGAAGAAAAGAATTCTTTTAAGACCAGAAAGAAACTACTGAGTAGCTGAGGGGCTGGAGACTTTTATCAGTTTCGTGGGATATCTGTCTATATTCTTGTGAGTTCTATAAACATTGTGTCTGCAATCACTCTGTTCCTTCCTAACCCACTTAGTTCTTCCTTTCACCTTCTGACGTATCCCTCAAAGGTTCAACAACCAGCACGTTTGTTTATTTGTATGTATTTATACTTCTGGGTAGGGTGTTTTTAAACCCACTTTTCTTTCACAAACACTTTTATAAAGTGTCCCTACGTGTTTGTGTTAATACCTGTTACTGCATTTGTTTCTTTGGTAACACTAGAACTTGGTTCACTACTTAGAAACCTGGTGCTTCAAATGGGACCTCACTGCTCACTCCAAGTCCAGGAGTCTCTCTGACTCCCAGGCAGCTTATCTTGAGTGGTCAGCCATGCTTCCTCTCCTATTCCTGGCTCTAGTTCCTCATATTCTTCATGCCGTTTCCTTG
The DNA here is from genome assembly GCF_049852395.1 of Peromyscus maniculatus bairdii. Classification (NCBI taxonomy): domain Eukaryota; kingdom Metazoa; phylum Chordata; class Mammalia; order Rodentia; family Cricetidae; genus Peromyscus; species Peromyscus maniculatus. The sequence goes on from NC_134862.1 coordinate 81,109,107, forward strand.
CTTATAAAATGGAAATAATAAAAGTACCCACGCCTTAGCATTGTTCTGATTAAATACATTACTGTACAGGGTTCACTATTTAAAGCATCTGACTGTGAGGACTTAGCAACTGACCCCCACTATGTTAGTGAGCCATATATCTTGGTGATTGAGACAAAGGCCTTATTCACTCTTTTCCAAAGTGGTGTTCTTGATTTAAAAGAATTCAGCACAGTGGCTAGAGGAGAGAAAGCTACAGAATTTGGCTCTATGATTTCAAGCCTCAGTTAGCTTTGCCAATTTAAAATATGACAACTGACGGGAAAAGCTATATGCTTTTCTTTTAGTTGGAGTCCGGTGGGTTCAACACAGTCATTTGCATTTAAAGGCAATAATAGCGCTATTGTATTTATTTTTTTAAGAAGAAAATCAGATTTCTTCCTCCCAGTTGTCTCATGGGAGTAGTTTGGGGGCATGGGGACAAGCACACGGGACCGTCACATCCCTTTTACCAAAAATGGATGCATAATGCTTCAGAAGTTTAAAAATGGAGAAGCAGAGCAAGAGGTTGATTTAGGAGAGAGAAGACAAGTTAATTTTAGACAAGTGGTTGTTAAAGAGAAAATAAAGCATTTTATTTAGAAACATCTTTATGAAATTAGAAATGTGAAAGTCGGGTATAGTAAGTGAGGTGAGGGTAATCTTAATGGTCTAAAGCTGGTCTCTAAAGCCATGTAAACAAATGTCTCCCTGGGGAGGCAGATACAGAAACAGAGCACGAGGCGCAGTCTTCTCACTTCTGGGTGGGGTATTTTTAAACCCACAGTGCATCTGAGATTGTCCTTTGACTTTTCTTTCAGAATCAAGCTCATGGATGCCATACACTGCTGTACCATTAGTGGTCATGATCACTGTCCTGATTTCCACGGCAGTAATAATGTTGAAAAAACAAGGTAGGTCTGGCAAGAAAGGGATTCTTACTGGGCCTCCAGTGGTAAGCAGAATAGATCTTACACAAGCGCAGGTCGCTCTCACTATAAGCACAGACTCAACATCACTATTGCTTTCTGCCTGGGACCCCCTGTAAAAAAATACTGACTCAATAATACATCCTCACTCAATTCTACCCAATTCTAGTCTGTTGAGTCCCTGTACCAGGTTAAGGGAATCAGTAGAGGAAAGAGCCACAAGTGTCTAATGTGGAAGACATTATGCAGATAATTTAAATTCAGCACTGAGGTTTGACTTATACAGAAGTCTAATGGAATCGAAACAGGAGGCACACTCTACTAATACTTACTAGAGAAGAGAATTCAGAGAACTCTTGGATCCATGAAACATGTCCCCGGGTGGACCAAAAGCAGTAAGGCTGTGGTTCCAAGTTTAAAAGCTTGATCTTTTCTTCCAAATTGTCCTATGATTCACTATTTCAGGGCCATGTGCACCCTCAGCCATACTGACTCCCACTCACCCATCTGGATCAGAGCATCCTGACTCAAACACCCTGGTTGGCCTTCCCTTGGGGAGCACAGAACACTACGCTTGTCTCATCACCGAGCTGACACCGAGCTCATGCCATTCTCAAGCAGATCAGTGTGATCCACACACAGTCTTCTTAGAAAAGCCCTTACCTCAGCACATTGAGGTTGGTTTTGCTTATATAAGATGTGGAGCACAGCACAGAAGCCTACCTCTATCTCATTTCCTCCATCGAAGAGTTCACCGAGACAGTGAGGGGAGGGGGGAGTTATTCAGATAAAACTTCTGTTGAGAGCTTAGGGCCTGGGAGTGGATCCACTTAATGTTCTTTATAAGAAAAGAGTGAGAAAACGAGGCTGAGAAAACAGATGAAGTTTCCCACATTAGCCTAGCTAGCGAAGGTATGCTCTCCTTCCACACACATTCCTCACTGCATTCTGCTCAGCACATGGCTGAGCTCTGAGGGAGCAGTACTTCCCTTCCCACCAAAGCCCTCTTCCCCCACCCTCAAAACACATCCCAGCTTTTCCAGGCACCATTTACACCTTGTAACCCAGTACCATACAAACCTATGCCAAAAATCTACATTCAGTTGCTGCGCACACCACAAAACATTGCTCAAGAGATTCTGTTGGCAACGTGTAGTGGTATCTTCTCCAGAATCCTGCCTGACTCTGAAGAGTTTTAAGGTGGTTCTGGCAAGTTCATCTCCAGGAGAACACACTAGTCACAAGTGTGGACATTGGGTAGTGTGCAATGAGACAAGTCTAGACTAACAGCTGTTTTCAAGTCTGAGGCAGGACGATCACTCCAGCCTGTGGATTCTGCATCAGCCCTGAGCAATATAGTAAAACCCCATCCCCAAATACACAAATGAACGCATGGGACTTAGACAACCTCCAAGTGCAGATTTTGCCACCAATGATCTGTGTAACCAAACAAACTTTCCACCAACTGCAAAGTGAGGATAGTATGCCTTTTGTGGTATTACAGAAAACACACAGTGGTTTTCCTGGATGATACATATGTATACACATACGTCTTTAGATAAATAAATCTCTTGATGTTAGTGGATCAATGTTTAAGTCTTAAGCCCCACAGGGGACTATCCCAGGAGATTCTAGAAACAATACTTACAGCAGGCTTAAAGTTCTTGAAGTTATGGTCACATTAGACAATTTGTTGCTTCATGTGAGAGCTAAAAAAACAAAAATGGTTTATGCTCTGGTTTTACAACTACAGTATGTAAAGAACCCCATTGAGATGATTTAACCTGTTCAATGCAGCACAGTACATGCCAATGCTAGTTCTAAGGCTAAGATCTAGGGCTCAGATCTTTTTCATTATATCCAAAGACTTGGCTGACTTCAAGTCAAGTTGAGCTGGCTCCTCAAAATCTGTTTCTGTACTGAAAAAGAGGAGAAAGAGAGGAAGGGAGGGAGGGAGGCAGAGAGAGAGAGAGAGAGAGAGAGAGAGAGAGAGAGAGAGAGAGAGAGAGAGAGAGAGAATCTAAATTATCTTGATTCAGTGGTCTTTTTTATTATAGGGACAGTCCTACCCATTCTAAACTTCATCCTGATCTGGCCTGCAAAGTTGAAAGTTCTTGGAGTCTAGTCTCAATTTGTATCCCAGGCTGCACCTAGGAGGGGGCTGGGCAAGCAGGTCTCACTTTGAACACTAGTGGATCTGAAATCAAAGAATAGTATCTCATAGAAATACTTCACACCCTCCTACTACCCCAGCTGTTTCTGAGAACCTGAGAGCCCTACCCTCCAATTTTTCTTTTTCTCTCTCTGTCTCTGCCTGCCTCTCTCTCTCTCTCTCTCTCTCTCTCTCACACACACACACACACACACACACACACACACACACACACACACACGTAAGATTAGAACCATCAGGCATGCCATACCCACCAAGGAAAATCACACTGATTTCATTGTAATTCCTTGAACTTCCCCAGGAACTGCCTACCATTTCCTCACCGAGAACCACACCCTCAATTGACACCCCCACCACACTCACGTTACAGGACTAGGTATTTCTCCTCCAAACCAAAGTGAATTATTAGAGCTATTCTCTCAGTGGTGTGCTTCCCGGCTTTTGAAGAGGAGAAATGAATTAAAGTTAAGCAAGTTTGTCCTAAAGTCTATGGTTTCTTCTGGGCTGAGCTTCCATGGTCTGCGCCTAGATCTTGCCACAGTCCCTTGAAAGTCCTGTGCGGGTCAGTCCCTTCTTTTCCCCATCCTCACCTGTACGTGAGGCATCCAAGGGAAGTGGTTCAGTGTTAGAAAAGGTGAAGAGGGCCACTGTGGCATCACGAAGAGCCTTCTGAACACATTTGAAGTGACAAGGTCAAGTTATAGCGACACATGAGTAGAATGGCACCATTTGTGTGAAAAAGAGGAAAACCTATAACTTAAATCCCATATCTAAAACTGTGCCATCCAATATTTAATTGAACTACTATTAAGTAGCCATTTCTCGATTTCACTTGTCACACAGTTCAAGAGCTCACCACTTGTGGCTATTAGTCTATGCAGAGGGAACATTTATGTCTTCACAGAAAGTACTCTATTGCCCAGAGATGGACATATGGAAAACTTTTTTAATTGGTTACTTCTGGGAATGAAATGAAGTTGGTTAATGAAGGAGAAGAAGTTATATGTTATAACCTAATGTATTTCTATCTAATTTGAATTTTTATGACGAGGAGTTTCTTATCATTTAAAAAGGAAAACTGAAATGTCAGCTAAAAACTAAACTGCTTCACAACTCATCAATTTACAGAGGGCCCAGGCTCTGGGCTGGTTTTCTAGACTGTGAACAGAAGAATGACACCACTGAACTGTTTTCCAGACACTTTCAAGTGGATCATCCCACCTACTGCACCATCCCACACACACTAGCAAGCCCTCCAGAAATAGGGAGATGAGAGAGCTGTGAGTGAAGCAACATGTTACCAGATGGAGAATAAGAGAAGCGCTATAAATAGCCAGCAGTGGCCTCAGAAAACCTAGAACCCTGTTAGGGGAGCAGAAACACACAAAAAATAAGAGATTAAAGTAACTGAATTGTACAGCGATTAAATAGCACCCAAAGCCGGGAGTCGCAGCACATCCTGGACATTTGCTATCTGCTAGTGTAACTGGTGTAAACGCTTTGCAAGTATTATCTCATTTGTTTCTACAATAGTCTCATGAGAAAGGCATTTCGAATTCCGTTTGATGGTAGGGACACAGGTCTAGGCAGATGAAGTAACCAATCCAATGCTATAAACAAGTGCATGGAGGCTGGGAACTAGCGCATCCTTCTTATGGCAGTGCTGGGGGAAATAAGTAGAAAGGGGAGAGGAAAGGCCAGACAGGACTGAGCTGGGGGCTCACGCTGAGGACTAGAGGAGGGTAACCACTGTGCTTCTTCACAGGTAAAAAAAACCACTGCCAGCCACCAGTGGAAGAAAAGAGCCTAACTATTTATGCCCAAGTGCAGAAATCAGTGGTAAGTTCTATGCTCTTCTTGGGGCTTTCTATCATAGTTCCTACAGGATTCCTGTCTGGGCCACCTTGAACACATCCATGGTTCTGCAGGGGTTCTAGAGCAGATGGAATTAGGGAAGCAGAAGTCAAGAATCAGAGCTCCCCTAAAAGTTATTGAACCTGTATCACTAGAACTCTATATTGTTTGAAATAATGGAAAACACTGGGCAATCTGGGTCATGTGCTTCTTCATAATAATGAGATGAAGTTTGTAAACACATGACCGCAGACTCTTTGAAGCTCTGGCATTCTAGGAGTCTATACTACATGTCCTCAGACTCCCTTCCTGAAGGGTGCAGGCTTGGGGAAAGAAGGGGAGGTGTGAAAATGCTATTGTGTGGCATGCTGGCCTGATCCAAATGAAGGCATCTGCATGGTACAATCAGAAGGAGAAACGGAGGCTCTTGAGGATTCCAGTCAGTGCAGGGTTCAAACGAAAGGTGACATGTTGAATGGAGTGGAGAGAGAAACAAAACTGAGGTAGCATGACCACTGAACTAAGAAGGGGGTGATGGGAAAACATGAGACATGATGGAGTCAGGGAACAGACATGTTAGCAGTTCGAGATAGGGAGCCTACAGGATCCTCATTAAATACTGCTATCTTCCAGACATAGTTGGTTTTAGGGGATTTTTAAGCTCATAATTGGGCCATTTGGGATGGTGGGGGAAACATATCCTTGAGTAAAGATTATGAGGGTAAAGGTAATTGCATAATAATACTTTCATAAATTCATTTCTGAGGACCAGAAGGCAGTCCTGGGCTGATCTCTTTTTGCTGACCGTGATGGTCTGATGGGTTTATTATGCCATTGTCTTAGGGCTTTCTTGCTGTGAAGAGACACCATGACCACAGCAACTCTTATAAAGGAAAACATTTCATTGAGGCTAGCTTATAGTTCAGAGGTTTAGTCCATTATTATCATAGTGGGACATGGCGGCATGCAGGTAGACATGAAGCAGGAAAAGATCTACATCTTGATCTGCAGGCAACAGGAGTGGTCTGTCTCACTGGGCATGGCTTGAGTATATATAAGACTTCAAAGCCTGCCTCTACAACGACACACTTTCTCCAGCAAGGCCACACCTCCGAATAATGCCGCTCCATATGGGGGCTATTTTCTTTCAAATCACCACAATCATCATAGACTCCTATTAAGAACATACCTCCATTTAAAGACATGAGAACCCCCAATGGCACCCTCTCACCTAAATGTTTGCTTAGCTGAGGCAGAGTGTGTCTTTTAGAATTTGCTTCTCAAGAATTACAAAATGAAAAAAGTTAGGATTGCATCAAACCTATTGACCTACTTGAGAAGGAATTGCGTCTTTCAATTTGAGTCTTCCACCGTAAAACGCCAACCACATGAAGCAACAGAATATGGCCAGTTCCTCCAGAAAACCTCTGTACTGCAACTCCCCGACTCCTCCCCAGAGATCACCACTATCCTGGCTTCTAGAAATACGAATGATATATTTCTTTTCTTGAGCCTCATAAAAATAGAGTCTGTCAGTATTTTTTCTGGCGTCTGGTCATAAATTCATGCGCGTCTTTGAACTCAGGATGCATACATTCTCATTGGTTTATCAATGTGTAAATATGCTGTTTTGCAATATATTTAATCCAGTTGATTATTAATGAGCATCTGGCTATTTCCAGTTTAAGGTCATCATGAAAATTACAGTACTGAAATTCATATGAATGTCTTCTGGTGAATATATCTACATGTTTTTATTGGCCACATACTGAGAAGCAGATTTGCTGAATGATAGAGTATATGGATTCTCCAATTGACTGTTTAAGGCCAAATTGTTCTTCAAAGTGGGTGTCAATTTACTTTTCTAGTAAACGAGTTTTAATAGTTATATATGCTAGCCAAATTTTTTTGCTATCAGCCCTTTTATTTTATCCATACTAATGGAGGGTCTTATGGCTTTGTTTTTCTGGTAACAACTTTTCATGTTTATTGCCATACTAAAATCACCCAACTCAAATCTCATACTCATTTATCTTTGAGTTTTAGGCCTTTTTAACAAATGAGTATAAACAAAAAAGCCATTTTAGAGTTAAGCCCTTTAGAGGTTAGATCCATATCGTGTGTGGATTTCCTTTGTAATTTCTCAGCAAAACCTACTGATAAAGAACATTTCTTAATGTCATGCTAGAGCAATTTGGTAACCTCTTCCTTTACAATTATTACTTCTTATAACATTTTTGAGAAATTTTTCTCAGTGCTAGGTAATAAAAATATTCTTCTGGCATCCTCTTTCACATTTATTTATTATATACTTGGGAAATATTTCTGAGTTTGGTGTAAGAGGAGCCAAGTTTCATTTTTTTCCCACATGGATATATTCTACTGGTCATTTGTTGCACAGAATATTCCCTGACTGCATGTCCTATTCATTTTAATTTGAGGGTACGTGTATGCAGAGCTCTATTTGATGTTCTGTGTTCTGCTCCATTGCCCACTGGGCCAACTGTCTTGATTAGAGATAAATTGTGATAACTGATAAAAATGAGTCTTCCCATTTGTTCTTTTTCTTCCAGAGTTTTTGACCAATTCTAGTGCTTTGATATATAGTTTGAAATCAGTTTGTTAAACCCCTCTCACCAAATCTTGCTATAATGGAAATTAGCACCAATTAGACCATTGAGGAGAGGAAATAGCTTTAATATTTTGAATCTTTCTCTATCCTCTCTGTACATCTTATTTCTCTAAATGATGCTTTATAGTTTTCCAACTAAGACTGTATCATTCTAATTTGTTGATTGGAGTTTTATACTTTGGTATATTGTCAACATTGCCTTTTTCAAAAATTTTAGTTTCTAGCTATTTACTATTGACATACCTTTTTTTTAAAAATATTGACTTTGTGTTTGCAACGCTGCTGAATTGATTTATAAGTTCTTGCATTTGTTTGCAGATGACTGTTTTTTTCCTACACCACTGTATCATCTCTAAAGTGTTGGCTTTTCTTTTTTTGTTTATAAACCACATAGCCCTACCTGATTTCCTTTGGCCTACTTCACTGGCTGGGCTTTCACACATGGTGGTGAACAGAAGTAATGACACAGACATTCCTGTAAAACTCCAGATTTGAAAGGAAAGACTTTACTACGCCAGCATTAAGCATACAGTTTGCTAAAGTTTTCCTAGTGAGCTTTTTTACCGCTTTAGACATATTGTCAGGGCCTAGAGATTACTCAAGGGTTAGGAGTGTATACTGTTTTTGTAGAGCACTTGGGTTCAGGTCCCAGTCTGGTAGCTTGCATCCACCTGCCACACCAGCTCCAGGGCATGTGACGCCCTCTGCAGCTACTTGCTCTCATGTACATGAACCTCCACACAGTCAGCATCCCCCCAACACACATATAATAAAAATAAAATAAATCGAAAATAATATTATCAGGCTAGGCACGGAAGTCTATGCCTGTAATCTTAGCAGTTAGGAGGCAGTGGCAAGAGGATGGCAAATTCAAGGCTAGCCTGGTCGATGTAAAAAGTTTCAAATCAACATGGGCTACCTACCTGCCTCAAAAATTAAATGAAGAAGAGAGAGAGAGAGAGAGAGAGAGAGAGAGAGAGAGAGAGAGAGAGAGAGAGAGAGAGAGAATACTGGAATATTGTATTGTCTGGGGCTAGTGCTTGCTGGCAGTTCCAGTGCTGGAAGAGAGGGGTGGGGCGCAATTGTCTTCTATTCTGGGTCTGCTGGACAGTTTATCACAAGCTGATGTCCTGTGTTATCAACACTCTTCTTGCACCTGTTGAGATGCTGAGAGAACCTTCTGATTGCCTTTCCCTCATTTATCTGCCCCTGTAGGAGTCAAACCTATTTTGCACGCCTGGAGTGGAACAAATTTAGTTGGTCCTTTAAAATATTGCTGGATTTTGTCTCCCTAACATTTTGTTCAAAGTGTGCCTTCCGTACACACACACACACACACACACACACACACACACACACACACACACACACACACACACTTAGTTTCTGGGTAAAACTGGCCTGTCATTCTTCTTCCTCATAACAACTTCGTGAGGTTTTGATATCGTGATTACGCTAACCTTACCAACGGATGAGGCTGTGTTCTTTAGGTTAGACTGCCATAGCAAATCATTACCAACTAAATGGTTTAAACAACAAGAATTTCGTTTACTTCGGTTCTGGAGATCACAAATCCAAAATGAAAGTAGCATACTGGCAGGCCCCCAAACCCTCGGAGATCTCTTGGGATCAGCCCTTACCTCCGTGTGATCTGATGGCTCCCAACCTGAGCAGCTGTTGGTTTGTGGTTGTACCCCCATCTCTGCCTCCATCTTCAGGCTTTTCTGTCTGGGCCTCTGCCTCCTCCTTTCCATCTCCGAGGACATCCTTCCTCATCTGAATGTGGGCCCACTCTGACTCAGTCACCTCACCTTCACATAAACCTATGTTATGTTAAGGTGAGTTATCTTAAGATACATAAGATATCTTATGTATCTTATCTACACCTCTGCCTCGGCCTTAAGGCCACACAGTGACACACCCTGACTCTGGTGGCATGTATCTTTCTTTTGGTGACTGCAGTTCAGCTCACCAACAGATGTGTTTTCTCTCTGTGACTCTCTGGAAATGTTTGGGTGGGATTGATCATATTTCTCCCCTTCTGTTTTTGGCAGAACTTATTGGTGAAAGTCTGAGATTGGAGTTTCTTTGATGGAGGATTTTTTAATTATATTTTTATCATTCAACTTTATTCTGTGTTGCACTAGTATTTAAATAACTATTTTCTCTATTTTTAGTGGCTATCTTAGAAATTATAAAATACATACCTGACTTCTTTGTTTCTAGTTTTCGTTTGTTTGTGTTTTTGGTTTTGTGGGTTTTTTTTTTTTATTGATGTTGTTTTGTTTTTTGAGACATGGTTTCTAGCCTTGTCTGTCCTAGAACTAGCTGTGTAGATTAGGCTGGCCTCAAACTTACAGGAATTCACCTGCCTCTGTCTCCCAAATGCTGGGATTAAAGGCATACGCCACCACTGTCCAGTACATCCCTGACTTACTAACATACATTTGCTGCTTTTATTTTTCAGACTCCAGTACAAGACTTTAACTACACTATACTTTTTCACCTTGATTTATGTTCTATTTTTATTGTTTTTTTAATTTATATGTATTTTAAATATATAAGATATTATTGCTTTACATATCAATATGTGCAGACTTACCCTCATCCTTACAATTTCCTTCATTTTTAATTCCAGCACTCAGAAGGCAGAGGCAGGTGGATCTCTATGAGTTTGAGGCCAACTTTATCTACACTGGGAGTTCCAGTCCAGTCAAGGATACACAGACCATGTCTCAAAAAACAAAAACAGAACATAATAACATAGAAAATTAAACAACTGTTGGTTATCTAGCAGGAACCACTCCAGGACTTATCATGCCTCCTACCTTACACTGCTATTTCAATGGTTTCCATTCACAAAGAGTAGCAAAAATAAGTTATATACCTAATGTAGCTCCAATGTGGTATCCCTGGAAATGTGAAGATCAGTGCCTCTAACTGAAGACATGAGAAACAAAAATGTGCTACGATGTTAAAATTGTGTTTAAAGTAATTCCTTATACCTAGATAAAAATCTTAAAGGGAAATTCAACAGCATTTTTTTTTTTAGTGATGTTTTAGTACAGGTGATTTTTAGCACAATCTTCTTTGTAAAATTTCCCAATTGAATTAGAACATATAAGTTATTTACCCCACCTTTCATCCCTACATTTACATCTGGTCACCCTAAAATTCTCGTAACCAAGAGGAGAAGCAAAGGGTGCATCTGTGAATAAAAGTTGATTAATAAACTGTTTCCATCTGCTCTTCACCTGTCTCATCCCCAATCAAAAATTTTTCATTAAATTACATTTTTCTACAAACTGTGGTATCTAAAAAATGTACAACGAGTGAGATGAACGTCTCTTTTCTGAAACGCTAACAAGGGATGAAGTTGCCTTGGAAGGTTGTAAGCCCCAAGATGTCATTCTGGGAGTGGCTATCAAAGTGAACTCTGGGGAAGTTTGGGAGAATTCTCACCAGGGAGGAAGTCACAGCAGGCAACCAAGGAGCTTTTGAACTTGAACTGCTTTTCCAGCTGCATGGGGAAAGTTGGATGGGACCCAGCTTTTTGCTCAACTAATTTGTTTCCTTTGCTTCTCTTGTAGCCTCCAGAGAAGAAACTTGATGATGCCCTGACAGATCAGGACCCCTGCACAACCATTTATGTGGCTGCCACAGAGCCTGCCCCAGAGTCTGACCAGGTGAGCATCTCTGCCCCTCTTCACTGGATGTATGGTGAGAGGCAGAGAAGAAGGGGATGAGGGTTTTTGTTGTTTATTTATTTTAGGGTAGAGATGAAGTGAATCATATTGGTGAGCTGTGGACTAGGAGAATAGTCTAGACCACACAAGCAGCAAGGAATACTTTGGAGCCATGGTTAGTTAGGACTTGTACAAAAATCCTTCATTCGAGCTCACAGGCTGTGAGCCACTATCCACTGACTAGTGTTTTTCTGAGAGTCATCAAAGGACTATATGTAAAATACCTGGTATGCTTGTTAAAAAACAATAAACAGGTACCACTTCTCTCATCCACATTTGGATCTCACTAACCCCCTATAAGAACTCAATAATTTAGACCTCTTTTGACTTCCCCAAACTGTACCCCAGGACTGACAGCAAGTAGGAAAAGAGGAAGATGGAGAGGGAGAAAATAATTGCTGAAGAATATTCAATGATGGGTATTTTGATTGTCAGCTTGATTGGATTAAGAGGTACCTAAGAATTGGTAAAGCACACCTTTGGGTGTGTCTGTGAGGACATTTCCAGGGGCAATAGATGGTGAAGGTTCTTACCTGATTAACGGGTTCCTAATCCATGATGTACTACTCATAATACAATCATACTGTTAGGAAGTGGTGAGTCCTAGCTGGAGGGAGGAGCCTACCCATTGTGTCCTTAAAAGAAGATATATGTTGCTCTGGTCTCTTTTGGTATCCCTCTTTACTGTTTCCTATCTGCCATGATGTGAGCTCTCTTGTCTTTTTTTTTTTCCCTCTGACTCTCCTTGCCCTATGGGAGATCTGTTATATTTCTGTGACCAAAATACCTGAGTGAATAACTTGAAGGGAGATTATTTTCGGCTTCCAGTTTCATAAGATTTGGTCTATCCTGTGGGGAAAATGTGGCAGAGCATGGCATGGCAGATGTCCTGATTTAAAGGAGTTTCTTCCAAAGGAGAAAAGGGAAGAGAAGGGAGGGCAGGTCAAGGCCAGTCTTCAGGTAACTGTGGAAAATCTCTCATTTCCCTGATGGCACACTTATGCTTGGAAGAGAGATATAGCACCATTTGTAGGTAGACACTTGGAGACCTGAGTGCTGGCTTTAGCAATGCCCAGACTGTGATAGACTCTAAGCATAAAGCTATGAACTCTCAGCCTTTTCTTTTCTCAGGGAATGCTGCTTCATTCATTGCCTGTGAACCTCTCCTCTCCATGCCTTCACTCATGAGCTTCTTCTTTGCCCACAGGAACCAAACCCCACCACAGTTTATGCCAGTGTGACTCTACCAGAGAGCTGACCCACAGAGACCCAGTGGAAGGACTTTTTGAAGGGAGAAGAAAGGATCAAAGGACACACTGAACTTGGCCCTCGGTTCCAAGTTCTCCGTGACAGACACCGCACATCTGTACCCTTCTCCAAACAGTTCCCTGGTGATAGATCTGCACAGGAGCACCTGTGAAGTAGACAAGGAAGTGAGGCTTCCCAAGTAGTCAGCCTGCTCTGCAGCTGACGCAGACATGGAACAGAGATCCCTTGATACAGCGTTCCATCTTTGCTGTAGCAGATAAAATAGATGATGGGAGTTCAGACATCTCACTCTAGGCTGGGTTGGATAACAAAACCCAAAGACAAAAAGCCAGGACATGAAACATCTGTCTCAGATGGCTGAGCACAAGGCACAAAGTCTGGAGATGTTTCCATGTTTGGCTCTCTGTACTTTACTCTAGAAGCTGATCTTGATCACCTCAAGACCTGAGCAAGCCTCTGTGCCTCAGTTTCTCTCTCACTCTCTGGATGAAGAGGGAGTGAAACCAAGTGGGAAGAAGAATGAATTCTTTGTTGCCTGAGGTCATTTTATAAAAGTAGCAGTATTTTATTTGCAAAACTCAAGTTAGTAAGTCAATAGACTGAAGATGGCTTTGGAGTCGAAAGCTTTGAACAACAGGACGGAAACCATCCAAGATTCTTTAGAGTGTAGTTCTCAGCAAACAGCCTTCTGTTTGCATCAAAGTAGCAAATGTTTGGTAATTCTGTGATAAAGTAACCTGGGATACTCAGAGGAACTTGTCCCACAGAGTTTTTCACTTCTTCAAAGGACTTTTGAACCTAAGTTCTCTGTTTACTCCCTTGAGAAAAAAAAAAAAAAAAAAAAAAACCTGGATCCTCAAGGTTCTCCCTCCATTTGTTCTAAGCCCATTTTACAACCCAGACCTCTTGTGGAACTGTAGGTCTACCAGGCACTTCCTATTCACTGTATACCTCTTCATACTAAATTTATCTTCAAATAGAAAATTAAATTATTTTGATTGAACAGTTTCAAACGATCGGATGTACAATCACTTAGATAACAAGTTGTAGGCAGAAAAAGTCTTTCTATGTAAAGTCCTATTTTCTTCACGTTGTCTGCCCTCAGAGAGGCCATCTTTCAACTTATTGTCCTTCTTGCACAACTTTGGCAAATGCTTTAAGAAATAACTATTGTGGAGCTGGGGAGGGGTCTCAGTGGATAGCAGTATTTGCTTTGCAAACAGCAGGACCTGGGTTCAAACTCCTAGCATCCATGTAAAAAGATGGGCATGACTGAATGTACCTGTAACACCGCGACAGACAGGCCCTAAGACCTCGCTGGTTAGGGGGCCCAACCTGTCATAAATGTCAAGTCCCCTGAGAGTGACAGAGGAAGACACTAACATCCTCCTGTGATGTTTTCAAGCACACCCACCTACACACTCACATGCATGCACTACACACACACACACACACACACACACACACACACACACACACACACACACACCATACACCTACACATGCATTTTTTTAAAAAACCTATTATATTATTGCATAACAAAGAACACCAACTGCCCAGCTCAAAACTCTGATGTCCCATTGCCCTGTACCTTTCTGTATTTAGACAATTTACAGTGTAAGTCCTGTTGCTCCATGTATCCTATTTTGTAGTACTAACTTCTATAAAAGGGTTTCTAATTATAATCAACAAAAGCTAACTTTGGATTTTTTATGTAAAAAAACTATTAAGAATATGTCAGTTTGGTTCAAATAACTACTAGGATATTCTGAAAAACCTTCTTTATTAGTTAGGGTTCTCTAGGGTAACAGAATTTGTAGAATGAATATATATATATAGGATATATATATTATATATATATTAGATTTATTAGAATGACTTACAGATTGCTGTCCAGCTAACCCAACAATAGTTGGCTGTGAACATAAAGTCCAAGAATCCAGTAGTTGCTCAGTCTATAAGGTTATATGTCTCTGCTGGTCCTCAGTAGATGTTGAAATCCTGAAGAAGTAAGCTCTAATGCCAGTGAAGGAATGGATGTGTTAGCAAGGAGAGGGTAAGCAGGCAAAGAGCAAAAGTTTCCTTCTGCCATATCCTTATACAGGCTGCCAGCAACAGGTGTGTTCCAGATTAAAGTTGTGTCTTCCCACCTCAAGATCTGGATCAAAGGCATGTGTCTTCCCACTTCAGATCTGTATCAGAGGTGTCTGTCTTCTTACCTCAAAGGTCCAGACCAGAAGTGGATTCACCCAAGCAAAAATCATCTCTGTTAGGTGTGCTCTCCATTTCTGGATTGTAGTTCAATCCAAATATAGTCAAGTTAACAACCAGAATAGCCATCACACTCCTTTGAAAGTAAAGAGGATAGAGGAAGAATAGGCTGTGGTTAGGGCCATAGGTAAAATTGCAAAGCTACTCTACTAGGGATTGCAAAGCTACACTGGGTGCCGCTATCTTATGACCATTGTCTACAACACTGGGCATGGGCCACTGCCTTCTGCTTCTGCCGCACTAGTGACATGATAATAGTAATTGTTCTTGCTGCATTGTCCACCACCAAAATGACTGCTCCCTCCTTCATCTTTTCATCTCTAGCTTCTAATTCAAAGTTTGACACCAGAGTGGCCAACCCTAGCTCACACGTCCTCATCTTACACCTCCGAAGGAGGTTACAAATTTGCTATCTGGAAGCTTCTACTTGTATAGTGGCTGGTAAACTGTACCTTTTATGAATTAGAAAGTTCCCCAAACAGAAGGGAGGCTTAAATGCCAGAGAGACCAAAAAATATTCACTATATGCCCTTGCATAATCTTAGACCAAAGAATTTCATTAATTGGTTGAAAATGTCCTATTTGTACAACATATTTTGATTGTATTCATCTCAACTGCCTTTCTACAATTCCCCTAGGAAC
The DNA here is from genome assembly GCF_049852395.1 of Peromyscus maniculatus bairdii. Classification (NCBI taxonomy): domain Eukaryota; kingdom Metazoa; phylum Chordata; class Mammalia; order Rodentia; family Cricetidae; genus Peromyscus; species Peromyscus maniculatus. The sequence continues at coordinate 81,124,642 of NC_134862.1, forward strand.
CCACCAACCCATTTTCCTTCTGACTCAATGCCCTCTTTTTTATTACTGAGTTCAGTTAGTGCTTACCATGTGAGAATGGGTGTGGAGTCATCCACTGAGGCCTTGGGCAACCTATCAGCAGCCACATGAGCTAAGGAAAAGTAACTGCTCCTTTAGTAACCATCAACTGTGAATAACTCATCAGCTAAGGATGGAGCTTTGGGAGATCCCTCTCTCCATGGTAGAATTTTGACAGGTTTGATCTTGTGCAGGTCTTATGCAGACAACCACAACTGCTTGTGAGTCGATGTGTGCATCAACCATATCATGTCTGGAAGACTAGCTGTCTATTCTGAAAACCATGGAGCTACTCAGAATGGGGGTGTATAAAGACTAGAGTTATGAGATCTCATTCATTTACTGAAATTCAGATGACTCTAGAAGATCAGCTCCTAACACTTGGGTTTTTCCTACGGCTGAATCCCTAGACTCCAGACCTCGCTGAGGATGGTGGCTATGTCTTAGAGGCATTCTTTTTAGCCACCCATCCAACAGTGCTTGGCCTTTCCCCCCACCCCCGAAATCCCACACATGGCTTGCAGGGGGGAAGGAAGAGAACCCTTTCCAGTACTACACTTGTGTGCTTCAGTCTTCCCAGAATGGGCCCGAGTGAGTCAAACTCACCTTTCCCTCAGGATGACTGCATTAAAGCAAAGGCTACAGTGACAGAATTCCCCATGTTGCTCTTCCAAGGTTGTTTCCTTTTGACCAAGCACATCTGAATTCTGCAGAAGTCAGAAGGAACAGACCCATTCTCGGTTTTAAAAGGCTGATGCTCTGATGCCTGGGTGGAGTCCTCAGCTTCTTCTGGAGTAGCACAGCCTGTGTGTGATGGTTACAGGGTGCACATGTTGGCTGGGAAGACACTGGTGCTCATCTTCCCCCCCCCCCTAAAATTTATGGTTCTCCTACTTTAAAAAAAAAATTCTTTCTATGCATTCCATGTCAGCTTTGAACTCCCAGTCCCCTGATTCCACCTTCCAATTGCTGGGATTACAAGTGTGTGTTTATAGTTCTACTTTTGGGAGATTAATAAAATATAGTTAATCCACCAAGAGAGGCTCACTTCAGTCTTCCCTGTCGTAGTATGGCAGTGTGTGTGGACATGTTTCACAGCCCATGTCTCTGTAGCCTTGTCTGTGAACACCCAAGGTAGCTGGCTGCTTTGATAACATGAGTTGTGAGGCTTTTGCTCCCCCAAGAGAGTGGACAAGAGTGAGCCCAGGGCTTCTCCCTCTGCTAAAACCCAGGATCCACCCTCCTTAGAGAGATAGAACTCTGTCTAAGGAGTACTTGGTTTTTGTCACTGGCACAGTAATCCCCTTCTCTGAATTCCCCCCTCCCATGCTAAATTCCCCTTGTAGAGAAATCTGGAGCCAGATTTCTTGACTGACATTTGGGGCTGGGCAAATTCTTGTCACTATGGATCGTTCTGCTTAGTTAACAGCATTCTTGTGCTCTACCCACTAACTGCCACTAGTTCGTCCTCTATTCCCCCTTCTCTACGAGTGAAGGTACTATTCAAAGCTAGGGCACTGCCTATGGCCTGAGGCCCTGAATTTGAACCCCAGCAATGAAAAAAATCAGTGACCCCAGATATTACTAGATTTTGCCAAGTGGGCAAAATATCCAGTTGAGAACCACTGACCCCTGGACCTCTACTTAGCTTCTAATAAACTAAACACACTGTATTGGTCAGGGTTCTTTAGAGCAACAGAATTTATAGACTGAATCTCTCTATACATATAGAAGGGTGGTTTATTAAAATGACTTACAGGCTGTGGTCCAGCTAATCTGACAATGGCTGGTGTGAATAGAAAGGTCTAAGAATATTCTTGCCAACCAAGAACAGACATCACAAGTCCACCCTTTGTCAACTTGACACACAATTATATCTACTTTTTCTGATTAATTTTCAAATTAAAACAATAACCAGGTCATTAGAGTGCCTAAACACAATATAACATGTACAATCCCAAAAACACTGTATATTTAACCAGGTCATAATTATGACTAACATGATATAATTATTCTTCATACAACTACAGATATATTATAAATCTAGAACAGGTGGCAATGTCCCTTGAGAGACATTCTTTTAGTATCTCAAACTTAAATATGATAACTATTGATGTTCTCTTAAATGATGTTACATCACATGATAAAGAAATTGAGGAAAGAAAACACAAATATCCATACAAATGCATTCTTAACAAAATACAACAGAAACACTCATGTCAACTTCAAACAGCATCCCTATCTGCCACTGACACCTCAAGTGTCATAGAGTCTGCTGGATCATATGGTCCAAATGATGGAGCAGCCTGCACAGCAGCCTGGACCTGTTGAAAAGCCTCCTCCTATTCCAGGCCCACACAAAGCTAGCAGCTTACTAAGTCATTTGGTACATGAGCTAGAGAAACACACCCTAGTGAGGAATGTGCTTTCTCCAGAATCCAAATAGGCCACTAAACATTGTGCTTCTTTCTTGGTAGTGGATGGGTCCAGGTGCAATAACTTATCCTTTACCTCAAAAGGAATACTTTTGCATACCCCACACCACTGGACTTCAAATAATTTCACTGAGGTAGAAAGCCCTTGAATTTGGGTTGGATTTGTTTCCCATCCTCTGATTCACATGTTGGTTACCAATGAGGTCAAAGTGGTAGCTAACTCCTGCTCACTTGGTCCAACCTGCATATTGTTATCAGTATAGTGCACCAATGTGATATTTTATAGAAAAGACAGATGATTGAGATCCCTAAGTTCTGACACAAGGCTGGAGAGTTAATATATCTCTGAGACAAAACAGTAAAGGTGTACTGCTGCCCTTGCCAACTGTAAGCAAATTGCTTCGGTGGTCATTACGGACAGGTACTAAGAAAAAGGCATTTGCCAGATCAATAGCAGCATACCATGTTCCAGGAGATGTATTAATTTCCTCAAGTAAGGACACCACATCTGGTACAGCAGCGGCTCAGAGTCACTACCTGATTGAGTTTTCGACAGTCTTCTGCACTGGCCAGATAGGAGAGTTAAAGGGAGATGTGGCGGGAGCCACCACCCGCTTTCATCTTTCAAATCCTTGATGGTGGCACTCATTTCTGCAGTTCCTCCAGGGATGCCATACTGGTTTTGGTTCACTATTTTTCTTGGTAGAAGCAACTCTAAAGGCTTCCATTTAGCCTTTTCCAACCATAATAGCCCTCACTCCACAGGTCAGGGAAGAGACTAGGAAATTCTGCCAACTTCTAAGTATATCTATCCAAATTATACATTCTGATACTGGGGAAATAACCACAGGATGAGTCTGGGACATACTGGACCTACCATAAATGAGACTTCAGCCAAAACTCCATTAACCACCTAACCTTGATAATCCCCTACTTTAACTGGAAGGCCACAATGTTTCTTGGGATCTTCTGGAATCAGCATCAATTTAGAACCTGTATCCAATAGACCTCATAAAGTCTGATTGTTTCCTTTCCCCCAGTGTACAGTTACCCTTGTAAAAGGCTATCGGTCCCTCTGGGGAAGGACTGGAGAAAGAGTAACTGCAAAACTTTTAGGTGTTTACCAAGGTCCTTCCTCAGGAGAACCTATCTGTCCCTCATTCAAAAGGTTCTGAATCTGCAAACTGGCTCAAGTCTGGAAACTGATTCATGGGGCAAGGTTCTCTTTTGCCATGATCCGATGTAGCCTTTCTTTCGTTTGTTTGAGAATTTTTCCACTTATGCGGATTAAGCAAAAAATCAGCAGGCTTCTTATCTATTTCATGCTTGGGAGCACCGTGATTGATTAGCGGGTACCAAATGTCCAGGTGAGTCATGCCACTATAAAACTCACTTTGTCTGTGCTGACCAATACTGGTTAGGCCATTATGAACATGGCTTTGTGTATGCTACCCATGGTGATGACTACGATCACCCTGTCCTTGTCAATTCAGTGCTGCCACCTGGCCCCTGCTACCTCAGGGCCCAGCGAACCCCATTGCATTTAACTCATCCATCTGAGCAACAGCACCTCCAACCCTAAGGGCTGGCACAAGAGAAAGAGCCACAGCAAAACTTTTCAACTGTGCTGGTGCCCCTCTCACCATTTTGTATCTTATGGGATTAGTGAAGGCTATGTCTTCTGGACCTTCCCATAGTGGAGGATTAGGTTTTACACAACATATCCACTCTAGCATTGCAATTTTCCAGAGCCATAAAATCCCTTCATCAATACTAAGCCAAGGGAAGCAGGCATCTCCAGCTCCTTTACAGCAGGCCATCTTTTGACAAATACTTCAGTCAACCATTCAAACACATTGTTTGGCATCTTTTTTTTTTTAACTGTGGGAGCTTCCATATTAAACTTAGAACCTCTACTCAGAGGCCCCGTATCAATAAACTCAGCCTGATCTAGTTTTATGTTCCTTCCACAATTACCCTACACCCTTAAAATCCATTCCCACTCATTTCTCCAGACTTCTGCTTGAATTAGTAAACTTATTAAGCTCTTCAGTAGCACACTGCACCTCCTCATGAGTCTACTTTCTACCTCCCTTCTAGGAGCCTGCTGTGTCTTAACTCTGGTTGGAGGTCTAAAGGCAACTATTGGTAGGCCTTGAAGGACATCAATATTGTCTTCCTGGAATTTCCTGCAGAGAAAGTCACCACTGGCTTAGTAGATAATGAAGGGTTCATTTCCTCAGTCAGAGGTGAGAAGGGCAATATTTCAAGGGGTGGGAGTGATGGTACTACTTCTATTTAGCCTTTTCCAACCATAATAGCCCTCACTCCACAGGTCAGGGAAGAGACTAGGGAATTCTGCCAATTTCTATTAAAGGTGAGACAAACCCTTGAGAATCTGAAGGTGCGAAGTTCTTGGCTTCATGAGGACCCTCCCACACATCCCCATCCTGTGTGATAGGATCTCATTCTGTACCAATTAGTGTCCTTGCTTTAGCGGCTGATACACTCCCAGGAGGGGACTTGAATTTTTTGCCAATTTTATCATGAGGACTATGGCTTGACTTTCTGCAACTTGAGCTCTGTGGCTGCTGGAGAGAATATTCTTTTCCAGGACACACTTAGAAAGGTTCTTAACCTGTGGGCCGAGACCCCCAAAGACCATTGGAAAACACAGATATTTACATTACAATTCACAACAATAGCAAAATTGCAATCAGGAAGTAACAATTAAAATAATTTTATCGTTAGAGGGTCACAACAGTATAAGGAACTGTATTAAAGGGTCTCGTCATTAGGAAGCTTAAGAAACACTGCTCTAGATTGTTTATATGCATCTGGAGCTGGTCACTTCTTTTTTTTTTTTTTTTTGGTTTTTCAAGACAGGGTTTCTCTGTGTAGCTTTGCACCTTTCCTGGAACTCACTTGGTAGCCCAGCCTGGCCTCGAACTCACAGAGATCCGCCTGGCTCTGCCTCCCGAGTGCTGGGATTAAAGGCGTGCACCAACACCGCCTGGCTGAGCTGGTCACTTCTTATTAAGTTCATTACCGTCTTTCACCATATTCTGAGATGCTAGAAGCTGATTAATTTTATCACAGAGCTCATCCCTATCCTTTGTCACTTTATCCAGAGATGCTAAGAGCAACCAACCAGAGTCATCACTTTCCTTATTTTCCCACAAACTGTCAAAAGCTTCGTATACAGTGTCACCAAATTCATTGCCACTCACAATTGGTGAAACCAGGATATCAAGTGCATTTATCTCCTTAAGTTTGTAATATACTTCACATCATGGGTTTTCAGTACTAAGAGGTTTTGGTAACTGTAGGTGTTGGTGAATTGAAAATCCTATTCCAGATAGCTAAAATATTGTTTCTTATACTTCTATTGTTCTAGAACCACTTCTGGTACCAAAATTTGTATTAGTCAGAGTTCTCTAGAGTAAAAGATCTTGTAGAATGAATATATATGATATAAATATTATACATATATTTATATAATATAAATATCATACATATATTTATATAATATAGATATTGTATGTATAACATAAATATTATATTATATATTACATATAATATACCTATTACACACTATAATAATTATTATATGTTATATTAGAATGCATAATATACTGCATATATATTATGTATTACAATATTATTATATTATATACAATATTATGTAATATGTTTGTATTATAAATATTTATGTTATATAAATATAAGTTACTTATATTTATATAGTATTTACTTTTAACATTTATGAATTTTAGTTAAATTATGTGAGTATATATAATCCCATATATATACATATATGTATATATATATATATATATATATATATATATATATGATTTATTAGAATGACTTACAGGCTGTGGTCCAGCTAACCCAACAATGGATGGCTGTGAACAGAAAGTCTAAGAATCCAGTAGTTTCTCAGTCCACAAGGTCAGATGTCTCAGCTGGTCTTCAGTAGGTGCTGGAATCCCAAAGAAGTAGGGTCTAATTCCCCATGAAGGAATGAACTTGCCAGCAGGATGAGCGCAAGCAGACAAAGAGCAAAAGCTTCCATGTCCTTTATGGTTTTTAGCAGAAGGTATGGCCCAGATTAAAGGAGTGTCTTCTTTCTTCAAGATCTGGATTAAAGGCATGTCTTTTCCCAGATTGAAAGATGTGAATTAAAGGTGTGTGTGTGTGTGTGTGTGTGTGTGTGTGTGTGTGTGTGTGTGTGTTCCTAACTCAAAAATCCATATTAGAAGTAGATTTTCCTACTTAAATTAAGCAAAAATGTCCTTACAAGTGTGCCCTCCATCTGGAGGCTTTAGTTCCAGATGTAGTCAAGTTGACACCAAGAATAGCTATCACACACACTTTCACTATTACCAGGATTCTCAAAGTACTAAAAGTATCCAGATACCTTAAAAAAAGAAAGAAAAAAAAGAAAAAGAAAAAAAAAAGGGGGGCGGGGGAAGAAAAATCAATGCTCAAAACAAGTTCTACACATTGTCCACCAGAGGGTAGTGTGACAAAACCATCTAACCCACCTCAGTGGCTCCAACAGTGTTTCTCCTCTGCGTCTGAAGGATGTGGACTCATTCATGTACTTGCCAACAGTGTAACTAGGTTTACCTTAGCTCAAAACACTTACAAGCCGAAAGGAGCTATCCCCTCCATAGCAGATGAGAAGGCCTAATATGGGTTAGTGACAGGTCTAAGCATGGTTAGCTGCAGTAAGTTATTCACTGAAGAATCCTAGTTGTACTCAATAATTCACTCACTAACATAGAGTTTCTGAGTTCCTCCCATGCGTTAGAGCTTGTCACAATGGAGTGTTCTGCTCGGTTAATAGCATCCTTGTGCTCTGTCCACTAGGTGTCAGTAGCTCTATGAGTGAAGATACTGTTCAAAGGTAGGGCCGCTCCTATGGTGTGAGGCTCTGAATTTGAACCCCAGAAAGTAAAACAGTCACATGGCCCTTAACAATGAGGATAATTTCTTAGAAATGCATAATTAGTTAATTTCACTATTGTTCAACCATCTTAAAATACGCTTTCACAAGCCTAAATGGTATAGTTGGCTACATGTCTATGGTATGTGTATGTATAATATATATGTATTAGCTTATTGTTCCTCAGTCCATGCTTAACAAAATTATAGATTAGATCACACACAAGAGAAAAATGATGCATTCTAAACACAGGATAGATGAGTGTATGTTGCTGTGCTCTACATGCTCCTGGACTATTGATAGCAAAACTGCTTAACAAGTGTAAGACAAAAATATTAGAACAATGAACAAAAATTATAGCATATAAATACATTAGTTAGCATCAAACTCATCAACTAGTGCGTGCTACATGTGTATATGTTCTATAGGATTGACAATGTGGTGAGTTTGATTGCACCAAGATCACTGCAAATGTGTAAGGAATGCACTGTACTACTATTTATAGAAATGATAGGAATTTTTCAGCCTTCTTGTAATCTTATGGGGCCACTGTTGTATATGCAGTTACTTGATCAAAACCTAGTTCTGAAATATGTTAAGTGGGTCATTGCAAGGAGTTCAACATGTTGTCTACTGGGACCCATTGGAAAATAAAAGTGGATATTGATAATGTTCACACAAAGACCATAGCTACAATGTGTGGTCACATTAATGCTAGAGGAAGTATGGGATCCTAGCTAAGCAGATGGGAGGTATGCCCAACTGAGACTTCAAAAGTCAAGAAGGTAAGATTATTTCATGTGAGAAGTTTGGTCTGACTGCAGAAATGCAGAGAAAATTAATGAAATACCAAAGATGAGGTCCTGTGACCTAGAATAAGAAATAGAACCACTATGTTACATTTCCTTCATTATGAAATCACTTGGAATCACAGAAAATAAGGAAAATTCTAAAGAAGATAAAATAATCACCTGTAATGGAAACTGCTGAAGGACACTGATGTGGTCACAGATCATAAAGAGACTGGGATTGCGTGACATAATTTGGAAGAGGAGGAAATGAAACAGGAGACTTAAAAATCAGTAGAGATTGTTGGGTCAAATGAATAGCAGCACATTTTCAAATTTCTTACCTTTATTTACTTATTACTTCTTCAAAGATTTTCGAGGCTCATAAATCAAACATTTTGCTTTATACAAAGGTAGATAGTCAGGGTTGGAAGTGATCATAGGGGCAGTCAGTGTCAGTCTATGGCCAGACCAAATTCCTTAGTCTTCTCCACAACATCTCCGACATCATTGCTTCTGGTGGAGAGGAGACATTCACACTCCAGTAGTCGAGTCAATCACTGATGTGTACCAAATTCGATGGGCTCAGCTAACGGTGAAGGCAAAGCCAATGAGCACAAGTAGAAGATTTAAAAATACAGATAGAGCTGGAGAGATGGCTCAGTGGTTAAGAGCACTGGCTGCTCATCCAGAGGACCCAGGTTCAATTCCCAACACCCACATGGCAGTTCACAACTGTCTTTAACTCAGTCCCAGGGAGTTGGATACCATCACACAGACATATATGTAGGCAAAACACCAATGTTCACAAAATAAATAGATCATTTTTAAAAAGAATGGAGACAGGTTTAACAAATAAGGAGAACAATAGAGATGTTCCCAAATCAGTGGTCTTTGGAACAAAGAAAGTGGAGGAACTTACATGTGTTCATATAGGAAAGACTCATTGTCACATGTAGAGGTGGGTGTACTTCTGAGCATACTCAGTGTGTGGTCAGAGATCAAAATATTTTTAATGGTAAATATAAATGTCTCTGGGCAGTATTATAACATATGAAGTTTATGGGAGTGTTTGGTTGTGGTTGTTGTTGTTGTTGTTTTTACTAGAATGGATAAGTTGTTCATTAGTCCCTGAAGGTGGTAGTTGTTCTTTGTGGTCAGCTCTGTATCTCGGGACAGTGGTCAGCTGCTCCCTAGTCATTCTGCCTTAGCCCAGGGAAAACTGCTGTCAGGGCAGAGCATGCAGACTGCTCTCCACAGAGAGAGAGGAACTGATGAGTGTAGGGCAGAAGGTCATAGAACTAGGCCTGCTTCTGGGGCCGCAGGACCCCGACAGTATCCTAGTCACTTTGGAAACACTGAGGGCAATGGGAGAAATGAGCCAGAAAGCGCAGGTGGAAAGCTGCTGCTATATATGTGCATAATCACACCCGCAACCTGCTAACCTGCATCTACCCCGTTCTTCTGCTTAGAGTGGAATAAAATAAAACCAATCCTCCTTCCATCTTTAAATTCTTTGAATATTTCGAAACATTTTTTCATTATTCCTATTCCCAACATTTCTTTAATTATTCCATTTTTATTTATACTTAACACATTTCTCCTCCTAGAAGTTTTGCCAATGTGTGTATGTGACTCAGGTAAAGAGGATCTTGCAACTGCCTCCCAGAGAGGTAAGGAGAGGGGCGACGTGATTTTAAAATTCTGGTGTTTCTTGGTGTGCTCTTCCATCTCTGCCTAAAACCTATTGGCAACCTGCTTGAGAATTTGACTTAATGTGGCTTCAAGGGCTTCTAGGCTTACCTGCTGGCTGGTATAGTGGCAGAACAATCCTTTACTGCCAACTTTGGGAGAGAAAACTCAGGAATAAGCTGGTCTTGGTGTTACTTTTAGCCTAGAAGAAGTTTACATCAGTTAGGGTGGGGAGTACCAAGAAGGTCTTAATAGCTGGGTGTAATAGCACACATCTTTAATCCTAGCACTCTGGAGGAAGAGGCAGGCAGACCTCTGTGAGTTCAAGGCCAACCTGGTCTAATTAGCAAGTTCCAAGACAGCCAGGATTAGATAGTGAGACCCTGTCTCAGAAAATAAAAAAAGAAAGGTATTTGCAAAGTGTCAAAGTCGATGGAGAAGGGTAGACCAAAACAGAAACTATGAATGTGTGTTCTGTGTGCGTGTGGATGAGAGAGAGAGAGAGAGAGAGAGAGAGAGAGAGAGCAGGCGAGACAATGTAGTCCAGTAGTCCAGGCTAGCCTTGAACAGGCTCCTGAGTATTAAATTATAGGCATGTACCACCATATCTGGCTTAAGAATATCTTAAGAAATATCTGTTCGGGAGAGTTGGCTCAGTGGATAAAGCTGCACCAGCATGAGAATCAGAGTTCTGACCCCCAACACTCACATGAAAAAGCTGGGTGGGTGTGGTAGCCAGCCTCCTTGTAACCCCAACACTGAGGAGACCGGCAGGGTCCTCAGAGCAGGCCAACTAGCTTTATGAGCTGAACTGGTGAGTTCTAGTTTTAGCGAGAGGCCTGGCCTCAGTAAATAAAGTGGTCAGAAATCAAGGAAGACATGTGCATGCGAACATGTGCACACACACATACACACACACACACACACACACACACACACACACACACACACACACACACGGACAGATCATCTCAATCACTTAAATAAGCAGTGGAAGTCTTAGCATTCTTTACAGCCTAACCCTGACTCTACGTAGGCATCTTTCATGAGGTAGAGTCATTTCATCTGTATTGACTTCTCTGGTTTCTCTCCCACTCCACCCCTTACTTACAATTCAGAGTAAGAGCCACCTTATGTGTTTGCAAAGACAACTGAGCAGGCTCCACTCAGTCCTTGTGTTCTGTCTGTCTTAGAGCCACCTGCATAAATTCTTGTCTACTTACTGCAGCTTACAAGGACAGGTTATACTCATGTTGAGAGTCTCAAGCTTGTGCCTTTATGAACTATTCCTTCCTCCCCTAGTGCCCCTTTCCCCACCACATCTTCTTCATTATAATGATAATGATGGTCAATGTTTACCTAGAGCAGTGGTTCTCAACCTTCCTAATGCTGCGACCCTTTAATACAGTTTCTCATGTTGTGGTGACCACAACCACAAAATTATTTTTGTTGCAACTTCATAACTGCAATTTTGCTACTGTTATGAATCATAATGTAAATAGCTGGTATGCAGGATATCTGATAAGCCACCCCTGAGAATGGGTCATTTGACCAAAGGGGTCATGACCAATAGGTTGATAACCACTGACCTAGAAGTTTCCAAGGCATGGTGCTGAGAGCCAACCACATAAGCCTTCATCTAAAGTCTTATTTGACAAACATATTTATTAATAATGGAGCTGAAACTTTTTTCTACCTATGTCATTCTTCTAATTCAAAGTCAATTCCAAACTCAGAAAGAGTAAGGAAGGCATCAGTTAATGTTCCTTCCCTGAAACTGACACTGCCTAATGGGTTAACTTGTCCTTTACAAATTTGGTATTTATTTTCTTTCTCTTTGCCAGGTATTCCAAATTCTTAAGAAAAGTCTTATCCAAGTTCTCAAGATAATCACTATTGTTCTAGGACAACGGAATAAGAAAAGTGTCCTTAAGAACTCCTAATTCATAGCATTTCTTTGAATGTATAGAACCAAAAAAAAAAATCTGATGATCTTCAGATAACATTAGCATGAACACTGAAGGCATAGACACTGCAGGATTAGCAATTATTCTGGTGGCCGCTCATCAGTTGCTAAAGATACATTTGTTTAAGTTTCTATAGAAGCTCATTTCTTGAGGGTGTTAGCTGAGGTGGTGCTTAGGACTTAACCTTAGAGCAACAGCAAAGCTGCTGAACACTCAAGTTCCTGTCCAAGCACTACCCACCCTTTCCTTGGGCTTCCTCCCAACAACAGTTTCTCGTGTTCCACATATTATAATAACGCTTCCTAGAGTTTGCTTGTTCTTGCCTAGTTATTAATAATAATCTAATTCCTCTTCCACATGAAAAGTTGCAAATATTTAGCAATAATTGTCATTGCTATGTGACTCAATATCATGAATAATTGTGAGCTTCTCAAATTTCATGTCTTCCCTTCTTAAAATGCTCTTGTGAGAGAGCTAACCAGATAACTCCTAAGGCTTTCCTCTCCCTTAAAATTCTGTTGTATCTCTATTTAACTATCCAATACATGTACAGATTACCCTACATGTCTTTTCATCATCCCTTATTTTCTAAACACATTCTGCTTGCCAATGTCTCTCAAAATTTACTGTTTAAGACTGAATTATATTTCAAATGTAAAATGTGCTCAATTTTAGGAGGTCATGCAATCTTTAGGAAGTAGAGACTAGCTAGATAAAAGTGGGCCATTAGAGGCAGGCATCAGGAAATATAACCCATCCTTGCTTCTAGCCTAAGACCAATAAATACATCAGGAAAAAAAAATTAGAAACTCCAGTCACATGCTTTGTCACCATAAACCCTGCCATGATTTTCCCACCATGATGGACTGTGATGTCTCAAACTATGAGCCAAAATAAATTCTGCCATCTCAAATTGTTTCTATAATATTCTGTGACTGAAATGGGAAAGGAAAATAACAGGGGAAATTGGTACCAAGAGTAGGGTTGTTGCTGTGATAAGCTTAATGAGTAAAACTGGTAGAAGATCAAAAGACTACAAGGCTAATTGTAGTGGATAGCTGTTCCAGCTTTGGCCTTGAAGCACTGCCCCTAGTGAGGCAGCAGGTAACTGCCATACCTGTCTATGACCTGCCTCTGGAACATGGCTGAGATGGGACCCGTTACGTGCTAACTCTCTTGATTCATTGTGATCCTGGATGCTGGATGCGGATTGCAGACCAAGTCAGAGTTCTCCAGAGAACCATGCTGGACTACACCTCACCTCTTTCCGATCCTGTAACTGACCCCTTTACTGGTTGTAAGTTACCCTGAAATAAATCTCTTTTAACTACCAGATAAACTACGTGGAATTGCCTCATTAATTGCCACTTTATCTGGTGCCCACATGAGGCAAATTCCTGACCCTCCTGGGGACGCAGCACTTCACAAATGTGCAGGTACTATGCCTTCCCCCCCTCCCAACTCACCGGGACCAGTTACAGCATTGCAGCTGGGTTTACCTAGAGAGATAGAGAAGTCTAACTCATAAAATTTCAGAAGAGGAACAAGGAGTCCATTAGGAACTGAGCTAGAGGCCATTAATGTTATATTCTGACAAAGAACATAACTACATTCTGCCAATGTCCTGAAAATCTGAGCGAGGCGAAAGTAAAAGGTTAAAGTAGTTGGTTTGGCAAAGGGATTTTGAAAACAGTGTAGCATTTGAATGGTGGTATTATTACTGTTTATAATTCAGCTCTTAGGCCAAATTACAGTGTGAAAGAGGAGAATATGGCAGAAAAGATGTGAAAAATTTGCAGTTTGATGAGGAAAGAAGCATAAGCAAATTCAAAGTTACCAATAAAGCAGCAGTAATTGTTAAACAGATGAGCACAGATAAAGAGAAGCCTGGATCTCTGCACTATACAAGACTCCACCCATTGAAAGCTCCATTGTTTAATAGTGAGAGCTCCCCCGAAAAACTTGAATTTAAAAGGATAGTGCCCAAACAGAAGGTGCCACGGTAGTAATGTTCTACTCCATTAGGGCCACCTAAGGAGATGTTTACCCAGGTTTGGCCTCACAGGCACTCAGAGGTCACTACAGCTATGATGAAAAGGGAACCAGACCACATGTAGAACTTGACAGTGGTCACCACATAGTGATAGGTCCGGCTAACATGAAGAATGTAAGAGCTATTGAATCACTAAGGCTTGTACCAAGATTCAAGAAAATTGCTGAGACCAATGTGTAAAAGGGTTTGATTTATGTGGAGCCCCTGACTGGGCTGTACATGAAGCTGTGAAGGGGAACCATGCATGAGTCCCAATAGATCTACACTTGTAGATGCCAGGAACATGAGACACACACTTGAGGAAAGATGCAGGCATCTAGTGTAGCCAGCCCAAGAGAGAGACCACATGTACTGCAGCAGTAGAGCTATAAAGCTGGGGCTACCCAAGACCATTGGAGCCCAGATATTGCTACCAGGAGTTCCAAATGCTGGACATGGAGCTTCAGAATTTAGTATTTATTCTGTTGAGTTTCAGTCCTGTGTTGGTCTGGTGTTTCCATTCTATTCTCCTTTTGGAATGGAAATGTTTGCTTTGCCATTATAAGTTGGAATTATGCAATGTGAGAGTTTTTTAAAAAAAAAAATTTTTTTTACAAGTTAAAAGAGATTGCCTTGAGTTCCAGAAAAGACTTTAGACCTTGGACTTTTGAACAGTGTTAGAACTGGCCTTTTGAAATTGGGCTGAATACAGTTTGGACTATGAGAGGACCATAAGTTGTGGGGGCAGGAGGGGGTGTGGAACAGAATATCATGATTCAAGTGTGAAATGTCCCCTCTAGGGGACACATGTTTGAAAGCTTACTCCCCAGAGGTTGGCAATATTTGGGGAGACTGTGGAATGTAGAGATGGGTCCTAACTAGAGGAAGAAAGTCACTGTGGGGGATAGACAGTCAAAGTTAAACCTGCTTCCTTGTCCACCGAGATGTGAGGAACCCTGCAGCAAGTTCTACTGCCATAAGCTCTGCTATGATTTCCCTGCCATGGCAACTGTATCCTTTCAAACTGTGAGCCAAAATTAACTGTTAGTAGTGCTCCTCAAGAACCATCCAGTTTGTTCTTGGAGACTATTATGGCACAAACTTCTTCCTGTGGTCAATAAAACTATCGAAAGAGTTGGAAGTTATAAAAAGACACACCTCATACCTTCAGTGGATAACAAACCATGGAGTAAGTTCACAGCAGTACATCTATCCTTTGTTCCCATGGTGATTGAGAAACTCAGACGACACTTTTTTTAATAGTATTTAATGGATTTTTTATTTATTTTTCCCTTTTTTATTAAGAAAATTTTTTCATTCATTTTGAACATCAATCAAAGATTCCCCTCTTCCCTTTTCCCACCCCCAGTCTCCCCCTTCCAAGCCATTCCCCACTCCCACCCACAAGAAGGCAAGACCTCCCATGGGGAGGCACATCCAGTAGAGTCAAATCCAAGCCTTCCCCCTGCCTCAAGGCTGCATGAGGTGCCCCATCATAGGTAGTGGACTCCAAAAAGCTTGCTCATGCACCAGAGATGGATTCTATCCTACCTCCAGGGGTCCCCCCAAGCAGATCAACCTGCACAACTGTCTCACCATGCACAGGGCCTAGTCCAGTTCCATGTAGGCTCCAAAGCCATTGATCCAACTTTCATGAGTTCCCTCTAGTTTGGTTTGGTCATCCCTGCATGTTTCCCCATCATGATCCTGATGCACTTGCTCATAGAATCCCTCTTCTCTCTCTTTGACTGGACTCCTGGAGCTTTGCCTGGTGATTGGCTATGTATCTCTGCATCTGCCTCCATCAGTCATTGGAGAAAAGCTCTGTGATGACAGTTAGTGTATTCACCAGTCTGATCTCTGGAACAAGCCAGTTCAGTTCAGGCACCCTCTCCTCTGTTGCTAGTAGTCCAGGCTTGGGGATTCCTGGCAACTTCCCTAGTACCGGGTTTCTCTCTATCCCCATGATATCTCTCTCTATCATGGTATCTCTTTCATTGCTTTTCCCCTCCCTCCCTGTTCCAGCTCAACCATCCCATTCCCTTATGATCTCATCCCCTATCCCCTACCCTCCTTTGCCCACCCCTCATGCCCAGTTTACTCATGGAGATCTCATCTACTTCCCCTTCCCAGGGAGGTACATGTGCCCCTCTTTGGGTCTTCCCTATTAGTTAGCTTCTCTAGAGTTGTGGGTTGTTGCCTGATTAGCCTTTGCTTTATAGCTATATCAACTTATGAATGGGTACATACCATGTTTGTCCTTCTGAGTCTGGATTACCTCACTCAGGATGATATTTTCTATTCCATCCATTTGCCTGGAAATTTCATGATGTGCTAGGTAACAGGTTATGAGTTAAGGCCAGAGAGCTTATTCACAATTTGTTCCTATAGCCATCTTTGTATTCATTATTTCTGTATTATGTACCATAATGCTTGCCAAAAGCAATGTAAGAGAAGAAATATTTATTTTGGTGCCGAGTTTCAGAGGGTTTCAGTCCATCATGGCAGGAAAAAAAAAGATAAAATAACTCAGATCATGGCAGCAGGAACATGTGGTGGAGATGGTTCACATCACAACGAACCTGGAAGCAAAGAGTGAGGCAGGAACAAGGGGCCGAGTATAGTCTTCAAAGGCTCACTCCTACTGACCTATTTCCACCAGGCTGATCTCGCTTTCTAAAGTTCAGGAGCCTCCCAAAACAGCACTTCCATCTGGGAAACAAACATTAGAATGAACCTATATGGGGCAGTCAGATGCAAACCATGATAGTCCCTGACTGTTTCATAATTTATGCCTTTTAGTTCATTTTTTATACATGTATATATTTGTGTTTGCAATATATATGTGCATATCTGAAATTAGTTTCAAGTTACATTAATAAATGTCATTCTGTTTCTCAGGCCTTTTGTCTGTTGTTCAATATTGTACTCTTCAGATCTTTTCAAGTTGCAAATGTGGCTTTAGCTGTATCTTTTTAATAGTGTTGTGTTCTATGGATACGTCATATTTTATGACTTATTTTGTTGTTGATATTCAGGTTTCTCTAACTCCTGGTTATTGGGCATATCTATTGTGAACATTCTCCCACTCAATTTTTCATGTCTTTGTATCTATGTAAGTGTTCTGAGTAGTCACCAAGGGGAGTTACTCTATGGAAAATTATGCAAATTAATTGCTGTAGTATATGTAGTTATTATGCAAAATGCATACTCCCAGTCTCAGTACTTTAAGATTCCTCTTTTCCTCTCCAGCACTTGGTACTACAGTATCTGGGGGTTGGGAGTTTTGTTTTATTTTTAGCTGATCAAGTATGTGATACAGAACACTTGCTTTCATTTTCGTCTCTCTGGTCCCTATTGGCAGGGAAGGAGATGGTGGATGCTCTCAATGCTCATTTGCATTCTATTTTCTACTTCTATGAATTATTTACACAAACCATTAACTGATTCTCCTACCAGATAACCTTTTTTGTTCTTGAAGTTGCATAGGCTTTCACCCTGCTTTTGTGATGTTAGTCGGCTGTGACACCACTTTTGACATTGTACTGTCATTCACTAAGCAGAAGCCAAATTGGATTGAGGTATCCATTTTTAGATTATTATTTATGTTTTTATATCTCTTTAGAATTTTTTCCCTCATTACAAGATTGCTAAGGTATTCTTCTACACCATCATCTGATTCTCTGTCTCTCTCTCATTGAGGATGAGGACTGTGAATTGATTCCAGGGTCTCGTGTATGCTAGACAAGTGCTCTACCACTCATCTGCTCCCCAAGCCCTTGCTTTATCTCTTTCTCCTCTTGGTTATCAGTAACGTTTAAGATGTTTTATTAGCAAATATTAATTATCCACCTGATGGGTTTCATTATGACATTTCGCACATGTACCTGATGTATTTAGATCATGTTCACTCCTAGTTACTCTTTCGTTTCTCACTTCCAGTTCCCAGCTGAAGCCCGCTTCTACTTTCATGCCTTTTGTGTGTGTGGTCCTAAGAGTTTAATTAAGGTGTCCAGGAGCATGGATGGCAATTTGTTTCTAGTAATATATGCACCATACCAGTGTCTACACCACTAAAGAAAATATCTCTCCCTCCACACTCAACCATGATCTGTGCGTAAGTCTTCAGGGAGAGCTGGAGCCCCAGGAACCCTTCCTGCTTCTGTGACAGCATATTTAACAGGTATTGAAGTGGAAAACAGAATACAAATTGAGAGCACTCATCATCTCCCTCCCTGCCACCAGGGTTCAGAGATAATGAAAATGAAAATGAGTATTCTGTACCACATACTTGATCAGCTAAAAATAAAACAAATGTCATGCAGGTAATCACAGTTGCAGTAAATGCAAATATGCAACAGCCCTACCATTGCTCTCCCCTCACTCCTTCCAGTTCTTACATTCTTTCCACCCCTTCTCATGTGATGTTTCCTCATCCTTGGAGGAAGTGACCCAGATGCTTCCTTTATGACCAGGCATTAAACAGTCACTCTGGTCAATCAATATTTTGTCTACATGGTATTTTTACACTTAATGCATTGTATATACAGGAAGTCAAGGCTTCCAGTTATGCTTTGTTCTATCGGACAATCTACTTCCTTTTTTGTAGATGAACTTCTAAGCGGTCTTATTAAATAAAAAGCACAGGGCCAAATATAGGGGTATCCTTAGAGATCAAGGAAATAGGAATAGCCACCAGATAATCTTCCCTCACCATGCTGCAGCTTTCAAAGTGTGCTACTTCCTGTCTACCCACGTCTTTATTGCCTTGCTGTTCTGCCCTCTCATTGGCTCTTAGTCCAGCTACCTTGCTTCCTTGTCACTGCCTGTCTGTACAGACCTCCAGGTCTCTATGGTTGGTACTGGGATTAAAGGCATATGTTACCACGCTTGGCTCTGTTCCCTAATATGGCCTTGAACACACAGAGCCCCTGCCTGCCAAGTGATCAGATTAAAGGCTTGTGCTACCACTGCCTGACTTTTGTGTTTACTTAAAATGTCTTTGCTATTTCCTCTGATCTCCAGGAAAATTTTATTTATTAACATACAAATAAAATAACACCACATTTCTGCACAAATAAAATATCATCACACTTTTTCCATCAGGAAGATCTGGTAAGAGGCTTATCACTTCATTGTAATTAGGGATTCAGCTTAGTCAGGTTGAGTTTCAGTTTAAGTGAGACTTAATAAACCTTTATTTTACCCAGTTCCTTGGGTGTGATCCTCCTGAGCCTTTGCATAAGATACTGGTAAACTTCTGTTTTCTAAGATCTGAGAGGACTTTTCAATTTCCCCAGTCCACCACTTCAGTGTGGTATTCCACACAATCTGGAAAATTAGTTAAGAGAGAGGTAACCATGCAAGGCTCTCCCATAAATACAGGACTGAGCAATGATTTCACAATAGGACACCATTATTTGGGATTAAGTTCCCAAACCCAGAACCTGACAGACTAAACTACAAATTAGAAATGGAGTCACTCATACCAAACTCCCTAACTAACTAACTTATTAACCTGGTTTGAGAAATCAGAAGAAGAAAAGAGGGAAAGAGGGAGAGAGAGGAGAGAGAGGGGGGAGGGAGGGAGGGAAAGGGAGAGAGAGAGGGAGAGAGAAACAGCAACATTTTCCAAACAGGCCAGTTTTTGGTTTGTTTGTTTGTTTGTTTGTTTGTTTTTTTAAATGTGTTCTTATTTGTCCAGTTTGGTGATGCTTGGGATCAACCTCACACATGCTAGGCAATCCGGGACACTGAGCTATGGCTCCAGCCCTGACAAGGTTCAGGTTGCCATGGTAAAATAATATAATAAAGTAACCCAGTGCTCAGCAGTTATCTTGCTGTTACCCTGCCTTCTGGTCTTAACTTTTAGGGAAAGCAACTTTGGAATCAAAGCTGAAAAAAAAGTTACTCATTGAACTTGGTTTCTGCTTTCCTTAGAAATGCTCTGTTCATAAAAGGAAGCCACTTCTGCTCAGCTCATTGGAATATTTAGTCTATTTTCTGGAATAAAAGGTTTGCTGGATCCAGAACCACAAATAAAGCCAATTAAAGCCTTTTATTTATTTAATTAAAACTAAATTTATCATAACTTGGCTTCTTGCCGGTTCTTATCAGTCTAACTGCCTACCCTCCCACGAATTCCCATCCTATTGAGAAAAATCAGTGTGCATTAGAGACCATTTTCAACTTTCTCTCTATACTCACCAGCTTCAATTATTCTTTTCTGCCTGTCCCTTCCCTGACCAAAAAAAGTTGAATATTCAGCCTATGCATAGACTCAGTCTTTCCTCTCCATGCCCAACAAAGTGGGGAAATGGCTGGTGGTTGTTGGCTCACAGAATTACAGATCATGGTGTGCTGTTTTTTCCATAGCTCTCTGGCAGCTTTGAAAACACAGTTCCAAATTCATCTTTATTCCGTTCGTATGAGGAACATGAAACACTGATCTCCCATCAAGTGTTGGCACTCCTCTCAGAAGTTAAAGACTTAGGCTATGCTGTATCTTTTACTATCTGTGAAGAATTTATAAGTCAAAATCTTATGTTCCATAGGAATTAAATTAATAAATTTTGTGGTAATTAAGTTTGCTAATATTACCCCCCCAAAAAAAGCAATAATTAAGTACAACTTATTTGATAAATGCTTTATCATAAGAATTCCTGCATAAAAATGCATTTTGAGTAGAAGTATTAATATAGAATCTGAAAATATGGTTTCTATGTTTATATACATATTTAAAGCTCAGAAAGTTATGATGTGAATACTAGTACTTCCTTAAAATTGATATGTTGAACTCATGACATTCAAGATGATGGTATTGTGTAAGGCCTTTGGAAGGCATTTATGTCCTGAAAGGGAAAAAATTACCATTCTTAATTGAAACTTGTGCCCTTTCTTTTTTTCTTCTCTCATACATTACAGACCAATGGTAGTTCTCCCTCCCTCCCTTTTCCTCAGTCTTTCTCTCTCACCTCTCCCCCCAGACTCACCATTCCACCACCATCCCACCACCTCCCCTCAAAAAAGAACAGGCCTCCCAGAGATACCAATAATGGCATAACAAGCTACAATAAAATCAGGTACCTACCATCATATCAGGGTAGACAAGGCAACCCAGTAAGAGGAAAAGGGTCCCATGAGCAGGCAAAAGAATCAGAGATAGCTGTGGCTCCCATTGTTAGGAATCCCACAAGAACACCGAGGTACTCAGCCATAGCATACATGCAGAGAACCTAGGTCAGACCCCTACAAGCTTCCTGATCTCTGAGAGGCCCCGTGAAATCCGGTCAGTTGATTCTGTGGGCCGTGTTCTTGTGGTGTCCCTGACACCTTTGATTCCTCTAAGCTTTCCTGTCCCTCCTCCGGAGGACTCCCTGAGCTCCATCCAATGTTTGGCTGTGGAACTCTGCATTTGCTCCCGTCAGCAGCTGGATGAAGTCTCTCTGTTCTCTTTGATGATGATTCTGCTAGGTTCCTGTCCCAGAACACTCTGCAGGCAGGACAAACTGTGGGTCAAAGGTTTTGTGGTTGGGTAGGTGTCCCAATTCATCCACTTGAGGCCTTGCCTGGTTACAGAAGATGGCTGATTCAGGCTGTCTCCAATTACTAGGAGTCTTTGCCAGAGTTACTCCTGTAGATTCCATGGAGTTTTCATTGTATTAGGATTCCACCTCATACCCCAATACCAGTTGTTTCTCCCAGTATTTTCTCCCTCCCTTCCACCTGATCTCTCCTGTTCCCAACCCCACCCACCCCCAGTCCACCCACAAAATCTATTCTGTTTCTCCTTCCCAGGGAGGTCCTTGTTTTCCCACACACACACTCCTTAAGCCTCGTTACTTAGCCTCTCTGGGTCTGTGAACCCAGATTATCCCATGATTATCTTTTACTTTACAACTAATATCCACTTATAAGTGAGCATATACTATGTTTGTCTTTCTGGGTCTGGGTTACCTCACTCAAGATGATTTTTTTCTAATTCCATCTATTTGCATGCAAATTTCATGATGTCATTTTTAACAGCTGAGTAATACTCCATTGTGTAAATGTAGCATATTTTCCTTATCCATTCTTTGGTTGAGGGACATCTAGGTTGTTTCCACTTTATAGCTATTACAAATAAAGCTGCTGTGAACATAACTGAGCAAGGAATGGAGGATGCTTTAGGTGTATGATCAGGAATTTTATAGTTAGGTCTTGAAGCAGATCAATTACCAATTTTCTGAGAAACCACCATATTAATTTCCAAAGTGGCCGTACAAGTTTGCACTCCTACCAGCAATAAAGGAGTGTTCCTCTTACTCCACATCCTCACCAGCATGAGCTGTCCCTTATATTTTTTATCTTGGCCATTCTGACAAGTATGAGATAGAATCCTAACATCATTCTGATTTTCATTTCTCTGATGGTTAAAAATGTTAAACATTTCTTTAAGTGTTTCTCTACCATTTAAGATTCCTCTGTTGAGAATTCTCTGTTTAGATATATACCCCATTTTTAAATTGGATTAGTTTGTTGATGCCTAGTTTCTTGAGTTCTTTATGTATTTTAGATATTAATCCTCTGTCAGATGTGGAGCTGGTGAAAATCTTTTCCTATTCTGTAGGCTGCCATTTTGGCCTATTGACAGTGTCCTTTGTCTTACAGAAGCTTTTCAGTTTCATGACGTCCCATTTATTAATTGTCAAACTTAGTGCTTGTGCTATTGGTGTTCTGTTCAGGAAGTTGTCTCCTGTGCCAATGAGGTCAAAGCTATTCCCCACTTTCTCTTCTATCAGGTTCAGTGTATCTGGTTTTATCTTGAGGTATTTGATCCACTTGGACTTGAGTTTTGTGCAGGGTGATAGATATGAATCTATTTGCATTCCTCTACATACTGACATCCAATTAGACCAGCATCATTTGTTGGAGATGATTTATTTTTTCTATTGTATATTGTATATATTTTTTCTATTGTATCCATAGGCATGTAGATTTACGTCTGGGTTATCCATTTGATTCCATTGAACCACCTTCTGTTTTCATGACAATACAATGCAGTTTTTATTACTATAGCTCTGTAGTAAAGCTTGAAATCAAGGATGGTGATACCTCTGAAGACCTTTTATTGTATAGGATTGTTTTAGCTATTTGGGGTTTTTTTGGGGGGTTGTTGTTGTTATTGTTGTTGTTGTTGAGTATTGTTCTTTCAAGATTTGTAAAGAAGTGCATTGGAATTTTGATGGGGATTGTATTGAATTTGTAGATTGCTTTTGGTAAGATGGCCATTTTTACTATGTTAATCTTGCCGATCCATGAACATGGGAGATCTTTTCATCTTCTGATATCTTTTTCAAATTTCTTCTTCAAATACTTGAGGTTTTTAATCATACAGGACTTTCATTTGCTTGGTTAGAGTTACCTCAAGATATTATATATTATTTGTGGCTATTGGGAAGGGTGTTGATTTCCTGATTTCTTTCTGAACCCATTTATCATTTGTATATAGGGGGGTTACAGATTTTCTTAGTTAATTTTGTATCCAGCCACTTCTCTGAAGGTGTTTATCAGCTGTAGGAGTTCCCTGGTAGATTTTTTGAGGTCATCTATATATACCATTTTCCTTTCCAATTTGTATCCCCTTGATCTCCATTTGTTGTCTTACTGCTTTAGCTAGAACTTGGACAGCCTTGTCTTGTTCCTGATTTTAGTGGAATTGCTTTGAGTTTCTCTCCATTTAATTTGATGTTAGCTATAGACTTGCTGTATGTTGCCTTTATTATGTTTAGATATGTCCCTTGTATCGCTGATCTCACCAAGACTTTTATCATGAAGGGGTGTTGGATTTTGCCAAAGGCTTTTTCAGCATCTAATGAGATAATCATGTGGGGTTTTTTTTCTTTCAATTTGTTATATGGTGGATTTTCATTGACAGATTTTTGTGTGTTGAACCATCTCTGAATGTCTAAGATGGAGCTTACTTGATCATGGTGGATGATCTCTTTAAGGTGTTCTTGGATTTTGTTTATGAATATTTTATTGAGTACTTTTGCATCTATGTTCATGAGGGAAATTGGTCTTAAGTGTCTTTCTTAGCTGAATCTTTGTGTGGTTTAGGTATCTGGGTGACTGTGGCCTCATAAAATGAATTTGGCAATGTTCCTTCTGTTTCTATTTTGTGGAATAATTTGAGAAGTATTGGTATTAGGTCTTCTTTGAAAGTTTGAGAAAATTCTGCACTAAAACTGTCTGGGCTGGGCCTGGGCTTTTGGGGGGAAGATTTTAATGACTGCTTCTATTTCCTTAGAAATTATAGGTCTATATAAGTTGTCTAAATGATCTTGATTTAACTTTGGTAAGTGGTATCTATTAAGAAAATTATTCATTTATTTTAAATTTTCTAATTTTGTGGAGTACAGGTTTTTGAAGTATGATCTAATGATTCTTTGGATTTTTCTCAGTGTCTGTTGTTATGTCCCCCTTCTCATTTTTATTTTGATAATCTGAATATTCTTTCTGTGTCTTTTAGGTAGTTTGCATAAGGATTTGTCTAGCTTGTTAATTTTCTCAAAGATCCAACTCTTTGTTTCATTGATTCCTTGTATTGTTCTCTTAGTTTCTATTTTATTGATTTCAGCTCTTAACTTGATTATTTCTTGCCCTGTACTCCTCTTGTATGTGTTTGCTTCTTTGTGTTTTAGACCCTTCAGGTGTGCTGTTATTATTAGTATGAGATCTTTCCAATTTCTTTATGAAGGCACTTAGTGATATGAAATTTCCTCTTAGCACCACGTTCGTTGTGTCCCATAAATTTGGGGTATGGTGTGCATTCATTTTCGTTGAATTCTAGGAAGTCTTTAATTTCTTTCTTATTTCTGCCTTGACCCAGTAGTCATTCAGTAGGGAGTTGTTCAGTTTCCATGAGTTTGTAGACTTTCTGTTGTTTCTATTGTTGTTGAAATCCAGCTTTAATTCTTGGTGGTCTGATAGGATACAGGGAGTTATTTCAATTTTCTTGTATCTGTTGAGACTTGCTTTATGATCCAGTATGTGGTCAATTTTGGAGAATGTTCTGTGAGGTGCTGAGAAGAAGGTATGTTCTTTTGTGCTTGGGTAAAATGTTCTATAGATATCTGTTAGGTACCATTTGATTCATAACATCTGCTGGCTCCAACATTTTTCTGTTTAGTTTTTGTCTGGATGACTTGTCCATTGGTGAGAGCAGAGTGTCACCACTGAAGTTTCCCACTACTAATGTGTGATGTTTGATGTGTGGTTTAAACTCTAGTAATATTTCTTTTACAAATGTGGGTGCCCTTGAAAAGAACTAAAACATCATCTTGGTGGATTTTTCCTTTGATGAATATGAAATGTCCTTCTCCATCTCTTTTGGTTAAGTCTATTTTGTTAGCTATTAGAATCACTACACCAGCTTGCTTCTTGGGTCCATTTGCTTGGAAATCTTTTTCCAGCCCTTTACTGTGTAGTAATGTCTATCATTGATGTTGAAGTGTTTTTCACGTATGCAGCAGAAGGATATGTTTTGTTTTTGAATCCATTTTGCTAGTTAGCCTGTGTCTTTTTATTGAGGAACTGAGTCCATGATATTGAGAGATAGCAATGGCTAATGACTGTTAATTCTTGTTATTTTGGTGGTGATGATGGTGGTAGTGGTGGTGGTGATAGTGTATGTGTGTGTTTGCATATGTATGTGAGTGTGTATATCTGTGTCTGTGTGTTTATGTATGTGTTTCCCTGATTTGGGTTTTGCTGGTTTGAGTTTATTTATTGCCCATGTTTTCATGGGTATAGTTGACCTTTTGGGATTGGAGTTTTCCTTTTAGTAACTTGCATATGGCTGGATTTGTGGATAGATATGGTTAAATTTCATTTTGTCATGAAATATCTTGTTTTCTCCATTTATGGTGATTGAAAGTTTTGCTGGGTATAGTAGTTTGGGATGGTATCCATGGTCTTTTAGAGTCTGCAAGAGTCTTTTAGAGTCTCCATTGAGAAGTCGACTGTAATTCTAATAGGTCTACCTTTATAAGGTACTTGGACTTTTCTCCTTGCAGTTATTAACATACTTGCTTTGATCTGTATGTTTAGTGTTTTAACTATTATGTGGCAAAGGGACTTTCTTTCTGGTCCAATCTACTTGGATGTTCTGTAAGCTTCTTGCACATTTATAGGCATGTCCTTCTTCAGGTTAGGAAAATTTTCTTCTATGATTTTGTTAAATATATTTTCTGGGTTTTTGAGCCTAGATTCTTCTCTGTCTTCTATTCCTATTATTCTTAGGTTAGGTCTTTTCATAGTGTCCCAGATTTCCTGGATGTTTTATGTTAGTAACTTTTTAGATTTAGCATTTTCTTTGACCAGTGAATCTTATTCTTCTATCATATCTTCAACACCTGAGATTCTCGCTTCCATCTTTTCTATTTTGTTGGTAATGCTTGTGTCTATAGTTCCTGTTTGCTTACCTAGATTTTCTATCTCCAGAATTTCCTCAGTTTGTATTTTCTTTATTGCTTCTATTTCGATTTTCAGGTCTTGAACAGTTTCCTTTATCTGTTTCCTTTTCTTCTTGTCATTCTTTAAGGAATTCATTAATTTCCTTCATTTTTTTTGTCTTTTTCTCAGTTTCTTTAAGGAATTTTTTTTGACATTTCCTCTTTAAGGACCTCTATCATCTTCATATAGTTGGTTTTATGGTCATTTTCTTGTGTTTCAGCTGCATTAGAATATTCAGGTCTTGTTGTCATAGGATAGCTGGGCTCTGGTGATGGTTATTTTTATATATCCTCAATATAGCCATATTGCCCTGGCTAATTGTCAATTGTGTTCTTACACTGGCATTTAGACATCTGGGTTTGGGATGATTATAAGCCTAGGTACTGATTTCTGTATGAGTATTTTGTTCCTTGGTTTCTGTTTCCTCTTTGGTCTTCTGGTTTTTTGTTTGTTTGTTTTTGTTTTTTGATTTTCTTGTTTTGTTTTTTTTTTTGTGGCCTGGATTTCTGGAGACTGGCGTGACCTCTGATCCAGTAGAGAGTCTTTGTCCAAGTTTGAGGCTGGACTTCTGGGGGCTAGCTTCTGTGACAGCAGGGAGTTTCTGCCCAAGTTCGGGGGTGGAATACAGTGCTGAAGAAGGGGAGTGAGGACTGGGGCAATGAGTGAGTGGAGGAGGTCTACTGGTGGGCTGCCTGTCTGTGATTCTGGTGACAGGTATGGTCTCTGCTCCACCTGAGTTCACATGTTTTTCTGGCTTGCTTGGCCTGCACCTGTTTCAAACTGCCATGGCTTGCATCAGCTCTGATTGGTGTGGCCTGCTCCTGGGCAGTGTAAGTCTGTCCAGAGTGGGGTCAGGGTAAGGGTACAACAGAGGGAGGGGACAGCAGGGCAGGATGTGGGTGGGGGAAGTGGGATGGGTTTTGGGGAACTGAATCTAGGGAGTGTGGCATTTCAGTTGGCAGGCCAGTCACTCCCCTGTTCTTCTGACATCTGCAGCCTCCACCTGAGCAGCAGGAGTCTGCCAGAGTTGGGGGAAGGGGCCTGGCAGCAAGGTGGGTCAAATTTTGTGCCCTTTTAATAGATAGCCTGGAGGGGCTGGAGAGATAGTTAAGTGGTTAACTGGCTGGTGCTCTTCCAGAACACCAGGTTCTATTCCCAGCAAACAGCCATCTGTAACTACTTTCATTGGCTCTGACACTCTTTTTTTGACCTCCATTGACACCATACAGAAATGTGGTGCATAGACATATATTCAGACAAAACACCTACATACAAATTAAAGTAAAATAAAATAAGTGTGTGTGTGTGTGTGTGTGTGTGTGAGAGAGAGAGAGAGAGAGAGAGAGAGAGAGAGAGAGAGAGAGAGAGCAGGAGTGCTGCCTCTTCTCTTCTGCCATGATTCTTTCACAGCAAAAGGAACATTTTATGAGGAAGGAGGCTTTCACCAGACCCTGAATCAGCCAGAACCTTCTTCTTCAATTTTCTGGCCTTGAAAACTGTGACAAATAGAAGTCATTCAGTTTATGATAGCTCATTATAACAACAACACTTTAGGAGAAACCAGAATAGGACAGAAAGCATCTTCTACTCAGCAGACATTTTGTTGTTGTTTTTTGTTGTTGTTATTGTTTTGTTTTGTTTTGTTTTGTTTTATTTTTGTTTTCAGAGTTTCATGGTCCCTCAACACTTACAGAGAGATTACTGTCTCAGAGAAAAATATCAAGAGGAGTCACTTAATTATTCTAATGATTTTTAAATACCATAAAAGGTGAACTTGAAAAAGTCCATAGGCAATTAATTTATAAGAGAATTAACTAAAATAAGATAATATATATGTATATTATTTAGAATAAACTGCAATAACAAGATACTAAAGATGCTAAAAGTAGAAAACTAGTGAAACTCTGTGACCATGCACCAGAAATTATCATATTTGGGGTCCAGATATCCAGTTGTCTAAATGTAACATAATATATAAACAGTAATAAATAGAATGTTTATCTTATTTTACCTCAGTAAAAGCAGATGTTCAGCTTGGCAGAGAGCTCAGTAAAACACATAAGGACCTGAGTTTGGATCCCCAGAAACCACATGGAAAGCTGGGAGAGGAGGCACCCACCTTTAACCTCAGCAATGGGGAGAGAGAAGGCAGAGACAGACGGTCACTGGAAGTTCATGGGCCGGTGAGTCCAGGTGACACAGTAAAGTTTGAGGTCAAAGGTGAACGCTCCTGAGGACCAACACTCAAAGTCATCCTCTGACTTCCATGCATGTTGTACATGTACACACCCACACCTACACTGCATACACACAAACATGTGCAACACACACACACACAATGTCTTAGGTTTGTTTTTATTATATATTATATATATATTATAAAAATTAGAAATAATTTTTAAGATTTATTTCATTTGTAATTTTGTGCATATGTACAGTTCTGTGTTTGAGTTTATGCACATAAAGATATTGTCTGCTGAGGCTTGCATCAGATGCCCTGGATCTGGAGTTACAAGTGGTTGTGAGCTGTTGTATTTGGCTGTTAGACTGAATTTGGGTCCTCTGCAAGAGCAATACATACTCTTAACTGCTGAACCATCTTTATGGCTCCTAGAAATCATTTTTTAAAATATTTTAATAAAACTATTAAAATCAGTTTGCCATTATAACAAAACCTGGTATTTCACCCAATATATCATCACTTCAAAACATCAAATAATATCCATGACTTTGGTGTCCCCTTTAATCACAAGCATATACTAGTGTTTTATTTCCCTCAATGGATGTGTTAGTCACTGTCCTGTTGCTATGGATAGACACCATGGCCAACTCTTATAAAAGAAAGCATTTAGTTGGGGTCTTCTTGCTTATAGTTTCAGAGATTTAATCCATTATCACCATGGCAGAGAACATGGTGGCAGACATGGCAGGTGTAGTTGTTTAAATAGAAATGGCCCCCATAGACTCATGTGTTTGAATGCTTGGCCCACAGGGAATGGTACTATTAGGAGGTGTGATCTTGTTAAAGTAGGTGTGGCCTTGGAGGAAATATGTCACTGTAGAGACAGGCTTTGAGGTCTCCAATGCTCAAGCTACACCCAGCATGACACACAGTCTCCTTCTGCTGCCTATGGATCAAGATGTAGACCTCTCAACTCCTTCTCCAGCACTATGT
Organism: Peromyscus maniculatus bairdii; assembly: GCF_049852395.1. Lineage (NCBI taxonomy): Eukaryota > Metazoa > Chordata > Mammalia > Rodentia > Cricetidae > Peromyscus > Peromyscus maniculatus. The sequence continues at coordinate 81,154,237 of NC_134862.1, forward strand.
CTGCTTGTATGCTGACATGCTTTTAGCCATGACAATAATGGACTAACCCTCTGAAGCTGTAAGTCACCCCCTATTAAATGTTTTCCTTTATAAGAATTGCTGTGGTCATAGTGTCTCTTCACAGCAATATAAACTCTAAGACAGCTGGCATGGTGTTAGAGAAGTATTTGAAAGCTACATCCTGATCCACAGTTTGGGGGTGGGGGTACACAGGGGAGACTGGAAGGGGTTTTTAAAACCTCAAAGCCTACCCCAAGTGACACACTTTCTCCAACAGGGCCACACCTCCCAGTCCTTCTAATCCTATTAAAGAGTTCCACTCCCAGGTGTCTAAGCATTCAAATATAGAGCCTATGGGGGCCATTCTTATTCAAATGATCACAATGGAGAACTGACCAACAGAGTTCACAACATGGACATGAAGACTTGAGATCCCCATTGGAAAAGAATGAAATCAGAAAGTAAAGTAAGGGAGCCAGGTATGGTGACACACCTGTGAACCCAGCACTGGGGAGGCAGAGGCAGAAAGATTGCAAGTTCTGGACCACCTGGCTGTATAACAAGGTCATGTCTCAAAAGGAGGGAGGAGATGTAGAGATAATGGACAATATACTAATTTTTCAATGCTTTTATTGTATTTCTTTAAGAGAGGTTCTCACTCTATAGGCCAGTGAGTAGTTCCTTCAGTTCAGCTTGAAAGCTAACATCAAAACTGTTATACACACACACACACACACACACACACACACACACACACACACACACACTTATATTTATCATGTTATCACATGCTGCAGCTGCTTTTATACTAGAAAAAAAACAGCATCTCTTAGATAAATAGTCCCAAAAGTCATTGGATGCTTGGGAGGATTTCACAAAGAAAGTATCAGAATTTTTTTTAATTTCTATTTTGAAATATCCACGATTCAACCCCACAATGAGAAATTCCCATAATAGCATTCATGTCAGAGGCCCATCCTTTATGGCTTGAATTCTACTGTCTGCTGTGAGATGACTATAGTTGTGAGTCAGGGATCTTCAGATAGAAGTGAAGTCAGCCCCAATGTCTTCAGCTGTTTCTCATGTGAAATTATTTCCGATAGTTCTGGAAATAAACCTGTGCATGCAATAAGGAACAATTGTCTCTTTTGGACTGTTCAGTGCCTGCTCTTTTGTGAGCAAAGGAATTCCCAGCCGGAATCTACCAAAAATTGTATTGAAGTTTTTGAATTTTGTTTGTAATAGCTAATACAATGGAAACGCTTTGAACACAGCATTGAGGAAATAATGGCAAGAAAAATGTGCACATCAGTGAGATGCAGTTATCTCTTCCTCTCCCCTGTGACCCTTGGTTGCCCCCTTTCTCTGCTGCATCCTTCCTCCTTCAGTGTTCTCCTTTCATGTCTCATGTGTTCTGCTGTCCTCCACAGCCCAGTCCTCAAAGCTTTCTTTCTCATTTCACAGGCACTAGCCTCCTGCCTTCTCTTCATTCTCCCATGTAACTGCATAGATTTAATCGTCAGAAGTTAGATTTAAAAAGAGCATGTTATATTTGTCTTTATGAGCCTGTTACCTCATGTGATACCATTTCCAGTTCCATCTGTTTCCTTGAATTTTTTCCTTTATCTCTGAATAAATTCCATATGTACACTACATTTTCATTAGCCATTCATTAGTCGATGGAGAGCTAGGCTAATTCCATTTCCCTGCTACTGTAAATAGAGCATCAGTAAACATGGATGTGTATGTCTCTACAGTAGAACACTGAGTTTTTTGGGTGTGTGGACAGGAGTGGTATGCTGGGTCATCTGCTAGTCCTATTTGTTGATTTTTGAGAAATGCTCACACAAATTTCCATAGTGGTTGCACCACTTAGAGTCCCACCAGTGGTCAACAAGCACCCCTCTTTGCTCACACGCTCACCAGCACTTTTTAGTATTGGTTTTCATGATGACCACCTTCTGACTAAAGTGAGAGGGATCCTCAAAGTAGTTATTTGCATTTCTCTAATGGCTAAAGATATTGAACACTCCTCAAAATATTTATTGGCCATTTACACTTCTTTTGAGAACTGTTAGGTTAATTCATTTGCACATTTATTGAGAGGCAAGGTATTGGTTTCTTTGTTTGATTTCTGAAGTACTTTTGTACATTCTAGATATCCACCCTTCCCCTGGAGTGTAGATGGCAGATTTTCTCCTGATCTGTAGGGTATTCGTACCGTTGACATTTCTGTTGCTGTGCAAAAGCTCTTTGAGTTGATGCAATCCCATTTAATTCTTGGGGCTAATTTCTGTGCTTCTGAGGTTCTATTCAGATTTTATTCCTGTACCTGTATCCCAGAGTATATTCCCTCAGCAGTTTGCATTTCTGGATTTAATTTTGGGTCTTCAATCCATTAGAAATTGATTTGTGTACAGGATGCATGTCGTGCAATAATTTCCTTTGAGTCAAAACATTCCCTCCTTGAGAGGGTAAGTGAAGCTCATTAGGTTCCCAGAGTAGACAATTCACAAGTCTCAGAGAGTTCTAACCTTTCATCAAGATCCCCAAGACCTTTCCCCTGGTTTGTAGAAACAACACACAACTGCTGAGGGGCAGACTCTCGCCTGTGGCTAGATGCAAGTCAAGTACGGAGCTCCAGGGATGCAGCTTTGACGTCACCGCTTGGGTGACTGATTGAGCTGCCCTGGAGTCAGTCATCCATGCATCTGTAAGTAACTCTGCACCCACTAAAAGGAAAGAGAACACTTACCACATCTGTAAGAGCTCATTCTGGGAATCACCTATGGGAAGAGTCAGACAGCGGAGAGGGTAAACTGAGGTAAGTGATAAGAAAGAAACTAACCATGGTAGAGGTGGTGCATGAGGCCCAGTATAGGACATTGTTTGGCAGAGTATTGAGAAAGGGGGGTTCCCAGAGCCCTCTGGACTAGAGCGGTGCTTCAGTAGCCTGGTGAGCCCCATATGGAACATGGATTTTATGAGTTAGTAGAGGATTTGGTGGATCTAAATGACTTAGAATGGCATATAAATTATGTTTATAAAGTGCTAATCTAAAACAAATAAGAAAAGAGAAAGAAAGAGGAGAGAGAGAGAGAGAGAGAGAGAGAGAGAGACCTTTCCATGTCACCTGAAGACAAATATGCAAGATTTGTGTTGAACCAAATACCAAGTTCCTACCAAAAAAGATGAAAAAAAAAGTTGTATTAATAGAAGACATAAGTATTTAAACAACACAAGAGGGCTAAGATTGTCCTGAAGGAGGACAATAATTACCCTGAGTAAATGAAATTGTGTACATCTTTCTCCTACCAGAAAAAATAATAATAATAGGCTGGGGGTAGAAATTGTTTGCCTGGCCTAGAACTTTCCCAGAGTCAGGTGTGGCTGACGGAGAGATAACTGGAGCGGCTGCAGCGACAGTTCTGACCAAGAGCCTATCAGACCCAGGCACGCACAACTGTGGCAGGAAACCCCGCTGTTCCTCCTTGGGCCTGACCCAAACTGCCCGAGCTGTTCCTGCTAAGCCCAAGGAGGTGAGGAAATGCACCACAGAGGTGCGCAGGGATGAGGAAACCAGACCCCGCTGTGGAAGGGACAAATCTTTCTTCTGTGTGGGAGCTTGCTAACAGTTTACCTTAGCTGCTAACTCCTATCAGTTGATGACTCAGATGAACTAGTGTGGCGTTCTCGAGAACCCATTCGCCGTCTGTTAAGAGGTATTATTACATGAGTTTTTTGGGGTTTTTTGTTGTTGTTGTTGTTGTTGTTGTTGTGGTGGTGGTGGTGGTGGTGGTGGTGGTGGTGGTGGTGGTGGTGGTTTTGTTTTTCTTTGTTTTTTTTTATGCTAACTTCTGAGTGTCTGACAAAATTAAAAGAAATATCTAAAAAAAAATAAAAATAAAAAGGAGTTGTTTTGTATGTATTATTTTAAAGGTATCTTACATGGGTTGGAAAAGAGGCTCCCAAAAGCTATAAGGCTGTTAAATGAAAAGCCCAGAACTAATGGTGGGTTGCCTCTAGGAGTTATTGGCCAGGGAGACCCTACAGATTTTTTAAATGATAAATACTACTATCACTGTGTCCTGGTTAGGGTTTTTATTGCTGTGATGAAACACCATGACCAAAAGTAAATTGGGGATGAAATGGTTTATTTGGCTTACACTTCTACATCGCAGTCCATCACTGAAGGAAATAAAGACAGTCACTGGAACAGGGCAGGAACCTGTAGACAGGAGCTGATGAAGAGGCCATGGGAGGATACACTACTTTGCTCGTCATGGCTTGCTCAACCTGTTTTCTTATAGAACCTGGGACCGCCAGCCTAGGGGTGACCCCACCCACAAAGGGCTGGACCCTCCCCATCAATCACTAATTAAGAAAATGCCTTTCAGCTGTGTCTTATGGAGGTATTTCCTCAACTGAGGTTCCCTCCTTTCTGATAACTCTAGCCTGTGTCAAGTTGACATAAAAACTAGCCAGTGCACACTGCCATTGGTTGTGTGAATGAAAATTTTTGAGAAGAACAAAACCTGGATGTCTTTTGACACCTTCAACAAAGATTAAGTGACCATAGATGGTGGGTTTATCTCTATGTCTTTTATCATGCTCCACCGGTCTTCCCGTCTGTTTTTGTCTCAATACTGCTGCCTTAGTCACTATAACACTGTAGTAGTTGGAAGTCAGGTAATGTGAGAATTCAGGCTGTACTCTTTCTGTTTAGAATTACACTGACTGATCTTTTACATTTCCAAGTTTTATCCCACTGTTTTATCAAGTTATGTGAAAAAAATTGTTGAGCTCTTTATGGAAATTGTGTGAATTTGTAATTATTCTTGGCAGTATAACGATAAGCACAATTATTAATTCTGCTAACCCATAAGCATGGCAGGTTGTTCTATAATCCAATGTCTTCTTCAATTTTTTTCCCAGTGTCTTCAAATTTTCCTTGCAGAGGTCTTTCACTTCAGTGGTTAAATTTATTCTTAGATGTATTTTATAAGCCATTGTTAGTGGGATACTTTTCCTAATTTCTTTCTCAGTAAGTTTGTTATTGGCATATATAAAAGATACTGATTTTTTTTTGTATACTGATTTTGTATCCTACCACTTTACTAAAAGTGTTTAAGATCCAAACATTTTCTGGTGGTTTGTCTGTAGGCTCATTTAAGTATAGAATCATGTTATTTGCAAGTATAAATAGTTTAATCTCTTCTTTTCTAATTTTTAGTGTGTGTGTGTGTGTGTGTGTGTGTGTGTGTGTGTTTGTCTCTCCATGGTATCACTTGTGTCCTTGGCTGTCCTGGAACTCACTATATAGACCAGGCTAGCCTAGAACAGAAATATATATATATATATATATATATATATATATATATATATATATATATATATATATAGAGAGAGAGAGAGAGAGAGAGAGAGAGAGGGGGGGGGGGGGGGTTCGAGGTTTCTCTCCGAGTCCCGCCAAGCCCCAGCAGTCCAACAGCCTGCTTATAAAATAAACACACAGACACTTATATTATTTAAACTGTTTGGCCTAATGGTTCAGGCTTCTTGTTAACTGTTCTTATATCTTAAATTAACCCATTTCTATTAATCTATACTTTGCCACGTGGCTCATGGCTTACCGGTACCTTACATCTTCCTTGTCATGGTGGCGGCTACAGTATCTCTCTGCCTCAGCCTTCCACTTCCCCGAATTCTCTTCTCTGCTTGTTCAACCTATACTTACTGCTTGGCTACTGGCCAGTCAGTGTTTTATTTATTAACCAATCAGAGCAACACATTTGACATACAGACTATCCCATAGCCTATATAATATATATAATAAAGGTTTCATTGACTTTTCATGTATACATATGATAAATTTTGATCACAGTCACTCCCCCATTACCATCTCATCCCCTTCCTCCTCTTAGTAAGTTCTCCTTAGTCTCTGATACCTTTTATCCCCTCCCAGTGAGTTTCATTAAGGTTGTTTATAAGAGTATGGGTGAGAGTGTGCCTTACTACAGGCTGTTGGGGGAGATTTGTTTGTGTTGATTGCTCCAAGACCTCCAATAGAGTCTGACCTCGGTTCAGAGTGTGGGGTCCATGAGCTGGACAGAGTGGACCATAGAGTTTCCTGGCTGATTCAGTGATGATAGAAGGGGGAAGAGGAGCAGCCGAGGGGTTGCTCAGGCTTTTCAATCCGGGAAGTGTAGTAGAGGGCAGGTGATTGTGTCTCTGTCACTCGGTGGATCTTTCAGGTTTATTCCCTAATATTTACTCCCGAGTTTTGTTTTTTTAATAAAACAATAAAAGAAATCACAATAAATGACTATATCATTGAAAAAAAAAAGTCTCTTCCTTCCCTGTAAACCATTCACTGTGTATAATTTCCAGAGAAGGGTGAGCCTTCTGATCCTATCCATGCTCCATGACAGGATATTGATGGGCCCAATCTGATGTACATCTTGTGCAGAAAATCAGAGCTGCTTGGAGTTCAAAAGTGTAGCGTCCACATCATGCCTGGAAGTCAGCATTCCGTAACACACCTGCTCTTCCTCTGGCTCACACGGCCTTTCTAACCCTTCCTCCAGCAATGTTCCCTGGGCCTTAGAGGAAATGATGTAGATGCCTCAATTATGACTGAGTCACTTCTTAGCAGTTGATCAACATCTGAAGTTGCCACAGCCCACTGCAAAAAGAATTCTTCTAACTAAAACAAAGAGTACAGTACCACAATATTATGGACCTAAACACAGACATTTAAAAGGTAATTCAAGGGACACATGATGTCCATTTACTAAACAATAGCAGTAGCTTCTCTGCTAAGGCCTATGACCCTCCAGCCAAAGGCTTTTGGAAATGTTAATAGTATTAGATGCAGGATTTCGCCTTGGGAGTTAAACTCAAATCCAATCTTAAAGTGGGTGTTTCAGGCATGACAGACTTGCCACCATGGCACCAAGGGACAGACACATTTTTCCTGGCTGGTCACTAGTGTGCATTCAGGGTCCCCGGTTGAGTAAGACTGTTTATGACAATTTGTACCCATCAGCACCTTCCAGCATTATGAGGGCTAGCCAAGAGAGAGGAGGTTTCCACCCTAATTCCAGTTTTATTTTCCTTTGTTCTGTGACTAAAGTATGTGGCCTCTTCAGCAATAACATCTTACAGGTGTGCATGATTGTTAAGTGATCTCTCCAGCTTCATCAATCTCTTTTTCTTATTATTTTTTTAAATTTAGCTTTCCAAGTATCAGATTTCTTTTTTTTTTTTTTTGTCTTTTTTTTTTTTGTCTTTTTTTCATGACATGGTTTCTCTTTGTAGCTTTGGGGCCTATTCTGGAACTCGCTCTGTAGACCAGATTGGCCTCGAACTCACAGAGATCCACCTGCCTCTGTCTCCCGAGTACTGGGATTAAAGGCATGCGCCACCACCGCCCAGCCAGATTTTCTTAGTGAATTTTTCACACATTGTTGATTTTAGTTGACTCTTGTCTCTTCATCTCCCCGTCCCCACCTCCCCACTTTAAACTTTCCACCCCCACATTTCCCTTCCATTTCCGTATCTGTGTCCTACTGCCCCATGTCCTTTAAAACCTCTCTTTCCCAGTCTCCTGGGCCCCTGTCTAGTTTCCCGGTCTCTACATACACTCACTCCCACAAAAATGCAATTTGTACAAATGGAAACTAGAAACTGTGTGTGCAAGAGAACATTAAGTAGCGTCCTTCTGAGCCTAGGATACTTGTCTTACTATAGTTTTTTCCAATTCTATACATTTCCTGGAAATTTGCATCACTTCAGTTTTCTTTGTGTACATACATCATATTTTCTTTATATGTTCATAAGTCCATAGGCATCAAGGCTGACTCCATTTTCTTGCAGTTGTGAATCTAGCAGCAATAAACATGGATGGACAAGTATCTCTGTGGTGAGATATAGAGTCCTTTGGGTGTGTGCCTAATAGCAGATCATGTAGTAGATCCTATCTCTAGCTTTCTGAGGGATCCACAATGATTTTCATAATGGCTACACCAGTTTACACTCCTACCAACCATGAAGAAGGATTCATTTTTCCACATCCTAGCCAGCATTTGCTATCATCTGTGTTCTTAACAAAAGCCATACCAATGTAATGCCAGACATTCTAGTCTGCATTTCCCTGACGGATAAGGATATTGATCACATTTTTAAAGCATATATTGGCTATTTGTATTGCTTTTTTTCAAGTTTAGGAACTAAGCCAGTTTTTTGGATTGAATTGTTTCCTTAATTTTTTGCTTTTTAAATTATTTGTATATTACAAATATCAGTCTCCTGTCAGATATACAGGCTGCAAAGACTTCCTTCCATTCTTTAAACTATCTCTTCATTCAATAAACTGTTGTCTTTGCTATACAGAAGATTTTTAATTTCATGAAGTCCCATTTGTCAGTGGTTGGTCATATTTCCTGAGCAACTAGAGTCCTATCCAGAAAGCTTTTGCCTATGCCTGTATCTTGTAGTATTTTCCCTACATTCTCTTCTGGCAGTCCCAGAGTTTAAAGTGTCACATATGAACTTTGATCCATTTGGAGTTGATTTCCGTACAGGGTGAGAGCTGTGGATCTAGTTTCATTCTTCTCTTTGTAGATAAATGATTTTCCCAGCTCTGCTTACCAAAACTCAGGTGAGTATAATTGTGAGAGCTTGTATTATGGGTTCTATGGTAGTTCAAAAGAAAATGCCCCCCAAAGGGAGAGGCACTATTAGGAGGTGTGGTCTTGTTGGGGTGGGTGTGGTCTTCTTGGAGGAAGTGTGTCACTGTAGAGATGGGCTTTGAGGTCTCATATATGCTCAAACCCATGCCCAGTGCCTCAGACCACTTCCTGTTGCCTATATATCAAAGTGCAAAACTCTCAGCTCCTCCAGCACCATACATGCCACCATGAAGTAAATTTCTGAAACTGTAAGCCACCCCATTAAATGTTTTCTTTTATAAGAGTTGCAATGGTCATGGTGTCCCTTCATAGCAATAGAAACTCTAACTAAGACAGGTTCTCAGTTTAATCCCAAATATCTATACGTCTGTTTTTGTACCAGTACCATTCTGCAGTTTTTACTACTATGACTCTTCAGTATAACCTGAAATCAGGTAGGGTGAGACCCTTGATATTCTTCTTTAAAATTTTTTTAAATTTTTAAAAATTTATTCTTTGAGAATGTCATGCATGTATATAATCATCCCCTTCCAACTCTCTCTAAACCTGCTGACCCCCAAACCCCAACAAATATGAACACACACATATAGCTATAGATAGATAGATATAGACAAAGACATAGATATCCACTGAATCCAATCAGTGCTGCTCAGGTAAGCACGAATGTGGGACAGAAATGCATGAATGTGGGGCTATACACTGGAGCATGGACAACTTACCAGTGGCCACACCCCCAAAGAAAAATAGCTGTCCTTTCTGCAGCAATCATGAATTGTCACTGGCTCCTCAGCTGGGCAGGAGGGCTCACAAGCCCCTCCCCCATCCACCCTCTATCGTTCTTATCCAGAATTGTTTTGCCTATCCAGAGTCTTTTGCGCTTCTGTATGAATTTTAAGATTGCTTTTCCATTAATATAGAAAATAAAGTTGGAATTTTGATATAGACTGCATTGAAAATCTGTCGATTGGTTTGAGGGAAATGGTCATTTTCACAATATTAACTCTTCCAATTTATGAACGTGAGGAGGTTTGCAATCTCCTAGTGTCTTCCTCAATGTCTTTAGTGTATTTCAGCTTTCAATACAATTCCTTTGTTGTATATTTGAGTGTTTTAACTATGATCTAAAATGGAGGAGACTTTTTTTCTAGTCACACCTATTTGGTGTTTTATGTACCTTTTTGTACATAGATGGACCTCTGTTTCCCTTAAGGTGGAAATATTTTTGCTACAATTATGTAGAAAATATTTTCAACAACTTTGGCATGGAATTCAACATCCTCTAAGCCACAATTCATAAATTTGGACTTTCCATGGTGTCCTAAGGATACCATACATTCCACACACTTACTTTATTAAACACCAATCATTAACTTTGACTTAATATCTCAATTCCTTACTGTGCCTCCAATCCCTGTTACTCTCTCTTCCCCCATGATTGATAGTTGGAGAGGCTTTCCACTGCATTATTTATTTCACTTAAGTTTTTCATTCCCAGCATCATTTCAGTTTGGTTTTTCTATCTCTTTCTTTAATTCCACTTTCATATCTGACATTAGCTTCCTTATTTCCTTAAGCTATCTATTCATGTCTACTTTCATTTCTTTAAATGGGTTTTCACTTCTTTGAATATGTCAAGGAAATGAGAACATATTCATAATCATTCTATTAAAAATTATTTCTAAGTCACTTTGATCAGGAATCACTACTCTGGGGTGAGTAGTTTAAGGAAGAAATGGGGTTTTCCCCCTCATTTTTATTTTCTAGGTATGATTGTCTGGCGTGTGTGTGTGTGTGTGTGTGTGTGTGTGTGTGTGTGTGTGTGTGTGTGTGTGCACTGCCTTCAGAAGCCAAAGGACAGTGATTGATCCCCTGAAATAGGAGTTACAGACAGTTGTAGGTACTGGGAATCAAACACAGGTCCTCTGAAAGAGCAGACAGCCCTAACCACTGAGCCATCTCTCCAGCACAAGATAACTTATCTTGATTTTTCATGTTATTTGCGAATTTGCACTGGAGCTACAGCTCCAGTGTCAGGCTTCATTTCTCTTAGGTGACTTTTCTTGTTTCAATGAGTGTTTGCAGTGTTCCAGAGGGATTAGGTTATAGTAAAGTTGAGTTATCATTTCCCTCTGTGTTTAGGGTACTAAGCTCTGTCTCTCTGATCCTACTCTGAAAGTGGGATACCATCTTCAATAATAGTCACTACCAGGAATAGGTCCATTTATTGCTGGAGATTATCAGTCATCTCTCGTGTTCCTTTCCTGGTTCCTAGAACCCTGCCTTGCAGCTTGGAGTTCCTCGGACACTGAGCATTTCTTCCTGTGCTCTCGAATGGTGAGCACCTGTCTAGACCAGCTCTGGGCTTGAATCTGTTTACACTCTGGCTCTGGCTTCCACTCTGGATCTTGTTTGGCTCTGGCTGACTTTAGATCTAGCTTTGGCTCTAACTCTGGCTTGCCATCTGGAAATGTGTGTCTGCCTTTCGGAATGAGTTTGGCACACCTACACTGAGCGTTCAGACTGGGCCTTGGTGTTCTCTCCGCTCAGCTGGTCTTGTCTCACTAAGGGCTACATGTAATTCAGTCTTAGAGACAACTGATGTCCCTTCATGAGTTGGGGAGTTAACTTACCTAGAGGATGGTGGGTTAGTGGGAGGGATACAGTGCTTATGGACAATTTATTCTTGTGATTCAAAATATAGTTAACCCTTTGGCTGATAATCCTAATTTATTCTGCATATTTGTCTCAGCTAAATTGTCAACTTCTTTCAGAAATCTCCAACTTACCCTACCCTGGAGTAGATACCTCCCCTCTCAGAGGTCCTTGTTTTTCTTGCTGCTGCAACACATATCACCATTTATTGAAATTTCCTGTGTAATTATGGATCCCTCCAAAAAGGAAAAAAAATAAACCCCACAAAAGGAAAGCAGTCAATTACTTTATTACTGCTGAATAATTAATTAATTAACAGTTAACAGGCTAGTAGGCACTGTGGTCATGCAGTGGAAAACACGTGTAAGCAGAGCAAGAGCAAACGCTTCTTAATCAGCTCACACTTCCTCTCTCAAGCTTCCGGAAACACCACAAGTGAAATAGAGAGTCTCCTAGACTTCTCCTCGAGAAGACTCCAGCCTGCCGGAGATGGCTCAGCACCACCTGTGGATCTGGTTCCTTTGCCTGCAAACCTGTAAGTTCTGAGAATTAACTCCTCCTTTCCCCATAAAACTTAAAAATTATGCTTGGGAATGCATTGACACGTGCCTTTGATCTATTTTCAGCAGCACATCCTGGGTTGCTGTTTATATTACACTCACAACATTTAACTACAGGAAGGACTTAAGATCCAAACTATGTGCTTTATTTCATTAAACCAATAAACCAATCACCTTCCACTTGATAGTTCAGTTCCTAACTATGCCTTCGATTCCTGATACTCTCTCCTCCTCCCCATGATCCAATTTGTTGGTGAGGCTTTCCACCAAAGTATTTATTTGACATAAGTTTTTCATTTCCAGTGTCATTTCAGTTTGATTTTTCTTTTGCATTTCCATCTCTTTATTTAATTCTCTTACCTTAGCTGGTCTTGTCTCCATAATATGTCTGGGACATAGTAGGCAGTTAATAAAATGTTTTGTTGGATAGTTAATTAGTTAATACTAGGCACCAGAATCATATAATGGAACGCAATAGCAAGTAGGATAAGAACCAAGATTCTTGTTTTTTATTAAGAAATTTTATTATTCATTTTACATACCAATCACAGATCCCCCTATTCTCTCCTCCCACCCCTCCAGCCTTCCCTCCCACTCCCCATTCCCTCCTATAAGAAGGTAAGACCTCCCTGGCACATTCAGTAGAGGCAGGTCCAACACCCCCCCATCAAGGCTGTACAAGGTGTCCCACCATAGGTAGTGGGCTCCAAAATGCCAGCTCATGCACCAGGGATGGGTCCTGATCCTACTGTCAGGGAGCCCCTTATGCAGATGAAGCTACACACTGTCTCGCTTATGCAGAGGGCCTAATCCAGTCCCATTCAGGCTCCACGGCTGTTGGTCTAAATTTCATGAGTTCCCACTAGTTTGCTTTGGTTGTCTCTGTAGGTTTCCCCATCATGATATCGATGTCCCTTGCTCATAGAATCCCTCTCCTCTCTCTTCAACTGGACTCCTGGAGCTCAGCCTGGTGTTTGGCTGTGGATCTCTGCATCTGCTTCCATCAGTTACTGGAGAACCAATGCCTCTTTTTATTTTCTTTTTTTCCCCATTTATTGAAAATAGATTCTTTGCTCATACAATATGTCCTGATTACAGTTTCCCCTCTCTAAACTCCTCCCAGTTCCTCCCTGACTCCCCTCCTCTCCAGATCCACTCCCTTTCTGTCTCTCGTGAGAAGAAAACAGGCTTCTAAAGATAACAAGCAAACATTACAAGATAAAATATAATAGGAGGAAACAAAAGCCATAACACTCAGGCTGGACAATGTAATCCAAGAGAAGGGAAAGAGCACAAGAGCAGACATAAGAATCAGACCCATTAGTTCAACACACAGGAGTCCTGTAAAAGACTAAGCTGAAAGCTATAACATATTCGCAGAGGACTCTGAGCTTGCTGTGTCAGTCTCTGTGAGCTCATATGAGCCTTGCTGAGTTGACTCAGGAAGCCTTGTTCTCCTGGTGTCCTCTATCACTTCTGTCACTTATACTCTTTCTGCCTCCTACTCCGTGGGGTTCCCTGAGCTCTAAGGGGAGGGATTTGATGGAGACTTCCCATTTAGAACTGTGTGTGTTCCAAGGAACTGTGTGTGTGTTCCGAGGACTCTCTCTCCTCATAATGTCTGCCTGTGGGTCTCTGCATCTGTTCCTGTCTGCCACAGGAGGAAGCCTATCTGATGAACGTTAAGAAAGGCACTTATGTATGAGTAGAGCAGAATATCCTTAAGAGTCATTTTTTTTTTTAAGACAAGTAGTGTTTGATTTTACCCTAGGTCTCTGGGCTCTCTAGTCTCTGGGTCACACAAGCAGTGTCCAGTATGGGTTCCATCTCATGAGTGAGCTTTAAGTCAAAGCAGACATCGGTTGGCCACTCCCACAAGTTCTCTGCCACCATTGCCCTGGCGTGTCTTTCATGGGGGACAGATCGTAGGCCAAAGGTTTTGAGGCTTTGTCAGTGTTTACTTTCTCCTTTGGTAGCCTGCAGAGTCCCTTCCTATACCAGAGACAGTAGAACATGGGGGTAAAGGCTCCACATAGGCACCAGCTAGGTTTCTCCATGACTTGTGTTGGTGTTAGCCTCCAAAATGGGGCCCCACTATCAGTTTGTGGAGAGCAAACCCTTGTCTTAGCAACAGCCTGGGTCATTTGGGGATTTCCATGAGACTCTCTAGTCCAACAACTTAACTAAGTGAAACCCAGTCCTGGTACTGGAAGCCTCATTTGGTGACAAGAGATGGCCAGTCGGGACCCTATCTCCCCAATTATCAGGAGGCCTCATTAGGATTGCCTTCATATATTTTAGAAAGTTTCCACTGCACTAGATTTTCATGTTATTCCTCAAATGCCCCTCAATTCTAGCTGTCTCTCCCTGCATTCCCTCCCTCAACCTTTTCTCCCTTCCCCCTTCCCAACAGATCCTCCCCTCCTGTTTCTGTCCCAACTCTGTGCCTAATCTGCCCATAAAATCCATTTTATTTTCCTCCTCCCAGAGAGATTCATGTGCCCTGCTCTTTTACCTTCCTCTGTACCTAAACTCTCTGGGTCTGTAGATTATAGGTTGGTAATCATTTATTTAATGACTAATATCTGCATATAAGTGAATGCATACCATATATCTTTCTGGGTTACCTCACTCAGGATGATTATTTTCTAGTTCCATCTATTTGTCTACAAATTTCATAATGTCAAGTTTTTTAAAAGCTGAGAAATACTCCATTGAGAAAATGTACAATTTCTTCATTCATTCTTCTCTTAAGGGACATCTTAGGTGGTTTCTTGTTTTTTGGCTATTATGAATAGAACAGCAATAAACATGGTTAAGCAAATGTCCCTGTAGTCATATGAAGCATCTTTTGGGTATATGACCAAGAACAGTACAAATGGATCTTGAGGTAGATAGATTCCCAACTTTCTGAAGAGCTGCTATATTGATTTCTATAATGACTGTATAATTGGCACTCCCACCAGCAATGGATAAGCATTCCCTTTATTCCATATCCTCTCCAACAAGAGCTGTCACTAGTGTTATTAATCTTAGCCATTCTGACAGGTGTAAGGTGGAATCTCAAAGTAGTTTTGATTTGCATTTTACTGATGGCTAAGGATATTGAACAATTCTTTAAGAGTTTCTCAGTCATTTGAGTTTTCTCTATGGAGAATCCCCTGTTTAGATCTGTAGTCCATTTTTTAAACTGGATTATTTGGTTTTCTGATACCTGGTTTCTTGAGTTCTTTATATATTTTAGATATTAGTTCTCTATTAAATGATAAGTTGCTAAAAGTCTTTTCCCACACTGTAACATGAATTGCTAAACAGTCTTATTAATAAAAAAAACTCAGAGCAAGATATTGAGGTGAAAGCTGAAAGATCAGTGGGACAGAACAAGCCAGCCACAAGCTCTTACTGCTAGGAATTCCTCAGCCCAAGCAAGCTACTTCCTGTATACTCACGCCTATATACCTTTCTGTGCCCTGACATCTTACTTCCTATCTCTGCCCAGCTACACCACTTCCTCTTTCTGCCCAGCTCTGTCACTTCCTGTCTGTCTGTATAGACCTCCAGACCTCTATGGTTAAAAAGAGCTAGGATTACCTTACATCTGTTAGAATGGCTACGATCAAAAACACCAATGACAACCAATGTTGGAGAGGATGTGGAGCAAAGGGAACACTCCTCCACTGTTGGTGGGAATGTAAACTTGTACAACCACTGTGGAAATCAGGATGGTGGTTTCTCAGAAAATTAGGAATCGAACTACCTCAAGACCCAGCCATCCCACTCTTGGGCATATACCCAAGGAATGCTGATTCATACCATAAAGATGCATGCTCAGCTATGTTCATAGCAGCACTATTTGTAATAGCCAGAACCTGGAAACAACCTAGATGCCCATCAACGGAAGAATGGATGAAAAAAATGTGGTACATATACACAATGGAGTACTACTCAGCAGAGAAAAACAATGAAAGCATGAAATTTGCAGGCAAATGGATGGAACTAGAAAAAATCATCCTGAGTGAGGTAACCCAAACCCAGAAAGACAGTCATGGTATGTACTCACTCATTGGTGGATTCTAGATATAAAATAAAGAACAATCAGACCACAACCCATAGAACCATAGAGGCTATATATATAGCATGGAGGTCACTAGGACGACTGTGGCATATAATAAATTTCAGTTTTACTCAATTATTAAAAAAAAAATAGCCAAATGAATGGAAACACATGAACTATGAACCAAAGGCTGAAGGGCCCCCAGCTGGATCAGGCCCTCTGAATAGGTGAGACAGTTGATTGGCTTGATCAGTTTGGGAGGCAACTAGGCAGTGGGACCAAGTCCTGTGCTCATTGCATGAGTTGGCTATTTGAAACCTGGAACTTATGCAGGGACGCTTGGCTCAGTCTGGGAGGAAGGGACTGGACCTCCCTGGACTGAGTCTACCAGGTTGATCACAGTCCTCGGGGGAGGACTTGTCCTGGAGGAGGTGGGAATGGAGGGTGGGCTGGGGGTAAGGGGAGGGCGTGGGAGGGGGAGAATAGGGGAACCCATGGCTGATATGTAGAACTGAATGGTATTGTAAAATAAAAAATATATATAACAAAAAAAAAAAGAGCTAGGATTAAAGGAGTGTGCCACCAAGCCTGGCTCTGTTCCCAGTGTGGTCTTGAACTCACAGAGATCCGGAATAATCTCTGCCTCCTGAATGCTAGGATTAAAGGTGGATGCTAACACTACCTGATCTCTATGTTTAATATAGTGGCTGGCAATTTCCCCTGATCCCCAGGCAAGCTTTGTTAGAGCACAAATAAAATATCACCACACCATTCTGTAGGCTGCCATTTTGTCTGAATGAAAGTGTCCTTACAGAAATTTCTCAGTTTCATAAAGTCCCACTTATTAATTGTTGATCTTAGTGCCTACATTATCCATGTTCCATTCAAGAAGTCTTCTCCTGTGCCAGTGAGTACAAGGGTATCCCCTACTTTCTCTTCCATCAGTTCAGTATATCTGATTTTTATATTGAAGTATTTGATCCACTTGGACTTGAGTTTTGTGCAGGGTGATAAGTATGGAATTATTTGCAATCTTCTACATACAAACATCCAGTTACACCAGAACCATATGTTGACTATGCTTTCTTTTTTTTTCCATTGTATAATTTTGGTTTCTTTTTCAAAAATCACCTGTCCATAAGTCTGTGGATTTATGTCTGGGTCTTCAATTCAATTTTATTGATCAACGTGTCTTTTTTATGCCAATACCATGCTATTTTTATTACTATAGCTTTGTAGTATTACTTGAGATCAGGAATGGTGAGATCTCCCTCACAAATTTCTTTTATTGTTCAGGATTATTTTAGATATCCTGGAGTTTTTTGTTTTGTTTTGTTTTTCCATATGAAGTTGTGAATTGTCCTTTCAAGTTCTGTGAACAATTGTGTTGGAATTTTGATGAGGGTTGCATTGAATCTGTAGAATGCTTTTTGTAGAATGATAATTTTACTACGTTAACCCTATTGGTCCATAACCATGGGAGATTTCTCCATCTTCTGATATTTTTATCTATTTCTTTCTTCAATATCTTACAGTTTTTAATCATACAAGTCTTTTACTTGTTTGATTAGAGTTAACCCAAGAAGATATTTTCTATTATTTGAGGCTATAGTGAAAGGTGTTGTTTCCCTGCTTTCTATATGAGAGCTACTGATTTTTGTGAGTTAATTCTGTATCCAGCTACTTTGCTGAAGGTGTTTATTACCTGTAGGAGTTCCCTGGTGGAATTTCTAGTGTCACTTATGTATACTACTATATCATCTGCAAATAAAGATATTGTGGCTTCTTCCTTTCCAATTTGTATACCCTAGATCTCCGTTAGGTGTCTTACTGCCCAGGTATGGAGAAAGTAGACAAGCTTGTCTTGTTCCTGATTTTAATTGAAATCCTTTGCGATTCTCTCCATTTAATTTGATGTTGCCTGTGGGCTTGCTGAAAACTACTTTTATTATGTTTAGATATGTCCCTTGTATCTCTACTCTCTCCAGGACTCTTATCATGAAGGGGTGTTGGACTTTGCCAAAGGCCTATTCTGCATCTAATGAGATAATCATGTGTTTTTTTTTCTTTTAGTTTGTTTATATGGTGGATTATATTTATTGGTTTTTATATATTGAATCATCCCTGCACTTCTAGGATGAAGCCTACTTGATTATGGTGGATGATCTTTTTGATATGTTCTTGGGTTCAGTTTGCAAGTATTTTATTGAGTATTTTCTACAAGTTTCTTAAGAATATACTTTGATTATCTGGAATTCCTCAGGTGTCTGTTTTTATGCTTCCCCTTTTCATTTCTGATTTTGTTCATTTGGATATTCTAGCTCTGCCTTTTATTTTGAATAAGTGCTTGTCTATCATGTTGATTGTCTCAAAGGACCAACTCTGTTTCATTGATTTTTTTTTGAATTGTTCTCTTTGTTTCTATTTTATTGATTTCAGCCCTGAGTTTATTTCTTGGCATCTACTCCTCTTGTGGGTGATTACCTCTTTTTGTTCTAGCACTTTTAGGTTGCTGTTAAATCGCTAGTGTGAGATCTCTCCAGGTGTTTGTTTGTTTGTTTGTTTTTAGGCCTTTTAGAGACACTTTCATTGCGTCCCTTAAGTTGGGTATATTCATTTTTCATTGGAATCTAGAAAGTCTTTCTTAATTTCTGTCTTGGTCTATTTCCATTCAGTAGACAGTTGTTCAGTTCCACAGGTTTGTAAGCTTTCTGTTGCTTCTGGGTTTGTTTGGTTTGTTTGTTTGTTTGTTGTTGTTTATATCCAGCTTTAATCTATGGTGATATGATAAGATATAGGGAGTTATTTCAATTTTCTTGTATCTATTGGGACTTGCTTTATATCCAAGTGTGTGGACAAAGCTCCATGAGGTGCAGAGAAGTAGGTGTATTCTTTTGGGTGAAATTTATTGTAAATATCTGTTAGGTCCATTTGGTTTATAATGTGTTAGTGCTATCATTTCTCTGATTAGTTTTGTCTGGATGACCTGTCTGTTGGTGAGAGTTGGGTATTAAGGTCTCCCACTATCAGTTTGTGAGGGTCAATGTGTGACTTAAGCTGTAGTAGTGTTTCTTTTACAAACTTGGGTACCCTTGTGTTTGGGCATAGTTGTTAACAATTTCAATGTCCTCTTGGTAGATGTTTCCTTTAATGAGTATGTAGTGTCCTTCCCTATCTCTTTTGATTAGTTTTCATTTGAAGTCTAATTTTTCTGATACTAAAATGACTACACCAGCTTGTTTCTTAGGTCCATCTTCTTGGAATATCTTTTTCCATCCCTTTACCCTAAGATAATGTCTATTTTTGACATTGGGGTGTCTTTCTTGGATGCAGCAGAAAGATGGATCTGTTTTCATATCCATTCTGTTAGTCTGTATCTTTTTATTGAGGAATTGAGATCACTGATATGAGAGATGTCAGTGACAAATGATTGCTGATTCCTAGTCTATTGTTGTTGGTAGTGATGGTAATGGTGGTGGTGGTGATGGTGTGTGTGTGTGTGTGTGTGTGTGTGTGTGTGTGTGTGTGTGTGTAGGTGTGTGTATTTGTCTGAATATGCTTGAAAAATTAGCCAAGTATGGTGATATACATCTTTAATTCCAGCATTTAGGAGACAGAGGCAGGGGAATTCTAGGCCATTCTGGTCTACATATTGAGTTCCAGGCCAGTCCTCTAGACATAGTGAGACCCTGTCTCAAAATCATATATATGTTAGCTAATTCTGTTGCTGTGTTTCACACTTGTGTTTCATGCTTGTTAAGAAGGGTCTGAGTTCTGTTGTACAGAGAACCTGGACAGGACTTGGTTGTTTGTGGGATGGTGGTAGCAGTTTGAGCTTGAGTACAGGCTATTGGGGTTCTGTAAAGGAAACCAGGGATGAGATATTCAGTTTTTCAGGGATCCTCAAAACAGGGAGTGAGCCTTGTTTTCAAAGAAGTCAGAAGTATGGATCACCCTAAGTGTACCTATGTTTCCCCCTCTTAGGGTTATTTTACAGATACTTCCTGAGAGCACAAGAGCAAGATATGCTCTAGATTCCTCCTGCTGCCATCCCTGGTAGAGTGGTCCCCGGTAGAGTGGTTCAGTGTTGGGCATGGTCCTGCTTTCCTGCCCCTCCCCAGCAATCAGAGCAACGAGATGGCCAAGGCTGATGGAGAAATGCATGTAGACATCTCCATTTTCCCTGGAATCACTGGTTCAAGGAAGTTGGAGATAGTGAATCATGACTTCTTTGTGCTGAAGAAGCTTTTTCAAAACCAAGACTTCCAGTCTTATGCTCTGATTCAATGTTCTCATTGCTTAGTGAACTCTGTGACTGATTGTCTTCCATGTGTCCTAGAGCCACATAGTCATCCTCTAGGGACAGACCATTTTACAGAAGAGTCCACCACCTTGCTTCTTGCTCATTCTCTCTACAAGTCTTTTCTGTATTGATTTGATTATTTTCCTTTTTCCTCTTATTTTGTATCTATTTGATCAACCCTTCTCCTTTGATTTTTCTCCTATCTCCCATCAATAAGAGCAAACATTAACCATGTATGAGGCAATCACTATATGTCTGACATAATTCTAAGTCCTCTACAATTACTACTTTGTTCAATCCCATGATACCCTATAAGATGGATAGTACTAATAAGCCCATTTTCAGATGACAACATTTATACACAGACACTCAGAGGTACTTTAGTCAAAAAGTGAGGAATTTTTTTTTATTCAAAGTTTAAGTATGTGCTAATAGGAAAAGTACTAGTGAAGCAATGGATGGCCATGTCCCCACCTGCTTGACATTTTGTGTTTGATTTAGATTTCTAAAGTATTGATTCAGAGTAACCTAAATCTTAATAAAGATGACATAAAGTAAAAATATCTGGGAAAAAATGGTATGCTGCTGTGCAGGTTGTTGGTGTCTTTAAAAAAAATGTGACATAAGAATTTCTATAGTTATGGAGAGTGACATAGGATTTCTGCTACCCAGTCCTTCCCTGCCTCATTGCTCTCAACATCTCTTGACTTATTTTGACTAATTATAACTGACTCTTATCTGAGTGTTGTGTACTCATGCTATGCCTGTTGATCCTCCCAGCTCTCAAATATGGAGGGAGCTAGTCACACTGTTAACCCTGGAATGGAGAACAAAGAAAAAAAGATAGTTTAGCTACTGCCCCACCCCACCCCCAAACAAGAACAAGAAATGCTTACTTAAAGAGCCACAAAGAAACAACGGGTGGCAATGAGTGTTAAGCAATATTCAACTGTCCCTACTTCCTCTCTAATATAACCTCCCACCCCACCCCAATGTCACCAACCTAAAGTATTATTTTAGTCCCTTCAACAATGATTATTTGTTTGGTGAATATTTATGAGTGTGGTGTGTGTGTGTGTGTGTGTGTGTGTGTGTGTGTGTGTGTGTGTGTACGAGTATATATGCCCATGGACACAAGTACATATGTGTACCTGCATGAGGAGGTCAAAGATCAACACACAATATCTCTCTTGATTCCTTTCCACCTTACTTTTTAAGACAGGTTCTCTAGTTGAACCTGGAGTTCACTGATTCAGCTAGGTTGGCTGGCCAATGAGCTTCCAGGGATCTGCCCGTCTCTTCCCCGCTCCACTCCCCCATGGTGCTGGAGATCTGAACTCAGGGCCTCATGCTTACTAAGCAGTTGCTTGACAGACTGAGTCATCCCTCCAGCCTCTCATTTGTTTCACATTTAATAAGCAATGCAGTGGTCAGGATATGCCAGCCCACAGATACCAGCTTGTTTAGTTCTCATGACCCTTCTTTATTAATTAATTTATTTATTTTACATCCCAACCACAGCTTCCCCTTTCTCTTCTCCTCCCACTCCTTCCCCCTACCTCCCCTTCACCACCACCCCTTCAACCCACCCCTCCTCTGTATTCACTCAGAAAGAGGTAGGCCTCCCATGGGCATCAGCAAAGCATCTCCTGACACTTTTATGAGGTCAGTGTTATTCCTAGTGCCATAGTAAACCTGAGGAAACTGAGGCATGAAGGAGTTGCTAAGTTTTCCTAGGACTGATGGCTAGTATCACATAACACTGGTAGTCACATCCAGGAAGTCATGTTCTTAAACAGTAGGTCAACAGTGACTTACAAAGGAGCAGGCCAAGGAAGGTCCTCAAGGCAAGACCTTCTGAGGGTCTCTGAATTCCTCCCCATTAGTACACAAACTGGAGAGATCTGTCACATCATCTAGTCCTCAAAGTACCTAAAAATGACAGCTCTGCTTGGTTTCATTTACCAGCTTAGCTGTTCAGTACATTCTTGGGTGTCTAGCTAGTCAGCAATGAAGGGAGCAGACAAAGGCACCTTGGCCTAAGAACTGCCATTTTCAGACTCCATTTTACCTTTAGGGTAAAATAAAGTTCAGGTTCCCAAGCCCTAAGGGAGCTGAGAACTTTCCAATGGCTGACCAATCTCCTCCTTAGATGACAAATAGTCTGCTATGTCCCTTAGTTCTCTAAAAACATTATGGCTATTCCTAACAACAGAAAGGACACATGAATCTGATTGGTTGGAATGAAAAGCCCCCATTTTGTGTCAATTAACAGTGATGGAACACACGAGGAAAGTCCCTAATCTTTGACTTCTGATTGTGAAAATTGTATCTGTAACTTGGCAGCAAATGTTTGTGATTTTTGTGCTTACAAACCGGCTTCTGCCCTTGTTTGGGGCTGGCGGGAGAAACAAGGCTCCCGAGGCCCTGTCCTGAAGCCCTGGTTGATCAGTGACTGTTTTATGTAGTGATTTATTGAAGTCTTTGGAACCCATAAGTGTCATCTCTCTCTTTCCTCATGGATCACGAGGGACTGGGTGTAACCAGCAATAGAGCCTGGCATGGAATATGTTTCTTAATCTGCAGTTTGCGGCACTCTTGCTAACTTGTGGGTCCCCATTCTATAGTTTTCTATGTGGATTTTCCTTTCAAACACAGCAGATATTCCAGTAGAAGGAAGCTACAATTGGCTGACTGACCCTTCTTATTAATCTGTTTAAACTCTGACCAAGACCGAGAGACCAGTGAAGAGTTTTCAGTTTTGCTGTCAGATTTTCCATCTTGTTTTATCTCATATTTCTATTGATAAATGAGAGGGTGATTGTACCTATAGCAAGAAAAGGTATTCATGTTTATTCTCCGTCCTCCCCACAAGAAATACTTAAAAACCATCCACTGGTTATAGGAGAAATATTAGTGATGGAAACAAAGACTCTGCATTAAACGAGGCTGTGTTCAGGGAAGGAGGGATGGTGATAAATTAATATACATATTTGAGACTTCAGTAGTGTTGTCTGGCACGAAAACAAAACACAAGGAGTGGGCTGCTTGAGCACTGGTGGTCAGGTGTTAGGACACAGTCCATGGATGACGCTGTGTGAGGAGAATCATGAGTGCTTGTGAGAAAAGGCCAAGAAAACAGCACAAGAGTCTTGTGATGTCAGTCCTCCAAAGCACAGGATTGTCCTTGGAATGTGCTCTTGTGCCCCTCCTAGGTGTAGCAAATGGGAGTGGGTTTGCTTCTAATGACCCATTGCATTGACTGTAGTAATGATATGTAGCCTGAACTTATGTGAGCCTTGCTTACATGATGGCCTTGCTTAAAGCTCGGAATAAAAATTATCTGAGGCTCTAAATAAACTTAGCTATTGCATGAGACGTTAGTCTGCCTCATTTTTAGACTCCATTGTTCCAGGTTCCAGTGCTGTTAGAGTAGTGACGGTCAGGAAAGCTCCTTCTGATGGGAGGATGTTAGAGTCAAGACCTACATAAGATGAAGGAGTGCTGGAGAGTCAGCTAAGAGAAGAGAACAGAGCATACACATGCTCGGAGATGAAGTGCTCCTGGCCTATATGGCTGTTGGGGGAGAGAAAGGACGGAGGTGAGTGACTGAGATCTGATCTGGCAGGAACCAGACAACGGTGAAGTGTGTGAAAGGCAGCTAAGTGGTTTCACAAGCCCACCAGACATGGTGTAAGTTCCTCATAGGACTTAAGACATCCACAAGGAGACAGTCCAGCCCATCAAGTTCTCAAACTCTTTTGTCTGTTTATTCTTTTTCAAATGTCTTTTCTCACCATCTCTGTCGTCTACTTCCAGCAGCAGCTTTTGACAGCTACTTATTCATGAAATGTGCATTTGTAAAGTCCACCCACAGACACGGAATATATCATCCAATGAACCGCAGATCACTGTCTAATCCATGAAATGATCTGTCACGACAGGAGAAGTACTCCAGCCTAAAGAAAGAGGAAGGCTGCCTTTTACAGAGGGTCTGTGCACAGTGCTCTGACCATGCTGGTGTCATCCCATGATCTCTGCTCCAGATTCTCTCTTCCTCAGAGCTACCTAAAGGGTCATTGCAAACAAACTTTTACCACTTGTTGTAGTTTGAATATGCAATATCTGCCCCGCCCCAGCTCCCAAATCTCATATGTTAAAGCCTTAGTTTTAATCTGCTGGGCTTTGGGAAGTGATCATATTACAAGGGTTCTAACTTCACCCATGGGTTAATCCTTTGATATATTCTAAATCTGATGACAGTGTTACAAAGTGATAGAAACTAGGAGATGGGGTCTAATTAGGGAACGTTGATTACTGGAAGTTATGCCCTAAAAAGGGAGACCTTGTTTCCAGACTCCTCTGTTCTTTCTCTGGCTACTGGGTACCATGAGAAGAAAAGCCAGCCTCTGCCACATAATTCTTGCTGTGATATTCCATCTTGCCTCAGCTTGTAACAATGGAGGCAAGTAACTAAAAACTATAAACTTGGAGCCAAAATAAATCTGTCCTCCTCTGATGCATGTTAGAGGTTCTCTCACAATGGAATCTGAACAGACATCAGTCAAACCTGCCTCAGTGGTAGCCGTTTCTAGTCCTTGTTTCTTCTCTGTGGTCTGCCTCTCCCTCTTCCCTTTGTGGTCTACTATATGGGAGTTTGAAGATGAATCTGGTCAACTGATGTTGCAGCTGTAGTCTTTACACTTCTTCACTTGGATCCCAGGGTTTCTGAAACCATTTGGCCTGGTTCATCAATCTCTTATTGGCTTGTAAGACCAAGTCTCAAAGTTTTCCCATCGAAATAATTGAAACTACCATTTATATGTACCACCCACACATTGTGCAAAGTGTTATTTCATCATACTTTATTAAATAGTTATCCACATCTAGAAATGAAAAATTGAGGATCATTGGATTTCAATAATTTTTTTTCAAAATTACATTAATTGGTTCAAATATATCTAAATTCAAAACATGTACCCATTGTCAGACTCCCTAACAAGTTTGACCCTGGTCTCCTTATTCTTAGCAGCTGGTCTCACCTTCTACATGACTGAAGGGGTGAAACCATAAAGAATGATTATCTTTCAATTTGTTCTTCTACACTAAGTGTTTACCGTTTTAAGCACCTTCTGTGTGCTATGATAACAGTTCTATGAAACAGACTTTATTGCAGTCCATATTGTAGTCAACTTAAATAAAGAGCTCATCAAATGAACACAGACCCAGCTGGCTCCAACCCCTGTTCCTTCCACCTCCCCAAGAAGAATAATATGGCTTCCCATTGGATTGTCTCACATGCTTTCCAATCTCAAAGATCATCAATACACTTCTGTCTTGTTAGAGTTTTTATTGCTGTGAAGAAACACCATGGCCATGGCAACTCATATAAAGAAAGCATTAAATTGGAGTGGCTCACTTATAGTTTTAGAGGTTAGTCTATTATCATCATGATGGGGAGCATGGAGGCATGCAGGCAGACTCCAGCTGAGAGTGCTACATCTTGCAGGCAATAGGAAGTGGAGTGACTCACTGGGTGGTATTTTGAGCATAGGAACCCTCAAGGCCCACCACCACAGTGACACACTTCCTCCAACAAGGCCAGACCTCCTAATAGTGCCACTCTCTTTGGGGCCCATTTTCTTTCAAATGACCACACCTTCAAACACATAAATTTAAAAGCTGTTTTCAGCCTGTGAACACTCTGAATCATTATATCACAGACAATCCCCTCTTGAGACTACAGTAGGCTCCTGTTCATGACGCTCTTGCCATTTGGCCTGCTTGTTTGTTTTGTTGTTGTTTTGATAATTCTTCTATAACTGTGGACACTTCTCACAGGCTCAACTCCAGTTTCTGATTTTTATCTTTCTATATCACCAACCTCAATGCTTGGTTTTCTCATTATGATTCCTAACATTTCTCAGGGGCCCAACTACCATGACAAAATAAAGCATAAAGAAAAAGAGATGGAGAGAACATGTTCCCTCTTATAAAAGACATTTGAGGCGTATATAGTATCTTTACTTATATTTTATATTCAGTTGGCCAGAACTTAGTGGCATGACGACACTTGACTAGCAGAAAACAGGATAATATAGGCTATTCTGGTGGTTATCTACCCTTTTAACCATCAAAGATTCTGTCACTATGGAAAATAGCTAGCAGGTGTAATAAGTCTTTTTCTGTCCCACCAACCAACTCCCAAATAATGACACAGAGACTTCTTATTAATTATGAAAGCTCAGCCTATAGCTTAGGCTTGCTCCCAACTAGCTCTTATAACTTAACTTAACCCATTTATGTTAATGTTGTTGGAATTTCTAAAGATCTTTTAATGAAAAACCTGGAGCCAGATATTGGGGTAAATACTGAAAGATCAGAGACAAAGGAACCAGCAACCGCCACGTCTTACCTCTAGGACTCCTCAGCCTGAAAAGCCTCAGCTGAATAGCCTCTAATTCCTGTATCCTCAAGCCTTATATACCTTCTCCATTCAGCCATATAATTTCCTATCTCAACTTTCCTAATGCTGGGATTAAAGACATGTGACTCCCTAGTACTGGAATTAAAGGTTTGTGCCATCACTGCCTGACTGTTTCTCTCCTAGACTGACTCATTCTCATGTAGTCCAGGGTGGCTTTGAACTCACAGAGATCCAGAAGGATCTCTGCCTCCTGAGAGCTAGGATTAAAGGTATGTGCCACCATTGTCTGGACTCCATGTTTAATCTAGTAGCTTGTTCTGTTCTCTGAACTTCAGGCAAATTTTATTAGGGTACACAATATATCACCACATATTAATCTATATTCTATCATGTGGTGTTACCCCTCTTTCATCTTCCACTTCCTGTTTCCTCTCTATGTCTCTTGGCATCTCCTTCACACCTAGATTCCTCCTCCTCTACCTTTCTTTACCCAGAAATCCCACCTATACCTCCTGCCTGACTATTGGATGTTCAACTCTTTATTACACCAATTACAGCAATATATCTTTATACAGTATACAAATATCCCACAACAAGCAGCTTCTGTTGCCACTCTCTTCCATCCAACAATACCACTAGACCATACTTTCTCCTATCATCGTTCCTTCCAACTGCTTACTTAGGTGGTCCAATATCACCTCAAATTTAACATTTCTAACACTAGCCTTGTCTTTTTCTTTTGACATCTTTCCTGTGTATCTGTTTTCTAATATTAGGTTTTCACTGACAGAAAGCAGAAACTAAAAATAAATAGCAGAACAAGTGAATTTTATTAGGTGCCTATTTCTTCATTTCCCTCCCTTGCACTATCTCTCAAACTTAGCCCTTCCTTTCCTTTCCTATTATAACTCCCTTGGTTCATGCCCTGATGGCTACATTAGCCTCTTAAAGTTCTCTCTAGTTTATTTACAGCATATCTATTTCCTCTATTACCAAAGCTTCTTTTTCTTTCTGTACATCATTAGTATTTTTAATTACCCCAACATATTATCTTAATCTTAATCCTTAAAAACTTTAATAGATCCCTCTACCTATTAGATAAACTCAAATTTAAGAGTGTCCCAAATCCAAACATAATTTATGTTTCTAGTGTTCTTCCCCTCCCCCCACCTTCCCTATCATGAAAATCTGGACTCAATTGACATCAAAACTTGTGAGCGTGAATTCAGAACCCAAATACCTGAGACACCTTTCTTTCCCTATATCTTTCCAATAAGTTTTTTTTTAACAGCCACAGTTCAAAGTACCCTTTGTCTTTTTGAGTTTTGACTGAAATTGCCATTGATGAATGTCATTCATTTGCCTGACATTTCCCACTTCATATGGAAATGAAGCAAAGGAAAGTTTTGTGTGTGTGTGTGTGTGTGTGTGTGTGTGTGTGTGTGTGTGTGTGTGTGTGTGTCTTATTACCCCAACTTGGTATTAATTCCCCTGAGGCTCAAACGTGGGGCCTTACACAGGACATGCAAATCTCAGCCCCCTTTCAAGACATTTTTGTGCCACAAGTTCTCTCCAAAATTGGATTTTGCTGAGATTCCCTCCAGTGATATTATACTATTCGAGTCTCTGTGGCATGTAGAAAAATAAATATTGGAGTTGATTGGCAGACAATTCCTTTCTTTGAAAACTGAAGTGTTTTAAGAGCAGATTGAGATCTGCCAAGTAGAGCAATTAAAAGCATCCAGCTGAGCTTTACTTGAACTCTACCATAAATCTGTTTAAGGGAGATCCAATATGACTTCAGCATCACTGAGCCCTCACAGGGAAGGGCCATGCAATCTTGAAAATGTATGTACCACTTGCTCGTGATCAACACCAGGAATAATTCACATTAGTTTCACCTGGACAGTTAACAAAGCACCTCTGCTCACATTGCACTGTTTGCTGCCCACTGAGTTGTTGTTGGTTGTTTTTGCTCCTTTGGGTGGCCTGCCACCCAGCTCCCAAATAAGTCACACATGGAGGCTTATTCTTAATTGTAAATGCCCAGCCTTAGCTTGGCTTAACTCAAATTATCTCATCTACCTTTTGCCTCTGGACTTTTTCGTTTTCTTACTTCTGTATATCTTACTTTCACTCTTACTCCATGGCTGACTGGATGGCTGGGTGGTTGAATAGCTGGGTGGCCGGGTGGCTGGCCCCTGGCATCCTCCTCTCCTTGTTCTCTTGCTCTTTCTTCTTTTTTTTCTCCCAGATTTCTCCTATTTATTCTCCCTGTCTGACAGCCCTGCCTGTCCTTTCTCCTGCGTCACTATTGGCCATTCAGCTCTTTATGAGACCATCAAGTGTTCCAGACAGGCAAAGTAACACAGCTTCACAGAGTTAAACAAATGCAACATAAAAGAATGCCACACATCTTTGCACCATTAAACAAATATTTCACAGCATAAACAAAGTAACACATCTTAAAATACTATTCTACAACACTGAGTAGATGGGGCCAATGTTACAGCTATGATAGACTGAGAAAGGTTTTGTAACTGTATTGAGTTTGCCCCATTTGGAAGCAGATGCCCAGTCTGTAGCCTGTCTCATATGTTTTTCAGTTACTTGCTGCAGTCCCAAAGCTACCTCTCTTGGAGCAGTTGTGTGCCTTTAAAGGCAGCAGAAAAGTCAGTTCACACCTATTCAAACTCTTTGGTTTTGTTCTCCAAGAGCTCGAGGTCTTGCAACAACATCAGCAGTGCAAAACGCTGCAGTATTTCCCCTACAGTGTCACCTACACATCACCCTCCCTGCTCCATTGCTCTTTGAGAGCCTGGCATCATTTCCTGAATGACTTTGCTGTGGGGAGTGGAGCATAGCTTAACACAAACACCACATTCAACCACTTGTGGTTGCACGACTGTTCCAATACCAAGAAGTTCTCAGCCTTAGCAGATGGCCTCCATGTTTCAGAAGGCAGTGACAGAATGTAGCCAGAATTAGATATCATGTATCTGATTCATCTCATACCTAACTTAAACCCAAAGAGTCAAATGACAGTTAAGCCATAGGACATCAATTCAAAAAAGCCTTGAGACATGTAGGAGATCTGAGACAGGGCTTGGCTATGGCATTTGCAGGACCCAGGGCCAAATGAAAATTTGGGACCCTCTGTTTGAAATGCATTAAGCATTTGGAAGTCACACAGCAGGAGAAAACCAGTTCAGGATCCTTTGAGCCTAGCCTCTGGCATCTATACCTGAGACAGAAGCTAAGGTATTCCAAGCGCCCTCTGTAAAACCTATCAGTCCAGTAAGATAATTGATCTGGTGACAGTTGGTGTTGGGGATTTCTGCAAAGTGTGACTGCCACAGACAGCATTAGCCTAACTTTATGTCCTCTGTACATTTTCTTCCTGTCATCCTTTCCCTTTGGCAATCATCATGTTTGCTTTTGTATTCCATGGGCTCCTCGGGGCTGTAATGGTTTCCTATTATCCCTGTGGTCCTAACATAGCATGGATGAGTGAGTAGTACATAATAAATGTTGGTAGGTAAGTGTCCCTACTTTCCTCCTGTCCCATCCTTCCTTGCTGTTGTACCCTAAAACATATTGTCTTGGCTTGCCCATTTCAACTGAGTCACCAGTATATTCCTCTGATGGAAAACCTTCCACTGACCAAACGGAAAGAGATTCATGTTAGCTGTCCTGGGATCCTGCAGTAGCTACTGAGCTCAAGGGCAAAGGTGGCCATCAGTGAGAGCATCATCAGGTTAAGAAATCCTTTCATTTTAGTGATTTGCATTCTCAACAGACCCTTGTATAGCAAGCCCTATGCCAACTTTAGGGTTAACCAGAACCCGCTTATGTGGAAATCATGGCTTGGCCATTGGGGCTTACACATAACCAGTTCACATCAAAACAGCTCAGCTAGTTGTTCATGATTAACATCATTTCTGGCTGCTCAGTTCCCATGTCATATCCATTATTACATACCTCATGTATCATCCATGCCAATCTCAAACACTACTGATCGTTAAAGAAATACCAGTAAGAGATCTGCTGTATTAAAACATGATTACCTAGATACATAAGTTCTAAAGGCTAGAAGGCATTCAAGGAAAAAAGACCAGAAACCTTCATTAGGTCCAAGATACCAAATGCATCCCTTTTCTGATCCTTCTGCACTGTAATGGAAGAGTTGGAGATAAGTTCCTAGAATATGTAGGTCACTGCCTTTTTTGTTTTTTACTGTGGTCTTCAAAAAAACACGTTACATTTTTCCTTTTATCCTTGGAAGAGTAAAGGCAAAGAGTTCTCCCAGGTTCTGGCAACATTATTCCCCAAGTTGATGGTTTGGGGGGTATCTTTTTTGTTCACTTCTATCTTCCCAACCTATAGATTATTTGACACACAGTGGATGTTTAGCTACTTATGGAATGGGTTAGGTATTGGAATTCACTCTTGTGTTGTATAGACTGTCTTGAAGGAACTTACAAAGTAGGCTAAGTTCATTTCTTCATTCATTTACTCAAGAAGGAACACATGTATTTATTCAGGGACAGTTTTGTTTCCAACAAATTTGCTAAATTTTGGTTGTCATAGCACATTAAACATACCTAGAATAAGCCAGGCACTGGTGTTATATGCCTTTAAACTGAGCACTCCAGAGGCAGAGGCAGGCAGACCTGTTAGCAGCCTGGTCTACAGAGGGAGTTCCAGGACAGCTAGGCCTACACACACACACACACACACACACACACACACACACACACACACACACACACAAACCTAGAATGAAAGAAGAAATCCTCAAGACACAGGATGAACAGTATCTGAGGAAGTTCTTCAGTGACATCCAAGAAAGAAGGAACACAAGTGTTTCAACAGTCTGATGGTCATGGTTTTCTATTTATATCCTCAGGGTCTGAAGCAGCAGGAAGAGGAGCAGATTCGTTCGTGGTGTATGGGATTCTTGGGGAGTCGGTTACTTTCCCCTTAAACATTCAAGAGCCACAGAAAGTTAGGAACATTGCCTGGACTTGTGATTCATCCGTTGCTTTTGTAAAACCTGGACTCCAAGGAGGACCACCTGAAGTTACTGTGACCCGGGCCGTTTATGAAGGACGACTAGATGTCATAGCTCAGAACTATGACCTAGTCATTAGAAACCTGAGGAAGGAGGATGCGGGAGCTTACAGAGCAGACATAAATGAAGAGAACACCCCCACCACCACCACGAAGTACTACCACCTCCATATCTACCGTAAGTCATGGGAGAACAGAGGGCAGACTTTACTTTTGCTTTGGAGATTTCTGACCTAAAGCACACCCATATTTCTGAGAATGGTTTCATAACTCTTTCATACTCATAACTGTATAAGCATATCAGCACCTCTAAAGGTCTAACTTTAGTGCTGGCCAGCTCAGACTTTAGCTTTATTATTTTTCTAGCAGAATTTGTTTTTGGATCTTCATTTTCCTGTCTTATTAAATGCCAACAATCATACTATTGAATTCGCAAGAGTTATTATGACAATCTAGTAAGATACCATCTGAAAAGTGGTCTTTACAAAGCTTTTTGTTTCAAAATAATTGCAGAATGCATAGGAAAGTTCAAAGAACCACAAAAGGAGGTGCTGTGTGCCCTCCATTTCACCTCTTCTGTTCCTCTAGATCCAACAACCCACCAGTCTGATCCCCAGTGCTATAGCAGACCCTCTGGGGTGACATCTCTCCACTGTCTCCCTGATTCCAAGGAGATGAAATGTGCAAGTGCTGGTTGAACACTCTCCTCCTGTAAGAGCTAATACTTACAGGACTGCAGTTCAGTGTGCAAGGTCAAAAACAGGAAGTTGATGTTAGTGCAGTTTGCAAAGCTTACTTAGAAGGCTCCACCTGTATCTGCGCTTATTTATGAATGGAATCCCTTGTAGTCCTATAGAACTTAGTCACGTATGTAGCACTGGATACTACAATCAAGGTAGTTAAGTGCACCATCCCAAGATTCCCTCGTCTCAGCTTGGAGGGTAGAGATCTGTCAGTCCTGACTGTGGCTTTCTCTGGTCAATGGCTTTATGCAGATAACATCTCTGTTCCTGTTGAGATTGTAGTTTTCACTATTATGTATGTCTGCACCAATACCCACCACACACACACACACACACACACACACACACACACGTGCGCGGTCTCTCTGAAAATATGTAAATTTGGATTTTTTGGGGGGGAAGGGCTTCAGCTATGCTTGAATATTCGGGGCCTGCTGTTCTATTGCTGTGAAGAGACCATGACCAAGCCAACTCCTGTAAAAGACAGCATTAAATTTGGGCTTTGCTTACTGTGGTATTGTGTTCCCCCAAATATTGTGCATGATAATAAACTTATCTGGGGTCAGAGACAGAGTAGCCACAATATTAAACATAAAGGATAGCCTGTGG
The DNA here is from genome assembly GCF_049852395.1 of Peromyscus maniculatus bairdii. Classification (NCBI taxonomy): domain Eukaryota; kingdom Metazoa; phylum Chordata; class Mammalia; order Rodentia; family Cricetidae; genus Peromyscus; species Peromyscus maniculatus. The sequence goes on from NC_134862.1 coordinate 81,187,351, forward strand.
TAGCACACGCCTTTAATCCTAGCATTCCCGAGGCACAAATCCATGTGTTCAAGGATACAGCCAAGCATGGTGACTCACACCTTTAATCCCAGAAAGCCAGCTTTTAATCCCAGGGAGTGATGGTAGAAAGCAGGAAGGTATATAAGGTGTGAGGACCAGAAACTAAAGGCATTTGGCTGGTTAAGCATTTGGCTGGCTAAGCTTTCAGGCTTTTGAGCAGCAGTTCAGCTGAGAGCCATTAGGATGAGGACACAGAAGCTTCCAGGCTAAGGAAACAAGACCAGCTGAGAAGTTGGCCAGGTGAAGTTAGCTGTGGCTTGTTCTCTCTTTGACCTTCCAGTGTTCACCCCAATACCTGGCTCAGGTTTGATTTTATTAATAAGAACTTTTAAGATTCATGCTACAGCTTACAGTTCAGAGGTCTAGTCCATTATCATCATGGTAGGGAGCATGGCAGCATGTGTGGGGCTGGAGCAGGTGCTGAGAGCTACATCCTGACCCACAGGCCCAGAGGCAGAGAGAAAGGCTGGGCCTGGTGTGGGCTTTTTGAAATCTCAAAGCCCACCCCCAGTGACACAATTCCTTCAACAAGGCCACATCTATTTCAACAAGGCCACACCTACTCCAACAAGGCATATCTCCTAACCCTTCTAATTGTTTCAAATAGTTTCATTCCCTGGTGACTAAGCATTCAAACATATGAGCCATTTTCATCCAAACCACCACACCTTCAAAGCTAATAATTTTCAGGTTCAGTCTTTTTTGGTTTTTGAATGGTTTAGTAGGTATCCCAGGCTAGCCTCAAATTCATAATCTTTCTGCTTCACACTCCCAAATGCAAAGATTAGAGGCACTCATCGGCATGTCTAAATACAAGCAGCTTCATTGCTGGGGCCAAAATAAAATGTTTTACAGATACTGGATCAGTATAGCATTTTGCTTTATATTCATGATGTAATGGCTACAAACACGATATGCTTTTAAGTTTCATCTGTTTTAGTATCTTTCCTCTATTGCTTTCTCAAGTATAGAGCATCAATGACGAAAAGGATAATTCAAGCCCAAAGTTACATTTCCAAATTTCTGTGGTTTAAGAACTTCTGCCATGACTAGTTTCCCCTCCTTCTACTCCTACCAGTTCCTCTCCACCTCCCTTCCCTTTCTGTCTCAGGATACATCATATGAGAAAAGAATCTATTTAATCCCAGCACTTGGGAGGCAGAGGCAGGTGGATCTCTGTGAGTTCAAGGCCAGCCTGGGCTACAGAGTGAGTTCCAGGAAAGGCTCCAAAGCTATACAGAGAAACCCTGTGTCATAAATAAATAAATAAATAAACAAATAAATAAATAAATAAATGGGGTAATTGGGAAAAAATAGATATGTGTATATGGGTGTGTACATATATGCATGTAACAACAAATAATGAAAAAATAGGCCATGAATTTGGAAAAGGAGAGGTTATATGGAAAGGTTTGGAGGGAAGAAAGGGAAGAGCAAAATGATATAATTATAATATCAAAAAGCAAAGAAAACAGTTCTTGTGAAATGCTTAATGGGAATAACAAAAAAATAAATAAATATAGGAAAAACATTTACAAAACTATCTTCTATCACTGAATTTAAGATCTATAGGGTTAAAAGGATATGCTTACTCGTATGTCATTACAGATCATGGATGCAATTTGTACAACTCACTGCCAGCACATATCAAAAATAATTTTAAAATAACTTTAGTATAATTTATTTGTTATCATAACTTAATTTTTAATACTGTGTTTAGTATCTATCATACAAATTCCTGAAAAGTTAACAATTGATTCTCAGGAGGTTGTAGATGCTGGTTTTAGCTCACTATAGGCTTGTATGTTCTCTCCTCATAGCTCGGCTTGGAAAACCAAACATTACACAGAGTTTAAAAACATCTGCAAACAATTTTTGTAATGTCACACTGACATGCTCTGTGGAGAAAGAAGAAAAGAATGTGACATACAGTTGGAGTCCCTCGGGAGAGAAAAGCAATGTCCTTCAAATCTTCGAGTCCCCCAAGGATCAAAACTTGACTTACACATGTACAGCCCAGAACCCTGTCAGCAACAGCTCCAACTCTGTCACTGCCCAGCAACTCTGCACAGGTAACCAGCTCCCTCCATCTCTTCTGGAAAGCCTCAGAGATCACTCTGAAGAGCTTCAAGGCTTACCCTTTGACTAATCTTTACATGTATGTGCCTCCTCTGTGCTGACACTAGCCCTGGGTGTATGTTCACTCAGGTAGCCTACTGGGTGAAAACACCAAAGCCTTCTATAAAACACTAAGCATTCCCAGGTATTTTGAGGAGCCCTGGTTGACTCTGATTCATATTGTAAGTTGAAAAACTTTGGCACTCTCTGAAGGCATCTCATTTTGACAGTGGCCATGAATATGGACAACCCTGCACAGAATCTTGGCCCTGTCTTCTGATAGCTAAGACTCACAACAATTTCTATTTACAGATATTCCAAGCTTCCACCTTCGACGTACTGTGTTGATAAGTAGACTGGTTGGTCCTCCTCTGCTTGTTCTCATTCCATTTTCAGTGCTTCTGTTTGACTTGTACAAGAGAAGGCGAAACAGGATTGACTTGGAAGGTAAAATGTGAGAATGTGTCTTCTTTCTTCCAAGGAGTAAATTCATTAATTTAGCTGGAATGGAGTAGAGAGTATCATTTTGGGAACCATAGTAGCAAGCCAAAGGATCAAGGGTAAAACTATTTACCAATCTAGAACACACACACACACACACACACACACACACACACAAAGATTTAACAAAGAAAATATGCTACAAGAGAGAGATGCAGTAGGTAGTCTCAGAGAGAGACTATTCCATGAGAGAGAGTGGAGTTCTTTTCTAACAGTTAGAAGAAAGTATTTGGTCCTATCTTCCAAGACGTTTGTATGTGGTCCATATCTGGGCATCTGACTATCTTGTTAAATAGTAAATTTTATGGTATCAGCTGTCTTTCTTAACACTAGACATTTGAGCTAATCATAAGATGTCACAAGTCACTGGGATCAGTCCTCAAGAGTCTAACTGTTAAAGGATGAGTGTTTATGCTTTTGAGGGAGGGAATTTTTTGTCTCTACATTTTTATTTTGAAGTATTTATTTAACAGTAATAGAGTGGGAGAGCAATGAAAGAGATACCATGATAGAGGGAGACATTATGGGGATAGGGAGAAACTAGGTGTTAGGGAAGTTCTCAGGAATCCACAAGAATGACCCCAGATTAGACTACTAGCAATAGTGGAGAGGGTGCCTGAACTGGCTTACCCCGGTAATCAGATTGGTGAATATCCTGTCATCATAGAGCCTTTATCCAGTAACTGATGGAAGCAGATGCAGAGAACCAGAGCCAAGCACCAAGCCAAGCTCTAGGAGTCCAGTTGAAGAAAGAGAAGAGGGATTCTATGAACGAGGGGCATCAAGATCATGATTGGGAAACCTACAGAGACAACCAAACCAAGCTAATGGGAACTCATGAACTTTAGATCAACAGCTGTGGAGCCCCCATTGGACTCGACTAGGAGCTCTGCCTAAGCAAGACAGTTGTGTACCTTGATGTGCTTAGGGGGCCTCTTGGCAGTAGGATCAGGATCCATCCCTGGTGCATGAGCTGGCTTTCTGGAGCCCACTGCCTATGGTAGGACACCTTGCACAGCTTTGATGCAGGGAGAGGGGCTTGACTTGCCTCAACTGAATATACTAGGCTCTGCTGACTCCCCATGGGAGGCTTTACCTTGTCAGAGGAGGGAATGGGGAATGAGTTGAGGGAAAAGGCTGGCGGGGTGGGCAGGAGGAGGGAAGAGGAATATCTGTGGTTGGTATGAAAAATGAATAAAAAATTTCTTTTAAAAAACAAATGATTGAAGCCAGTGATTGTAGCTAGAGTTTTCCAGTCCTGCCTGGCCCATGGTCAGAACAAATCTCTCTCACCCGCCAGTCCCACAGCCGCTCAGACCCAACCGAGAAAACACACAGAGAATTATATTGCTTATAAACTGTATGGCCGTGGCAGGCTTCTTGTTATCTAGTTCTTATATCTTAAATTAACCCACTTTTATTCATCTATAAGTTGCCACATGGCTTGTGGCTTACCGGTATCTTTTACATGTTGCTTGTCATGGAGGTGGCTGGCAGCGTCTCTCTGACTCAGCCTTCCACTTCCCAGAATTCTCCTCTCTCCTTGTCCCACCTATACTTCCTGCCTGGTTACTGGCCAATCAGTGCTTTATTTATTAACCAATCAGAGCAACACATTTAATATACAGAACATCCCACAGCAAGTGATGCTTAACCAAGTCACGATTTTTGATGTCCCCACTGACACACTTGCTCATTTGAGGGGGATGCTTGTTGACAGTTGAGGCTGTGCATTCTTGTTCCTAGAAGCAAGGTAGGGACATGCTTGTTCACAGTGGTACTGAGAAAAGGACTTGAGTTGCTTTGTCTCTGTCTCCACTCGTGTCCTGGGACACCCTATGTGACTGCTGGCATTCAGAGAACACAGTGAAAGCAATGCTCTTGATCAAAGCTAAAAACCCTTAAAGCCACACAGGACATGGAGCTGAATGTGGGAATCATTAAAAAAAAAAAAGTTTTCTGAACATATGACAACCAAAATTAATTCAAAATCAAGTACATAATTAATCGAGGCTGTCCTGTCAGTGTTCAACCATATTGCAACACACGGCTCCACTGTAGCCTTGGATGTGAACACACAGTTCCTGTGCACTGGGCAGGCTGTCACATCACACAATGGCAGCAGACACTACCCAAAACAGCTCAGCTCGGACCTGAGATGCTTAAATGTGTTTACCTACAAAAAAGGTTTCTGCTCCCCTGAAAACAACAGTTTAATTACAGAAAACAAAAAAGTTTAACATTTTCCTACAATCCTTCTTCAGCATACATAAGTATAAAATTAGTATATTTTAGGTTTGCTGTGTCAGAATGTTTGATTTAAAAATTACTGGTTGGGGTCAGGGGTCAGCAAGATACCTCAATGAATAAAGATGCTTGCCTCAAACCTGATGGCCTGAGTTCAATACCCAGAACCCATGTAAAAGTAGGAGAGAACTGATTCCACCAAATTGCTCTCTGACCTCCATACACAGAACATGGCGCACATTTCTACCTCTCCCTCCCTCCCTCTACCCTCCCTGGCTCCCACACATAAATACACACTTCAGTAAAAATACATTTTCAAAAATTGCTGTTTGATTTGCTGATTTGAGTTTCACTAAAAAAAAAAAATCAATGAGTTTTGGCTTGGAACTAGGGCAGAATTTCCATTGATTTCTGAATGGTTCTAAAACAAATGCCTGCAACTTGTTGTATGACAAAACTCTTCATGAGGAGATACACATGTTTACTCACTCCTGATAGGGATTTCACAGCAGACAGTGGCATGAATATCACCAAGGTCCAACTTGGTGAGCCAATGAGTTTTATAGGAGTTACTTAAAGGAATGTGGGTGAGGGGTTACTTACATTGCTGTGGGCTGCAGAAATACATAGTAGGAATTCAGCTGATTATGGCAAAATCTTTTACCTGGGAAAGTTAAGAACTCTTCCAGAAGACAAAGCCAAGTCTCAAGAAGCATTGGTGTTATTTGGCTTTTGAATATATCAGCTGTTTCCTACAATTAATTTCATGTGTGCTATTATAGCTTCCCCAAATGATTCTTTTTCCAAGAACTTCTAACAGTATGTTTGATCATTAATTGGGTGTAGCTAGAGTTTTCCTGCCTTGCCCACAGTCAGGACAAATCTCTGTCACCTGCCAGTCCCACAGCCACTCAGACCCGACCAAGTAAACACAGAGACTTATATTGCTTACAAACTGTATGGCTGTGGCAGGCTTCTTGCTAACTGTTCCTACAGCTTAAATTAATCCATTTCTATAAATCTATACCTTGCCATCTGGCTCGTGTGTCTTACTGATACTTTACATCTTCCTTGTCCTGGTGGCAGCTCCTTCTGCCTTCCTGTTCTTTTATTTCTCCTCTCTGTTAGTCCCGCCTATACTTCCTGCCTAGCCATGGCCAATCAGGTTTTATTTATTGACCAATCAGAGCAACACATTTGCCATACAGACCATCCCACAGCACAGCCAAGTGCAGACCATCTCAGACACCTGCACTCAGGCCCGTGGTCCTAATCATCCTCTATTTGGACCTGCTGGGTAAAGCCACGAGGAACCCGAGAACGGGCTCCCACAGGACATACAGAACATACAGAACATCCCACAGCATTTGGGCACAGTTTTTCCCTATGCAAGTAGCATTACAGATCACCTGATAGTCTCCTGAAATAAGGTAAATATCCATTCTGAGACAACCACCAAGACCAGGCAGATATTAGGTACAAATCCTTGTTTCTTGTGCAAATTGGGCTTGAATCTTTCTTTCTCCTATAGCCCAAGTGGAATTTCTAGACTTCCTTGTAGATGAATCTTAAAAGGTCTTATTAAATAAAAACCCGGAGCCAGATACTGGGGTTGAAACCTGAGCGATCAGAGGAATAAGAGAAGCCACAAGCTAACTTCACCTCATCAACACCTCAGTCTCCAAAGAGACCTACTTCCTGTATACTCATAGCTACATGCCTTTCTGTTTTACTTTATCATTTGCTCTCTCTGTCCAGCTACATCACTTCCTCTTCCTGCCCAGCTCCATCACTTCCTGTCTGTCTGTACAAACCTCCAGACCTCTATAGTTAGTACTGGAATTAAAGGTGTGTGTTACCACGCTTGGCTCTGCTCCCAGTATGGCTTTGAGCTCACTGAGATCCAGGCAGATCCCTGCCTCCTGAATGATAGGATTAAAGGCATGTGCTACCATTGCCTGACTTGTATGTTTACTAAGTGGCTGGCTTTTTCCTCTGATCCTCAAATAAATTTTATTGAGGGACACAGTATATTGGGGGACACCACACCTCCTCTTTAACAATTACTCAGAACAAAAGGGCTTTTTATATACCAGGTGCATCAAGCTGTGACACAGGTTACTAGCTACCAAGTACTCTTCCCCCATCCTTCCAGAAAATAGCGACAAAGGTAAAAAGGGCAATTTTATAAATTATAGTTTGAGCACATTCATGACTTAGTGACTTATAAACTCTTAACATTTTGCCTAACCACTTCAAAGAACACAGTTGGAGCACATATTCCCTTTCTGATTTATTAACCGATTCCTACCCTTAATTGACCCCACCTCCTTTATTCACTCCCCTTTTGAGTTGCAAATGAAGCTGACTATCACTGATCTTGTAAGGACCTTGAAGGCCTGGCATTGCATTGTCAAAGAATTACTGCTTGTAAGTGTATAGATACCAGTTCCCCGAGTAGACTGGCGAATTTTGTCTAAGAAGAATGAAGTGAATGAGACAAATGAAGATGGGAAGAACTAGAGAGAGCAATGAGAGAGAAAGGAACTAAGATAGGACAATCTGAGGGCAGCAGAAGAAAGCACAGAGAATCAGGCAAGATAGGAGCTAAGGATGAGAGAAGAAAAGAATCTATATAGAGGAATTTTGTCTTAGAAGAATAAAGTAAATGGTCTAAAGAATAAAGTAAATGGTCTAAAGAGCTCGGTGTACTTAGATTCATTTCCCTCAGATTAATTCTCGCCATTGGTAGCATCTCTTCAGGGACCCTGGGAAAAGACTATTAGAGGCTGGACCCCAATAATCTTTGATATTACAGGAACAGAAATGACTCAAAGACAGCTACATCACCAAAGCCCACCACAGCATAAGTGACAGCTCACAAAAGCTGGGAACCTGGAACACACTGCACAACCTGTGGGTAAAAACTCAAACGTTGGAGAGTGTCCTTTCTAGGCGCTTCAGTTGGTCTAAACATCTTTGGCTATCCCTTACCAGGGCATTGCAAATCACCACATCCAAACACACAAGCAGAGCGGGAAACCTGTTGTTGGGCATTGCTGGTACCCAGATGGGCATATAGACACTTGGTCTTACTTTTCAAATCCTTTCTATGTGAATGGCAAGAGTTCCCTAATACGGTGCCTCCCAAGCTTCATAACATCACAGAACATATAAAAGTTATGTTTATGGCACACTGGATGAAATCATCAAGGTTGCTCATATTTAAAGAAGACTGGAGATGCCTGGAGGATTCTCATGTCTAGATGTAGCATCACTGTCCAGCAGCTGTGAGAAGATACCACTCAGTATTTTGGACACCTGGAACACACCACAGCATACCAGCTAGATGTTCTGTGCAGATTCCACATGTGTAAAGAACCCTGATGCAAGGCCTCCACGAGCTGCTAAAGACCTTAAGCAACTTAGGAAAGACATCCTTGGAGGATAAGTAACCCCTCACTTGAATGCATGGTATGGTAAGCCAAGCATAGGCTACATGGCAACCCCTACTCATTCCTCAACGCAGGAACCATCATGCCGGATACAACTGCCATTACTAGCCCAAATATAAATGGCCGTGCTACCTGGAAAGCTGAGTTGTGGCCCTAAGTCAGGCAGATACATTCTCTAAGTGTAGCATTATAATATATTCTTTCTGTAAGAATCTGCTGGAGATCTTCAGAAGCCTCATAAGATTTCCTTTCTGGCCAGGCTTTCCTTCCCTGTATATTACTTCAGTCAGCCTCAGCAAGAAGACACCATGCCCAAGAGCCTTTCTCTCCAAAAAGAATTGGCCAACTACATTTCTGATGCCCTGGGAGAAGTGGGTGCAACCAAGCCATCAAAACAAGAGATCTTGAAGATCGCAGTCATCCACGTATTAGGGAACCTGAGAGATGACAATTCAGCTGGTGAAACTAGGTTCCTCCCAGATCCTGTGTTTCAGCCAGCTCAGAGAGGCACAGGGTTCAAGCTAGGCTTGAGTTCCTTCACCCCAGCACCCCCACACACTCAAAACCAGCTGACTAGCCATGAGGAAGAATCCTCTAGCTGGACAGGACAGCATGTGATCATTTCAGGACATTGTTGTCTTTTGTGTCAATCATTAGCAGCTAAATCTCCAAAATGCCCATGAACAATCCCAGATTGCACAGCAGGAATGAGCTATATTTAGGTATAATAAAATTGTGTGTCTCACAAGGGTCTCGGGCATTTGAAAATGCAAGAGGTACTGCTAAATTGTCCTCCAAAAAGGTTAAGTTGACTTTTATTTCCAATAAGTGTGCTGGTGTCCATATATCCTTGCTCTGTCTATCTGACAGGGGAATTTTTCTCCTGTATTATAACCATTTGTAAGTGAAACGCAGCTCATGCCCAGATGCTTATTGATGACTGTATTCATTCTGTTGTGAAAAGCTGTTGGTACCTGTCAGGTCCCAATGAAATCTGGGACAAATGGATAACTGAGGTTCCTGTTAGCATACCAAAGAGCACACTGGCCAGACTCACTCAGTACCTGTGGCTCCTCTCTGCTCTTCTCACCCCACCCCCTACCCTAACTCTCTCCAGTCCAGGAGCACCACTTCCCTTCCCCCAGCTTCTGATTCCTATATAACCCAGACATTATTTTGGCAATTGTTCTCTCTTGATTATTCTCTCTGTGGGTCTGTCTCTCTCTCTGTAGATCTCTGTCTCTGTCTCTGTCTCTCCCTCTCTGTTTCTCTCTCTCTTCTTCCTACTGTCTTGGTCCTCTTGGCCCTCCCTCTTCTCTCTTTTCTTCCTCTCTCAGTCTACCCTTCTCTGTCTCCTTTCGTGGTCTGGCACATTCTGCTGGTTATGTTCAATGTCCTACTTTCTCTCTCTGCTCTGGACTCTTCCAGATGCCTCTGCATGTACTCTCCCTCATGTCACAATAAAAACCTTCTCTCCTTCTCCTCAACAACACCCAGGAGCAATCATGTCCTCATGCTCATTCAATACCTTCTGTTCATTTCCCTATTTGTTTGTTTACAAAGGGTTCTCTTGTAAGAATTCTCACAATATGGAGGAGACAGCATTCAGAATGCTTGAAATTGTCCAAGAACAAATTTAATAAACAGCTTTAAAAAGTAAAAAGGAGGAGGAGGGGGAGGAGGAGGGAGGGGGAGGGAAGGGGAGGGGGTGGAGAAGAAGAAAAGAAGAAGAAGAAGAAGAAGAAGAAGAAGAAGAAGAAGAAGAAGAAGAAGAAGAAGAAGAAGAAGAAGAAGAAGAAGGAAGGAAGGGAGGAAGGAAGGATCCATAGAGCATTCTAGCACCAATTACTGTTTCTAGGGCTGCAAAGACCCAAAATATAAGATGACTGTTATATCTTGCCCTTGAATTGAAGAGACAATTCTAGCACTGAAACTAACTCCATCTAAGTCCTAAACTGTAACATGAGCTAAAACAGGAAAGACCTAATGGAGGTACAAGCCTAAAGCCAGACCTCAACACATAGAAGGGAATGTGATAGAAAAGGCAGGAGACAGAGGGACTCCAAATGAGGGAAACAGGAAAACTAACCAGAGGTCTGCCCCTGTGGGATGCACTCTGGGAACCTCCTCAGATACACCACACATGGTCTCAAGCTCCTTGCTCATTTGTAACACAGTGCCTCAGCCAGGATCTATGCCCCCATCCTAGTCTACTTACATCTCCTCCAATTCCCACCTCAAATGGTACCTCCTCTATGAAGCTTCCCCTGGCATAAACAATTAAAATGTTTCACCTTTCCTCCCTTTGTTGGTCCTTCTTTCACTTTAACTCATTTCATTTTTGACTTAGAGAAGAAGTAATTATTTGTTTTCCTTTGGGTGTCAGACAAAATTTAAAAAAAATCTGTTATTTTATTTATTACTTAATTTCCATTTGCATTTGCCACAACCCAACATAACACATTGTAGCCTGTGTGAGAGTAATAAATGCTGTTGGATAGAAATTCAAGTGAGGTGTCAGCTCAGAAGACACGTTGAAAGTAGAGATAGATAGAAGCCAGTAGACATAGAGGAACCAATTTACACCCAACATTAATCTTAAAGATGCAGACATCAGCTATCACCTTAATGTAAGGGCACCTGGAAGGAAAAGACCTTACCACAGGCCAACTAAGAGGCCAGCTAAAGCCAAGTGTGTTGATGAAAGCCTATAATCCCAGCACTGAGGAATCAAAGACAGCTTGAGCTACACAACCAGTTCAAGGCCAGCCTTGAAAAATAATTATTATAGTTATAAAATATACAATATATAACTACATTAAAATAGTTATAAAATAATATATTTTCCCATTTAAATCTTTCTAAATGAACTAGGTTGTGGCCAATAGGCCCATAAAAATAAAAGTGTACTTTCAATAGAACAGAATCTCTTTGTTGTTGTTGTTGTCGTCATTTTTTTTGTTTTTTTCCTTTTTTTCTATTACTAAGAGATTTTCTATTCATTTTACATACCAACCACAGATTCCCCTCTCCTCCCTCCTCCTGGCCCCCAACCCTCCCCACCCAACCCACCCCCCGATTTGCACCTCCTCCAAGGCAAGGTCTTCCATGGGGAGTCAGCAGAGCCTGGTACATTCAGTTGAGGCAGGTCCAAGCCCCTCCTCCCTGCACCAAGGCTGCGCAAAGTGTCCCACCATAGGCACTAGGCTCCAAAAAGCTGGCTCATGCACCAGGGATGTGTCCTGATCCCACTGCCTGGGGGCCCCCAAACAGTTCAAACTAAACAACTGTCTCGCCTATCCAGAGGGCCTAGTCCAGTACCATGGGGGCTCCTCAGCTATTGGTCCACAGTTCATGCTTTTCCACTAGTTTGGCTAGTTGTCTCTGTACATTTTCCCATTATGATCTCGATGTCCCTTGCTCATAGAATCCCTCCTCTCTCTCATCGATTGGACTCCTGGAGTTTGGCCAGGCATCTGGCCATGGATCTCTGCACCTGCTTCCATCAGTCACTGGAGGAGGCCTCTATGATGACAGTTAGGGTACTCAGCCATCTAACCACCAGAGTAGGCCAGTCCAGGTACCCTCTCAACTATTGCCAGTAGTCTATGGTGGAGTCATCCTTGTGGATTCCTGGGAACTTCCCTAGCACTCTGTTTCTCCCTATTCCCATAATGTCTTCATTTATCATGGTATCTTTTTCCTTGTTTTCCCGTTCTGTCCTTGTTCCAGCTTGAACCTCCCATTCCCCTATGTTCTCATCCCCCATCCCTTGCCCTCCATTACCCCCACCCCACCCCCAGTTTGCTCATGTAGATCTCATCTATTTCTCCTTCGCTGGGTGATCCATGTGTCCTTCCTAGGGTCCTCCCTGCTAGCTAGCCTCCCTAGAGCTGTGAGTTGCAATCTGGTTATCCTTTGCTTTACGTCTAGCATCCACTTATGAGTGAGTACATACCATGTTTGTCCTTCTGAGTCTGGGTTACCTCACTCAGAATGATGTTTTCTAGTTCCATCCATTTGCCTGCAAATTTCATGATATCATTGTTTTTCTCAGAGCAGAATCTCTTACTAGCCTACACTAGGCCCACACACACACAAAATTGAGAGGTCCTACACAGTGCCCTCTAGTGGAAAGTGCTGGTGAGCCAGGATGATCCCTCTTCACTAATATAAGGCTTCATCAGGGACTCAACTAAGTAAATGAGAAGTTGCAAATCATGCTCCCCAAAGAATGGGAAAATTGATCTATTTAAAATATTTTTAATCTAAAAAAAATCCATAAACTAGACATCCCACAAGAAAAGAGTTTGGCTGGACCTCCTTGGAAATATGACTACAGGCACAAAGAAGCCCGTGTGGTCTGGGCTATGTCAACAGAATCCAGTCTTATCTAAAACCCAGTGAGAAGAAATGATTGGGCCCCAGTTTCTTCCAAATTTATACCTATTTTTCTGTTTGAAGTTTTCCTGAATTTTCCTTAATTTGTATAATTTTCTAGAGAACATGGTCTCTACTGGGTATAAATGAAGCTTGAAAAACAGAAGAAAACATGAATGATCAGAAATGTGGGCTCTGACACTGGAGGGCCTAAATCTAAAACCTAGTTTCCTAGTGACCTTGGAGCAGATCACTTGAACCTCCTGTGCCTTGGGTTGCCCATCTGTAAAATGGAAGTTGCTAACAGTACCTACCTTAGCAGGGTTGGTTGTGAACATTAAGTGAGGTGTTACTAAAAGAATGTGCCAAAGCCGGGCGGTGGTGGTGCACGCCTTTAATCCCAGCACTTGGGAGGCAGAGTCAGGTGGATCTCTGTGAGTTCGAGGCCAGCCTGGGCTACCAAGTGAGTCCCAGGAAAGGTGCAAAGCTACACAGAGAAACCCTGTCTCGAAAAACCAAAAAAAAAAAAAAAAAAAAAAAAAAGAATGTGCCAGAACACAGTAAAGTCCTGTGTTCTATTAACTAAGGCTATTTTGTTACAGGCCCATGTATTCCTTCTGTCATTCACACACGCCAGTCTGTCCTCAAAGAGACAGAAAGGACAGGGCTATATCTAGGTAATAATTAAAATGAAATGGGGAGCTCTTGCAGGGCAAAGAGTTTGTAACAATTCACTGCGGGCTTATGTTGCATGGCAAATGTTACTACATTGTATATTGTTATATACTGTAAAGTAGAAATTAATTCTTCCAGTTTGCATTAAGACTAAGGGGATAAATACGTTGGCAAAATCAGAAAGCTGGGAGGACAAGAGTCAGATGTGAGATTTCATGCATTTGCATCCTGACACACAGCCTCCAGTTACCTGCTGTGGATCCCCAAGGCTTGACACTTGGCCTCAGATGTAGCACACATCTGACATTTTTGCATAATAGATGGATCATCAAACCTCTGTTGAATGAGTATTTGCATAGACTATTATTGTAAAGCTACTAGAAGTATATCAATGCAAATATGCTGGCACGTTAACTCCATTGTACTGTAGTCAACCACACAAGTTCTCTTTTGGCAATGCCTATCAAACTGAAGAAGCTTGTATAGAGCTCTCGGCTGCCTCTGAGCAGAGATGCTTTCATATGAAACAAGAAAGCATAGTCATGTGTGTTTCTGGTGAGTATTTACAATATGAGGGGAATAGTGTGTGTATTTCCACCATTAACATCATAAGAATAACAGGACAGAAGAGGTAAGAATTTGCACCACACTACTTAATGCTTGCTACTATGAGAAGACTTTGAGATTTTTCAAAATACATTAAAGTGTTAAGATGTTTTGACAAATAACAGTTAGTAGAAGTCTTGACCTCTAACCCAAGGAAGCAAAATAATGAGCAGAGTATTATCTGAGGCTTTCAGACCTTGAGAGATTTACTTTAAGAATGCATTAAGGGGCTGGAGAGATGGCTCAGAGGTTAAGAGCACTGACTGCTCTTCCAGAGGTCCTGAGTTCAATTCCCAGAAACCACATGGTGGCTCACAACCATCTGTAATGAGATCTAGTGCCCTCTTCTGGCCTGAAGGGACACATGCAAGCAGAATACTATATACATAATAAATAAATAAATCTTTTTTAAAAAAAAAGAATGCATTAAAAAATGCATGATGGCAGTAAACTTTTGCTGGATGATGGTCCAGTCTGTTCTCAACAGCCCTATACAAGTCTCTGGGTGTAGGTGGGTCCACCCTCTGACCTCAACATGGCTGTCTTTGAAAATGAGAAACTGAAACATGTCTTTTCTTATAAGTCATCTGTCATTTCTTAAACATTCACCAGTCTCGACGCTTTCACTTTTGTTTATTTCCAACCCTGATCTACTTATAGATGTCAAAAGTCACCCCTAACTTAATGTGCCCCAAATTGAACTGAGTCTTTCCTGACCTCCCCACCTTGCGCTCCTGTTTCCCCTGTGCTAGGTAGTGGTCCACTGTAAGCATGAAGACTCACATGCACTCACATGTCCTCCCTGTGCTCTTTGGCATGTAAATCACTTAAAGCTCTGGAGAAACAGGAAAACCATCTGCTTTCTTAAGCAGATACATCATCCTGTGTCATGGATTAAGAAGCTGAGAGTCACAGAAAGGTTAAGTCACTCATTTAACTGAATAGGCAAAATCTCGCCCCTTCCTTCTTCCTGACATCACAGTTCCCCTTTGTATTTAATCAGTTACTGGATTCTGTCGACCCCAACTCTTCCATGTGGCTCATCTCAAGCCCATGCCCTCCATCTGTCTGATTCTCAAGCAGACCTCCTTTGCATGCCTGCTAGCCTTGCCATGTGCCACCTGACCTGTCACACATAAAAAGCAATAACTTAATTTCCTCTTCCTTCCTGGAATTCACTCCCTTCAAAAGATGAGAGCCCTGCTGGTGCCTGGTTCCAAAGGCAGAGAATTATCATGGGTCCATACACTGCCAAATCATTACCCCCGACACATACATTTGCTCATATCATCTCTGTCTTCAGAGTCAATCTGAGTAGCTTCTCTGTTATCCCTCCCAAATTCCCCAGCCAAAGCTAATTATATATCACTCTATTTTTCACTCCTACAGTATCTCATACCTGAGTGTGTAGCGGTAGGTAGCACTCACCACATCCTGTGAGGATCTATAGCTGTTATATTTTCCGAACGGTCTCTCTGACTAGTCAGTGAATTGGTTTTTGGTCAGGAACCTATCTTACACCATTTTTTGAGTTCTCTGGGCTTAATGAATATTAAATTCTCAAAATGATTTTTTTGTTAGATTAGTTCATGGCAAACAAGAAGACCATGCTCAACAACAATAAACATGCTACTAAACCTGTCTCAGAAGTTAGCAACACAGTGTCTTGTCTTCTCTTCATGTCACCTTTTATATCACTCACTTGTAAATTTCCTTATCTATGACTTTTACTTTGTGAGTGTTTAAGACATTGGACTACAAGCCCCATTTTATCAGGTAAACACAATAAGCATTGTTTTGGGGGTTTTGTTGTTTTGTTTTCAGGTTTGGTTTGGTTTGGTTTGGTTTGGTTTTAGGGTTTTGGTTTTTTGGGTTTGGGGAGTTTTTTTATTAAGAATTTTTTTATTCATTTTACACAGCAACCACAGACCACAAATCCCCCTCTCTTCCCTCCTACCCCCACCCCAGCCTTCCTCCCTAACCCAACCCAATTCCCTCCTCTGGCAAGGTAAGGCCTCCCATGGGGAGTCAGCAGAGCCTAGTACATTCAGTTGAGGGAAATCTAAGCCCCTGCCCCTGCATCAAGGCTGTGCAAGGTGTCCCACCATAGGTAGTGGGCCTCAAAGAGCCAGCTCATGCACCAGGGATGGATCCTGATTCTACTGCCAGGGCCCCTTAAGCAGATCAAGCTACACAACTGTCTCACTTATGCAGAGGGCCTAGTCCAGTCCCAAGGAGGCTCCACAGCAGTTAGTCAAGTTCATGAGTTCCCATTAGTTTGGTTTTGGTTGTCTCTGTAGGTTTCCCCACCATGATCTTGATGCCCATTGCTCATAGAATCCCTCTTCCCTCTCTTCAACTGGACTCCTGGAGCTCAGCCTGGATCTCTGCATCTGATAAGGATCATTTTATAATGCTTCTTTTAATTTGTCTGACTTTTTTTCCCAAGGAAAGAAGCAATGAACTAGCTGAAACAGCAAAAGACAGTCAACATAGCATAAACCCTGTGCAGTCTGAAATCCCAAAATACTTAGATCTGAGACTAGGGAGCCAGAGATTTGTCACCCATAATACCACTTAGAAGAAAGGGACTAAGAAACTGGGGTTTAGACAAAGACAACCAGGCTGTGATTTCTACAAAACCTTCAGGACCTGAAGGTGTGTTGTGAAGCTCTTAACAGGAAATGGCTTTATCCCTTGTCTCTCTCTTTTATTTTTTAATTATTATATTTCATTTATTGTATGAGGGGAGGCACACACATGCCACCACACATGTAGAAATCAGAAGACAACTCGTGGGAGTCAGTTCTCAAGTCATCAGGCTTGACATCAAATGCCTTTCCCCGCTGAGCCATCTTGTCAGCACATGCCTTGTAAAATCATTTCCCATTGCTGATTTTGCCTTACATACATTCAGTGAAATGGATCAGATCGGTGAGTATTCTTATACACTATCCAAGGGTTGTGTGACTTTTCCTGGGGAGATGTGCAAAAACATCCACTCCTACCAGATAGTGCACTGATAATAAACCAAAGAAACAATTTCATCGAAGGTTAGCTTGGTGAGGCATGAATGTACTGGGATTGCTTTCAGGTGCACAGGTGACAGGTTACTTAGAGTCGCGTGGGTGACTCAAGGGCAGATGGCTGCGTCACTGAAAAGCCCACCCAGGCACGGCTGATAACTCACATCACTCAAGTCCCCTGAGCAACTTGCAGGAAGCTCCACTGAAGAGTCCCCTTTCCTACCACAGTTGTTTGCTGCTTGTATAAACTTGGTGGCGGGTTTCCTGGATCTTCTAAGTTCTTAATGAGCTTCCTAAATCTTGTAAGTTGTGCCTTCCTCTTGATGCGTTTCCTGGGTCTTGTGAACTTTCCTCCTCCTCCCTCTGGGAAGAAATGTTTCAGTTCAGAGGAAACAATTATACGACACCTCCACCCCTTCCTCCAGGTGTTACATTCTTTCTACTTCCTCTTCCACAATGTTTCTTAAGGGAGTTATAATGATGTCTGGATATTCTCTTCCATTTATGGCTGAGTACTGTGGCACTCACCATCCCACAGCAAAAGTCACTTATTCTCAGTATTTTGACTGGTTTTCAACTTCTACAATAATCACTACCTATGTGGGGGAGGGGGGCATTCTGCAGTAATGTGCTGCAGTAATGTATGGGTACAAACATAAATATTTAGAAGGCAAATTAAGAGATACAAATACCTGTTTAACAAAACAATAACAGTAGCCTCCCTCAACCTTATAATTCCCCAGTGACAGATTTTACCCTGGTTTACAGTACCAAATATGAGTTCTATCCTGTGAGATGGGCCTCAAATCCAAGCAGAAAGCAGTTGGTTGAGCTTACATCCACTGTGCCACTAATGAAGCAATGGCATGTTCTGACTGGAGTGTCAATAGTAGAGCACACAAGGTCCATAGCCAAGCAGCACTGTTGGTCACAATTCTCTTCCATAATCCTACTATAGTTCCCTCAAGTTATTACAAAAGTTAGTAAACAAGAAGTGAGCTTTCAATTTAGTCCAAATTTGATTTCCTAACATCCTGCAGCCAAAGTACACAGTGTCTTCATTCGTAGAAACTTAGCATCTAGTTCTGACATGTAGCTAACAGCAGTGGCAATATCTTCTACTTTATGGGGTCCTCATGGACTTTCCTGACCAATAATTGCTCAAGAGGTAATCTACTCCTGGGACTCATTTCTTTAACTCACTTGGTGTTCCTAGAAGTGCCTTTTCCCCCACCCACACAGGGTGCACTCCTTAAAACTTTTCAACTACTATTTTTACTGTTCTTCTAGATGCTTTTCCAAATCTGTAATACACACAAAATTTAGCATCATGTAATGAATCCTTTTACAGAGGGTGGGCAGGGCCTCTGAAGGTCCATTACTGTCTCTTCTAAGCAAATGCTAATTTGGTCTTGGAATTCAGCCTAAAGGGATATTTTTAAAGTTAGCAATATAGCATGAAAAACATCCCATCCCTCATATCAACTGTTTTGTTGTTGTTGTTGTTTTTTCCAAAATACAATTTAGATATAAGGATGGGGATACCACATTACTTAGATCTTTATCATCCATGATCGTTATAATCCGTATGTCATCCAGTACCTCATCTTGGGGAACTACGCATCTCCCCAATCTTGATAGGCTCCATGGGGCTGGTTTGTGACGCTCTGCCCAGGGACAAGGGAAAGCCGATCCATGCTGTCATCCACCTCATCCACTCAGGGAGCCTCCTCCCTGGATCAAACAGGTTTCAAGATGCTTTATTAACCGCCACCACCATCAGCCACTCCTGACCTCTAACAGAACTCCATCCTAAGCAATCTCTACTCCCAGCGCCCTTTCCTGCAGGAGAAAAATGTACACTGCACACGGGGAGATAACTGCCCAATCCTAAGACAAGCTTCTCCACTTGCACTGATCAGTCATTCCCTCCTTCTTTCTCCCCTTTTGTGAACTGGTACTCATGTTTTAAAGCCCTTCACAAGCACAGAATCTGTCTGCATTTGCTTCGGGGCAATAGGCTCCATTATCTGCTTTCCTCTCTTTTTTTTTAAAAATTATGTTGATTATTTGTTGTTTGTTTATAGGCGTAGGTGCTGAGACATTTTGTATGGGGATGGGGGTCAGAAGACAACTTTCAGGAGTCATTTCTCTTCTTCTCCTCCCACGTGAGTACTAAGAATGGGACTCAGGCCATCAGGCTTGGCAACAAACACCTTTACCCGCTGGACCATCTCACCAGTCCAGGTTTCCCTTTTTCTAACCCTTCCTAAAGACCTCAGCAACCATAGAGACACAATCTGTAGTCAGATCCATATGGACTTTCCAGTTCTGTAAAGATCATAACACAGGCTGGAGAGATGGCTCAGAGGTTAAGAGCACTGGCTGCTCTTCCAGAGGACCTGAGTTCAATTCCCAGCAACTACATGGTGGCTCACAACTATTTGGTGCCCTCTTCTGGCATGTAGGCAGAGCACTATATACATAATAAATAAATAAATAAATAAATCTTTTTTAAAAGATCATAACACAACATCAGACTCAGCAAAACCACTTGCCCTATTCCAGTCCCAGGGTGGATCCTGAATCAGTATTTTTATCTCTCCTGTGAACAAAATCCCATCTGGCTTGCTGACCTGGCCATCGGACACCTTGTCTTGCATACACAGTTCTCTTGACAATGTCTATCATTCCTTCATTGTCTTCTAGTCCCTGATATTCATGGGGATTGCAGCCTGTGGTAGTCAAGCATCCCTAATTGTTCATATACGCCCGTTCATTGGGAATGGTTTCCCTTACATTGCCTCAAACTTTGCAGCCTGCGTCTGAAAGAGAGAAATCAGTGACATCACTCAACTTCTCACTTCCACAACGTTAAGCTGATCCCATCTGCCTCCCCCATGTCCCGTGACCTTCCAAGGCAGGCTTTGAAAAGTTCTGCTATTTCTTATTTAAAAGTCTCTCCCTGTTGAGGAAGTTTAGGGGCCAAATATCCCCTGACTAGCATTGTTTCCTGGGCTGAGAAATGGATTAAAAGTCAGACCTGAAGCATATCTTCTAACACTTCTACTTCATCTCTTCACTCCTCACTTTCTGATTCTTCTCACGAATCAAGGTTTTTGAGTTCCAGGAAGAATTCTCTAGTCCAGGCCTAATGAGCTCTCTTTAACTGACTGAAGGGGGGGAGGGGAAGGGGAAACAATCCTTCTTTTCCCTCCTTTCCTGCCAAATCAGAAGGCAGTGTAGAGTCTAGCATCCATGTGTCTCTTCTACTGTAATCCCCCCTCCTGCTGGCACTTCCTTCTGGGCAGAAATCGTAGCCTCAGTAACATCTCTTATGGCATCCAGCAGAGACCATGTGTCTATTTCCATGACCTGCTTATAATCACATGCCAGCTGTATCATTTGGGGGGATTACAATAGATTCTCTAGTCCATCAGCCGGCTTAGGGACATTCCTTTACTTGAGCAACAGACCACATTCATAAAAGGGGTATGCCAACCACACCACACAGAGGAAGATAGCCACTCTGGGTTTCCCCTCAAAGATGCTTGGCTTCAGCTGCATGTCTTATTCATATCAGGGGACACGTGAGACTCCAGCAAGGAGGCACACTGTCCCATACCACTGGGGAAGAGTTATCCTATCAGGATTTCCCCACGGATGATCTACTCGTAGCTGGATCAGTCACTATGGCACGTGTCTCACCCATGGCGGGGGGGGGGGGGGGGGGGGGGAAGGTCACGCAATCCCTCCTCTAGACTCATCTTTGTTTTGTTTGTCCCAGTCCCAATTGTGACTTTTTTTCCCCCCTGGGGAGATTTGAAGAAGTATCTCTATTCACCCCAGATAGGATACTGACAACAAAACAAAAAAGGAGCCCACACCAAGTTTAGATTAGTTCATTGGGTTCACTTACCGGTGCATGAGTGAGGGGTTATCTGTGAGCATACAGGTGGTTCAGAGGCATTTGCACACCTGAAAACCCACTGTCAAAGCACCTTCAATAACCTAATAGTCTCCCCTTAGGACCCACCGCTCAGAGATCCCACCACCCCTCTGCGTCTCCACCAAGCCTCCAGCAGATGAATTTTCTGGGGTCAGAACTACAGGAAATGTGTAAATACAAGACCTGAGCAACACTACAAAAACAATAGGATCTGACAGACATTCCAGAAGACGAGGTGGACATTTTCTCAAATGCGTTGACAACTCATGATACAAGTCTCCCTAAATTTTTTAAGTTAAAATTATAAAGGTGTTTCTTTTTTAATTTATTTACTTCTCTTATATATTACATCCCGACAACAATTTCCCTCCCTGCTCTTCTCCCAGCCTCCCACTCCTTCTCCATTTTCTTTCAGAAAAGGGCAGGCCTCCTGTGGGAGCCCATTTTCGGGTTCTAGTGGTTTTACCCAGCAGGTCCTCACAGAGAGGATGATTAGGACCTCGGTGCCTGAGTGCAGGTGGCTGAGATGGTCTGCACTTGGCTGTGCTGGGGGGGAGAACTTTTGCTCCACCCCTTGGAGTTTCTATAAATACCTTAGGGCAGAAACAGTCTGGGCCCATTGGAATAAATAGGTTCCAGGTTCTCTGGAGGCTCTCCTGAATTTTCTATCAGGTTATCTCCACACTCTAAATCCTTCTATCTAATATTTCCTGCTGCTCTCACTCAAGAAAACTCTGGGGAACTGTGGGGTTGGTGGGTAGCGCCCCGCAGCCTCCCAGGGATGTCAACCAAACATGGTACATCAAGTTACAATAAGAGTAGACGCCTCCCCTCATGTTAAGACTGGACGAGGCAACCCAGGAAGAGAAAGGGAGTCCCAAAAGCTGGCAAAAGAGTCAGAAACAGCCCCCACTCCCACTGTTAGAAATCCCACAAAAACACAAAGCTACACAACCATAACATACATGCAGATGGCCTAGGTCAGTCCCATGCAGGCTCCCTGATTGCCACTTCAGTCTCTGTGAGCCCCTATGAGCCCAGGTAAGTTGACTCTGGATTTTCTTGAGGTCTTCTTAAACCCTCTGGCTTCTACAATCCTTCCTCCCCATCTTCCCCGGGATTCCCTGAGTTCAGCCTAATCTTTGGCTGTGGGTCTCTGCATTGTTTCCATCAGTTGCTGGGTGGAAGCCTCTCTGATGACGATTATGCTAGGTGCCTATCGATGAGTATAGCAGAATATCATTAGGAATCATTTCATTGTCTTCTTTCCCCCCCCCCCCCCCGGTTGTGTTTGGTTCTATCCTAGGTCTCTGGACTATCCAGCCTCAGGTTCTTTACTCTCCAGGCACTGTCAGGGGTCGTTCTTGTGGTATGGGTCTCAAGCAGGTTCAGCCATTAGTTGGCCACTCCCACAATTTCTGCACCGCCGCCGCTGTTACTTCAGCACAGCTGACAGGCAGGACAAACTGTAGGTCGAAGGTTTTGTGGACAGGTTGTGGTCCCAATCCCTCTTCTGGAAGTCTTCTCTGGTTACAGGAGATGGCCAGTTCAGTTTCTGTATCCACCATTACTAGGAGTCTTCACTTATCCAAGGCATTTCTATAAGCAATGTGTGAAAGTAAAGATCAATAACCAGAGGTTTGCCAACGTAGAGGAAGAGCTCTCATCACTAGAGAAAAGGGAAGTCTCAGAGACAAGCTGGTGAAGAATGGCTGTCTCAAGGGCTCCGGTGCCTGACTCCGCCCGTCAGAAGATGATCTGGCTGTTCCCACTTATCTTCTGCCTTGGCTCAGGTAAATGTCTGTGGACACTGATATTATCGCTGAATGAGTCCCTTCTTTGGGACAACTTGCTCAGTCTAAGTCATCTAGATCGGGCTGACTGCCTGGTTCTCTGTTCAGAGGTCGAGGCAGTTCAAGGTGATTGATAGCAAACCGCTTCCCTCAGACTGCTGCGGTCCCGCTAATTTAGGGCAAACATTTCAGCTGGGGCTATTTCTGTGGCATGGAAAATGAGTCTTTGTAAGTCGGGGACTGTTGGTGACCAGCATGTTGTGGTACAAAAATAAGTTTAAGGGGGGAAAAAGTCTTCTACATTTTAACTGCTGTGATACTGGGTAACTTCGGGGGGGGGGGGTAGGGGGGGAGATTCATTAACCTTTCTGAGCTCCACTCTTTCTTCAAATACTGACACTCCAGCACTGCAGTTAGGAAGGGATTGGCTGAGCCTGCTTCTTCTCCCTGCTATGTGTTACAGAGAGAGCAGGAAGGCTCGCATCATGTTTGCAAGGCACAGGGTGTCCATCTGGGCTGAAGTATAGTGTTCTAGGGAAGGAGCGCAAACAAAAGGCTGCTAACTCAGACCTAGCCTGGAGGAAGTTCACTGAGAAAAAATAGCTAGCATTTGCTTTGCTCCAGAAATGGGCTAGATATTAAACATGCATTATGTTTAGAAGTCTTATGGCATGTATGTGAATTTATTCTATTAATAGCTTCTTCATGTTGACACAAGAAACTGAGACTACGATAATTTAAATAACTTGCCAAAATTTCATTAGCCAGCAATAGGCTGAAAAACAAACAAACAAACAAACAAAAAAGTGACTCAACCTGTCAGTAGCATGAGAAAAATCAAGACATACTGCAGACATAGAACTAACTAGATTAGTAGACAACAGAAATAAGAGGAAAGGAAGATTCATTAAGTCATTTGATAACCATTTAACCATTCATTAAATACCTGCTGAATAGCTGGCACTGTAGTAGTTTCGGGAGCTACATCAGGACCTAAGTCAGCAAAATTCCTGTTCTTATGGAATTAACATCTTGGCAGGGAAGATAAGCTCTAAACAAGTAAAATGTGCACTGGCTAGCAACAAATAATTTTGAAGAAATAAGCAAGAGAGAGAGAGAGAGAGAGAGAGAGAGAGAGAGAGAAGTCACATTGCAGACAGGACAGTCAGAGATGGGGACAGAGGTAGGAAGAAGGACCGAGGAGTAGCCACTGGGAAGAAGGTCAGCTCCTCTTTGGATCTGTTTGTTTTATGGTTTCAGTGCAATAGCCAAGAGGAGGTTCCTGAAAGCAGCTGGAAACTGAGGCCCAAGGCTAAGGCTGTGAGAACAGAGACTAAGTCAGACTGAGCAGAACAGGGGAGGCAGGACAGAACCTCAGGAAATACATACAAGATGCAGAAAAAGAATGAGAATTACTTCACTCTCGTCCATGTTGCCCCTTCCTGACCTGGGACCGACCAGCGACTTGGGTTTTTAACCTCATGTTTATCTCTCTAAAACTGGAAATTTCTGAAAGTGCTCTCCATTAAAATCCCTCCTCCACATCTCTGTGGATTCTTCTTCTAACAAGCCTGTGGAATAGGAGGGCTCAGTCCCCATCTGTGCATGAGGAAAGAAGGTACAGAGCCTAAGTAACAGCTCAGTGCCATGCAGCTGTGGGGGAGGGCGTAAAGTGAAGAACACGGTTGACTGCACTTTGCAGGAGACAGATGCAGGTGGTCAGAAACCACTCGGTGGAGCAGAACTGTGGTTGCTGGGGTGGAAAGTGGAGAGTCTGGTTGCAGGGTAAACTAGGCAGCACACCAAAAACAAGGGAGCTGCTTTGGCCTGGGTGGTGAGGAAGAACTTTCTGGAACCGGTGGAAATGATGTGAGAAGTTTAGTAGGGAAGGAATCGAATAAAGACACGTGGGAGGGAGAGGGAAACGTAGTGGGAAAGAGTTTAGAGTGAGTGAGGAAAGGCAAGACCACTGTGGCAAGTATGTAGGACAAAGATGCTCTCCGAGAAGATGGAGAGAATAACTCACTCAGTACAAGCTTTCAGGTAGGCGGAGACACATCCTGATTCCATTTAAGAAACTTAGGTCAAAGATGAACCATATTGGAAATCTAATCTTATTTCCTTTTGTGTGCATAAATGAGCGTCTACTTATTCTTGTGTGTTTATACATGTGTAAGGGCAAGAGGAGGACATCCATTAAGTGTCTTCAGCAACTGCTCCTCTCGCTACCTTCATTTTTTTGAGATGGGGCCCTCAATGAACCGGAAGCTTGCTCACTTGGCTAGGCTGCCTGACCAGTAAGGCAGAGCTCCAGAGCTCCTCCCCATTTCCCCAGTGCTGAGAACACAGCACTGGCTTTAATTACATTCCCTGGGCTTTGTCCTTGCGGTCCTGGGGATCTGAACTCAGATGGCCCTGCATACATGGCAAGCACTTTGCTGATTTACCCCTCACCCCAGTCCCCTTCGTTCCCTTGAACTCATTTCCTTGGGGGCAACACTAACCTACCTTGTGACATGACAGCTTTCCTCTTTAGTGCATGGCAGCTGTGATTAATCAGCACAAGACATGCACAAAATTAGGCCTAACAACATCCTGTCAAGGAGATGGAGGAGACCAATCGGGCTCACCCCTCCCTTGGGACTTATAAATGGTTAATGGTTGGTTGGGGAGGAAGAGACATTTTCTTTGGTGGTGTGGCCACTTGTAAGGTGTCCTGGCCTCTGTACATAACCCTTTACCCATGCTTCTGTAAGCAACACTAAGAAACTCATTGGCTCATCAGAAGGAAAAAAAAAAAGAAGAAGAAGATGGATTAGTTAAGGAGATTAACAGGAGTGGGAATGGGTCAGAGAAGTACTGTGGGTAAATATGATCAAAAAATATACATGTATGAAAATACAATGAGATCTATTGCTACATATAATTAATAGATCCTAACAAAAACATTTTTTTGAAACTAGTCCGACATCCAAGTGTGATGGTCCACACTTTTAACCACAGTTTGGAATACTGAGGCAACCTGGGCTACACAGCAAACCAAAATAGAAAAACTTGACTAAAAGCAAAACAATGGTTATAAATGAAATCAAGCAACTTGGTGGATCTCAGTGACTTCTCCACTTATTCTTTCTACATAGGGATTTGCCAAACTTTAATGTGTATATACCTTGAGAATTTTATTAGGATGGAGACTCTGAGAGGAAGCTATGACTCGGCATTTCTAACAGACTCCCAGGGGCTCCAGGGTTGCCTGCCCGTGGGACACACCTTGAGTATCAAGGTTCTGAAATGTAGCCACACTGGAACTCGTGCCAGAGGAAAATAGGAACTATCCTTTGGGTGAGTTTGAAGGAAGCAGATACAGGTACTCTGGGACCCAGGGAAGCGCAGTGGCTGGATCTATAAGGAAAGGAAAAGCATGGGGCTGGCTCTGAAATCTCCCTGCCTCCTCCTCTCCTCCTTCCTTCTTTCCTTCTTCCATTTGTTTGGCAGCGAAGGATCCAACCTAGAGCCTTGAGCAGGTTATCATTCTGCCACTGAACTACATCTGCAGCCCTGGTTCTGAAATTCTTTGAGTCAAAAGCGTATATGGTTCTAGGGCTAACAGATTGTTTTGTTGTCTATGACGCCCCTCCCCCGAGAACTGTTATCTTCTTTTTAACAACCATCTGCACGTTCAAGTGGTTATTTTACCTCATCAAAGCCAGAGTGCTGTTTCCCATCTTGTTATTATGCTCAAATACACATGACTTTCCATTGCTCGGACTCTGTGTTCCCCCCACTTGTGATCTCTAGCCTTCCATGGCTCACACCTCTCCGCTTTGGGTCCCTCACTCTAGATCTAGCTCAGGTTGTTTCCTTTCTCATGCTAAGGCCTTTTTTTTTTAATTTTCAAGATGAAATTCACATAGTACGTGTTCTACAATCATTACTTCTACTGTTTTAAAATGCCCATCGCTCAAAAAGAAAATTCCAGGCTGAGAATGTAGCTCAGTGGTAGAGTTTATACTTCAAGTCCTTTGGATCAAACCTAACAGAAAGAGAGAGAGAGAAAGCTGTTCCTTGCCTCTCATTTTTCCCATTTCTTCCTGTCCTCATCTCCTAGCCAACCACAATATGCTTCCTGCATCCATTGGGCAACTAAATGAAAGCATACAATGACTGACCTATTGTGTCTCATCTAACCAAATGCTAAGAATCTGCTGCTAAGACATTGTGCCCTAACATCCTTTGATACATGTTTTTTTAATTTTGATACAATAGAATTTACTTATTTTTTTCTTTTGTTGCCTGTGTTTTCAGTATCCTATCTAAGAATCCATTGTCAAATTCAAGATCGTTAATATTGACCCCTGTGGTTGTTTGTTTGTAGTTCCAATCCAGAGCTTTATGAGTGCTCAGCAAGTACACCACCACTGGCTGTATCCCCAGCCCAGCTCTTACGTTTTCTTCTACGAGTTCTATAGATTTAACTCCTACAGATACTTGACATAGTTTGAGTTTTGTTTTGTTGTTTTGTTTTGTTGAGACAGGGATTCACTTGTAGTCTTGGCTGGCCTGAAACTCACTATGTAGACCAGGCTGGCCTGGAACTTGTTGAGATCTTCCTGCCTCTGCCTCCAAATGTTGAGATCAATGGCATGTGCCACCACAACTGGCTGTAGTTTAAGCTGGTGTGAGAGATGGAAACTTTGCTTCATTCTTTTGTATCTAGATATCCATTTGTCCCAGCATCTTTTCCCTTTTATTTATTTATTTTTGCATAAGGAGAGCAACTAATTAATTCTTTAATTTTTTTCACAATGGGAAATATTTAACTGCCTGAGGTTGTTTTATAACTGAAATTTTTGGTTTGGTAAAAGGACTTGAACAATTACTTTGTACCACTTTTTTCAGCTTAAAAACTAAAAATAAAATAATAAAAATTTGACACTAGGATC
The DNA here is from genome assembly GCF_049852395.1 of Peromyscus maniculatus bairdii. Classification (NCBI taxonomy): domain Eukaryota; kingdom Metazoa; phylum Chordata; class Mammalia; order Rodentia; family Cricetidae; genus Peromyscus; species Peromyscus maniculatus. The sequence goes on from NC_134862.1 coordinate 81,215,104, forward strand.
TTGGATATAAGAGAGAACATGTGGCATTTGTGTTCCTAGGTCTTGATTATTTCATTCAGGAAAATTTTAGTTCCACCCATTTTCCTTAAATTTCATTTTTCTTTATAACTGAACAAAAATTCTATCTTGTATATGTATGACATTTTAATAATTCATCTATTAACGGTCATCTAGGGTGAATCTATTTCCTAGCTATTGTGAACAGAGCATCAGTGAGCATAGTTGTGTAGGTTCACTGTGGTAGGATGTGGAATCCTACACCCTTTGGGTATATACCCAGGAGTGGTATTGCTAGATCATGTGGCAGTTCTATTTCTAGTATTTTGAGGGACATTCACTCCACAGTACACATTTCCATTCCTACTAACAGAGGACGAGGCTTTCTCTTTCCCCATATCTTCACCTTCATTTATAATCATTTGTATTCTTCATGTTGGCCATTCTGAATGGCCCGAAATGGAATCTCAAAATAGTTTTGATTTTCATTGCCCTCATGGGAGAGAATATTGAACACTTTTTAAAATGTTTATTAGTATTCTGTGTTTCTCCTTTTGAAAATTCTCTGTTCATTTCCCTAGCCCATTTTTGATTAGGTTGTTTGGTTTTGTTTTGTTTTTTTTTCCGCTTATAAGAGTTTATTAGAAATACAGGGATAGAGAGTGCACAGGCCTGTGGGAGAGACACGTGCGTGGAGAAGAGGAAGAGGAGAGAAGAGAGAACTGGGAATATGGCGCTCCGCTTTAAAAAAGGTTGTTTGGTTTTTAATGTTCATTTTTTTTCAGTTCTTTGCATATTTTAGATATTAATCCTCTACTAGGATATATAGCTGGTAGAGATATTCTTCCATTATGAAAGTTGCTTTGACATTTGATTAATAGACTCATTTGTTATATAGCAACTTTTATTTTCTTTGAAAGTTCCACACATCTATACAATGTACATTGGTCAATCCATTCACCACTTCCTCTCTCCCACTCCCCTTTAGCACCCCCACCCCACTTTACCTCCCTCTCAGCTTCATGTTATCCTTTTTTCTTCTTTTATTTAGGCTGCCATTAATGACCCTCTGAGTCCAATTAGTGCTGCCCATGTACAAATGAGTGTGTAGCCATCCACTGAGGCATGAACAACCTACTATCCGCCACAATCCCAAAGGAGAGTGAATCTCTCTTCCTCAGCAGCCATCAACTTGCCCTTAGCCCCTCTGATATGTGTGAAATTTTGACTGGCTTCTCTTATGCAGGTAACCACAGGAGCTGTGAGTCTTTACATACAACATTCCCTTCATGTCTAGAAGTCAGTATTTCACAGCTCTTCCATTCTTTTCTCTCCCTCTCCTTTGAAGTCCCTGAGCCTTGAATAGTGAGAAGTTGATGTTAATGACCCATTCACAATTGAGCACCCAGAGTTATTTATACCCAGTACTTGGGCCAGTTATGAGTCTCTGCATAAACTACCTGTTGTAAAAAGAAGCTTCCCTGACCAAAGTTGAGAACAGCACAAATCTGTGAGTATAAACACAAACATTTAGAACTCAGTTTGACCAAATGAACATTTAGCGAATGCTAACAATAGTAAGTTCCCTCTTCCTTGCCTAGGGCCTATGATTTACCCTGTCAAAGTCTTCTAACCATGTTAACATACCAGGTACAAAATCTTTCCTGTGAAACAGACCATATATCTGATCAGAAAATAGTTGGTTACCACCCCCCATAACCTTTCATGCTATGATTGAACCAGAAGGCATACCTTGCCTCCATGTCAATGTTGTAGCATACAAGGTCCAGCACTGGGAGAGGCCATTGGCAGCTTTTCTCCCCTAGCAGCTTGCACAATACCTTCTGGCACTAAGTAAGTTCGCCAACTGGAAGAGAGTGTCCTGGTAAGGTAGAGGTTGATTTCTCTATGCCCTATATCCAAAATGAGTGGTAGCTTCAGCAATAGGGTCTTACCGTGTTGTTATGGTGGGCAACCAAGAGCAATTGCAACAGCCGGTGTGTTTGAGGCTTCTCTAGGGCCTCCCTGACCAATAACTCCTATGGAGTATCTGTGCCTGGAAATGAGCTGTTTTTGTGGGGTGGTGGTGTTTCTGTAGCCCTCTGAGTCCAATTAGTGCTGCCTGCTGGAATGTTGACTGGTTTTGTTGGCTTGATCTTGTGCAAGTAACCATTGCTGCAATGAGTTCAGGAGTGAAACTAATGTCATGCCTAGAAAACAGCACTTCATAGCCTCCCCTCCGCAGTCTCAGTCTCTTACATTCTTTCCACATCATCTTCCCTGATGTTTCTGAGCCTTTCCGAGTTGAAATAGGTGTCCTATTTAGGGATGAGCACTCAACAGTCACCCAATCTCACCATTTGACTAGGAGTCATGGCATTCATTGTTGCCCATGACAGAAGATGCTTCTGCTAAGGTTGGTGCTAATCTATATACCCCTCGCTATGTTCTTTTGGATGCTATTGTACGTGGAATTTGTTTTCTTCATTTCTTTTCTAGATTGTTCTTCATTGCTAGTGTAGACAAATACAAAAAGTAGTTTTTGTTGGGGTTTTGTTTTTGTTTGTTAAGACAATTTCTCTTGTCATAACCCTGGGAATCCTGGAACTCACTATGAAGACTAGGCTGGCCTTGAACTCACAGAAATTCACTTGCCTTTGCCTCCCAAGTGCTGAGATTAAAGGCATGAGCCACCACACTCAGCCAAACTAGTTTTTGTATATGTGGTCTTGTAACCTGCAACTTTGCTGAATTCACTTATCAGCTCTGGTTACTTTTGTGGATTCTTTAGGAATTTCTGTTTATATGGCCACAGCATCATGAGCAGGAATAATTTTTTTTTTAAATGATATGCTTTTTGTTTCTTTTTTTTTAACCTATTTTCTCTGGCTGGAACTTCTAGAATAACACTGAATAGAAGTGGTGGAAGTGGGTTTCATCTTCTCCCAGTCTTAACTGGAAGACATTCGGTCTTCCTTATTGTCTTAGTCAGGATTTCTGCTGTTGTGATGAAGCATCATGACCAAAAAGCAAATTAGAGAGGAAAGAGCCATATGGCTGTTCATCACTGAAGGAAGTCAGGGCAGAAACTCTAACAGGGCAGGAACCTGGAGGCAGGGTCTGATGCAGAGGTCATGGAGGAGTGCTGCTCACTGGCTTGCTCCTCATAGCTTGCACAGCCTTCTTTCTTATAGAACCCAGGACCACCAGCCCAGGTGTGCCACCACCTACAATAGGCTGTGCCCTCTCCCATCATTCACTAATTAAGAAAATTCCTACAGGCCTGCCTACAACCCTATCTTAAGGAGGCATTTTTATTGTTGTTTTGGTTTGGTTTTTGTTTGTTTGTTTGTTTGTTTCTTTTCGAGACAGGGTTTCTCTGAGTAGTTTTGGTGCCTATACTGGATCTCGCTCTGTAGACCAGCTTGGCCTAGAACTCACCAAGATCCGCCTGGCTCTGAGGAGGCATTTTCTTAACTGAGAGTTCCTCCTTTCAGGTGACTTCAGCTTGTGTCAAGTTGTCAAGTCAACTAACTATCCAACACACATATTAAGCAGAATGCTAGCTGCAGGTTTTCATAAATGCCTTTCATCAGGTTATAGATGTTCCCTTTTGTCCCTGATTCTTAAAGAGTGTTGAGTTTTCTCAAATCTTTTTCTATATCACAGGAGATAATGTGTCTTTTTTCCTTTGCTTTGTTAATATCCATGTGTTGCGTTGTTTTGTTATTATTTTGTTTTGTCTTGGTTTTGTTGTTTTGTTTTTGTTTGTTTTTTCGAGACAGGGTTTCTCTGTGTAGCCTTGACTGTCCTGGAACTTGCTTTGTAGATCATGGTGGCCTCAAACACAGAGATTCCAAGTGCTGGAATCAAAGGTGTGTGCCACCACTGCCCAATTTGCATTGATGTGTGTGTGTGTGTGTGTGTGTGTGTGTGTGTGTGTGTGTTTGACTACTCTGACATTTCTAAGATAAATTTTATTTATTCATGATGTATAATCTCATGTTATATATATATAGTATTGTTCAGATCAGTTTGGTAACATTTTGTTAAGGATCTTCCCACATTCAGTTTATAAGCGGTTCTCAACCTGTCGGTTACAACCAGTGGAAAACACATATTTCCAATGGTCCTAGAAACTCCCAACCATAAATTTTTGTTGTTGTTGGTGGTGGTGGTGGTTTTTTTTTTGTTGTTGTTGTTTTTGTTTTTTGAGACAGGGTTTCTCTGTGTAGCTTTACGCCTTTCCTGGAACTCACTTTGTAGCCCAGGCTGGCCTCAAATTCACAGAGATCTGCCTGCCTCTGCCTCCCAAGTGCTGGGATTAAAGGCATGTGCCACCACCGCCCAGCCCATAAATGTATTTTTGTTGCTACTTCATAACTGTAATTTTGCTACTGAACAGTGTTTCGGTTCCTAAGACCATCGGAAATATGTGTTTTCCAAAGTCACAACCCTCAGGTTGAGAATCGCTGGAGAGTAAGGATTTTTGTTTGCTTGCTTGTTTTCGTTTTCCTTCTCTTTCCTTACTTTTCTTCCCTGGTGTCTTTGGCCTTGTTGTTGAATTATTGACTTGAGATCTTCCTTCTTTGTTAATGTAAGCATTTACGGCTACAAATCCTCCTCCGTTCCATGCTTTTGCTGCCTCCCTATGTTCACACTGTGCTTTCACATTCGCGTCTCTCAGGATACAATCTAATCCCACTGTGGTTTTCCCTTCAGTCCACTGACTGTTTTTAGACAGTGAAGTTGTCTTTTAGACAGTTGAAAATTTGCAAATTTCCCATTTTTCTTTCTGTTCTTGATTTCTGGTTTTATTCCATAGGAGTCAAAGAAGAGTTTTTCTATTATTTGAGACTTTTAGAATCCTTTGAAACTGACTTTGTGCCTTCACATATAGTCTGTCTTGGGGAATGATCCAAGAATATCTTCCTTCGGAACCTATCCGATCAATTCATCTTACAGCTTTGAGATCAAGCTATTTGAAGTGTCTAAATATTGCCCTTCACCTATAAATCTCTTAAAGTCTTAGCCTCATTCTTACTTACCTTGACGGCAGAAAAGAGCCACCTCCATTCAAAACGGACACCACACTTGTGCTCCAGAGCTCACTTTGGCTTCCTCCTCAGAAACAACTCTGTGTTTTAAACATTCCTTTCCACCATATCTTCAAAGCCCTTCTCCATGCACTAATTCATTTTCTCTAAATTTACCAAGGGCTCTAACTATCCTAATGTCTACCTTTCCTTCACCTCACCTCTACCTAAAAGGTCTGTTTCTCTTCCTTTCTCTGTCAAATTGCTTGATTAATCAGGTGCCACTTTCTTTCATTCTGAATTCATTGCCTGAGCCCACTGTATCCCCTTTGGCTATGAATGTGGGAGCCCATTTTCAGGTCCCTTGTGGCTTTACCCAGCAGGTCCGCATAGTGAGGATGATTAGGACCATGGGCCTGAGTGCAGGTGTCTGAGATGGTCTGCACTTGACTGTGCTGGGGGGAGTCTTTTGCTCCACCTCTTGGCATTTCTATAAATACCTTAGGGCAGAGACAGTCAGGGCTCATTGGAATAGGTTCCAGGCCCTCTCAAGGCTATCAGGTTATCTCTATACTCTAAATCCTTCTATCTAATATTTCCTGCTGCTCTCACTCAAGAAAACTCTGGGGAACTGTGGGGTTGGTGGGTAAATGCCCCGCATATGAACAGACCTAAGTCTTCTAGGTTAGAAACACCAGGGTTTCTTGGACTTTTCATTCCTTTTCAAAGCCATTGTATGCCTACCTATGCCTTATCCTTCCTAAAACACTGTTTTCCATATACTTTTCTACTTCTCCAAAGTACTCCACATTTACTAAAACCTGACAAAGTAAATTCCTGCTATTCAGGTGACCCTTTAAGACTTTCTAAATTCTAATTTCAGTCTGTATAGATTTCACTGGATACTCTGAAGCAACTTCTGGAGAAATAAAAAGCTAAGCCAGATATTATTCATGTTCCAGAAACACATCATCCATTAGGTAGAACATAAAAACTATGAGATGTGAGATGATGTTGCTTGGTTTGATATCACCAGAGAATATCAGCACCCTCTCCATAGTCCCAGTGGTCCTGCAGTGGTTTATAGAGTGCCAAAGGGATGTTTTCTTCCTAGCCTCCCTGCAAAATGCCAAGTAGCCTGCCACAGCCAGAGCCACCATGAAGTACCTTTCCAACTTCTACTCTTCTGTTCTCGCCCTACTCCTCCATATTTACTGGCAGCAGAGCGCTTGGATGGCCCAGAACAACAGTTTCCACACCAAAGGTGTCGGCCCAGAGTGATTAAAAGCATCTCCAGAAAAAAAAATTCTGTGTTTCCTCTGGGCCGAACCACATCACCTGGTGGTCATTTTGAACATGCTCCATAACTTCTGATCTTCATGCACTATAAGCAGGTTGGCTCAAATCTGGTTTTGTCATTATTTTGTTTTAGACCTGTGGGGAACGACTCCTGCTATTCCTTCTGTCCATGTACCTCTCTGTCTTCAACACAGCTCCCTCCTTCTCCCCCTGGACCAGTGAAAACTTCCACAAATGTAAGCAAAGGCAAGCAGGTGTTTCAGCAATCTTTCAAAGATAAGTAACCACTTGCCATGTAGAAATGAAGGGGCAAGCATTTCAGACAGAAATGACGGCACTGTAAAGACAGCAGAATCACCCAGGAAATTCTCAAGTCACTGAGCAACAGGAAAGTCCCTCTTGTTACTCAGAATCTTCCTACATCATATATTGTGGCTTGTTCTTTCATAACTGTCCCAGGCCCATCATTCACTATTTGCGCTTCTGTAAAGCACATAGGTACCTCCATCAATTCATTATTTATTGGCTTGAAACTGTGCTAAGCAGTAAGAGTACATAGGAAACAAGCATAATGCCTGCTCTCATTTATCAAGAAAATGAGGAAATAACATCATAATTGTAATAAAGAAAAAAAGAGTATTCAACATAGATGGTATAATAGTGGTACTTGGACAATGTAGAGGCAAACCTAATCCCAAGTCAATGCCTACCCACCACACCATAGCTACTCATTCACCTGTCAGTCTTCTCTGTCAGATAGCAAACCAGCAAATCGGGACCGTCTTACTCATAGATACAACATATATATTCCCCAGATCCAGACCAGAAGTAGATATATAAAGGGGAACCAATCTGGATGCCACGATTTCTAAATTTTCACCCATTAAATTAGCATAAAACTAAATAGTAGAATACAATTATTCTTTTTGAATAAACTAATAATCCAGGCATAGTGACACATGCTTGTAATCCTAGGCCTCAGGAGTCTAAGGCAGAGGACTGCCAGTTTGAAGCTAGCCTGGGCTCTATATAAGAGCTTGTCTCAAAACCACAACCACAAAAACCTAATAATTTTGATCTATAAAATTAAGAGAACTTAAAGGAATATATTAGGCAATGGGAGGAAGAGTTCCTGGTGAGTCCTGTGATTTCTAACAGTACAGATTCGTCTTGCTTGGTTTTGGTTTTAAATAAATAGAATACTACTTGAGGAAGCCTTTTGGACTCCAGACTCTGCTTGTTATATTTTACTTATGTGATTCTGAGAGGAAAGAGAGGTCAAGATGACAAATAGCCATGTGTCAAAAGGCTGATGGGAAACATGTGGTGCAGAAGGGGATGTGTGATGGTGATCCGGATGTGCCTGGAAACCATCTGACAATTCAGGACAGAAAGCAGAAGTGCAAAGTCATGAAACTTCTGAGTAAGTGTCAGGATCCTCTGGACCACCCCACAAACACACAGTTACACAACCCAATCCCTGGAAAGCAAGAGACCCCCAAGAAAGTGGATTGTCACAATCATGTTTATTTGTTGACTGATAGCCAAACATTTCCACAGATCATGTGTCAAACACCGTGCAGAGTACTAAGTGCTAAGTGTTGGAATACAAGAATACTCACACGTAGACAAGTAAGCAGAGCACTAGAAAGCAGAGTAACGTGTGCTAAGAATTTGGCATTGACTCTAAAGAAGCATCCTCTGTAAGAGTTGTAACCAGCCGGGTGGTGGTAGCACATGCTTTTAATCCCAGCACTTGGGAGGCAGAGACAGGAAGATCTCTGAGAGTTTGAGGCCAGCCTGGTCTACAGAGTGAGTTCCAGGACAGCCAGGGCTGTTACACAGAGAAACCCTGTCTTGAAAAAAACAGAAAAAAAAAAGAGTTGTAACCATGGGGCTGGAGTGATGACTCAGCAGTTAAGAGCATGGGCTGCTCTCTCAGAGAACTCTCGTTTGATTCTCAGCACCAACACAGCAGCTCACAACTGTCTGTAACTCCAGTTCCAGGGGGTCCAACTCCCTTTCCTGGCTCTGCTATTTTTTAGACGCATAACGAAGGAAAGTTAGTTAACCTCTCTCTATCTCAGTCTCTTTATCCATAAACAGACATTTTTTAATCTGCCTCAAAGACAGTTATCAACATCTGTAGCTGGAGTTTTCCTACCCGGTCCACTGTCAGGACAAATCTCTCTCACCCGCCAGTCCCACAGCCACTCAGACCCAACCAAGTAAACACACAGAGACTTATATTGCTTACAAACTGTGTGGCTGTGGCAGGCTTCTTGTTATCTACTTATTCTATCTTAAATTAACCCATTTCTATTAATCTATACTTTGCCATGTGGCTCGTGGCTTACCAGTACCTTACATCTCCCTTGTCATGGCAGTGGCTGGCAGTGTCTCTCTGCCTCAGTCTTCCACTTCCCAGAATTCTCTTCTCTGCTTGTCCCACCTATACTTCCTGCCTGGCTCCTGGCCAATCAGTGTTTTATTTATTAACCAATCAGAGCAACATATTTGACATAAAGAATATCCCACAGCACTTCTCCTTTTCTTTTTTTCAAAAAGGAAGGTTTTAACTTTCACATAATAAAATTACCGATAACAAAACAATTATCAAGCAAGAATTACAGTTACACTGTCTAGTCTATTTATAATATCTATTCTACTTGTATTTGGCAAAATTAAAGAAGATATCCTATCTATCCTATGTTTGTGAGTCTAAGGTTTCATATCTAACTTATCTTTTATCATAACTAAGGAAAATTGTATCTAGCTTCAACTACATCAAACACCTCAGAAGGATATAATACTACCTGAGAAATGGGAGAAGGATGCAAGCAACTTTTGGGAGTCTTGTGAGAGTAGACAGAGACAGCTGGCAGCCTGGACAGTCATCCAAAGTTTCTCTGTAAAGTTGGGGCATCTGTCTTCAGCCCACAGGCCTAGAGTCTCTCAGTCACTTCTCTCTGAGTCCTGTAGAATGTCTGGCAGTTTCCTCTGTGAAGCAGGAACCTGAAGGACCATTTTGCCAAGCAAAGTTCAGTGGTCACCTTCCCATGGGTCCTGCATGTCCAGTTGATCAAGCAGTCCAGGCAAGAACAGTTTTTTGCCCAAATGGCTATTTTTGCCAAGAAGAAGATAAACTCTGTATGGAGTGTCTTCGATACCCATCCTCCTCTCTGAAGTAAATCGGTGCTGCCATGAGCAAATATGTCTCATTGTCCAGAAAGTCTAAATTTTTTAAAACATTTTAAATGCTGTATTCTGTAGGTCTTTGAAGTATTTGAAGATTACCTACCTAACTGAAATATATCTATGAATACCTAGAAAACTTAACATGACTATAAGTTTGACTATCATAGAAGACTAATTGTTTCATTACAATTTAAATGAGTTGTATAAACATAATACCTTAAACAAGAGTAAAAATACACATACAGTATAACAAAATTAACTTTAAATTTGTATCAATAAACTAAAATCCATAGCAATGTAAAACATTTTAAAACAAATTGCTCTTTAAAAGTAGATTCATTAATCTACCCTTTCATCCTATCATTATCTATACTATCCCCCTTTCTTCTTTAGAAAGAGATTGCATTTATAATCAACCAGTTTTAAAATAAAAATATTGGTTCTTCTCTGTCCCACACCAGAGGGCTCTTCTGATTTGAGACACAAGAATCTCTTAACCTTTTTTTTTTTAAAGCAATATGTTTGGGTTTAGAGAAGGAGTGAGCCAATTCCATCTCCAAAGCCAGCTTGGTATATTTGGGAATTTGGACGTAGCTTCTCTCACTACTTCCTGCTGGAGGGGGCACTGTATCTTATGGGGACGCAAAGACAGACATTAGGTAAACTGTAAATGACTGGCTCTGACAATGCCGCCATCAGCAAAGACTTGTGATTGTTGAAGTTTGTGTCAAGGGGTTAATAAAGTTCCTTATCCCTCTCACAGATTGGTGCCAAAAGAGTTCAAAGGCTGATGTCACAAAAGTATGACCAGCCAGGGTAGAAGTAAACCATGAGTCAGGATCATCTAACTAGACCAATTGCCTATTGACCAAGACTGCTAGATATTTTGCTGGAGGTGGAGCTACTGGGGGTGTGATGTCCACTACAACACTTCTAATATTTTTTTTCCCTCATCATACCTCTGGCTTTCTTCCAAAGAGCTTAAACAGACTGGCAGAAGTAAGAGAACGGATATGGGAACGGACGGAGCTGTCAGGGACAGCTTTATAGCCTTCTTCTTCTTCTGTGTTTACAGGGAATGAAGTTTCACGAAACAGTACAAGAAGAACAGTGATGAATGGTGTTCTGGGGGAGTCTACAACCCTTCCTCTGGAGCTTCCTGCAAGAACGAAGGCCATCGTCTGGCATTACGTAGGAGAAGCATCGAATTACGTAGAAAAAGGATCACATGTCACTATAATCCTTATCATCCAGCTAAATAAGTCTGAAAATCCACAAATCCTGAAAACTGATCCAGAGAGGGGAAAGAGACTGCACATCACCCAGTCCTACGCTCTACAAGTCAGCAACCTCACAATGGCAGACACAGGATTGTACACTGCCCAGATAACCACAGAGGACTCTCCACCGAACTTCTTTACTTATACTCTGAGGGTCTTTGGTGAGTCCAAATACAACATTTAATCACATATAAAGTAAAAACAAGTACAAATCACATATGTCAACCCTATGTGCCGACAAGAACGCACTGTAAAGCTGGGCAGTGGTGGCGCACACCTTTAATCTCAGCACTCAGGAGGCAGAGCCAAGTAGATCTCTGTGAGTTCAAGGCCAGCCTGGTCTACAGAGCGAGATCCAGGACAGTCACCAAAGCTACACAGAGAAACCCTGTCTCAAAAAACCAAAAAAAAAAAAAAAAAAAAGCACTGTAGCCTAGTGATAAAGAGGATGGCATTTGGCATCACTGTGAGGTCCAGAAGTCAAGCAGTTCGATAACACTGCCAGTTAAACAGCAGCAGAGCTGAGTTAGAAGCTTGAGTCTTGTGTCTCTCTACACCAGTCACTTCAATTCCCCCTTTCAACCGGAAATGTAGAGTTAACGGAAGCAAAATACTTGATGATACTCTTAACATAAGCAGTGGGTCTCTATCACATGCTCCTTACAAAGGTTCTGCACGGTATGCACAATCCTATGCCCAAAGCATAGGCTTAGTCACAGTCTCGGAGATGGTACGTGGGCACTTCCTGTTGTATTTTAAAAGTGGCACAAAGAAGTCAAAGCACACAACAGGACCCACGTGGAAGATTTATTTAAGGGAGGGGAGTAAAGGAGCACAGAAGGAGACCAAGACCAGTCCCTGGGGACAAGAGCAAAGAAAGAGAAAGAGACAGGAGGTGTACAAGGCCCATCTTTTATAAGGAAACAGAGAATGCACACAATGGGTGCTCTTAGTGGCTGCAGCTGAGGATGTATCCTGTCAGGACCCTAAGAGCAGATCAGTACAGATGCCTAAATGCTAACATTTCCCACATGACTGACCTGTCTCTCATTACACAAAGGCCAAGCTGACCCAGCAGAGTTATCTACTTAGGAAGTGCTCTGCACAGGTGAGTCAATTCATAGAAAAACTAATAGAAAAATTAATAGAAAACTTTTTCTATCAAGGTTATTTAATTTCTCAAGATTGTTTATACTGATCATTAATCAAAAAAAAAAAACAACTGCCTTTCTAACTGGAGTGATGATATACATCTGTAAACCCAACATGTGGGAATTTGAGGCAGGAGAACCAGGAGTTTGAGGCCAGCCTAGACTACATAGCCAGACTGTCTCAAAAAAATAAACCTACCTTCCTAATATTAAAGAATGAAAGTATTTTCAACATAAAATTATGGAAATGAGATACTTTATTCATCTAAACCATGAAAAAATCTAGCTACTAGAGATGTTCAGAAATGCCATGGATGGCTTAGAGACAATCACTTAGCAATATTTTACAGGAAACCCAAGCACTAAATTGGCTACCCAGGGGCAGTGTTCTTAGTTAGGGTTTCTATTGTTGTGGGGAGACACCATGACCACACCAACTCTTATAAAGGAAAACATTTAATTGGGGTCGCTCACTTACAGTTCAGAGGTTTAGTCCATTATCATCATGGCGGGAAGCAAGGCAGCATGTAGGCAGCCATGATACTGGAGAAGGAGCTGAGAGTTCTTACATCTTGACCCACAGGCAATGGGAGTGGTCTGAAACACTGAGCATACCTTGAGCATAGGAGACCTCAAAGTCCACTCCCACAGTGACACACTTCCTCCAACAAGGCCACACCTACTCCAACAAAGCCATGGCTCCTAGTAGTGCCACTCCCAACGAGCCTACGGAGGCCAGTTATATGAGAACTACCGCAGGCACTGAGATGGCACAGTAGGCAAGGGTGCTTGCTGCCAAGCCTGACGACCTGAGTCTGATTTCCAGGGCCCAGGTGGAAGGAGAGAACAGACTCCTACAAGTTGTCCTCTGATCTCTTATGCATACCTTGGCACTCATGTACACAGACACAGAGAGAGAGAAAGAGAGAGAGGAGGAGGAGGAGACGCGGAGACATGGACACACACACACACACACACACACACACACACACACACACACACACACAAATAAAAGTAAATAGTTCAATTAACTGAATTTTACCTGGTCATGATGGTGCACACCTTTAATCCAACACTCCAAGGGCAGAGGCAGGTGGATCTCCATGAGTTCAAGACCAGACTAGTCTACATAGTGAGTTCCACGACAGCTGTTGCTATGTACAGAGAACCTGTCTCAAAAGAACAAACAAAAAAATAAATTAATTAAAATTAAATGTTATTACAATTTTAAAAATAAATATGTGACTTGGATTCCATATTAGACAACATTAAAGACTACTGAGATTCTGTAATTTCTAGCTACTGAAGAATCCACAAGATCCAAAATTCATTTAGAGCCCTATGGCTTAAGATGTGGAATTCTTTAAAAGGCAGCATTAAAATAAAACGTCTCCACAAATCGGTTACACTTTAACCTTTATATCCCCTGAATATTTGATGAGTTTGCCTTGTTACATTAGTTAAAGTCACATCACTGAAAGAACATGACACAAAACAAGTAAGTATGACTGGGAGAAAAGGGTGCCTGGAAATTTTCTGAGCAGAGGATTCCACGAAAATGGGCCAGGTATTCTCAGGGCAATGTATTTGTTTCCTGAAGTAGCCAAAATAAAATTTCACAAGTTTCATGGCATAATCAGCTCTGGTGACATTCTAGGTATGGACAGAAGGCCATCTGTTCTTTGTGTCGCTGCTTCTGGTTATTATAGATTCCTTCATGTTCCTTGGCCATGGCTCCATCATTCTCGCCTCGGCCTTCTCCACCTCGTCATGTCCCATCTTCTGTTTGTCTCAAATGTTCCTTTGCTTATTTGTTAGACAGACACTTGTCCTTGGAAGATCAGGGATGACCTCCTCAACTAGTTTACATAAATGTTACACAGACCTTTTATTCAAGTAAGATAACACAAGTCTGGAACTGAGATGCAGGTGTCTCTTTGGGGCTGTCCTCATCCCAGCCATTACAGTTATGAATGCTCAGCCTTATCTAATGCTTGTCCCACTAACTCTTATAACTTAGCCTGTTTCTCTTCAACTACATTTTGCCTTGGGGCTTTTTCACCTTTCTTTCCTTCTGTGTATCTTTAAAGATTTATTTATTTATTTATTATGTATACAGAAGAGGGCACCAGATCTCATTACAGATGGTTGTGAGCTACCATGTGGTTGCTGGGAATTGAACTCAGGACCTCTGGAAGAGCAGTCAGTGCTCTTAACCTCTGAGCCATCTCTCCAGCCCTTCTGTGTATCTTACTTTCATGTTTGGCTGGCTGGTGGCTGCCTGGCTTCTGGTCCCAGGTGGATCCCTCTCTTTCTCCCTTGTTCTCTCCTCCTCTCTAGAGCCTAGATTCCTCCTCCTACTTGTTCTCTCAGCCCACCAGCCCCACCTATCCCTCTCCTGCCTAGCTATTGGCCATTCAACTTTTTATTAGACCAATCAGGAGCCTTAGGCAGGCAAGGTAAAACAAATGCAACACATCTTTACATAATTAAACAGATTCAGCACAAGCAAATGTAACACATCTGTACATTGTTAATAAAGGCAGCCGAAACAAATGTAACACACCTTCATATAGTTAAAGTAATATTCCACAGGTTAAACCAATGTAACACATCTTTGCCCAGTTAAAATTATACTCCACAACAGTCCTGTGTCCTTTCTTTTTTTTTAGTGTGCTTTGGTGTTTTGCCTGCATGTATGTCTGTATGAGAGTGTTGGATCCTAGAGTTGTGAGCTGTCATGTCAGTGCTAGGAACTGAGCCAGGACCCTCTGGAAGGGCAGTCAGTGCTCTTAACCGCTGAGCCATCTCTCCAGCCCAAGTCATGTGTCCTTAACTAAGGTTTTTTTACACAGAACGGCTGAGTAACCTAGAAGTTACCAACCGTACTCACCTGTTTGAGAATGGGACCTGTGAGATCCACCTGACCTGTATTGTGAAGAATCCAAATCATACTGTCTCAGTTGGATGGCAGGCGTCAGGAGGCACCTCTTTAAGGGAACCAAATCTCACTGTCTCCTGGGACCTGAAGAATTCCAGTGACCAGAGTTATACCTGCCAAGCTGAGAACGCTGTCAGCAATCTGTCCATCTCTGTCTCTGCCCAGAGTCTTTGCACAGGTAACGCCTACCTTGGGTCTTTCTGAGAGCATCAAGCAGTGGTGTAGTGTTATGGCATGGATTCTCAGCCTGTGTGAGTGCTTGGACAGTGGCAAGGGGAGGAGCCAAACTCCTGTGGAGGGGGACCAACAGCTCTAAAACTCTGTGCCTCTCATTAGCCTCCCTCCTTCCCTCCCCAAATTCTCTTCCAAGAGCAAGGCCTCAGGAGCCAGGATGGCTTTCTCCCTCCTCCAGCCAGGCCCTACCTGTCCTGCTTCCCCAAGGGTCCCCAGAAAGCCTGACAGGGCCCCAAGATGGGAGTATAAATGACCACACCCAGCTCCTGTAGGCAGTCCAGAAGACACTCAAGAGAGACCCTAAAACAAGCTCAAAGGAGCCCTCATTTTATGTATCCTAAGAAGTTCCACTTCTCTTTCTTCTTCTTCTCCTCCTCCTCCTCCTCCTCCTCCTCCTCCTCCTCCTTCTCCTTCTCCTTCTTCTTTTTCTTTTTAGGTGATTTAACTAAGGAAAAGCTATACCAGGATAAAATATTGCTTATAATTGGATTGTTGCTGGCTATAGCCTTGGTGTGCATATGCATATGTATTTGGAAGAAAAGAACAGGTAAGTTTTCCTTCTGCCTTCTTCTATCTCCTCTAAGACTGCAAGTGTTTAGAGTCTGGGGCCCATGGTTGTCGAGGGTCAAGGGAGGGTGGACACAACCTCTGGTAAGTTAATGCATTGGGATGACCCCTGGAGTATGGCCAGACATCTGTTAAGATTTCAAGAGAGGTGTCTTACTGAGAAAAGCAGGATACAACCTCAGGATGCACTTGCTTGCCTGCCCTTCATTTGGGACCTGTCACCTGCATCCTCTGGAAAGACACCTGTTGGGGGTGGGGGTGCGGGGAGGCGGGACGACTTCCCTCATGGAAGTCATGCATTTCAACTTCCTGCTTTTATTTTTCAGGTTTTCTTTCTTTGGCTAGCCAACATCCAGGTGAGCACCCATGCTCTTAACTACAAAACTTAAAGCACAGAAAGAGATAAATAAAAGAGGAGAGAGGGGGGCTGTCCAGAGGGCTGAAGCAGTGAGAGAGGAGAGAAATCAGAGCATCACTGTTCAGCTGGACTCCATGGTGTCAGAGAGCCTGGTTGGTCACCGCGAGACCTGTAGAGTTTCTCCCAAGCATGTGAGGGACATCATGGTTTTCTGCAAAGTCAAGATCACTTCCTTTCTGACGGAGAAAATAAGTGCCAGTGAAAGGATCCATGGACCACCCCTGTCATTCAGCTGGTTTGGGGACAGAAAAAGGCTTGAGCATGAAACACTGAAAACCAGGCTCTGTGACTACACTGTTAATGTTCAATCAAGGTTTAGACCCCAGTGGATAGACACCATTGAAAAAGAAGGTGTGATAAGGAGATGGGAATGCAGGCTCATTTTCTAAGTCTCATCCCATGGATGATAGTCTCAAGATACCATTTTTGAAGAGAGGGCACAAGGTCGGGAGTCAGAACACTTGCATTCCAGTTCCTGTCCCACTGCTTCCTGGGTGACTTTGTACAGGTCTACTGAGCTCTCTTGTGAGTCAGGAGATGCCAGCCCACCATCCAGGGAGCAGCCTGTAATGGCATACAGGTAAAGCCACAACACACGTGGCAACATATAGATTAACAAAAATGGGCTGAGTTTAAGTGTAAGAGCTAGTCAGTGGTAGGCCTGAGCTAATGGCCGAGCAGTTTTAATTAATATAAGCCTCTGTGTGTTTACTTGGGTCTGAGCGGCTATGGACCAGGCGGGACACAGAAAAAGTTCAGCTGCACTCTTGAACCTGCAATTCTTCATCTCTAAAACAGTCAAATCTGTCACAACTGCCTGTGAAAACAGTGTCTCCAGAGATCCTGTGGGGTGCGGCATTTAGTCCTTCATGTGTTGACCATGAGGGAGTCACTGAGATACTAAGTCATAAGAACACCATCAACTCACCCAAGAAATGAGGTTAGAAATAGACCATATGAAAGTTCTTGTTCAGCCCACATCTCCAAAGATTGGGAGGTGGGAAGGAAGTCCTTAGGGAAGAGCAAGCTAGAAACACCTGCTTTGGGGATAAAAAGTGCTCTGGAGACCAGAAAGACCCAAGATCCTGTAGGAAGCAGCCCCACAGTCCTACCACTGACAGCCATCTGTACCTTTCTGTGTTGACCATAGATTCCTCCCAGAGCACAGATACTCCAGGCTCTCCAGGGAACACTGTGTATGCACAAGTCACTCATCCAGTACAGGTAAGACCTTTCCACTCTGTCCTCCACCATTACTATTATGATTACTCACAAACTTGTCACCGTAATTATCAACATTCATGACTGGAGAAGGCAACCGCAGGGCTGACCATCCCCATTTCTGCAATGATCACCCCTAAGGGAATGTTTACTCTGGCTTGCTTCCCAGTATTCTCTAACTGCTTAGTGTTCCAGTAGGTCTTATCCCTTCTGGGGAGGGACAACCAGCTTGAAAGCACAAATTAGATATCCTCCCTTTCCCTCATGGCATGGATCAGAGGAGATTGAACCCTAGGAGGAGCCATCATCCAGGTAGAGGAGTACTAGGAGAGCCTAAAGTGGCCTCTCAAGAGAAGAGGGGGGCAAGAATCACAACCCCTCCACAATAAAGAAAACTAAAGCAAGAGATCTTCAACATAATAGGATGGCCTTGGTCAAGTGCCAAGAAATCCTCTGTCCCTACTACCTATGAATGAGACAATTGTGGGGACATTTTTCTGAATAACTAGACATACTGGGGAGCCAGTTCTCAAGTTTTCTGAAAAATAAGCCAAAAAAAAAAAAAACTTGGCATTCTCAAAATAATGGAAGCAACAGCCCAGCTAGAAGTCTTGGATTCCCCCAAGCAAACACTCCTGGCCAAGCTCATCACAGGCTTTATAGAGTAGGCTCCTAAAAGAGAGGACAATAAGGGGCATTCATACCTATCGAGGACTATGGGAGTCCAGCCCCTCGATAGTCCACTCCCAGGGTCCAGGAAGAATCTACAACCAGCTGATAATTAATCTTTAATGAAAAGAAATGAATCTATGTACACAAAACTCCTTAGTTCATACACTTTATTATTCTGTGATGGTTCTCTCTCTACACAGCTTCTATTCTGCTCTCATGTTTAGCTCCTTTCTTGCCTGATTTCTCTCTATATTTACCTACGGTCCCCTCTAGGTTCTATCTTAATTTCTTCATCTAGTTCTGTCCCTTCTAGGTTCTCATCTGTCTAGTTCTTTCCCCTATCAGCTCCTCTCCCATCTCCTTCTCTCTCATCTGGCTCTTCCTCATCTTGTTCTTCTCCATCTGGCTCTTCCTCATCTTCTATCTCGTTCCTCTAGTCCTCTCTTTAGCCCTTCAATCTAGTTCTTTCCCATCTCAGTTTGTTCCTCTCAAGTTCATACCCATCTAGTTCTTCCATTCTATTTTCTCCCCTTTTTGCCCTGGAAGTCCCAGTATATAAAGGGAGGGTCCAAGCTAAATTGTATAAAGCTATTACTTAACGTCCACCTCTCCTAGGTGGTGTCTCCTTGTGGAATTTAAGTCAGTAGACTTGCAGGTGGGCTGTTATCATTGTTATCCTCGGAAGTTGGGTGCCCACCTGGGTGGTGTTTCCTGTAGTCCTTGAAAGTGGCTAAGGGAGATAATCTGATTCCAGAGAAAGCCTTTCCTGAGGCTGTTCTCCAAATACCTGGAATGTGTATGTCCAGAGAGTGATTAGTCTACACTGTTGGCCCTTTTTAGGGGAAATTCAATTGGAAAAACTATGAAGGCACACATGATTTTCATAACAGAATACAGCTGATATATAACAAGCCAAGTAACACCAAAAACTCCTTGGGATTTGGCTTCCTCTGGAGGAATTCCCTGATTCCTCCAGGTAGTGACTTTGCCATAACCAGCTGAGTTCTTATGATATATTCCTGCGGCCCACAGCACATACCACTTACTCAATTGTCATTCCCAACTCCTGCTGGGAGCAAGCTCTCCAACAAGCCCAAACATTAATGACTAGTCCATTTGTCAGCTTCTTTAAAAAAAAAAAAAAAGCATTATACCTTGGAGAGTTTCTTAATCATTCTCTAATTTAAAGTATCAAAATACGTCAACATGTCATCTAGAGCCTGGGATTTCTGTTGTTACTACTGCTTAGTGAGCCACAACATGGTGACTGAGCCATTCGAATAACAGAGATAAATGGAGGCAGCAAAGAGGGCGGCTCCAGTTACAGCTAGTGAAGACTGAGACAAAAGATAGGAGGCCATAAGTGTCCAACATGTAAGTTTGTAAAGACAGGAGGAGCAAACATAGAATCAGATGCAAGGCAAGAATGTTTTTATCCCTTCACACAAGGCCACCTTTTTGTTGCTCTCTGGTTGGGACCTTTGGGTTGCTGGGATGTTGCTCTCCTGTTTAGGTTGCTTGCCTGCTTCTCAAGAAATGTTGCTAACACCTCACAGGCTTGACCTGGTAGAGCTTAGTCCCCACCTCCTCTTGGCTTTCCACTTCTTTCTTCACGGTGCCTTTCCCCAAAAGATGTGTCTGCGTGGACCTCCTTGTCTCTGTGAGAGCCAAATGCATGTGACTCTTGTTCATTGTGGTTTACAGGAAATGAAAATCCCAAAATCCATGAAAAATGATTCCATGACAATTTACTCCATAGTTAATCATTCCAGACAGGTAAATCCATGATTGTTTTATCTTCTTTTATTTTGTATGTGTGAATATGTGTGTGATGTGTGTCTGTGGTTTGCGTTCATCTGTGTGAGGATCAGAACAACCCCAGCCAGTCTCCTCTTCTACCACTCTCTTATCTCACCCCCATTAAACAGTGCCTCTCACTAAACCTGAAGCTAAACCTGTGGCCAGAAAACCCAAACAATCTTTCTGCCTCTGACCCTCAAAGTGCTGGCATCACAAGCACATGCACAGTTTTTTATGCAGGGACTGGGGATTTGAACTCTGATCCTCATGCTTGCTCAGCAACTACTCTTATCCACTGAGCCATCTTGCCAGGCCCTATGTTCTTGTATTTTTACTCCTCTCTCAAACCTATGATTTTGCAAATGAAAGTAAAAGGTCCATTTTATAGATATCCAAATACCACTAGAAAAAAAAAGAAAAGAAAAAGTCTTGGGATATTACCAAAATATGAAAAGTGATCTTGGGACTGTTGAGATGACTCAGTGGGTAAAAGGCGGTTTTCACCAAGCCTGATGACCTGAGTTCAATCCCCAGGGCCCACATTGTAGGAGAAAACCATCTCCCACAAGTTGTTCTCTGTAGCAGAAACATAAACCACACACACACACACACACACACACACACACACACACACACACACACACACACACACGAATATACAAACACATAACTCCTTTTGTTATCTTGTATTAGGATCACCTATTATAATTAACCTACCTGTTTTTTAATGTAATCCTGCCTCATCCATTAACAACCCTACTGTCTGACTGGCAGGGCTTTCATGTCCTCTCTGTAGCCATGGAGGGTAGGCTATGGCCTGCCTATTAATCAATCTACTTCTTTCTCTCCTCATAAAACAAGCCCATTTCTCCCAGGATGGATACTCTTAAGGACATCAAGTAAGTTGGTGGAAGACTTTAAAGGAATTCAGGCCGAGCAAGCACATCTGCCAACCCCTTGGAAGAGAGCAGAGAGGCATGGTTCCCTACTGGCAATGGAATCTGGATATCCAGAGTTATCACGTCAGACTTGATCCTGCATACATAGGTCAGATGCTTGAGGAATAGCAAGAGCTCCAGTATGGAACCCCCAAACTGCTTTCCAATCCACTCCAGGACAATTCCTGCTTTGGATAACACACCTACATATTGCTTCCTCTTTGATAACTAAACAGAGTTTTGACTGACGGATTATAATTCTGCAGGTAATCATTTCTCTCCTTCTAGAAGGCAAGCAGGATGTGATTGGTTGGAGAGGGAGCATGATGTTTTGGTTAAGTGTGGAGCATCTGGCGTTGGATGGGCCCACACTCATATCCTACAAATCATTTACTAGACAGGCCTCCTGGGATGTTTTCTATGCTCTTGGTGCTTTAATCTCATAGCCAAAAATAAGAGGAGGATAGCAATACGTTGAGTCTGTTGCTCAAGCCAGGAATTTAAGTCATCCCTGATTACAACCTCTCTCTATCACCAAGCCCTGCAGACTCTACCTCCAAAATACAGTAAACCTATCTCTTTCCAACTTGTAGACCATCATCCTATCTCCAGCCTTCCCCACCTGGAACCTGAATACACCAACAACCTCTAAACGTCTCTTCTAATTTTTCTCTTGTCTCCCTGCAACCCATGGTCCGAAAGACAACCAGCACAATGTCCCCAGCATAGACCAGCTCTTTCTCCTGCCTTTTCATAACCCTGCTGACTCCTCATTACACTCAGTGTGAAAGCCAGTCTCCATGGCCCAGGATGGTCTGACACATCCCAAACTGTTAGCATCACTTTCTCCACTCTCTATTTGGCCTCTGTGATCTTTCAGCTCCTCTATAAGGAAAGAAAGTTCTCCATATTATAGTCATTTACATCTGCCTCAAAGCCCTCCCTCTGCCTGTTGGGTTCCTCCTGTTCTTTAGACCTCAGCTTAAACACATCAGCTTCTAGAAGAGACCTTCCCAGAGTGATCTCCCTAAAGTGGGTTTCCTTTTCATTCTCTTAACCCTTCCATGTTGTTTATCACATGTCACCAAATATTTATTTTTATTTTTAATATCTGTTTCCCTCATTAAAGCATAAGTTTGTGGGATCAGAGACAATAATTATTTTATTGCTAGTACATTGTGTTAATTAATTACATTGTAAATGTTAATACCTAGTACATTGTAACTGTTCAAACAGCATTTTTAATAAATGAATGTGTATGTAATGGGTTTGTATGGAATTCAATAAGACAATACAGTTGGCTCTGCAACTGTGAGTCTGCTTTTGTGTATTCTATCAACTACAAACTGAAATATTTGAGAAAGAATTGTATCTATTCTAAGTATACATATATATAATACTTTTCCTTATTATTCCCTTGAGGTAGACATAGTTTCTATACTATCCCATTTTATTTGAAGAATTGGCATCTAGGGATAGCCTAGAACTATCTCCCAGGAACACCAGTGGATGGCTGTAAGCCTGAAGCCCTTGGCATTGGGCCCGGCACATTAAAAAGCTCAAGAAATATCAGGTCTGCAAGGTCTGCCTGGTGCCATGTGTATGGCACTCCTAGAACCGCAATGCTTGGCAAGTGGAATCAAGAGGATTCAATGTCATCCTCAGCTATACAGAAAGTTCAAGGCCAGCCTGGGCTACATGAAACCTTGTTTCAAAAACAAAATTAATCTTATCACTATATTTATCATCACTATTAAATTTTATTCTCCTGAAGTCACAGAATCTTTTTAAATAGCTTCAATACCTAAGGCAGAAGAATCCTAAGTTCAAGACCACCCTGGGCTACATAGGAACCCTTTCACAGAGGTCACCTAAGACCATCAAAAAACACAGAGATTTACATTATAATTCATAACAGTAGCAAATTTACAGTTATGAAGTAGCAAGAAAAATTCTATGGTGGGAGGGTCACCATCACATGAAAAATTGTATTAAAGAATCAAACATTAGGAAGGTTGAGAACTACTACCTTCGACAATCCATTAAGACTTTTTGACTCTGAGACATCCTAACTTTCAATTTCTTCTACATATACATGAAATGCTTAAATCATTACAAAACATAGTATCATTCTGTATGTCTTTAAAACCAAATTCTCATCAATGTTTTATTTTTTAATTTAAAAAATTTAATGTTTTTAAAATTGAAATATAATTACATCACTTCCTCCTCCCTTTGCTTTTCCAGGTCTTCCTAGCTAACCTTCAAACCCCTTCCATGGCCCTCAACTCTCTTTTCTTTTTGTTTATTTGTTTGTTTGTTTGTTTTTTGAGACAGGGTTTCTCTGTGTAGCCCTGGCTTTCCTGGAACTCTCTTTGTAGACCAGGCTGGCCTCAAACTCATGAAGATCCACCTATCTCTGTCTCCCCAGTGCTAGTGTCCTAAAGCATGGAAGAAGACTCACTGGACAAATATAAAGTGTCCTCCTTTGCTTTTTTACATGTATGTGTGCTTGTGTACTTATCAGGCATGTGGGAGTCAGGGGATGTTTTAGTTAGGGTATCTATTGCTATGGTGAAACACCATGACCAAAAGGCAAGTTGGGGAGGAAAGGGTTTATTTGACTTACACTTCCATATTGCTGTTCATCATCAAAGGAAGCCGTCAGTCAGAACAGGAATTCAAACAGGGCAGGAACCTGGAGGCAGGAGCTGAAGCAGAGGCCATGGAGGGTGCTGCTTACTAACTCACTCCTTATGGCTTGCTCAGTCTGCTTTCTTATAGAACCCAGGACCACCAGCCAAGGGGTGGTACCACCCAGCAGTGGGCCAGGCCCTCCTCCATCGTTCACTGGCCTGCCCTATCTTACAGTGGCATTTTCTTAACTGAGGTTCCCTTCGCTCTGATGACTTCAGCTTGTATCAAGTTGACATGAAACTGTCCCACACAGAGGACAACTCGAGGGAGAGCTCCCCTTACACCATGTGGCTCCTAGGATTGAACTCGGCTCCTCAGGCTCGACTGACAGTGCTTTAAACTGCTAACCTTCCCACCCAGCCCTTGAAGTGTTCTTCATTTATCAAGTGATTAAACAAAATAAGTAAGTAAGATGTCCAGTGACCCTCACAGAGGGAGAAGTTGAGGAAGGTAGAGAAATACATTCCAAAACAATGACACCAGGAAATTTAAAGGCAAATGGATGGAACTAAAAAAAATAATCATTCTGAGTGAGGTAACCCAGAATGAGAAAGACAAACTTGGTTTGTACTCACTCACAAGTGGATATTAGCTGTAAAATAAAGGATAACTATGCTACAATCCACAGACCCAGAGAGACTAGGTAACAAGGAGGGTTCATGGCGGGATGCCCCAATCTCCTTGGGAAGGGGAAATAGAAGAGATTTTGTGAGTGGACTGAGGGTGGGTGGGGATGGGAACAGGAGGGATCAGATTGAGGGGGGTGGAGGGAAAGAGTACTGAAAGAGACTAATGGGAAGGGGGGCATTTGGGGGTGAGGAAACCTTATGCAAGGGAACCTCCCAGGAATCTACAAGAATGATCCCAGCTAAGATTCCAGCAATAGTGGATACATAGCCTGAACTGGTCATCTCCTGTGACCAGATTGGTGCCTAGCCCAGTTGTCATCAGAGAGGCTTCATCCAGCAGCTGATGGAAACAGATGCAGACCCACAGCCAAGCATTACATGGAGTTTGGGAAATCCTACAGAAGAAGGGGAGAAAGGATTGTAGGAGCCAGAGGGGTCAAGGCCACCTCAAGAAAACTCACAGAATCAACTAACTTGGGCTCATAGGTGTTCACAGAGACTGAACAGACAACCAGGGAGCCTGCATGGGACTGACCTAGGCACTCGGCTTATATATTACACTTGTGTAGCTTGGGCCTCTTGTGGGACTCCTAATAGCGGGAACAGGGGCTGTATCCAACTCTTTTACTGGCTTTTGGGACCCTGCTCCTCATACTAAGTCCCCAGCCTTAATACATGGGCAGGTGCTTATTCTTACTGGAGCTTGATATGCCATGTTTTGTTGATACTCGTGAGAGACCTGCCTATTCCCAAACAGATACAGAGGAGGAGTGGTCTGGGGAGAGGGAACAGAGGGAGGTGGGGGGGAGGGGCTGGGACGAGAGGAAGAAGGGGAAACTTTGGCCAGGATGTAAAGTAAATAAATAAATTCATTAAAAAAGAAGGAAAGAGAAAGAAAGAAAGAAAGAAAGAAAGAAAGAAAGAGAGAGAGAGAGAGAGAGAGAGAGAGAGAGAGAGAGAGAGAGAAGGGGAGGGGAGGGGAGGGGAGGGAGGAGGGGAGGGGAGGGGAGGGGGGGAGGGGAGGGGAGGGGAGGGGAGGGGAGAGGAGAGGAGGGGGGAGGGGAGGGGAGGGGAGGGGAGGGGAGGGGAGGGGAGGGGAGGGGAGGGGAGGGGAGGGGAGGGGAGGGGAGAGGAGAGGAGAGGAGAGGAGAGGAGAGGAGAGGAGAGGAGAGGAGAGGAGAGGAGAGGAGAGGAGAGGAGAGGAGAGAAAAAAGAAAAATATATTCCACATCCACAGATCGAGTGCCCAAACCAGCTAACAGACTTAGGCCTATGTTTTGAAAAGGACGGTCCATCTATCCAGAACCAGGAAATTGACCAGACGCTAGTCTAGACTGCACTGGCAAGGGTCAAGGATGGCAACCGAAATAAAAATTAGGAACATCTCTACTTGTATCTAACAGGCAAAGAAACTGTGTGAGAAAAACTGAGTTTTTGTTTCATGGTGGACCAAGTAATAAAATGAGAGACTTCCTAATTCCAGCATTTCTTTCCTCCTTACGAACCTTCAGCACACTTGTGGAAGCCAAGTCTCTCCTACTGGCCTCCGCGATGCTGCGATGCTGCATCCCCTTAGCTTCCCTGCCTCTCCAGCCTTTGTCAGTCTCCCGGGTGAGCTGCCTCTCCAGCCTTTGTCAGTCAGGACCCACAGAGGGAGCTGGGAGCCAGAGCTCAGACTCAGGTCACTCAGGTCACCTCCATCTCCCTGTTCTTTTCTGATGTGATTGTTCCCATTGTCTTAACTCCACTTTATATGCTAACCGATCATAAAATAATGTCTTTACCCCTGGCCTCCCTGCTTGAATCAACTGCCTTCTTGATGTCTCCACTTACATTCTAGTATGTGTATCAAAGTATTTCTTAATCAAACTCTTGATTTTTTTTCTCCAACTCTGTCCTTCTTCAGATCAGTCAATAGCACTTGATTAGATCCCCTTTCTAGGCCTGAAGACCACATAGAACTCAGAATATAACCCATCCTTTTCCTTTCTTGTAGGAAATAGGTGGCTTTAACGAACTGTAACTAACCCACTGTCCTGAAGGCAAATACCTTAAGACCCAGGTGTCCGGTTCACACAACACGAACCATGCATTTGGAAACAGGGAAGACAAGTTCATTGGTCACTAAGTTCCTATGAAAAATAGTGTTTTCAGCCCTCCCTGAGCAGCTACTGGCAGTTAGAGGTCATAGGGGGAGGGGGAGTCCTACCCTTCAGTGGTGTATCCACACAGGTACATTCATGGATAGTCTCAACCTCGGCTCATTCAATAACCCTAATTAAATACAGTGGAAACACACACACACACACACACACACTGACCTACGCACCCAGCATTTCTTAGTACATGACTTTCACCTCCTGCCCCCACAATACTCACACCCCACTCTCTCACCCCCTTTCTTCCTTATTCATCATTGTCTTCTCTTCTCTCCTTATCCCCTGGCTCTGAGGGTAGTAGGCAGATGGGTGATGCTATAGAATGTGAGTGAGGGAAGAGGGTGCCTGTGTCTACTGTAGTTTAGGTTCCCAAATCCACAAATACACTATCCATCTTCTTTTAAGGCAGTGGAGGACACACACCACCTCACTGGGAAGATTAATTTGTTCTCAGATTACCCTCATCTACTCTGTAGGCAAAAGTGAATGTTCTCTTTTTTCCTAGGAAGAACGCTATAGTCACTTGGGGGAATTAAACAATGCTGTCGCCTCAGCCCCAGCTTAAACTAATGAAATCAGTGTCTCTGGAGATTGAGCGCTGTCATTTGCATTTCCAAAAGCTTCTTAGGTGAGGTGATGAGACGCCAGTGGGCTAAGAGCCATTATACCAGGGTGGTTTGATTAGTAATGTGTAAGGTAGAGAGAAAGTCTGGAGAAAATGAAAGTATCATTGAAAGGGACAACAGACCAAAGAGAAGTGGGACAGATTGGCGTCTTGCTGCGGAGTTCTGTGATTTCTTTAGGATGGGAGTTGAAGGGGCCTCAGAGTCAGCCCAGAACACACCCAGACACCAAATTCTCAGCACAAAGGAGATTTATTAACCCCCAGAGGGACAAACAGGTTGGAGCGTGGGGGCTGCCTCTGGATTGGACAAAGACAGCAGCAGGTGTTTTTACAGGAGTATTTTTAAGGAGGAAAGGGAAAGTCTGTGCTAAGATGAGTTAGTAAGTCCTGACTGGACACATTAGCCAGTGTAGCCAAATAATACTTATGGTTGCTGGACCTTGATGGTTTGATAGTTGGACCTTGGAGTTTTAGTCAGGCATAAGGAATTGGCCAAATAAGGGAATGGAGCTTAAGGGCTAGCTTTAGCAATGTAATCTAACGGTTTAGCAAGGGAGGAGAGCAAGACCTTCTGACACATGTTTGCAATGCTTGGGCTTGTTAGAGAGCCCGTCAGGGGTGGGGGATTCTTTGCATTGGATATTGGTCCAGTGAGTGAAAAACTAAAGGATGCGTGGAGCGTTAATAATGGTTTTGTTGGTCTGTGAACAAGAAATTAAAGATGGTCAGACGGAGACTAAGGGTGGCACCCAAGGGTGCGGGGAGAGTGGGAAGAAGAGGGGACGATTCCGAATTTGAGATTTCAGCAGCATAATCAGGTCACTGTAAGAAAAGAGTCTGGGTTTTGTCATCCTGGTGTTTAGCTCCCCAGTTGTTCTGTTATTGGCATCAGGAGGAACTGGAACGATTCACCTGGAGGTTCTGAGTTGCTGCCTCTGTCGCACTGGAAGCATGTTACCCGAGAAGTATGAGTCCTCTTCTGAATGGGACTCTGTCTCTCTGCCTCACACCTCCCCCGACCCCCAGCCTTTCGGCCTATTTCACTCACGTCATATCTAGCTGGTCCCTAAAGACATTTATGTTTCCAACACCTATCTTAAGCCATGAATCTTTGCCTACCCTCAGACAGGACCAAAGACCACACTAGGTACTCTCCAATAGCGATATCTAACCCCTTTGTCCACTCCCCATTCCACTGCCAAACCAACATCTGTGTAATTCCAGGACTCATACCTGAAGCTTTTGATAAAGAACTGTTTATCATTCTTTGGGGTCAAGTATAAATGCTGAATTGGGGAAAATGGCCCCAGATGAAGGCAGGACAGAGTGAAGGTAGCCTGTTCCGGGGCCACAGGACAGGCATTTCATCTTGGGTTTCAAGGTGTTGAGAAGAATGGGCTGGAAGATGACTTCTCATGTAAATGAAGCAAGTCACTTATAAAATAATCACTCAGAGGCTTAATATTAATTACAAACTGTGTGGCCTGTGGCTCAGGCTTCTTGCTATCTAGCTCACATAACTTAACTCAACCCACTACTATTAATCTATGTATCGACCCATGTTCTGTGGCTTTACCTGCGTCCCATTACATGTTGCTCCTCGGATGGCAAGTTGGCGTCTCCTCCTACTCTCCTTTCTTCTCTCACTGTCTCTCTTGGATTTTCTCGCCTGGCTCCATCCTGCCCTGCCATAGGCCGGTGCTGCTTTATTTATTAGCCAATGGGAGCAACACATATTCAGTGTACAGAACAACATCCCACAGCACCTGTGTCTCTGCAGTGCTTAACATGACAAAACCCTGTGGTCTTAACTTCCCCTCCTAGGTCTCATCAAATCACATCTCATTTTTTTTCTGTTCTTCTGCCTTCCCCTTCCCTCCCCCCTCCCCCCCCCACTAGTCTTCCTTTACAATTCCTGTCTCACAAGTGGACTTGTTTCCCTAGGTCCTACTGATGGGCAACCACCAAGATAGCCCATTACCACCCTACATCCTGCTTTTCTCTCTCCCTGTGTTCACTTCCATGTCTATGTACAAAAACAATGAGTCTTTTTTGTTGTTTAAGGCATGGTTTCTCAATGTAGCTCTCGCTTTCCTGGAACTCACTATGTAGACCAGGCTGGCCTCAGACTCACAGAGATCTGCCTGCCCCTGCCTCCTGAGTGCTGGGACTAAAGGTGTGTGCCACCACCACCAACTCATAAATAAGAGTCTTAGTGAACCAATGGAAGACAAATGTCCATGTCAAAACCCATCTCCACACCGGGTGGTGGTGGTGGCGGCGGCGGCGGCGGCGGCAGCAGCAGCAGCAGCAGCAGCAGCAGCAGCAGCAGCAGCAGCAGCAGCAGCAGCGGCGCACGCCTTTAATCGCAGCACTCGGGAGGCAGAGCCAGGCGAATCTCTGTGAGTTCGAGGCCAGCCTGGGCTACCAAGTGAGTTCCAGGAAAAGGCACAAAGCTACACAGAGAAACCCTGTCTCGAAAAACAAAAAACAAAAAACAAAAAAAACATCTCCAGACCTTACCACAATTGGAACCACGGGGAACCTTCAGACAGACAAGAAAATAATTTGAACACTGAATTACTTGGGATAGAGATTTTCATGGGAGAAAGGATGCAAGAAAGAATCCTGCCTATAATATAGAGCAAAATGTATAATTTGATAGGGCATAGTATAAGGTTTTATTATAATTGCTAATGCATATCAATGGATTTCACTGTGACAATTCCATGTATGGCACATATCATATTTTGATCATATTCAACATTCCTTTTTCCTGGTCTTTTCCTTACCCTTCCGTAAAATGTCCCTCTACTGCTTTTAAGAGAGTATTATCTTTTTCATCTTTAAAAAAACATAAGTTAGCTGGGTATAATAGCACATATACCTATAATCCCCAAACTTGGGCGACAGAGTGGACAAGATCACAAGTTCAAGGCTAGCCTTGGTTATGCATCAGTTCCAAGCCTAGCCTAGATTATAGGAGATTCTGGCTCAAGAAAGCCAGGTGAAGGAGAAAGAAGCAAAAATTAACTGTTAAAAAAAATGAATCCCCATGGAGCTGGAGAGATGGATCCATGGTTAAAAGCACTTACTGCTCTTACAGAGAACCTAAGTTAGATTCCCAGAAACCACCTGGCAATTCAACTGTCTGTAACTCCAGTCCCAGGGTATCTGATGCCTTTTTCGGGTCTCTGCAAGCACCAGGAATGCATGAAGTTGTAGGAGGCACAGTTTAAATAAAGCATTGGAGGAAACAGACTTGTTAAACACACAGGTCTATTTTCTTCAAAGGAAAAAAAAATGACTGTCGCCTGGTCACCAAGAAGACTGGAGGGAATGTTGTCTAACAACCTGGTGATCTTTTTGCTATTCTATGGTGCCAGCCTTCCTGAATCCCTCAATAGTCTAAGCATTGTTTAGGTCCTTATTCTGAGCTTAGTTTCTCGGTGAATAGAACCCATCATTACGAAAGAGGCCCCATGTACTTTACATCTTCCATCATTAGAATCTATCCTCATGCTTATTACAAATCCTTCTTTCCTAGACCCTTGCCTTGAGCACTGTTTATTAGCCAATAGAATGAATTCTTATTGTAAAGGTCACTGGTGCTTTGCTACCCTGCTAGGGGGTTTCTAGGTAGCCATGCTGAAAGCTTTGTTGTAATAATTGTCACCTGGAAACCTTTTTCCAAAGTTTTACTATGTTTAAATGTGTAAGAGAAATAAACCCTGAGGTCAGACTCTGGAAGTTCTGACCCAGCATCTACAAATGTAGTGCTGACTTGAGTTTCATTCTTCACCTCCTGGGGATTTCCATGCTGACTGCGACACTTGCAGGGTCCCCCAGCATGTAGGCAAAACACTCATACAAATAAAATAAATAAATAACTCTTTTTAAAAACTAACCCTACCAAAAGTTTTGTTTAACAAGTCATTGTCATATAATTATTTATAGACTTAGCTAACACCTAATTGCCACTATGATTCAGCAAGTACTAAAGTGACCTCGAGTATCATGGACATGACCCCAGTCATCAGGAATCTTAGGAATAACAGACAATAAACAAATATGCAAACCATGCTTGGTGGCTTATGCCTGTAATCCTAGTACTTAGGAGGCTAAGGCAGAAGAACTGCCATGAATTTGAGGCCAACTTGGGTTACACAGTGAATTCCAGGACAAAATAAAACTAGTATGTAATACCTCTAAGTAGATAAACAAAAAGCAAACAGATAATTACTCCTAAAAAATCCTAGGAATACTTCAGCAATACTGATAATACCTTTGCCCATGACAAGGTTGCACTACCTTGGGCCTTCCTGCTGGCTGCTCTTCTTTTATGGCTAGTTTTCATGGCTCACATACTAAAAACTTTATCCTTATAAAAAGGCCATGATATATCAAATTAAATGATTCCTTTACCTCATCCACCCCATTCATTCTTGGCCTTTGTTTTTTTCACAGCACTGACCACTACTGGAAAATACATTGTGTTTATTTTTTTTCTCCAAGGATATGAATTTTATTTATGTAGTTTACATGGTATGGAGGAAGCAGCTCAGGGTTTCCATAATGTTGGGCAAGAACTGCACCATTGAGCTACATCCTCAGGCACACTGTTTGTTTCTGTAGAGCTTCTTACCTGTTTCCCCCACTGTGATGCATATTCCTGATTGTCAACTTGATGGAATCTAAAATCACCATGGAAAAAAATCTCTGGGCAAGTCTGTGAGAGACTGTCTAGATTAGGATTATTGAGGAGGGGAGACTCATCCAAAATCTGTGTGACATCATTCCATGGGCTGGATTTCCAGACTGACGAAGAGGAGAAAGCAAACTGAACACATGCATTGCCCTCTGTTTCCTGACCGCATTGATGAGCCAGCCTCCTATTCCCACTACCACACCTTCCCACCATGGTAGACTGTCTCCCCTCAAACTGTAAGCCAGTTCTTTCCTTAAATTGCTTCTTGTCAGATTTTGTCACCATAACAAGATAAGTAACTGATACACCCACTTTTCTCTAAGTTCAAGAAAAACAAAAATTTTTATCACTGCTACATTCCTAGAACACAGGATATGTGATTCAAGACAGATATCTCAATATCTATAAACTAATAAAGGCACAATTAATACTACAAAGAAGTCTATGGGGATAGAGTGATCAGGAAATGCTTCTCTGAGGTAGTGACTTTTTTATTGTTTCCATTTTTTATTTGCAATGGTAAACTACAACTAAAACTTTTCATCTCATTTGGATTCAAACTATAACATGCCCTCTTTTAGGGAGCTACATATCTGGATCATAGATTATAGCGGGTTGATATTCAACATGTATGTAATATCTATGTACCTATCTTTATCTTTTTTTTGAATTTTATGAGACAGGGTTTTGCTAGCCTCAAGGTAGCCTCAACTCAACATCCTCCTGTCTCAGCCTCCCAAGTGCCACCATGCCTAATTTCATTGTGCTGCAGAAATAGAACAAACTGTGTTTCCTAGATTTCCATGAAGCTAGGTAAATGCCTCCCTGACCTTCTTTGATTTTTTTTTTTTTTTACTGATACAGATTTAATGGAGGAAAGGGGTTAGATTCAATGAGTATTGACATTTCAGAAATAGAATTTGTATTTCTCAAATGTAATCCACAAGGCTTACTGGGAGAAGTACCTTCTGTACAAGCATAAAGATTTGAGTTTAAATCCCCAGAAACCAAGACAAAGCCAGGAGCAGGAATGCACATCTGCCACCCCAGCATCCTGTAGAGAGATGAAGGAAAGGCAGAGGAGTCCCCAGAAGTTTGTGGGCCACCTAGCCTAATGTATATAACACCGAGTGAGGCCCTATCTAAATTTATTTTTTTTTTGTGTGTGTGTGTGTGTGTGTGTGTGTGTGTGTGTGTGTGTGTGCACAAGCATGTGTATGGGAGTACCTATGGAGGCCAGAAGAGGGCATCAGGTTTCCTAGAGCTGAAGTTATAGGAGGTTATGAGTTGCCGGATGTGGGGATCAAACTTGGATCTCTGGAAGAGCAGCAAGCACTCTTAAGCACTGGGCCATCTCTCCAACCTGTCTAAAACAAGGTGGAAGGCACGGATCAACACCTTCGATTGTCTTCTAGCCTCCATACATTCAACATGTCATGTGTGTACCCAAACTCATACATAACATGCAAACACACACACACACACACACACACACACACAAAGAAAAAAATTAAATCCATAGGAATTAGTGGCTGAGTATATATGGGAGATAAGAAAGAATAGACTTGTAAGTCAAAACATCTTCGTGGTTGACTGAAATTTTAAAATGAAGGGAAGGAAACTAGAGAAGATAACTCAGACCCAACTTAAGCTGCCAGGAGGACATCTGAAGGCTGCTAATCAAAACTCAGAAATGCAGTACAGGAACAAAGGAGCTCAGCTGAGGCTAGAGATAAAGATTTGGGGGTCAGATGCATTTG
This sequence comes from Peromyscus maniculatus bairdii, assembly GCF_049852395.1. Lineage (NCBI taxonomy): Eukaryota > Metazoa > Chordata > Mammalia > Rodentia > Cricetidae > Peromyscus > Peromyscus maniculatus. Next base: position 81,248,434 of record NC_134862.1, read on the forward strand.
GGCAGCAGCTGAAGTCATCAGATTCGTAAAATCACCCAGGAAGCACACACGCAGTGAGAAGAGAGAACATGTGGAGAACACTGGGTAACCCCACTGAGCAGAAAAGTTTACAAGATGAAAAAAAAAATAGGAATTGACCCAAAAGGTAGAACAAATGGTTGCCAGGACTGTAACATTTCAAGAAAATATAATTGAAGGTGGAAGTGCTAATCCAGGATTAGTCACATACAGACACAACCCACAATCCCAGCACTCACTGAGGTAGGAAGACTATAAGTTCAAGGCCAGTCAAGGCTATCTAACAAAATCTTATTTTTGATTTTTTTAAGAAGAAATTAAAAAGAAGGAAGTGTGAAAGCAAAGACTAAAAGAAAAGAGCCCGGTGGTGGTGGTGGTGGTGGTGCACACCTTTAATCCCAGCACTCAGGAGGCAGAGTCAGGTGGATCTTAGTGGGTTCAAGGCCAGCCTGGTCTACAGAGTGAGTTCCAGAACAGCCAGGGCTGTTACACAGAGAAACCCTGTCTCAAAAAAAGAAAAAGAAAAGAGAGAGAGAAAGAAAGGAAGAAGAAGAACAAGAAGAAAAAAGAGAATGAAAAAAGAAAGAATAAGAGAAAAGGGGAAGTGATGAGTAATTCTAAAGAAGACTTGAGATAAAATTTTAGTAAGAAGGAAATCATGCATGGCTCTAAGGTGAATGGTTTTAGACGGACCCACCCTACTCTTCCTGTTGTGGCCACTACCAATTGAAGTGTTTAGCCCCAGCTGACTCTCAATGCTCTTTACCACGCCTTCCTAATGGGTCTTTGGCCTCCCCTCCAGTGACCCTGCCCTCCAGTGACCCTTTAGCCTTTTTTTTTAATCCATTCTCTTTCATGCTCCTTATGTTATCATTTTCCTCCTACACTCCATTCTTTATCCAACTGCCCCAAGGCTTCTACACTTAAATCTCTTTAATAAATTAATCAGTGCAGCTGCCAGAGTCATCCTGATCTGAGTAGCAGAGGCTACCACTTGGAACTAGGATGTCGATCAAGAGGAGCCGCTACCTGAGGCCATGTCTGGGTCTGCATCTGGGGTCTGTGTTGAAGTCTGCAGCCTAGGTTGCCACTAGGGCCCGTACAGAGCCCTGTGGCTTGGTTGGAGTCTGGAGGCCACACCACAGCAGGGGCCATACAGATATGGGTAGCCTGTGCTACCTACCACCCAGGGCCATGGTGTCATCCAGGCCCAGGCTGCTGCTGAAGACCTTGTCTGGGTCCGTGGCCCTATAGCAGCCAGTGTCCAAATAGATATATGTGACTTCTGTTGCCACCAAGTGCCATGAAGAAGCCCAGGGTCAGATCAGCCACCTGAGTCCATGTTGGTGTGTCAGAGGACCAGGATGTATCTAGATCTGAGTGGCCTAAGCTGCTACTCAATGTCGTGATGGCGTCTGGGCCAGAGCTGCAGCTGAGGGCCATGTCAGGGTTCTGGGCCCTACTGCAGCCAGGGTCTGTGCTGATGACTGATGCTCCTGTTACCATCAAAGGCAAACACCCAAGATCAAAGGCCATGTTGGCATCTCAGGGCCATACTACCACTGGGGCAGTGGTGACCTCCACACCCAGCTGCTGCCGAGGACCATGTCTGGGTCCTTGGTCCTCCTGCGGCTAGGGTCTCTGCTGAAGGCTGAGTCCCATATTGCCACCAAAGGTCACATAGAGGTCTAAGGTGGGGCCACAACCTGAGGCCTTGGTGGTGTCCATCAGCCACACAGCCACCAGAACCATTCCCACCTGAGTGGCCATTCCTTCCACTTCCAGAGCCAGGATGTCTTCGTCCAGGCCCAAGCTGCCGCCAAGGGCCATGTCTGGGTCCGTGGTCCAGCTGCAACTGGGGTCTGTGTTGAGGTCTGTGACCTGTGTCACCTAAGAAGGCCTTCGGAACCATGAGAGATGAAATCAGAGGAACCGGCTGGGAAACCTGGCCTTGCTTCTCACTGGGCACTACAGCAAGAGAGTGGCCCTTGTACTCAGGAGAGATGGCCCCCACACCTTACCACAGGTGAGGGTGAACCAACCCTGAGGGCAGTTATGTAGGGGAGCTGACTCCGCCTCCTTGCCTGAGGTGGATGGCTCCAGTGGTTCTGTCTGACCAACTTGGCTACCACTCAGGCCCACAGCCAGGCCTTGGGTTGACCCACCATAGCATCTACCCTATCTAGGATTTGCTGGAGCTCGTGAAGGGACTGGTCCTGTGGTACAATATCTGAAAGATCTCCAAGACCCTAGGTGGCCACAGGATATCCCAGAAGAGTTCTGGTGAGGATCCAGTGAGGATGATGTACCAGAAACCAGAGGCCTTGAACCAGACCAGTGACTCATTGCAATGGGCATTTGCCAGTAAAGCTGATGGGACAAAGGGGTGCACTGTGTGACACACCGAAGCCTCCACTGCCTCCAGGATGGATGAAGAGGTGATCGAGAGGCAGGGAAGGAGAAGCAAAGAAATTCTTCTGTTGTTGTTGTGATTTTTGTTTTTGTTTGGGTTTTTTTTGGGGGGGGGTGTTTTTGGCTTTGTTTGCTTGCTTACTTTGTTTTGTTTTCTTTTGTGGAGGATGCAGCGGGGATGAGGGGAAGATATGGGGGACCGGGAGGTGAGCAGAATTGGGGTGCATGATGTGAAACTCCCAAAGAGTCAATAAAGAAGTTAAAAAAGAAAGAGAGAGAAAGAAAGGAAGGAAGGAAGGGAAGGAGGGAGGGAGGGAGGGAGGGAGGGAGAATGAATGAATGAATGAATGAATGAATGAATGAATGAATCAGTCCAGGCAGACCCTCCTTTTCTTCCCACAACTTGTCTTTGCCACGGTGTTACCCAGCTCAGTAAGTTGCAACTCCATCTTTCCAGTTGCTTAGACAAAAACCTTGGTGTCCTCCCTCCCTCGCACTCTCCCATCCAGCCTGTGGTCACCTGCTGTTAGTTCTCTCCCTAAGCAGAACAGCACTCAGCTGCTCCCCGCGTCCAGACGCCGTCCGCTCCTGTGCTAGTTCTCTACTGGGCTGCTCTAATTCCTGTCTTACTCTTTACACCTTGCTCTCAATAGAACGTAACACTCTCTACTCCACCCCTCCAAGTTTTTTCTTCTCACTAGAAGTCAGAGTCCTTAAAATGGTCTTGACCCCTCATGACTGTGTCTCTGCCCTCATTTGCTGCTAATTTCCTCCCAAACTTCCAGCTCCATCCTCACTGACTTCCTTGTCATTCTTTGCATATAATAAGTAACTCATACCTCCAAAGTCTCCATTCCTGCTCCCTAGATAGTCTTCCAGACAGTCATGTGGTTTCTTCTTTCTCCTCACCTCTTTTAGGGATGTGGTTGGGGAGGTACACATTTGGGAACCATGTTTATTGGAGTGAAAGCTGGAGCCACGGTGCTACTTGAGACTGGGCCAGGAGTGTGTGGATAGATGTGGAAAGATGATCACATACAGAGCCCGTGGTAAGAGCATTTGGTGACAGGGATCCCAACAGGGTGGAAAAGGGGAGCTGATAGAAGAACCCGAAGAACCTAGCTTCACAAAATGCAAGAAAGGAGAGAGTTCCAAGGAACAAGGAATGAGCCAGTAAATTCTTCTGAGTTTGGTGAGCAGGAGGAAGTCAGCATCGAAGCTGGAAAGTAAGGACTTGAGAAATATCAGGAAGAAATGGAAGTAAAAACTAAAACTGGAGACTGTTTTCTCAGAAGCTGAGCTCAGCAGAGAAGACTTGCCTGTCTCAGCGGGAGAGCAGCTGGTAGCAAGGAAGAGAACTGCAAACTCAACTCACATGAGGAAGGGTTTTGCGTGGGGGGTTTCTGTCTTTTGTGGTTTCACGTAAAAATACAAATTCGAGGGTCTTCGGGGACAGTTTTATGGGCCCAAGTACGATTCTAGCATGTTGGGCAGCTCAAAACCGGCTGCAACTCCAGCTCCAGGGGATCCAATACCCTCTTCTGGTCTCTGCAGGCACCCATACACACACTACCCAGTCTCTCTTTCTCCCCCACTCCCTCCCTCTCCTCTCCTCTCCTTCTCTTCTCTTCTCTTCTCTTCTCTTCTCTTCTCTTCTCTTCTCTTCTCTCTCTCTCTCTCTCTCTCTCTCACACACACACACACACACACATTTTTATACACAATAAATAAATAAATCTGTTTTAAAGATACAAGTTTGAACCAGGCAGTGGTGGTGCATGCCTTTTATCCCAGCACTTGGAAAGTAGAGATAAGCAGATCTCAGTGCATTCAAGGCCAGCCTGGTCTACAAAGCGAGGACCAGGATAGCCAGGACTGTTACACAGAGAAACCCTGTCTTAAGAAATAAAAAAAATACAAATTTGAAGATGGGCAAGGTAGCTCAGCAGGCAAAAGTGTTTGTCACCAAGCCTGAGCACTTATGTTTGATCTCTAGGACCTCTCATAGTGGAAAGAGAGAACCAACTTCTGCAAGTTGTCCTCTGACTTCCACATGCATGCTGTGGCTTGCATACATGGACATGCATACATACATACATACATACATACATACATACGAATAAATAAACATTTTAAAAATACACGTTTGAGTAAGTATAAACTAAAAGTTGGAAGTGAAAAAAAATATTCAGAAGAAGGAATAACTGATGTGTCTAAGTCCTGCAAAGGGGTATCAATAAATGTCCAGCTAATACTTATGGTATGCCCACTTCCACATGAAGTCAAATGATAGATACAAAGAGTAAAATCAACATAAAGCAGCTTTTAGCATAATGAATGGGAATGAGGTAAAGACCACAACTGTGAGTCCAACTCTTTAAACTCAAGGGAAACAGAGAGAGAGTAAGGGAAGATGTTGAGGAATTTCATATACTCGAGTCTCAATTTTCTCAGCAGTCTGTAGTCTATTGAGAGTGAACGGGCTATAAGGAGCAGAGTTACAGAAGATAATTGAGGTTAAATATTTACAATAGGATCGTCTAGATGGCTCATCAGGGAAAGACACTTGCTGCCAAGCCTGATAACCTGAGTTCTATACCCAGGATCCACCCAGTAGAAAGAAAGAACTGACTCCTGAAAGTTGTCCTCTGACCTCCACACATATTTTATGGGATATGAACATCACAAACACACACACACACACACACACACACACACACACACACACACACACACAAATAAATAAACAAAGTTTTAAATTATTTTAAAAGATTTGCAGTAAGTAAATAAGAGGAGGAAACAATAAAGCTTAGAATAGTTCTATGTGCCTAAATAATATTAAATTCTACTGATTTGTAGAGGCTTCATTGTCCCCAAGTTTGTACCCTTTATCCAACACTCAGCGTTAAAATATGGAAAGATCTGTACAAGTAACAGGTACCTGACGGCTCATAAGTGAAGGGGAAGTGATATATAATCCAAGTTACTAACTTGAGTTTTTCCATCTCTACCACATTTTCGCTTTGCCTACCTCTAACAAGGAGACAATGAAATTTAAAGCATTCCATCCCTAGCTCCTCTGCAGCTGGGAGAAGCCACACAACACGCTTCTAGCCAATAAGACATACCATAGGTTTGAAAATCCCCATGATCTGCACAGCTGATGGAGCTGTACATTGAAGCTGACCTGACTGGGGTAATGAGGGAACCAAGAAAGAACAGACACACACACATATACAAAAGCTGGGATTGAGTGGGCCATGCCATCTCTAATGGAGACACACCAACCACAACCTGGAAACTCAGCAGATTTATTATGTATGTATGTATGTATGGCTGAACTAGGAGGTGGGTTTATTACAGCTGATAAGGAGATGGATTAGCCCAACTCCATAGAGGAGTGAGCTGTCTCAGGCTGTAGTTTTCTGGGAGGAGGAAGCTATGGTTGATACTTTCTGTAGACTCTCTCAACACGCATGCTCAGACCAAGGGAAGACTTTGCCATTTCCGTGGTCTGAAGCATCGGGGTCTTTGACATGTCAGTACCTATGTCAACAATATACATTCACTCAAAACTTCATCTATTCCCCACATCTTTCCTTACTTATTTCTTCAATGTTCCTGATGCAGCTTGACTTCTGATCCTGCAAAGCTCTACATAGTCTCTGGAGCCCGACTGAGAAGAGAAAGAAACAAAGCATTGTGGCCTCAGGTATGGGTTGTTTGACTCATTCTGTTCAAAAACTAGAACTCCTAAAAAACTGGCAAGGTCCTCCCTGTCCTGACCACCACGTTCCACTCCCTGGCCCCTATATGCTTGTAACAATATCATAATGCAAAACTGTGTTCAGTCCAACTTCAAGGGTCTCAACAATGTTTAAAAATTCAAAGTCTCTTCTGAGATTGATGCAATCTCTTACCTGTAATCCCCTATAAAATCAAAGTCAAAAGACAGATTGCATACTCCAAACATATAATGGCACAGATTGAATTACCATTCCAAAACATAAGGAAGGGAGCAGAGTGAGGAAATATTGGAGGAGACACTTCAGGCCTGCTTGTAAGACCTGGGCGACAAAGTCTGGTACAATTCTTCTAGATCTTGGTGTCTTAGTGTTGCAGGATATTTTATTGCACTGTGACACCCTGAGATTGCATTAACCTTGAATCAGGGCACAGAGCCAGTGACTAGCTGACCGGTATTAGCCTTGGAGAAGCCAGGAATATGGATAGAGAGACACACAGGATGTGTGAAAAGATGCTTCTCTTGCTGGGTCTCCAAGCAAAAAGGAAGATAAACTGGTTGCTTCTCAGCTTCTCTGATCTAGCAGTTTTTCACCCCCAAATCTGAATCCCAAGTCTGTATTGGTAAAGAGAGTGATAGAGACTTAGTTAAAACCTATATTTGGTGGCTGTGGATGAGCCAGAGCTGGCAAGACTGGAAGTCACACCGGGTGAGGTCGGAGCAGCAGGGTGCTGACTCTGGGGCTGTGGGTGCATCTGGTAGTTAATATCAGTAGATTCAGCTTCAGCCCCTAAGCCAACAGAAAAACAACATCTTAGTTAGGGTTTCTAATGCTGTGAAGAGACACCATGACTACAGCAACTCTTATAAAGGAAAACATTTCATTGGGGTGGCTCACTTACAATTCAGAGGTTCAATCCATTACCACCATGGCGGTAGGAAGCAAGGCAGCATGTAGGCAGGCAGACATGGTGCTGAAGAAGGAGCTCAGAGTTCTTACATCTTGACCCATAGGCAACAGGAATTGGTCTGAGACACTGAGCGTAACTTGAGCACGGGAGACCTCAAAGTCTGCCCCCACAGAGACACATTTTGCTTCAACAAGGCCATACCTCCTAATAATGCCACTTCCTATGAGCTTATGGAGGCCAATTACATTCAAACTACCGCATTCCACTCCCTGGTCCCCATAAGCTTGTAACAATATCATAATGCAAGATGCATTTAGTCCAACTTCAAAAGCCCCCATAGCATATCACAGTCTCAACAATGTTTGAAAGTCCAAAGGTCAAGTCTCTACTGAGATTCATGCAGTCTCTTAACTGTAATCCCCTATAAAGTCAAAATCAAAAAAATGATCACATACATCCAACATATAATGGCACAGAATATACATTACCATTTCAAAACATAGGGAAGGAAGCATAGTGAGGAAATACTGGACCAAAGCAAGACCAAAAACCAGCTGGACAAACTCCAAACTCTGTATCTCCATGTCTGATGTCAAAACACTCTTCAGATCTCCAGCTCTTTTCAGGTTTGTTTACTGCAACATACTTCTTTCTCTTGGGCTGGTTCCATTCCTTGTTAGCAGCTTTCCTTGGCAGGTATCCCATGGCTCTGGCATCTCCAATATCTTAGGGCCTCCAAGGCAATCCAGGATTCTCCTTCACAGCTTTACACAATGGCCTCTCTAGGCCTCCTTGCATGGACACCCCTGACACATGACTGGCTTCAGTGGCTTTCTTTAGTCATGGAATTAGAATCCATAACCCCTTTCTTCTATCCTTGACTCTAAAGCCAGAACCATGTGGCCGGAGATGCCAGGTTCTACTACTTGCTGGGGCTAGAGCATGCTCCCCTTGTTCAGTTTTATCTTCACCAGATTTCTATTTTCAATGGTTACCTTCACTGCCTAAGATTGGCTCTTCTGGAACTTGCTCTGTAGACCAGGCTGGTCTCAAACTCAGAGATATACCAGCCTCTGCCTTCCCAGTGCTGAGATTATAGGTGTGCACCACCACTACCTGGCAACTTTTGTCTTATTTATGGTTTCTGTTGCTGTGAAGAAACACCATGACCATGACAACTCTTATAAAGGAAAAACATTTAATTAGGGTGGCTTTTAGTTCAGAGGTTTAGTCCATTATCATCCTGGAAGGAATGGTGGCATGCAGGCAGACATGGTGCTGGGGAAGGAGCTGAGAGTCCTACATCTTGATCCACAGGCAACAGGAAGTAAACTAAGACACCGGGCACAGCTTGTTTCTTTCCTTCCTTCTTTCCTTCCTCCCTCCCACTTCTTGTTTGCTTTCTGTCCCAGCTTCCGGGCTGCTGAGCCCATGTGACCAGTTGCCTCGTGGACCTGCAGCAATAACCCCCATGGCATGATAGACTGAATTTCATTGAATTGCAAGCCAAAATAAAACCTTCTTTTCCTTATGTTGCTCTGGTATTTGGTCATCACAACAAGAAGGTAGCTAATATAACAGTGTAATGAAAAAGAGGTGGGGATTGATTGGCTCACATAGCTAAGATAGAAGTGGCTTCCAGCCCAGGAGAATCCACAGTTCAAATAACATAATAAGAACCTTCATCTCTTAGTTCTGCTTGTCTCTGCCTGACTTCAGTCTCCAAATCTGTCAATTATGTCAAGGCTCCAGCAATTCTATTCTTGCATGTTCCTTAAAGCTCACAACCCTTGGGCAGACTTGGGAGCTTTATCTCACCATGTAAACATCTAACCTCAACAATGATTGCTTGGCCAGTCTGAGGAACCCACACCCAGGTCTTGGGACTTAATGTACACTTACAAAAAGGAAATTAAGTTTTGAAACCTTTCAAAGTCGAGAGATGAAACACAAAAAGTCCCATAAAGTTAGCATCATCCCATGCATGATCTGATAGATTAAAGGGAAAAGCCATCTGTCTGAATTAGGGCATGACTCTGAGGTTTGTCTGTCTGCCTGCACTGTGAGTGGAGGAAACAAAGGCTTGTCTGAGAACCTGAGGATTTACAAACCAGAAGTCTGTCTTCTATTAGGTTTAGGGTTCAAGTTCATACCACTCAACCCTGGAGCCCTCTTCAACTCAAGACACCGACACCAGAGTTGGCCTTGGTTGGTGGTATTCCTTTCTCACTCACTCACGTATGCTTCACGTGCTTAGAAAAGAGAGTCCCCAAATTGAGACCACCAGAGAGTCTCACAAGAAAACAAAACAAAGCAAATTTCAAAGCACAAATATGAAGTCTTGATGAGTAAAAGCATATTAATGAAAGGAAAGCTAAAGTCCCTGAGCACTTAAAATAATAAGTTGACAACATTCATTTAAATATAAAATATTTATGTGAAAATTATTTAAATATGCTGGGTATGGTGGTACATATCTACAATTCCAACACTTAGAAAGCTGAGGCAAGAGGGTCATGAGTTCAAAGCCAGCCTCGGGTACATAGCAAGGCCCTATGAAAAAGAAAGAAGGAAGGAAGGAAGGAAGGAAGGAAGGAAGGAAGGAAGGAAGGAAGGAAGGAAGGAAGGGAAAAGAAAAGAAAAGAAAAGAAAAAGTAAATTAAAAGCATAAATAGGGCCAGCTGTGGTGGCTAAAGAAACTCCATGTTGTGCTAGGCATCCCTCTTGGTCCCCACTAGTCATTTGTCTCTGACTCCAGCCCCTGGACGATAAGTTCCCAGTAACCCTGACTCAGTGACCTCCACACAAAAATGAACAGCTGTGACCATCTGCTTTGGTACAATATGACTAACTGCTCTTTTGGCTTCTGTACCCTGCTTATGCAGACATTCAAGGGCTGTTTTGAGGCTGCCTTGACTACTTAACCTTGGCAGAGCAGAACAGCTCTCACCTTGCTTATGCAGAGACTTTAAGGTCTTCTTGAGGTTTCCACCTTTAAAAATGCCCCCTTCTCATGGCTGTCTCAAGTTTGGCTCAAAGATTGTTATCCTGCTAGCAGTTTTAGTGAATTTAACTAATTATAATCCAGATTCAGTCTGTGGCCTTTTCCTAGAGGTCTCAAACTCTGTAACATAGCAAGGTGGCTCAGTGGGTTAAGGCACTTGCTTCCAGCCTCATGACTTGGGCTCAAGTCCCAGAATCTGCATAGTAGGAAAGACTCCTGCAGGTTGTCCTCTGACCTCCACATGCACACACTGTGGCACATCACACCCACACACATACAGACAAAAAACATTTAAATAAAGCCAGGAATGGTAGTGCACGCCTTTAATCCCAGCACTCAGGAGGTAGAGGCAGGGGAATCTCTGTGAGTTCAAGGACAGCCAGGGCCACACAAAGAAACTTTGTCTCAAAAAAAAAAATGAAATAAGATAAAACAAAGAGCAATAATTTACAAAATTTATGTTCATTGATGAGCATGTAGTCATTGAAATTAGAAAGTTAGTACATATCTAGCCCTAATTAAAGGAATTCTTTCACATGCTACATTGTTGAGTGGATTAACACAGGCACAAAAAGATAAATAGCTAACTATGCTGCGTGCATGCCTGTGGTTCCAGCCCTTAGGAAATTGAGGCAGGAGACTGTGAATGTGAAGTCAGCTAGACTACATGAGTTCCAAGCCAGCTGGGGCTACATAGATGTACATTGCTTAATTTAGATAGATAGATAGATAGATAGATAGATAGATAGATAGATAGATAGATAGATAGATAGTAAATGGCCATGTTTAAGTTAGATGTCTATAGAACTCAAAAGGCCAGAAAGTTTAATTAGGTAGTCACCAGGGTTTGGGGGCAGGAACCAAAGAGGAAAACACAAAGGGACAGAGCAGCCAATGAACCTTCAACAGGACTTTAAACTGACTGTGCACGAGAATGGGGACGCTTTTGAAGATTAATCCAAGACATCTCACTTGAGAACTGTGATACAGAAACAGAGGCTCAGAATAATAAACAGGAAGTAGACTTCCTGTGCTTTGGTTATAAATAAGATGAGAACGAGATAAGAACAGAGCATTAAATGGAAATATCTAGCTAGAGATGCAACACGGAGATGTTTTAGTTAATATAAAAGATAATAATATAAACAAATCTGGAAAATTAAGAGAGTGGTTACAGGGGTGTTTCAGAACTCAAATGTAAAGATGAATAGACCTGTCTGCCTTTATACAGTACCATTAAGAAACAATGCGACTGATTCATACAGAACCTCTTCAAGCAACTTCTTGTAATAAACATTTTGATGAAAACCTTCAATAGACTATCATTTCACCATTTCCTGGTGAATCATGTTTGTCACTGTGGCTATTAATTACTACACTTTATCAGATTTCTCTAGAAGACCCTGCCCTATCAAGAGAATACTAATTACTTCTTTTATAAGAGCCTCTCATAACTCCAGTACCTTCTTCTAGCCAGCCATTTTATTTTTGCTGTGTTCTAAGAACACAGTTACCACTGATTCTCCATGAAGGAAGGGCTGAGAGCTGACCCAAGAACCTCCCCTGCAGAGTAGTAGTCTTTTTCTAGTAGACTTCCTGTGCTTTGGTTATAAATAAGATGAGAACGAGATAAGAACAGAGCATTAAATGGAAATATCTAGCTAGAGATGCAACACGGAGTAGTGACGGTGGTAGTCTTTTTCACAGCTAAGCTCTTCTTAACATTTGTCGAAGTCCAAGGATGTCTATGCAATAATTTTACAGGCATAGGTTTTGGGTCCTCCTGTCCATACACACACCATGCCATCCTTACAGTTCAGAGTGGAAAAGTGGCACAGGCATACACACATACTTCCAAATTAGCACAATTCTTCATTTGCCTAATCATGACGGGATAGGTAAGGCAGCTCAGTAGGTTAAGGCACCTTCCTCCAAGTTGGATGACCTGAGTTCCATCCCTAGAACCCACATGGTGGAAGGAGAGAACCAACTCCTAACATCCAATGACAATAATGACCCAAATCTTTTTAGGTCACACTTGTTTATTTAAGCCATGTTAATATAAAATATTTCTTAAATAGATAAGCCAAATGTTTCCATGTCTTCTGCCTTTAAGGTTATTCTTTCATCTAACATCTAAATAAAATATCTCAGTGCCTTTGTGTACTCCACTGGGAATCTGCATTTCCACTGGGAATCTGCATTTCGGAAGCATTGGGAAGAGATGATGTAAAGGTTCACTTTGTGTCCTCTCCAAATGTCTGTGCCTATAGACTTTCCAATCCCTGAAGGCATTTCACCTTCTGCAGGTGTTCTCACCATGCTATTCCATCTCAAACACGGGCTGTGCCCCTCCAAGGACCACCAATACAAGTCTGTGTGTCGTCCTCACTTTCACTTGAAGATTTCTGGACAAGGGCAGGAATCTAAAGCACCATACAGAATAGGGAGTAGAGGGCTGGGGAGATCGCTCAGTAGGTAAAGTTCCTGACAAACCAACATGAGGACTTGAGTTCAGAGCCCCATCATCCAGGCTGGATATAGCATAGGTGCATCTGTAACCCTGGTGCTGGGAACAGAGGGGAGACAGACCGGTAGCCAGAGCTTATTGGCTAGCCAGTCTAATCAGTTATTGAGCTCCAGACTCGGGAAGAAACCTCATCTTTAAAAAAAAAAAATGAAGTGTATGATAAAGTAAGACACCCAACATTGACCTCTGGCCCCATACAAGAAAGAAAGGAAGGAAGAAAGGAAGGAAGGAAGGAGGGAGGGAGGGAAGGAGGGAGGGAGGGAGGGAGGAAGGAAGGAAAGAAAAAGAAAGAAGGAAGGAAGGAAAGAAGGAAGGAAGGAAGGAAGGAAGGAAGGAAGGAAGGAAGGAAGGAAGGAAGGAAGGAAGAAGATTCAATTTTTTTACATAATAGGAAACATTACAATTAAGTGCTTTAAGTCACTGTTTTCAGAGTTTTTGGTCATTCCTGCATTCTGCACAGGGACATTCTTATTGTGTATCATTTTTCTAAGCTCCTGAAAGCATCCTTCCTTGGAGCCCACTGCTGTTCTTGAAGTTATTCATATCTACTTGGCTAATAATGAAATACTATATACTGGTGCACATATTTTCCTAGTAACTTAGTACAAAGGCTTCCACAGAAATTGACAGCTGCTATGAACCAAAATTGGGTTTGGTGGTTTGTTTGTTTTTTATCAGCACATTACTCCACTACCCACTATGGAAAACTAAAACATACTCATTACTCTGTAATTCAGACCAATTTCAGCACTTCATTAAACAGCTGTTCCCATTTCAGAACAGGCTCTGGGGCCTACATCTGAAGAAAAGCAGCCCACTGAGACTTTCCCAAGGTCAAGAGCCTTCTACTTCTTAAACAAAGTTTAGCAACTATGATCAGTTTCTAAATAACCTATTAACACATCTTTGGCTCATCCGCTGTCTTCATCAATAGCAATAAATACCAAATAAAACATTCAGAACGAAGACAGCTCACAAGAGATCAAACTGAAAGACAAGTTCAGGAAGTGGGTGTGTGTGTCATCTTTGGAAAAGGTGAAGCTCCCTTGCAGAAGGGATCTGGGAAGCTTTGTCCTGTTGAAGGAAAGCTTTGAAAACAAAGCTAGTGGAAACACTCCTCTGTGTGTGAGGGGTGTTAATAAAAGTGAGAGAGCACCCCTTCCCCTCCTTTGTGAGTCATTTCCTTCTCAGGGCTTCCTGTTTGTCCTTGGCTGTTCCTCAAGCACTTGCCGAGCCTGCCTCTCACCCTTTCCTCCCCTCCCTGTCATGATTTTCGCAGCTCAACTGTTGAGTGAGTCTACCGAGGCCCCCAGAGCCTTTGATGTTGAAAACGGTTAGGAAGCCAGAAATGACTTCTGAATTTGCAAATTTTCCAGGCATGGTGAACCTGACTCGATTAGACAGGTAGATACACGTTCTAAACCCAGCCCTGCTCACGTGTGTGTGTGTGTGTGTGTGTGTGTGTGTGTGTGTGTGTGTGTGTGTGTGTTCTTCGCCCCCGCCCACTTCCCTCCCTCCATCCTCTCCTCTCCTCTTCATCATCTTCTTTCCTCTCCCGTCTTTCCTACTTAAGTGTTGTTTTCATGGATTTAAAGGCACTTAGACTAGGAATGCTATCTCCAAGACAGGAAGTAAAATTTCTTTTGGTTTGAAGCAGGGTCTCTCTATACAGTTGTGACTGTCCTGGAACTCCCTGTGCAGACCAGGCTGGCCTTGAATTCAGAAATGCACTTGCCTCTGCCTCCCCAGTGCTGGGATTTAAGGCGTATGCTCCCAAGTCTGGCAGAAAATAAACCTTCAAGATGAAGATTTTGAATCTTCTCACTGAATTCTAGTCTACTAGAAGCCTGAGAAATAAAGTTGTGTTGTCTTTATTTTTTTTTTTTTAAGAAAAAAAACAGAGGTCTTTTGCAAGGGTAACCATAAAGATGAAACTTCTTAGCCTGGTGTCTCCTTATCCAACTACGTCAGTATAACTGCCTCTGAGAATAATGATAGCTGGCCTGTGTGTGGCTACTTTTTCTAAAGTGTGCAAGTAATCAGCAAAAGGGCAGACTTAGTTGTGGGATGGCTCTAAGAATAAATGCTGGCCTTCCTCACTAGCTGTCTAGCCTTGGGTAAGGCACCTGACCTATCCCAGCAGTTTTCATCAGCAGAGCGCTACTGTTAGGATAGGCCACTACCCTTAGTGGCCAGTACCATCCTAATTGCCAAGGACTATACTGTGCCAGCTGCAGGTGTCATTAACTCTGAATAAATTAAGTTTTATATGTAAATAATGTATCACAGAGCTTGCCTGACCCATAATTTTAGATGCTCAATTAATTTTAGTTTTACTAAGTTTTTTCCTCTTTACCCACCCCCAGACCTCATCATCAGTGCAGTTCTGTTAGGAAAGAGATTTTTTTAAGTATTATTCTAATGTTCCACACAGCTTACAAAAAGGAAAACTTAGACACAGAGGTGAACAGACTAAGAAGACAACACCGAGTCAGAGACTCCAGTTTAAGACCGTTTATGCCAATTTAGAAGATGAACCCAAGACTCCAGGTCCAGGACTCCATAGGCATCAATGTGTGGTTCTCAAGAGAAAAAGAGCAGCTCTAACTCTGAAATCAGAGGGACCTGGGTTCAAGCTCTGTTCGTGCCCGTTACTATCAATGTGATCTCAAACAAGCCACCTAACCTCTGCAAGTCTCATTTTCCCTGTGTGCAAAATAGTACCAACACACCTAAATGATTAAATGGGATAGCCCATGTGCGAATGAAATTTTAAATGAGATTCTTTTTCATTTCGTTTCAACTGGTGCTCCAAAAACACAACTCTCAACTATACATTTTCCCTGTAGTACAAAGCTTGGGCACTTATTTAAAGGACACAACCGAAGCTGGTGTTGTGGCTGTCAGCACATCACCGACTTCGGGAACTGAAGTTGAGGAGCCGTGAAGAAAGATTTCTTTGGCAGGATATATTGGAATATTGTGTTCTGCTCCTCTTCCCTAAGGGGAAAGGAAACTCCCATCATGTCAAGTCAATCGACAGGCTTCCGTGGAAAAATGAGTGGATCCTTCAGAGAGGCGCACGGCCCCCGAGTATGGACAGTAGGAGAGAAACTGAGGCAAATGTGCTTGAGAGCACGGAGCAGAGAAGTGGGTGACCATCCACCTACGGTAGGACGGGCACACACTAGTGTTCTTACAGATCAGCATAAGCATTCCTAGGTGGAATTAGTTTGGAAGCTCGCCACTCCATGGAAGTCCACGAAGACTAGGAAGAGTTCAATCCAGAGAGCTGCAGTTAAAGAACAGCAAGCCAGATAAGAGTTATAATATCAGAGTTAAAAGCCCCCAGCGGAGGAGTCTTGGAAGAACCAAAAGTATATTCCACGGGAGAAATAACCTTCTGTTTCATATGTGTAAAGTGTCAGGTCACAGTAGACGTAAGATGTATTCCAGCTGTTACCAAAGTCCTAGGCGATAAAGGGCCTAACTTCGGGGAATCCCAACAAATTAGGTCTGACCACTCACTCCAGAAGCCAAAAAGAAAAAGTAATAAATAGGAATGTTATCAATATATTTAGAAAATAAATCAAAGCATCCCAGTGTTATGATATGTTACATGGGACCCTGAGGGTATCCCACACATGCAGAGAAACATGCTGGCATGTTGGGCAGATGCAGTGGCAGGCTGGCAGGGGAGCCACTCCATCCATGGTGGTGAGGCAGCAGGTGGACATTTACATCCCAGAAGCTACATCCGAGTGGAAATGGTTTATTATAATAGACAAAGAGAAGTTGGGAAAGAGAGAGAAGGAGGGGGAGAGGGGGGTCGAGAAGTGCACACCTCGTGGGAGTGGAGGGACGGAGGGAGGGGGAGAGAGAGAGGGAGAGAGGGAAAGAGGCAGAGTTTTTTCTTTTTTTTTTTTTTTTTTGGTTTTTCGAGACAGGGTTTCTCTGCGTAGCTTTGTGCCTTTCCTGGAGCTCACTTGGTAGTCCAGGCTGGCCTCGAACTCACAGAGATCCACCTGGCTCTGCCTCCCGAGTGCTGGGATTAAAGGGAGTTTTTTCTTAAGAAGAGGCTTCTTCATCAGGACACAGGGCATGTCCTAGTTTGTTGGGAGCACTCTCATCATGGGGTAATCTGCCTCCAAGATGCCACTGTTTCCAGAATCCAACATGACTGTGGATTCAGAGCAACGTCAAAAACTTTCAGACACGTTTTCAGGGGTCTAGAGTAGATTTTGTAAAAGCTAGCAGTAAAATGCCTTAGTTCCTTTTATTTTGATGACTTCAGTCTTGAAAGGTGAGGCAGATTGGATAAATTTGAGGCTAATCAAGAAAAATAAATAAAAATAATAATGGAGGTTAATCAAGCTGTATTACCAGCCTTTATCCAAGCACTGCTTAAGAGGTGAACATGCCTATATGCAGAGTTGAATAGGAATCTGACCCAAAGTAAAAGACAGATACAAGAGGAAGATAGATGTGCTAAGCTTTATCCTGCCTCTAACTGCCCATCTGCCGGCCTGAGTGCAAGTCATGACTGTGCCTGTTATGGTTTGAGTACGAAAAACCCTCCAAAGGGACTCATGTTGAAAGCTTAGTCCCCAGCTGGTAGAGCCAATCATTGAGAGGTGATTGGATCATGATTACTCTAATCTAATCAATTTATTAACTTTTTAATGACTTATTTTATTTATTATTAGGTAATTTCATACATTTATATATATATACACTATATATATATATATAAATGTATTTCAATTATATTTACACACATCCATATTACCTTCTCTTATCTGCTTCCTATTTCCTCTGGACCCCCCACCACCACCCCTTTTTTTTTTCCAAAAGAAAAAACTCTTTTTCCTATCTTTATGCTTTGTTGTTTTTTTAATGACTCACTAATTTCAATTAGGGTTGCTTCCATGAGCATAGGTATGGGGTTATTACTGGAGTGTGGGAAACTCACCAGTAGCTTTACCACTGGAGAAAAAGTGACTTCTCCCTCCTTAGCCACCATTAACTGCCAAAAGCTCCTAATCTATAGGTTCAAATATTTAAGAGACATTTTGATAATACATCCATTTAGCGAAGCATCAGTAGTAGGTTCCCTCTAGGGCCTGTGACCTCCTCATCCACGGTTTGACCAGGTTTACAGTACCAGTTATGAACTCCCTTCTGTGGGGCAGGTCTCAAATCTAATTGGAAAACAATTGGTTATCTTCATAACAGTCATGCCACCGTCACACCGACAGGTACATCTTGCCGGGTAGACTGGCATTACGGTTCAAAGGGCTCACAGATACGTAAGACTATTGATGGGTTCTCTCCCTCAGCAGCCTGAATAGCACCTTCCAGCACTATGAAAGCAGCTGTTGGGGAGGAAGCTTCCAACTCGGTTCCAGTTTGATTTCACCGTGTCTTACAACCAAAGTATGTGGTATCTACAGCGACAGGGTCTTGCCATCTAGTTCTTGTTGGGGACTAAGCTACTGATAGTATTGCAGTGGGTAGTGAGAGATGAAGCCTAGTTGGAGGAAGCAATAAGAGTGTCTTGTTCCTCCCTACCCATCATGCACCTTGAGGGTGGAAGGGCAAGGGGGGGCTGCTTAGCAGCCATCATCAGGAGGTAAACACTTCTGCTCTGGCACATCTTCCCCATCTTGTCTCAGGACCACAGTGATGGGGTCAACTACCCTTTGGGCTACTGAAGCCTCTAAAATCGTGATCTGAAAAAACTTTTCCTCTTTTAAGTTGTCTTTCTGAGCTATTTGTCACAGTTATGGAAAAGTGACTAATATACTGCTTTTCAAAAAAATTTTTTCTTCAAAATCTGCCTTTGAGTCATCCTTGTTATAGTTTTCATTCTAGCCATCTCCCTATGGTATTCCAATATCTTCTTCCAGGGCAAAGTTCATGGTCACCCCATCTCTAAATTCCTACTTCTGATTAATTACTTTAGTTTACGAAACATTAGTGAACCACTTTTGTGTGCTTCCCTACCTACCTTAAACAAGGTATTCCACCCTAAATCTTGTATTCTCCAGTGGTTTTATTCCTCTTTTTTTTTCTCTGTCTTCAGTCTCCTGTTTCTTTCTAAGATCAAACTTAGATTTCTTCCTTTTCTTATGCAGAAATACCCAAACATTTCTTTCTTTCTTTTTTTTTTTTTTTTTTTTTTCAGGGCTAGAGAGCTGACTCAGAAGTTAAAAGCACTGGCTGCCCTTCCAGAGAAACTGAGTTTGATTAGCAGCTCACAACTGTGTAAATCCAGTTCAAGAGGATCTGATGCCCTCTTCTGGCCTCTACAGGCACTGCACACACATAGTGCACAGACATACATGCAAGCAAAATACCCACGTGCATTGTTTTTTAAATTTTCCCTACCTATGTGATTCCTAAACTCTTTGTCTTAGGTCACGTCTTTCATCACGAGTGTTTTATTGGGATATTTTCTTAAAGACAGTTCAACAGTTCAATACAAGGAAAATGTCTTAGGTGTGATAGTATACACCTATAATCATAGCATTTGGAAAGTAGAAGCGGCAGGATTAAGGGTTCAAGGTCAGCAGCCTGTACATAGAGAGAAGGACTGCATGGAAAGTTAGAGGACAGTCTGGGCTGCATGAGCTCTTGTTAAAAGAAGGAGGGAGGCAGAGCAGTGGTAGCACATGCCTTTAATCCCAGCACTCAAGAGGCACAGGCAGGGGGATCTCTGAGTTCAAGACCAGCCTGGTTTACACAGCAAGTTCCAGGACAGCCAGGGCTACACACAGAAACCCTGTCTCAGATAATAAATAAATAAATACATAAGGAGGAAGAGGAGAAGGGGGAAGCTCAGTAGTAGGGGGCTCACTCAGCATATTTTAGGTTCAGTTGTCAACACTAGAAAGGAAGGGGTGGAGGGACTTGAGCCATTTGTTGCTGCTTCAACAAAGAATTCAAACTAGGGGGCTTTCCCCTGATAAGTTTCTGGATAAGTGGTCAAGTAAATTGTTTTCCTCCATCTATAGACTTATGTAGAAGAGCTAGCCTGGCCTCTTTAATAAACTTAGAGAAGCCAAGTGGATTGCCTAACTTTAGAAAGAAGTTGGTAATAAAAGAAAAATTAGGGAATCTGAATTTTTGTGGAGAGCTGCCCTGAATCAAACAAAGCCTTTATGGCTTGACTATTGCCAAAATATAGCTTGTTTTAGGTTTGAAAATTCGTTTCAAAAGGCACCCCTGGCCTGGAAGGGGATGGGGATGGGGATGGTAAAAGAAGTACTATGAAAATAGAGTTAGGAAATAGTGGTGACAGACATCAAGGTTTAAACAGGGATGGGAGTAGAGCAATCAGGGAAAGATCGTGTGCAGGAGAGTTAACCAGAACTGAAGATGTAGGAAGAAGTCACATGAGAATATACTCCTTTATAAGATAATTTTAAAACATAACTTTTAAAAAAGGCTTTGAGTAGCGATGGCATGCACGGTAGATGATGCCAGTACCAGAAACCATGGGTTATTAAACTAAAATCCCAATGCTGGGTGTAGGCCACCTCCCTAGGAGTTGCTTGACAGGAAGGCTCCAGGGGCCTGAAAAGCCATCCAGGTCATGGCCACTGCCCTTGGTTGCCCACCAGAACTGGATAGTAAGATCCTATTGCTGAAGACCCCTTAGAACTTGGTTACAGAATACAGAGACATTGTGCTGGAACCGAGCAGGAAGTTGTCTCTCTGCTGGCTAACCTGCAAGTTGATAGGAAGGTGGCTGAAAGGAAAAGCTGTCAATAGTCTTTGCTAGCTTTGGACTTTTCAAGCTGTTATACCAACTTTCCAGGTAGGAAGTGCTTATTGGCACAACAATGGAACAACTGTTATAGGGTTCATCAACTGATTTGGGGTTATGCCTGAGACCCACTCCACAGAAGGGAGTCCATTCCCAATAGTGTAATCCTGGTCAAAGGCCCGTGACTGAAGAGGTCATGCGCACTAGGAGTGAAACCAGAATTTTTGCTTTGCTAAATAGACATGTTGTCGAACTGCCTCCTAAATATATTTATACCCCTGGACTAGTGCAGCCCTCAGCCTTCATCAGAGAGGCTTCTCTTTGCAATGAAATCAGTTAATGCCGAGACCAGTGGCTGGCCAAGGTGCTCAGGGAGAGTGACCGTCGGGTGCTCAGACTTCAACAGGACAACCATGTCATTCCCTCCAAGCTTCCAGGAGCATTGAAGAAAAGGGAACTGAGCGCTATGGAACATCTCGCGTGCATGGCAAAGCCACAGCCATACTCACAACAGTTGTTAACTGTTCACAAAGGGCCCGCACAAGACTGAGCCAGAAACACGCAGTCCTGGGTGGGAGAGGGGCTCACCGTACCCCACCCCACCCAGAGGAGCAAACAGCAGTCTAGGACCAGTGAGGGAGAAGAAAGTATTGTCTTCAGTGAGGAAGCTACTGACCCATATTCCCGTGGAGAGCTTCACACCTGTGACCACATGAGTCGTCCCGGTTAAATCCAATGGGTCACAAAACAAAACAAAGGGACGTGGGAAGACCCAGTAAGATGGATCAGCACTTAAAGATGCTTACTACTAAGCCTGCTGACCCGGGTTTGATCCCGAGACCCACTAGGCGCAAGGAGAATTGACTCCTGAAAGTTGTGGTCTGACCCCTACATGCACACTTGCTACACACACACCTCCCAAAATACATACACAATTAAAAAATTAATTAATAACTAATTCGTGGGGGAAAAAAAACAAAACAAAAACACGCAAAAGTGAGGTGGGAACTCGGCAAAAGTGGGGAAATGATGAGAAATGGGATAAGAGAGAGTGGCAGGATGAGAGTGACCAGAATGTCTTCTCTGTGAGTGAAACTGCCAAAGAATAATCTTTAAGTTAATGGAGTAAAAGGACCTCTGCTTTTTAGTCCCTCGATCTCAAAACGATGAAAAGTCGATCACCACTCTTCAAACACCAATCTGGAAGCCCTTTTTTCTGACCATAAGTAAAAACTAAAATAAGGACAATAGTAAATAGGTTAATTCAGGTCCTCCAAGAAGCAGATGCCAAAGCTGTGCTGAGAAGCTGCCCGTGAGAGCAAACGTAACAAGAGCTGGAGAAGGCAGGGGGACTGTGGTGTGGATCTGACCCCTGGGAGAGAGAGGGGAAAGGGAGGATTAGATTAGCTGGGTCTCAGACTGCTGGGCCATTCTAAGAAAGTTTTAGCGAGGCCACTGGGGAGTCAGCAAGTCAAAGGCACCCATCAAAGGAGTCTGCCTCTTGCAGGCAAAGGCCTGAATTAATATTCATACCGCACTTAATCACCGGCTAGGAAAGCCCATTAAAAGTACGAACACAATGGTGAATTCAGAGAACAGCTGCTAAGTCATCCATCACTCAGGCTTTCTCAAAACAAAGGATTTGAGTAGTGTCCTTTCTCCGCGGCCTCAATAAAAAACTTCACCAGCAGAAGTCACATTTGGATATATATTGTATTCTACATCTCTCCTCATTGTGTTCGTGTGGAAACAAATGACGCTAGCTGTACAGCTGAAAAATACTGTATCTGAAATAAGATTCCCTAGGTAGACTTAACTGGTGCAGAAAACGAACAGTAAACTTGATGGTGTTCAATGCAAACCATCTAAATTATGAATAAAGAAGGAAAACATCCATGAAGGGAGGCACTATTAAGCAATACAGTATAAATGGAATCAGAGACCCCCCCCCAAAGAGGGAGGAACTAAAAAAGAATTGGTAGTAGCTTAAAATATTCCAAATTTGATAAAGCTCCAAACACAGACATCTAAGATAGTCAATGAACCTCAGACAGGAGAAAACATAATGGTGCAAACTGCACCAACTAATAAGACCAAATTGGAAAAAAGAATGGATCTAAAAAGAAAGTCTTGGAAGTAACCTAAGGAAATGGAAAACAAGGGAGCAGGGACCGAATGCAGGGGTGGGAGGAGTTGGGGGGGTAAGGGGTGCATAATTCTAGTAAAGCACAATGTCAATCCAGAAGACAAACAACATCTTTAAAGTCTAGGAAGGAAGGAAGGTAAAAATAAAAACACTAAGTCTAAAATCCTATCCAAAGAAAATAGACCAGGAAAGCAGGTAAAATTTTGGCATAAAAATCAAAAGCACTCATGGCTAGAAGACATACATTACATGCAGTGTTAAAGGAAGTTCCTGGGGCCAAATTTAAAGGATTCCGGATACAAGTTCAGCTATATACAAAAGAATTAAGAGCCCTGAGTCTAACCTCACCCAGCATCGCTTAAAAGACAAATCTCAAAGCAGTAACCAGTTTCCGAGTAAATTAGTTGTACACACAACGACACTCAAAATTATTTAAAGGAGTACAAAAAGTTAAAATCTAAAATTTTATATTGTCACAGTATCAGACATCCAATAAAGAATTATCAAATATGTGGGGCTGGAGAGGTGGCTAAGTGGCTAGGAGCACAAACTGCTCTCCCAGAGGATTCTAGTTCATTTCCCAGCACCCAGGCATATTAGGTAGCTCAGAACTGCCTATAATTCCAGCTCCAGGGGATCCGGCGCCCTCTTCTGGACTCCACAGGCACCTGCACTCACATATGAATATACATCCCCACTCCCACACCCCAACACACATGTACATAACTTTTTTTTTTCATTTTCTTAAAACTGGTGCTATGGGAGGAAGATCTATGGTTGGTATGAATAAAAAAAAAAAATCCTTAATTTAAAAAAAACAAAAAAATGGTGCTAAAAAAAAACTGTTTAGTGACCAGAGGAAAAAAGCCTAGGAAGTACAAAGAAGAAAGACCAGAGTGACAGCTGACCTCTCAGTGGAAACAGGTCAGTCCAGGAGACTGTAGAAGCAACAGCAATCAGCAACATTGATCGACCTAGAAGTCTAGATTCTGAAGATAACTTTCAAAAACAACTTTTCATACCCACAAAACCAGAAAGAAGTCATCATTAGCACATCAGCCCTACAGGCAATGTTACAGGAAAGTCTTCAGAAAGAATGAAAATGGGGACAGTTGCTTTAATCAGGAAGGGACATGGACACCTCTCAGCCTTCTCCTTACCTTCTCCGAAGCGCCCAGGTGGGGACTCTTGGGATGCCTAAGGAGTCTGCAGCGCCACCTCCAGCAAACTCTAAGGGCCTTTCCTGGCCTCACTTTTAAACAAGGCTATTTTAGAACACATTTTCTCGTAGGTAATACACATTAAATAATAGTAATGGGTGAGTGCAGTGGTTTGCGTGAGATGCCCGCCCCCCATGGGCTCATGGATTTGAACACTTGGTCCCCAGTTGGTGGTGATGTTTGGGGAGGTTTAGGAGATGCAGCCTTGTTGGAGGAAGTATGTCACTAGAGATGGACTTTGAGAGTTTAACATTTCCAGTTGCTGCCTCTGCTCTGTGCCATGCCTCGCCTCCATGATGGATTCCTATCTCTCTGAAGCCATAAGCCTAAAAGACCTCTTCCTTCTGTAAGTTGCTTCTGGTCATTGTTGTTGTTGTTGTTGTTTTTATCACAGCACTAGAAAGTAGCTAGGGTGATGAATTATGGTTTTATGATACAAATATTAACAATAATAGTGAGGTGGTGATCCAAAACCGTCTTTTTTCAGTACTCGTGGTATACACCGAGTATTGTTAAAATCACTAGGAATCAGGGATATGGTGAGGGAAGCAGAATGGGACAGAACATTTGCTAGAACTCAGTCAGGGGAAAAGATAATAGCAAAAATCTCAGCAGTAGTCAACAGTATACTGAAGCTGATCCTCGGGAAAGTGCTGGGGGGTTCCCCTTTGTAGCTAGTTTATGTAAATGTGGGGCTCACTCTTCTGAGTCTCAGTTCTTCACATGTATAGCTGGGATGATGGCTGACTCTGAGAGCCTGTGATTCTATGAACAGGACTGAAGTTAGACTAACGCAGACCTCTTCTCAGTATGACGAGGTGACAGCAGGAAATCCCCACAATCCCAAAATAACCATCACTTGTGCAATTCAAAAATTAAAATTCGTATCTTGCATTTGAAAATCTTTTCAAGGCCAGGCATGGTGGCTCACGCCTTTAATCCCAGCACTTGGGAGGCAGAGGCAGGAGGATTTCTGTGACTGGAAGGCCAGCCTGGTCTACAGAGCGAGTTCTAGGATAGCTAGGACTACACAGAGAGATTCTATGTCAAAAAGAAAGAGAGAGAGAGAGAGAGAGAGAGAGAGAGAGAGAGAGAGAGAGAGGGAGGGAGGGAGGGAGGGAGGGAGGGAGGGAGGGAGGGAGGGAGGGAGGGAGGGAGGGAGGGAGGAAGGATTTCTTCAAGGCTGGCCGTTGGGGCGGGCAAGGAAGCCTTGAGTGAATGTATGAAAAGCAGACAGAGTTCTAAGTGAATGCATATTGTTTGACATGAGCACAGTAGTACTGGGGACCCAATGCCTCAGACTCATGGAAATGGCAAAACCTTACCCCATATATGAATTTCAGAGGGATGGAAGAGACTTCCTCTGGTCCAAGTATGGATATTGTCATTGGTCCAAGTATGGATGTTGACACTGGCCCAAGTGTGAATGTTGACAGTGTGTGCAAGTGTGGATGTTGACAGTGTGTACAAGTGTGAGCATTTACAAACGATTGACCAGTGTGTATAAAAAGTAGCGACTGCAGGTTTCTTATCCCAGATGGTTCCAGCCTGAAACTGCTGCCAATGAAGCCTCCTCCCCAGACTAGCTACCTCCTCCCTCTGTGCTGTACATAACAAAAGGGATGAGGTTGCAGGCTGTTGGGTGGGAGTTGGTGCCACTCTGTCAGCGTGTGCATGCCCCATGTAATCCCAGCTTTTCTGTATATGTGTCTGTCCTTTATTCATTCTCTCATCACCCCTAGTCAGGGGCCCAAGCCACACAGGATGCAGCAGCCAGCGAAGTGACTCACTGGGTAAAGACGCTTAACATGCAAGCCTGACCACCTGAGTTTGATGCCTGGACCACACCGCGGAAAAGGGGAACCAACTCCACAGAGATGTCTTCTGACCTTTTTGACCTCCACACATGCATGCACACGGCATACATGTGTTTTCTCTGTCTCTGACTCTCTGTCTCTCTCTCTCTCTCTACATACACACACACACACACACACACACACACACACACACACACTACATCTCTCTCACACACACACAATGATAATAAATAAAAGAAAAAGGACTGTACTTTCAAAATGTACATGTAATACATTGTCCTAGAACACATAAAATTATAGTTCAGAGAATTAACTAGGATTTAGGGGTGAGAAAGGGGGTCAACTACAAATTGGTGGCACTGAGAAATTTTTTTAAGACAACATCTCACTCACTGTGTAACCAGAGCTGACCTCAAACTCACTCTCACCCCACCTCCACCTCCTGAGTGCTGGGGTTCCAGGTGTGTACCACCACACCAGGCCCAGGGGACGTTGAGTGTGGTAGAGTTGTTCTGTATCTGGATTGTAAGGGTGGTTTTAGGACTGTATTCCTTTGTGAAAGCCCATAAAACTACATAGCATAAGCATGGATTTTAATGCGTTGAAATACGAAACTAACAGTATTTTTAAACAACTAGAGCAGCAGTGTCTGTGGTGATTCATACCCATCTTTTGTAAGTTTGCATCATTTTAATATGCCCTAGATGACTTTGCAGGTATTAAATTTAACTTTTACTTTGAACATTTAGTCTCTTAAGAGAATCTCAATTACTTTAAACATAAAAATGTATGCTGTAAAGTAAATGCACTCTTTTAAAACTATGATCGTTGTGTTTTAAGGAGCATTCTGGGGTGGAGAGATGGCGCAGCATTTTTTAACCCTGACTGCTCTTCCAGAGGACTCAGGTCTGATTCCCAGCACCCACATGACAGCTCACTACCTCAAACTCACCATTTGTAAATCCAGTTCCAGGGGATTCAATGCCCTCTTCTGGTCTCTGCAGGCACCATGCACACATGAGGCGCACAGATGCACACAGGCAAACATTTGGACACATAAGATAAAAATAAATATCTTTAAAATCATTATTAAAGACAGTCGTTGAAAGACAGGCATAGTTGTGAACACACCTTTAATCCCAGCACTAGGGAGGCAGAGGCTGGCAGATCTCTACGAGTTCAAGTTCAGCCTGATTTACAGAGTGAGTTCCAGTATAGTCAGAGCTACATAGTAAGATCCTGTCTTGAAGGAAAAAAAAAAAAAAGAAAGAAGAGAAAAACAAAAACAAAAAAAGTCCATTGATTTTTATACTTTACATACCATATAGTTCACCATGTACAGTTGGGTAAATTTTAGAAAATTTAGAGTTGTATTATCATCATCTTAATTTAATTTTTGATCACTTCATCATCCCCTAAAATCCTCATGCCCATTTTCAGTTTAATAGACGTTCAAGAAAAAAAAAGGGAAAAGGCAAGCAGGTCCAACAACAAGCTTGCTATCATAGAATGGCCCAATTTCTAGCCCCAGAAGCTCGTAGGCAGCCAGACTCATACTTCTACACAATATCTGATGAGTTGCTACCAAGCCTAGCTATACCACATTCAGTGATAAGTGACTATCTTATTTAACAACTCATTTCATCCTTGTCTGAGTCTACACATCACATAATTACTCCTCACTTTGAAGCACTGAAGCTTTCATGGGTCCTCCATATGCCCAAACTTCAAAAAGTCCCAATTCTAGCAGTCTCAAAATTTTGTAACACTCAAAAGTAGCTCTATTGCCTGGGGGTTGTTGGGGGTGGGGGGAGGGGTGGGTAATGACAATTTCTAGGATTGAAGATTACATTAGCAAGCAAGGAAAATGGAAACTTGAATCAAGTAAAAGAAAGTTGCAAGCATTAAAGCAACAGAGAGGCAAAGGGATGGAGCATTGCCCTCAAGGGGGTTTGTGGGGGCTGGAGTCCATCCAGGAGCAGTCTGGGTAGAAAACAAAGGACAACAGAGTAATCCGTTAGGTGACGCTGATGGAAAGGTTCAGGCAACTGCTTAGAGCCACTCGAGGTAGAACTTTTTGTGTCCCCCGAGCCAAGACAGCCTACCAGGGAAGTGAACCAAAGCCACGGCTGTGCAATTAAAGAGGAATCTAAAACTAGGGTTGCTTACGTAATCCCATCTGATGAATGTCACACTTTCCGCTAAATGGCTAATATCTTGCATGGCTGGCTCTTGTGTGCTGCCTTAGATGGGTGAAAAGACTAGGAAAGTTCATTAATTCTGGAAGCCACCCAAGGCTTCGAGGAGAGCAGACACACTGGGTGCCTGGAAATTATCATCTGGAAAAACAAAGTTGTTAGAGCTGAAATCATGGGTTTGTGAATTATTATCACACAGGGTCCGTTGTCACTCTTTTATGCATTGCTTATTTTATTCATTTAGGCAGGGTCTTAGTTCCATGTTCCAGGCTGGCCCTGAACTCCTGGGCTCACACAATCCCCTTGCCTCAGCCTTTTATTTAGCTACTGACCCACGTCTGAAGCTCTTAATAATGTTTTAACAAAGGACTCTGTTTTCATCTTGGCAGTTCTGTAGCCGACTAGGAGGCCCATTCACACATCAGGAGACAAGGAGTAGGAGACAGAACAGTAGTAATGGCCAGCCATCACATTTGCACAGCCTCGTCGTCGTTGGGTTTGAGAGTTCTGTCACACGCTTCTCATTTGGCCCATACAATTTACCTACCTAAAAAGATAAAGAAATTAGGAACACTGGTGGTTTGTCCAAGGACACAGACTCAGAAAATTTTAGGAGGAAATTACCAACCATCTGGTTTATCTTGCCCATGTGTCCGAGTTTGTTTCTCTGTTGCTGTGATAAAAACATCAACTAAAAGCAGCTTCGGGAAGGGAAGGGTTTATTGGACTTACAGGTTATAGGTTACATCAAGGAAAGCCAAGGCAGAAACTCAAGGCAAGAACTGAAGCAGAGAACACAGAGGAATGCTACTTACTGCCTTGCTCTCCATGCAAGCGCTCAGCTTGCTTTTTAATACAACCCAAGACCACCTGCCTGGGAGTGGTACTGCCCACAGTGGGCTGGGTTCTCCCACATCAACCATTAAGCAAGAAAATCAGTTCCCCACAGGCCAATCTATGGGAGGCGATTCCTCAGTTGAGGGTTCCCCCTCTCCAGGTAACTCTAGATTATGCCAAGTTGACAAAAACCAACCAGTTCACCATGCTTCGTTTTACAAACACAAAAGCTCGTGTTTGAAGACACAAAGGAAACAAGCTTCTGGCTTCTACTCCAGTGGCCGTCCCAGGCTATCTCTAGGGAAGTGAAGGACAAACCATGAGCTGTTTGAGGCTGGTGTCATATGTTATATGGTGTAGTATGACCAGAATAGGTACCCATCGAGCATCTATGAAATTGCTTCTATTTTTTTAAATACTCTTTTTTGGGTGGCGGTGGTGTAACCCAAGGCCACATACTGCTGCTAGGCAAGCACTTTACCACTGAGCTACATCTCCAGCCCAAAATTTACCATTTGCATATCTATTACCCCATTCGCACTTCCCAACAAGCTCATACAATAAACCAAATCCCTATTATGCTTTCCTCATTTGTAAATGAAAGAAACATGTTTGCAGAGGTCCTTGTCTTGCCCGGGGGCCTCCCAACGACTCCTAGAGCAGACTGCATGGACCTTCATCCTTGCTTCTCAACTCTACATTTACCCCAAGTAGGAGGCTTCCTTTCCAGTTTCTCCCTAGGTGCATCTATCTGTACTATTCTCCCCAAAGCAGAAAGAAATCAAATGTGTATTGAGCACTCAGTCTAAACAGGGGCCATGAGAACATCTGGAGTGATGGGAAAAGAAACCAAAGAATGCTTAGATTCCTATATCCACACAGAAAGATGGGAGCAGAGTCCTGTTGTATTTTAGGAGTCAGAGAGACATTGAAGTTCATGTAGTCCACCACTTAAATGAAGTCACACACACACACACACACACACACACACACACACACACACACACACACACACCAAAAAAACAAACAGCAACAACAACAAAAAAAAAAACAGCGCTGGTGGGGGGGACCCAGATTTTCATGCATCTGTCTATCACCAGTACTCAACTTCTACAGGCCCTACTCATTGGTTTGCTATCACCATTCTCAGCCTGGTGACTTAAATCATCCCTTACACTCCTTAAAATATCACAAGCAGGTGACTCTAACTTGTTCAACTTGGTGGTGACAGGCTGGCAAACGGTGTGAAAGGGAACATGTGAGTCCTCACGACCATGGTGACTTGCCTCAAGCTGCCTCGGGGGAGTTAAGAAGCACTCAGTACTGAGTGTTGTTGACATGTCTTCTCTACACCAAAACTGCACAATGACCACATGGAAACGGTAAGTGGGGAAGAAGAAAGATCGGACACACAGGTTAGTAATTCCATTACTCTCACTCTGCACAGGGAACGCTGATGACTCAGACTGGAAGAGTCAACAGGAAACTGATAAACAGCAGAGGCGGCAGTGGAGGGGAGAGGATTGTAATTTTTGTTTTGTTTAATAAGTTACATTAAGAGACGAGGACCTCCCTCGATGCTGCTTGTTGCTGTTCATACCCCTGAATTCCAGGAATGTGACAAAACAATGATCCGAAAAGACACTCTATGATCTTAAAAGAACCATAGAATACCTTCATGACTTTGGCTTAGGAAGAGATTTCTTTGAAAGATATTTTACTATGCCGACCTATAGTCCTCTGCTCTACGAACCAAGCTACCTAGCTAGCAACGAGGGTAAACATTAACAACAGAACTGTCAAGTGAGCCAGCGAGAACTGAGAACCGTGTATTCACAGACAAAAGTGAGGTGTGATCGGATAAGACTCCCAGGGTACCAGGAGCAGCAGCTGGGAGTCTGTAAGGTCCCTTTCCTGACAGCTGCAGACTGCTTTCTTCTAGGGGGTCTTTCTGTCTCACCGGAGCTAGCAAATGGCTTGGTTCTTTTACTCTGAAACTTTAAAAAAAAACAAAACAAAAACCAAGTTTTCAAACTATTTCTATAACACACAGGAAGTAGGAGGTACCCGCTATGAAAACAGGATGGACTGTAACAACAGTCCCCACCCCACTCCAAAACTACTCCACCCCACTACATTAGCAAGAGGCATAAAAGGTGGGAAGCTCAGACTGTATCCTAAAGAAGAAAAAAATTGACAATCCCTAGTCTCAACAAGCTTAGTCTTAAAACAACAGGAACAAAATATAAAGTATATTTGAAAATTTTGCATTATACCCATTGCTTTGAATGCTGACTGAAAAAATAATAATAAAAGAGGCATGTTGCTGGGTACAGTGATTCACACCTTTGATTCCAGCACTTGGGGAGGTAGCGCCAGGTAAATAGAGTTCTGCCAGTTCCAGACCAGCCAATGTTTAAAATCATAATAATCCCCTAAACCAGTGGTTCTCAACCTGTGGGTCATGACCCCCAGGAGGTGTCAAATGGTCTTTTCACAGGGATTGCCTAAGACCGTCCTGCATATCAGATATTTATATCACAGTTCATAACAGTAGCAAAATTACAGTTATGAAGTAGCAACAAAAATAATTTTAAGGTTGGGGTCGCCACAACATGAGGAATTGTATTAATGGGTCACAGCATTAGGAAGGTTGAGAAGTCTAAACTATGATGCCACAGATATTTCAGTCTAATTTCTGAGACATTGTTTTGTTGGGTTAACCCTTTGTTGATATGAAAATTACCCCTGGCAGCTTCCACCATAAATTATGATCAAATACAATTCTTTCTTGAAACTCAAAATTAATAAACTCAGAACAAAATAAAAATAAATACTAAAGGCCAAAAGCGGTGGCACATGCTTTTAATCCCAGCACTGGAGAGGCAGAGGCAAGCGGATCTCTGTGAGTTCAAGGCCAGCCTGGTCTACAGAGTAAGATCCAGACCAGCCAAAGTTACAAAGTAAGATCTTGGCACAAAACAAACAAAGTAAATAAACAAATACTAAGGATGAGCGTGTATGCTAGTCTCACTATTTCTGTTTTCATTTATCCAGACGATCCTCCTTCAAGACATCTGTAGGAACACGTGACTCTGTGTGTACAGTGGCTTGACTTACCATGAATGATCAATGCTTTATGTCATGATTCCGGGGAGCCCTAGAAAGTGTAGTCCAGCAGGAAGACCTTCTCAGTGGCTTATCTACTACTGACTGAAAAAAGTGCCTCATAGGGTCCTGAGGGTGGGTCTGTGGCTGGGTCATGACTGCAGTGGTTTATCTACTGTTGACTGGCAATTATGACCCAGTCACCAACCCAGCCTTAGTACCACACAAAGCACTTTTTTTTTTTTTTTTTTTTTTTGATTTTTCGAGACAGGGTTTCTCTGTGTAGCTTTGCGCCTTTCCTGGGACTCACTTGGTAGCCCAGGCTGGCCTCGAACTCACAGAGATCCGCCTGCCTCTGCCTCCCGAGTGCTGGGATTAAAGGCGTGCGCCACCACCACCCGGCTAACAAAGCACTTTTTTGAGACAGGGTCTCTCGTATCCTATACTGACCTGGAATCTTTACATTAAACAAGGACAACCTTGAATTTCTGATCCTCCTACCTCCACCTCTTGGGTGCCAGGTAATAGGTATATGCCACCAAGGCTGGTTTATACGGTTCTGGGGATCAAACCCATAGCCCAGGCAAGCACGTTCTTATGTATCTATTAAGTCCTAAATTCATTCTTGGGTGGCGATAGTGAAGATAAATTTGAGAGATGTCACCCCATATCACTTGAGAGGATCTAACTGATGAACTTAGGGTAACAAGTTGTCAATGATGGGAAACCTGGAAAATGTTAATGAACACTTCGCCTGGTCCACTTCAAGGATCCCAGGGCTGTCTGCACTATTATTTGGGTCTAATAATTACCCTGCAGTGGATGAGGGCCACAGTAGTAGTTAAGGTCCTAACCCATAATTATTAATTAAAACACCAACCCATCCAGCCCTTCTGTCTGTGATGCGTTTCTCCCCACCAGTGCTGATGATGTTGAATTCTTCTGTGGCGAACTTACTGAGGTTCCCATGGAAAGCCCTCCCCTTGGTGCATGAATGAAGTTTGTCTTGAAGGAAGTCTTAGCCCTGTGCAGAAGGGAAACCTTTTGTATCTCTGGAGGTTAGCTTCAAGCTCCAGACTCCTGCATTCCTGTTGAAAATTTTATCAGTGAACAAAGTGTAGGCCTGAGAGCCAAAGGGGCAGTCACAAGCATCTCTCCTTAGCATCTCTCTCCCCTACTGGGGTCTTGCTTAGCACAGCGCCATGATTACACCATCACTGGTCTTAATAACATCCCACTTTTAGTTCTAATGCTGAGAAATCCTTGAGCAACTTTGTCAGGTCCAGTGACTTCAACACTCACTTCTTATCAACTACTTGGACAGTGTCATCACAGAACAGAAAGGATAAGGTCTTTTGGATCAAAGGGGGTGGTTTTTGTTTGTTTTGTTTTTTAACGTGTGTGTGTGTGTGTGTGTGTGTGTGTGTGTGTGTGTGTGTGTGTACCTGTGCATGCATTCGTGCGAGTGTGCTCATACCAGAGTGCACACATGCCATGGTGCACATGTGATCAGAGGACAATTTCAGGCGCCCATCTTCACCGTCCACCTTGGTTGTTACCTTATTTGTGGCAGGGTCTCTTCTGGTTTTTTGGTTTTTTGGTTTGGTGTTTTATTTTTTGGTTTGTTTGTTTTGTTTTTTGTTTGTTTGGTTGGTTGGTTTGGTTTTGGTTTTTCAAGACAGGGTTATATAACCAGACTAGCTGGTCCTCGGGCTCTTAGGAATTCTCCCTGTCTCTGTCTTTACTTTCATTCTATACCTCTTGCAATAAAAATAAATATCAGAGTATGTCACAGCATCTTATCTGGAATTATTTAAACATAGTAGAAGTCCTAAATGTCCTTTGTTCTACTGGAAGTGTTAACAAGAAGTTTCTGGCAGAAGATAATTCATTCAGTATGCAAACTGCTGCTTTAACTTCTTGGCATTTTTTAAGATTTATTTTTAACTTTTTAAATTGGGGGGGGCACACATGTGTGTGAGTGCAGTGCCTGTGGAAGTCAGAGGAAGGTGTCAGATCCCCTGGATTGGAGTTACAGGTGGTTATGTGCTGCCACATGTGGATGCTGGTAAGCTAACTCAAGTCCTTTGTAGGCAGAAGATTTTAGTGGTAAAGATCTCAGCATCATGGCTCTTACTGAATCACTATACCAAGAAGTCCATTGCTCTTGCATAAACTCCACACATAAGGCCATTTCACAATGTATTACTTAAAAGTCTCACAGAAATCACAATTTGATACATATATGTAATGATACAACATGAGCAACAATGACTTTACCAGGATATTTATTATAGTCATGAAGCTTACTTCTAATAATTTTTTTTTTGAGATACGGTCTCATTATGTAGACCAGGCTAGCCTGGAAGACATTATACAGTGATCTTCCTGCCTCAGCCTCTCAAGGGCTGTGATTACAGGTTTGCACCACCACACTCAGCAAACAATTTTGATCTCTTGCATCAAACATTATTTCGTATTAAGGCAAGTTTGGCCCCCTTAAACTTCTTAAGGACATAAGCTTTCTCTTAAGGCCTTGAAACGACAGGTAAGGAATGCCTAACAGCCTCAGCCATGTCTCCTGGCACTACAGACTGAATTGTGTGATCAGAAGATGCGGAAGCCTCACCTAATTAGACGTTCTTTGAGGCGAAACTAGGGTAAGATGAAGGCATGAAAGAGAGGCTTCATCGTGGTATTAGTGACCTGGCTAGAAATCAGAAACCTAGCGTCTCTCTCTGTCTCTGTCTCTCTGTCTCTGTCTCTCTCTGTCTCTGTCTCTCCCCCTCTCTCCCTCTCTTTCTCCCTCCCTCCTCTCCCCCTCCCTCTTTCTCCTCTCCCTCTCTCCACCCCCAATGTGATGTCACAATCACAGTAAGAGGGAAGCTGTCTACAACCCAACAGTCTTCTGCAGATCCCAATCTTGTAAACCTTGGAGTTTTCATTCCCAGAACAATAAGAAATGAAGATGTTCTGTTAAGTCACCCAATCTGTGGTATTTTGTCATGGTAGCCCAAGCTGACTAAGACACCAGACCCTCAGGATACATATTCCCAGGCTGGTGGTGGTGGCCCACACCTTTAATTCAAGAAACAGAGGCAGGCAGATCTCTGAGTCTGAGGTCAACCTGGTCTACAGAGTGAGTTCCAGGACAGCTAAGGCTACACAGAGAAACCCAGGGCCTATCCCAGACCTGTGGGATCAGAAGCCGCATGTCTAGAAGGTGCTGTATCCTATATAACCAGGCTAGCTGGTCCTCGGGCTCTTAGGAATTCTCCCTGTCTCTGATCTGCACATGTGCCATAGGCACAGTGACAGTTTGAGAAGCTCTATTTGGCGGAGCTGTTTCAAGATAGAATAAAAACCGCCCAAACATTTCAATCCAAGAAAGAGCGAGCCCTGGCGTCCAGCTCTTTAATATGCTCCAAATCAAGAGGCATTGGATTCAGTAGCAGCCCTTGCAAACGAAATCTACACAGTTAACTATACCTGCTTTCTTTCCTGCTCAACCCCATCTTTGTGGGGCAAGGTATTGTGTTAGGAGATAAGTACAGAAGCAGAAGATAACCATCCGACTGGAATTCATTTGGACAGTAAAACTCTCCCAGTCTATTCCACCCTAAAATTACATGTTAAGGTGCAGTGGGAACTAACATTAACAGGAACTTGTAAAAGGCAAAACCTACCCCTTGTCTACCTTATCTCCCGGCACAGTGAGGCTCATGCAAATTCTGGCATCTGTGGTAGATCACGAGGCCCTCCCTTTCCTCTTCGGATGTTGTGTTGCATTTCCACCTTTTTATCTGAAATTTTATGTACTTCACGAGTGCTCTTCTTTTCAATCCAGTCTAGAACCACATATGGCTGTACTTAGCGTCTTGCTTAGTTTTTTTGTTGTTGTTGTTTGTGTTTTATATTTCACACACACACACACACACACACACACACACACACACACACTTTTTTTTTCTAAAAGTTTTGGTTTCTCAGGAAAATTGAATCTAATGCACGGAGATTTTCCTCACCCCATCCCCTCACATGCACAGCCTCCCCGGTTTAGCACCCTGCACCTGAAGGGAACATTGGTCACAACTGGCAAACCTACAATGATGTACATTATCAAAGCCCATAATTGATATTAGGGTTCAGTCTTGGTAAGGTATATTATGGATTCGAACAAATTATGATAATGTGTTCATTATGGTAACATACACCCCCGCTAGAGTAACATACAGAGTCTCGCTGCCCTAAACGCCTACTTTTTCAGTTTTAACCACGTATTCGCCCTGGTTAAGCAGCAAGCAGCACAGGCTAGTTGTGTACAAAAGCAAGAATGAGTAAGACACAGCCACATCCAAACTTTTTTCCAACCACAGAGTCTCTTACAGGATATCAGAGTACAGACAGCCTTTCAAAAAGTGGCTCCAAGATAGTTTACACACTCACACACTGCTTGCCTCAGTCTGCCTCTTGTCTATGCCATGGACCTCCTCTAGGGAACAGTGTAATGTACTTTCTTAGTTGTCAACAGTAGGAGACAAAAATGACAATATCGCTATTTCCCATTTGTGCTAGCAAAAGTCCCGGGAGCTCCTAGGGAACGGGGGTGATGTTTGATTTACCTTTGCACCCCAATATCTAGTATAAAGAAATGTCTTCCCAAAACTTGCTGAGGTAAGAGAAACCATTGCATTGGCCAAGTTTCATAAATCATCTAAACCAGTATCTTTTCCCCCATTCCACTAAATGTGGCATTTGCTATGTATCATGCCTGTCCTGCCCTTTGTAATAAATTCCATTCTCTACTTTAAAAGGTGAAGAGCCCCAGTGCTCTTTCTCCTGTGTGCCCTGGAGTTCCTTTCCCCCCTCCCTCCCTCCCTTTCTCCCTCTCTCCCTCCCTCCCTCCCTCCCTCCCTCCATCCATCCATCCATCCATCCATCCATCCATCCTTCCCTCCTACCACTTTAAAATGCACTAATGCCGCAATGGCTTTCCAAAAACTGTCTTTCCCCCACCCAACCTTCCCAGAAACTGGAAGAGCCCTTCCTTCACTTGCTTAGACTAATAAATAAAACCAGGAGCTATTTTGAGTAGCTGCCTCTCACTTCCATAGAAGAGATTGAACTGTCCTGCTCCTCCAAAACACTAGTAACAAATCACTAAGAACTGAGTGTAGCATTGTGTTACTTCACCAAGAGCCACAGCCTGCTTTTTTTTTTCCAGCCACATTGCAAAGCCAAAGACTAGACCATCCATCACACCTGAGTAGCAATGTCAACAAGTTTTGGTCATGACCTTGACAGTCCACTAAACTGAGTCCCTATCTTCTTCAGCAATAAGTGAAGTGCTTCCAAACTGTACCTTCTCAGCTAAAGGTTACAAATACCCTTTGTTTACAAGTAGCTGAGATCATGACTTTCACTTTTAGCAAACCCCTAAAGAAAATAAGGTCTTACTGACAAGCATTGAGAGCTGGTCTTAAGTTGATTAGTTCCTGCACCAGCCTTTTTATTTGGTTGGTTGGTTTGGGTTTTTGGTTTTTTGAGTCAGGGTTTCTCTGTGTAGCCCTGGCTTGTCCTGGAACTTACTCTATAGTCCAGGCTGGCCTCAAACTCAGAGATTCACCTGCCTCTGCCTCCGGGGTACTGGGACTAAAGATGTGCATCCCACGCCTAGCTTGTATCAGCTTTTAAGGAAAGAGGTCCAGGATGTTAGACTGATCAAAGGTCCACAAAGTGGTTCAGTGAGAGCAGAATCATGGCCAATATCTTTACCAGCCAAGGTAAAGTACTTTAGTACCAGGCTGGGGACATCAAGGTACCGAACAAAAACTTAGTATACTAAATGGCATTTATTCTATATTTCAATAATTTCAAAGGTTTGAGGCAGAAATGTGGTCATAGTGAGTTAAAATTTGACTGTGAGATGAACTGAAGACAACAAATAGAAGTATTCTCCCACAAGCCTAACTACGAAGAGGACAGAAGTGTAGTTTCAAGAGAAGTATTTCTGTGTCCACGAAAGAAAGATGCTTTAAAGGAGAAGCAAGGGGCTGGGGTACAGCTCAATTGGTAGACTGCTTGCCTAGCATCCATGAAAGCCCGGGTTCAATCCCTAACCTCACCTCAATGGACCGCGGTCATGCGGGTCTATAAACATAGCACTCAGGAGCTGAAAGCAGGGTAATCAGGAATTGAAGGTCATCCCCAGGACAGGCTGGGATACATGAGACCCTATCTCAAAACAAAAGCCAATGGTCCTGTGTGTACCCTAATTGGTGTGTGCGTGGGGGGGGGGGCATATGCACACATGCATGCATGTGGAGGTGGTTATCTTCCTTGATTGCTCTTCACCTTTTTTTAAGACAGTATTGGAGCTCATTGGTTTAGCTAAGCTGGCCAATGAGCTCCAGGGATCTGTCTGTCTCCCTTTCTCCCCAAGCAAAATCACTCTGGCTACCCAGCTCTTTACATGAATCCTGGGAATGTGAACTCAGGTCCTCAGGCTTGTGTGATGGGCACTTTACTGACTAAGCCATCTCTCTAGTCCTTACCATGTTAATCTAACTCATTATTCATTTAGCAATACTTTGAACTTTATTGTTTGTTTTTAATACATAAGGGTTTTTTGTTTTTTTGGGGTGTTTTTTTTTTTTTTTTTGCCTGCATGGGTGTCTATGAACCACATGCATGCCTGGTGTCCTCAGAGGCCAAGAAAAAGTATTAGATCCCCTGGAACTGGAGTTACAGTTGTGAGCTGCCCAGTGGGTACTAGGAATCAAACCTGGGTCATCTAGAAACACATCCAGTGCTCTTTACTGCTGAGCCGTCTCATCACCTCATTAACAATAGTTTTGTTGAGCGCCAACACTACATGAGTTGGGCTAGATGCCAGACTATGGTACTCCCCTGTGAGTCTTAAACTCCCTACTATACACCCCTGTAGGATCAGCATCTCCACTCTACTGAACACTGATCGGGCCTCCCGTTTCAGTTCTCTGATCTGGCATCTCCCATAGACTGGGTCTTGCATTTGCATCCACAGAGCCTGAAAAAGCCATGAGGCGTGGGAAAGCAGGGCAATATCTAGTACATGTGTCATCTCCACAGAGGAAAGCTTAGGTTTCTTTTAAACCTTAGAAGACTAGAGGCCCAGCCTGGAGCACAGCTAGAATAGTAGTAGTCAGGAGGCGGTGTTCTGTCCTGGAAGCTGTCTCCTGTACCAATGTGTTCAAGGCTATTCCTCACTTTCTCTTCTATCAGGTTCAGTGTCTCTGGTTTTATGTTGAGGTCTTTGATCCACTTGCACCTGAGTTTTGTGCAGGGTGATAAATATGGATCTATTTACATTCTTCTACATGCAAACATCAAGTTAGACCAGCACCATTTCTTGAAAATGCTTTCTTTTTTCCCATTGTGTATTTCTGGTTTCTTTATCAAAAACCATGTGTCCATAGGTGTGTGGATTTATATTTGAGTCTCTGACTTGATTCCACTGATAAACATGTCTGTTTTTTAACCAACAGAGAAATACAAATCAAAATTACTTTGAGATTCCATCTTACACCTGTCACATTGGCTAAGATCAACAACACAAGTGACAGCTCATGCTGTCAAGGATGTAGAGCAAGGGGAACACTCCTCCATTGCTAGTTGGAGTGCAAACTTGTACAGCCACTATGGAAATCAATATGGCAATTCCTCAGAAAATTGAGGATTGCTCTACCTCAAGACCCAACTATACTACTCTTGGGCATATACTCAAAAGATGCCCCATCTGACCACAAGGACATCTGATCAATTATGTTCATAGTGGCTTTATTCATAATAGCCAGAAACAAGAAACAAACTACATGTCCCTCAAACAAAGAATGGATAAAGAAAATGTGATACATTTACACAGGAGTATTACTCAGCTGTTAGAAAAAAAATAACATGAAATTTGTAGGCAAATGAATAGAACTAGAAAAAAATCATCCTGAGTGAAGTAAGCCAGAAAGGCAAACATGATCACTGCCTAGTCCAATCATCATCAGAGAGGCTTCCTCCGACAGCTGATGGGAGCAGAAGCAGAGACACACAGCCAAACATTAGGTGGAGCCTGGGGAACCCAAGATGGGGGGGAAGGATTGTAGGAGCCAGAAGGGTCAAGGTCACCAGGAGAACATGGTCCACAGAATCAACTAAGCAGGGCTCATAGGGGCTCACAGAGACTGCAGCATCAATCACAGAGCCTGCATGGGTCCTCTGCATATATGTTATGGAGGTTTAGCGTGGGGTTTTTATATAACTCCTAATTGGGACCTTTCCCCTCCTACTGGGTTGCCTCATACAGCCTTGATATGAGGGTTTGTGCCTAGTCTTATTGCATCCTATTATACTGTGTTCTGTTGATATCCCTGGGTG
The DNA here is from genome assembly GCF_049852395.1 of Peromyscus maniculatus bairdii. Lineage (NCBI taxonomy): Eukaryota > Metazoa > Chordata > Mammalia > Rodentia > Cricetidae > Peromyscus > Peromyscus maniculatus. The sequence continues at coordinate 81,288,557 of NC_134862.1, forward strand.
GCCTGCTCTTTTCTGAAGGGAAACAGAAGCAGTGGAACTGGTCGTGATGGGGGGGAAGGGGCATGACTGAGAGGAAGAGGGAGGGGGAACTGTTGTCGGGGATGTATTGCCTGAGAGAAGAATAAACAAAGAGAAAAAAGATTTCATATCTATATAAAAAATTATATATACATATACATACATACATACATACACACACACATACATACATATGAATGAGTACAGTTCCCAGAGGCCAGAAGAGGGCACCAGATCCCCTGGAGCTGGAGTTACAGGTGGTTATGAGCTATTGCCAGTGTAGGTGCTGGGAACCAAACTCGAGCAACAGGTGCTCTTAACACCGAGCCATCTCTCCAGCCCCAGGATTCCAACTTTTGAAAATAAATAAAACCAGAGGTGAAGTTTGGGGACTTTTCTAAATGCAATGTGAGGCGCCATCACATCAGCACTTTCTGGTTTAAACAGCCCACTCCAGTCCTTCATGTGGAGGCCATGCACACGCGGGCTTACTAGGGAAGACACGGGCTGAAAGTAATCCCTTCCTCCTCATCCCGACGACCACGCCCGGAAGATTAACCCTCGCAGCTCCCTCTCCCCTCAGAATCAGGGTGAACAGCAAGCAGTTTCCTTTCTCCCCTCCTCCTCCTCCACGCTGCCCGGGGACTGTGGCAAGACAAGGCTCACACTGCCCCCTACTGCCCAGTCACATGTTCTCTCTGCCTTGACCACCTCCAGCTCCCACTTTGAAAAAAGGAAAGCGACAGGATACCCCCACAAAAGTCAAATGTCTTTATTTTATATATAAAAAAAATTTGTACAGTTTTAGTTCCTATGTTTAAGAAAAAAAATCCCTAAAATTGCCATAATGTTTAATCCACTGCAAACGGTAAAAACAAGCTTTTTATATATTAAAAAAAATTTACATTTTACAATTTTCTACATGCATGCACAAGGTCTCAGCTCTGTAACCAAAAAAAAAAAAAGTAAAGAAAAGAAAGAGAAAGAAAGAAGATAAGATTTTTTTAAAAAAGAAAGAAAAAAGGAAATGGGGGAGAGGGAATAAAAAAATCTAGATTCAACAATGGAAAATTCTACATTTACACAATCTCACTTGGAAGAGATTCAAGAAGTCCCTTCCTTCTGCACACAGAAGAACAAATCACAACAACCACACATCAGAACGGAATCCATCAGCAGATGTTGCCCCATGGGGAGAACAGGGAGGGAAAAGAGACTGACAGACACCAGGAAGGGACAAGGCAAAGCGAGGCCCAACCAAGAGGAAAAGCACAAACCCAGGACACAGACATCTGGAGTGCGGACCTCCCAGGAATCCCGCCTCCTTGCCGCTAATCGGGGTTTACAGTGGGGATGCTGTGGAGGCTAGGAGGAAAAGCATAAGGGAAGAGATGGAAGGAGGCAGGAAGACGTGAGAGGGAGACTGCAGGGACATAAATAAAAACAGAGCAAGAACACATACTTAGGAGACACCAGAAAGGGGCCAATGGGGACAGCGACAGAGTGGCGAGGTAGGTGAAGGACTGAGGCACGGTGTCCTGGTGTGGAGGGAAGAGAGGTAAGCACTCCAAGGTCATGAAAACAAAGGCCAAGTTGTGCAGTGGGGATGAGCTAGGATGCCACACAGACAGAGAAACAGGCGCACTGAAGTAGCCCAGCACAGCATCCCCTATGGTGACGGTGTTGGGCTGGGTAGGCACATTCCTACGGCGGAAGAATAGAAACCAAGTGAGTGGGGACAGGATTGGAGGGGAAACTGCCCAGAGGGACTGAGTCAGCTGCCCACCCATAGCAGGTCACAGCATGAAGACAACTTCTTATTCTGGAGAAGCAAAAGACACACAGACACACAGACACACAGACACACAGAGATAAACACACAGGCACAGATACACCTCTCCTCTCTCTCTCTCTCTCTCTCTCTCTCACACACACACACACACACACACACACACACAGAGCTATACACTTGACAATTCATCCTGACATTTTAAAAAATAATAACAACCAAAGTAGACAAAGATACCACAGTTCTGACACAAAGGACCAAAACGCTACCATCTTAGTCACAGCCCTTAGTGCTTAGACAGAGTCAGGGAAACTTTTTCTTTTCGTTTTAGGGAAAAGGAATGAAAGTATCACAGTGATTAAAAAACATGGCAGGTTCTTAAAATAAACACTCCTGTGCCCCTAACCTAGGGCATCAACTAAGATCCCAAACATTTTCCTTCTGCCCTCCCCCACCCACTGCTCAAACCAACACCACACCCCATTCTTGCCCATAAAGGCAGCGACCCCAATCACCATCCAGGCCTGGCTTTCCAGGATAGTGAGGTATTTATGTGACCCAAAAAGGACTCCTCTGAAACCTGATTTTTTTTTTTTTTAAAGAAAAGATACCTTCCTATGACCCAAGTACAAACTAATTTCACTGGAGTCTATCCAGGAACCTCTACCACAGCCTGGAGGTTAACTCCGAGGGCCCTGCCTAAGTCAGCTCCAAAAGCCCATCCCTGTGGGAACAAAGTAAGCACTAACGGATGAGCCCCTTTGTAAGGGGTGGGTGGGCTGTGGATCCCACAGCCTCACAGCGGGGTCAATGGGTACCTCATCTCAGTTTGTGCTTTGCACAGAAAATGCCAGCAAAATTTCCAGGGAAGTGAAGGACCTACGCAGGGGCTTTGGGAGTTGTTTAGAGAAGTGGCCCAGGAGCCCAGCTCCATCCCAGCCATCAGAACCATCCTCCACACGGACGCCGGAGGGATGGATGTGGGTATTTTCTATGTCTATTCCTTGTGATAAAAAAAAAATGATTTAAAGGCGTCTAATTTAAAGGTTCAAATTTGCTCTGAAAATATCCATTTGAGGGTTAGTGAATCCTGCTCAAAATGAGCTTTAAATTACTGAGAGTCAGATTCGGTGCAAAGGCTATGTTAGTTAAAATGGGGTGAGGAGCTAAGACCCATAAAAGGCAGGAATCCTGGTCCCTCGCCCCAATATGGAGCCTAGAAAGCGAGGCAGGGAGAGAAGAGGATGGGACCCTGGAAGGCCATGGAAAAGAGACCCCTGAGGCAAAGAACTGGACTTAAGGCAGGGGATGAGAAGGAGCTGCTGGGCCCTCCCCTAAGAAGAGATGAGGCCACAGGTCTCTAGAGCTGCAAGTCAACAGGATTGGGGTAGCTGGTGCAGAGAAGAAAAATGTCTTAAGACCATAGGGTTGGTCAGGGTCTGCACGTCATAAAGTCCCGACAGAAGTTGACATGCATCCTTCACAGGTAAGGGTGGGAATGAACAGCTCAGAGGGGTAAAGGTCAATGGGTTCAGAGGGATGGGGGGGGGGGTCAATGACAAGGGTCTCTCCAACCTCAGGGGTCTCTCCCGCCCTTCCCCTCAGGAAATACTGGGACCTCCCCCACAGCCCTGGTCAAGTGGTCAAAGAGGTTCCACCTCAGTTTGCCTATGATCATGTGATCACACAGGTCAGGAACAGCAGTGAAGACTCCTGGGGGGGCAGGTGGGGCTCCCTGCTTGTTCTGTGTATGTGTGTGGACCAGGAAAGCACAGCTGTAACAGTGGGAAGCAAGTAACACTGCAGGGAGATTCCTAACTCTGGGACTACTGTCACGGGTGCATCCTTGCCCGGGGACTCGGGGCTATGGGTGGGGACAAGGAATAGGGCTAGCTGCTGTCCCGCAGGAGTTTGGCACCATGGCTCTCTAGGATCAAAGCTGTGCCGCCCCTGCCCCCCCCCCAGAGAACCCCTATTAGAGGCCACTGGAGAGCAGGGCTCTGCGAACTTAGGTCTATTAAGTGGGAGCTCTGGGTTAGGGTACAATCAAGGCCCTGCACGCGCGCCCTTTGAGGAGGGACTTCCACCCAGGGGACGAACGGGGTAGGAGGCACTGTTTCCTGCAGAGCCTGGAGTGATACAAACTTGGGGGTGGGGAGCAGGGTGGTTCCCAGATATTGTTAAAGCAAGGTGGTCTCTCCAGATTTACATGGGGAAACTGAGGAAGAGGGGTGGAGACCAGATACAGGATAAGTTAATTCAAGTAAAAAAAAAAAACAAAAAACAAAAGCAAGAGCGAGAGGAAGGAGGGTGGCAGACACGTGACGGGGCCCGAGATCCAAGCCACTCCCCACTCCGCAGAAACCCCCACATCCCCCTCCCCTGCCGTCGCAAAGTCACACGGAGGTCTCCGACTGCAGCCGCATGACAAACTTATGTGACTTGGGATCCACAAATTCCTCAGAGAGTTTGAAGAAGGGCACCTTCTTGGTGCTCACCACCAGGCTGAAGTCCTGGCGTTTTAAGAGGAAAACGATGCCATCCTTAAGCCCGTTGGTCACCGGCTCCTCGCTCACCAAGGTCCACTGTTTGGCCAGCCAACGTTCCTTGTGGTACTGGATGGTAGGTCCAGCTGCCAAGTATCGCTCCAGAAAGGCCTGAGGAGGGGAGAAGACACTGCCTGGGCATCTCTCCGCCCCCACCCACCCACCCACCCTTCATCCTCTGACAACACACAGCTTTCAAGGCGAGCCAAGAGGCTTTGGAGCTCATTCTACACACACGAACAAGTATCTTCACATGCGAGAGCAGAAGAGGGCCTGAGGGAAGCTTGATGTATAGACAAGGAGGATGACATGCACAGAATATAGTGATATAGCTCCAGTCAGGACCGGAATTCTCTCCCGTCCTTTACTCTGTTCCTTGCACCAGGCTGTGCCCGGGGCAACTCAAACCTCTTTCCTTCCCTTCCATACAGGTTATATGATTAGAGCCATACGGGTCCGCACTCAGAGGGATGTGGGCCAAGCCAAGATTCAAGTGCAACTGTGTGTGTGTGTGTGTGTGTGTGTGTGTGTGTGTGTGTGTGTGTGTACATGTGTGTGTGTGTGTGTGTGTACATGTGTGTATGCATTGCGTGTGTGTGTGTGTGTGTGTGTGTGTGTGTGTGTGTGTGTGTACATGTGTGTGTGTGTGTGTGCATTAAAATCAGGAGCTCAGGCCTGATCTAGCACTGAGCTCCATTCCCAGCCTCTTTATCACCGTCTCAGCCAAGAAGGCTCCGAGAAAGCCATTCTAGGAAGCTGGCAACTGGGTGGAGGTCGTCCACAGCTAACAGTAAGCACAGGCAAAAGCTTACTTTGGGGGTGAAGGGGACAGGAAGGGAAAGGTGAGACTCGGGATGCAGACAACATTCCAGAGCCTTCTGAAGATGAGACACAGGCCTCTGACATCCCCCAAACGGTTCAGAAGCCTGCCCTCGCCTCCTCCGCTCCACGCGGACAGGATGGATGGGGTGGGGACGAGAAAAGAGGTCACAGGGAAGAGGTGAGGGTGAGGCCACGAGAGGGAAGGTGAGTGAGGAGAGACGCAGGGAATACAGCCACCAACCAAAAGAAGGCGGACGCGGAGCAAGGTGGAGGAGCAGCAGGCCTACCTTGGGTGTCATGTCGTGAGTGATGCAGAATTCCAGGTGCTGCAGGATGCTCTCCATGGTGTGGTAAGGCTGCTGCTTGGTGGTCCGAAGGTACTTCTGCATGGCACGGGCCATGGATGCAAAGATGGCTTGGGCTGCTTCCCGGGGATCCATCACCTCCCTGGGGTTCTTCTGCTCCTCTTCCTGCAGCCGCTTAATGTGAGTGAAGGCCTCCTCCACCGCCACCACGAGCCTGGGGGACAGGCAGTTTCTGGACCAGATGCCCACCGCTCACTCTACCCTCTACCTACCAGACTGCTGCTGGCTGCAGCCGTCAGAGCGAGGTCAGGCCTCCCTCTCTGCTCTCCCTGAAGTAACAGAAGCCCATTTGGAGCCCAGCGCCTGGGGACTAAGAGATGGGAGCGGTGTTTTCCTCAGGGGCAACAAGAAACAGCTGTAGAACTCAGTGGACTCAGACTAGGGACTTAAAGTGAACAGGCCCTGCACCAAATTCGGAAAGACACCTAGGAACTACGCTACCGAAAAGGCCAAGTATCCCGTCAGACCCAAGGAAAAGACTCCACACCACACTACACTATGTAAAAAATTAATAGATATGAGTAAAGGGAAATGGCAAATTACCATCATATCATTATCATCATTATTATTTATTATTACTATTAAAGTTATTTATGTGTGTGTGTGGGCATACACATGCCTTCTGTGGAGGTTTGAGAAATCCCTTCTCTCCAACACACGGATTCTGGGGATTGAACTCAGGTCATCCGGCTTTACTCCTGACCCTGGAAATGACATTTCTATTCAGCCACAGTAGCAGAGGCAATGCTGACACCTGACTGGAGGTTGCTGGGGAGGTGGGGTGGGGGGGATACCTGCAGCAGCTAAAGTCAACCAAGAACTGGCATCTAAAACACACAAAGAATTCACTACGAATCAGGAAGGAAAGGGTAAGGACCTTTAAAAAATAAGGAATAAAAGAGGAGGCGGAGAAGACAGTTCGGCAGGGAAAGGGACTTGCCACCGAGCCTGACAACCTCAGTTCTACAACCTGGACCTACATGGTGCAAGAAGAAAAACCACACCAGAAGCTGTCCTCGAGCCTCCATGGGAACTCTGAAGTGCGCGTGGCTACATGGACACATAAATAAGTAAATGTAATGGTTTTTGTTTTGTTTTGTTTTGTTTTGAGTGGGCAAAGGAGCCAGGAATGATGACACATTCCTATAATCCCAGCACTTGGTAAGCAGAGGCAGGAGAATCACAGGATCCAGACCAGGCTGGTCTACTTAGTGAGACTCTGTCTCAAAAAACTAAATTCAAATACAATCAGACCAAAGCAGTAAAGGATTCATATGAAATCCGAAAGATACCAGGCAAGCAGAGATACAAACTAAACATTAACCAGGGGCTGGAGAGAGGGCTCAGTGGTTCAGAGCACCAGCTGCTCCTGCAGAGTACCCAGGTTCCGTTCCTAGCACACACACCCCCACATGACAGTTCACAGCTGTATGTAACTCCAGGTCCAAGGGATCCCATGCCCTTTTCTACCTCCCTGGGCATCAGGCACACACATAGTACAGATACATACAGGCAAAACAATAATACACATAAAATAATTTTTTTAATTTTTAAAAATTAATAATAAAACATTAATAAGATGCTTCTTCATCAAAATGGAAGATAACTATAATCCTAACACTGGATAGGAAGTCAGGGGCATTCTGTGAACTACAGTGCAGCAGTAACACATGACGAGAGGGACATACAGAGCACATGGGTGAACCGCAAAACACATTAAAGAGGAAGAAGAAAAAAGTCAGTTTACCAGGAGGACTTGTATGAGTTCGAGGTCAGCCTGTCTACATAACGAGTTCCAGGCCAGCCAAGGCTACATAGATGACTTTAACAGCACAGAGGCACACAAACCCACACATCACTTGTTCAAAAACACAGATTTTTAAGGAACTCAAACTAGATTCAAGTAGATGAAGAAAGACTGTGAAGAAACTATGACCAAAAGGTGGTAAGGGCTGAGAACAATGAGAAGTGTTCTGCACTCTAAGTCCAAAACCCAAAATAAAACCCACAGACCTAAGAATAGGATTGGCCTGAAGAGACAGGATAAGAATGCATGTGAGGCCTATAGCCAAGAATCCAGGCACCTCAGGACCTTCAACGAGCTGAGGATGGAACTCTGGGCTAGCACATGCCATCTGTCTGTATGTCTAGTTTCTGTGCATCCTTTTGCCTCCGTTAGTAAAGTTTCTTCTGAAAAGGTCTTTTTGTTTCAGGTGAACCAAAGTTGCCTACCAGCTACAAGCAAAATAACAGAAGAGGAAATAAACCCATGCACCAAGAGTGACAGAGGCAGGCCATGATATCCAAGACCCTAGTCAGGGGGAAATGGCAAAAGGGGCCATCACTGGTTTCTTTCCAACAACAGGAAATGTCCCAGAATTAGAACCGGTGGTCTTTGTCCTCCCGGGGACAAGATGGGGCTGTCTCTCCACCCAGACACCTAGACAAGGAAAGTGGGGAGAGGGAAGGGTGGATTTCTAGCCCCGTATTTCTGCTCCTCTTTTCTCCAGTGAAATCCTGGAAGCTCCAGGTGGAACCTGGTAGCAGCAGACATTGAGAAAGAGTCTTCGGGTACGATTTAAGTTCTTACGACAAAGGGAAAAGTCAAGACAGGGTTTAAGAATTTACCAAGAGGCCAGGCGTGGTGGGGACACCTTTAATCCCAGCTCTTGAGAGGACCAAGATCTCCGTGAGTTTGAGGCCAACTTAAGCTACCTAGTAAGTTCCAGGACAGCCAGGGTTACTTAGTAAGACCCTGTCTCAATAAAACAAACAACAACAACAACAACAACAAAAGATCCAAGTAAAAGATGGCCTGTACTTTTAATCCCAGCACCAGGGAAGCAGATTCCGGCAGACCCCTGGGACTTGGGGGCCAGCTTAGTATAACCTAATGGTGAGTTCCAGAGCAATGAAGATTCCATCTCAAAACACAAAGTGGATGACACCTGAGGAACGATAGCCCAGGTTGTCCTCTGACCTCCATATACTTGTGCGCGCGCGCAAGCACACAGATAGATAGATAGATAGATAGATAGATAGATAGATAGATAGATAGATAGATAGATAGATAGATGATAGATAGATGATTGATAGATAGATAGATAGATGATAGATAGATAGATAGATAGATAGATAGATAGATAGATAGATAGATAGATAGATAGATAGATAGATAGATAGATAGATGATAGATAGATATAGATAGATAGATAGATAGATAGATAGATAGATAGATAGATAGATAGATAGACAGACAGACAGACAGATATCCTTTGAGGCCTGAAAACCAGTCTTCCCTGTAGATGGCAAAAGTCAGAAAGAGCAGGCTCCTGTTAGAAAAAGCTGGAAACTGTGGGGAAGCATGACTTGAAAGGATTCCATCAAAAGCCAGGGAGCTTTGGAAGAGAAGCCTGGGTTCAGACGAGAGTTGTACAGATTTTAGCCTTCAAGGTCCTTTTAGCCTTCAAGGTCCAAGCAGATGGCCCAGCCAACCTGAACCTGACCCGGGAAACAGAGCAATTATAAATGTGCTGTTTTACCGCTGCCGAGTCTGTGGTCATCGGCCATGGAAGAGCTAGAAAACGAATACTCAAAACCTGATCATCACTCTTCTATTTCCGGCAGGTATAAGGGCCTCCTGGGCTTCTGCTCCCCAGCTCCCCCCACAGGCACCACCGCCGCCGTCCCCATTCTATTGGCTCTTCCTCTCCCTCAGGCACTCACCGAGCCCTGAACTCACACAAGCTGGTACCCACCTGGCCCTGCGCTTGCGCACTCTGCGCTCATGCTCGGCCTCCTCGTAGTAATACTCGTTGTGGCTGTTGTCCCGCCTCCGCGCCGCTGCCGCAATCACAGCCCTTGACTGGCCAGTGGAGTTATTGGTGCTGTTTTCTGCACAGGATCAGGACAGAGGAGATGGTCAAAAAAAAAAAAAAGAGTGCAGCCCTCTGCACATGGTTGGAGCTCTGGGACCATGGCCTGACGCATCCAGAGGATGTGTCCCCACCACCCGGCAAGGCCTCCCAGTCCCAGCCCTCCTGGCCACCTCTGGGAGAAACTGCAGGAAAGCAACCAGGAAGGCATCGGAAGGGCAGAAGTCCTGCATGTAAGCCTCCTGCTGCAGGAGGCTTAGCAGCTCAGGGCCAAAGGGTAGAGAGACCAGGGCTGTGAGAAGACAACAGGCGCTAAACCAGGGGCTACACCGTAGCATAAAGAGGATCAGCAGCTAAGACCAGCTAGCTACCTGAAGTCAAGGGAAAATGACAGAACAGAGAGGGCTTGGGACACAGGCCAGAGGAAGGAAAAGGCAAGGGAAGTATCGTGGAGTCCTGCTTAGGAAGAGGCCAGGAGGGGCGGAGGCGCAGGGCCGCTCACCCTCTCCGAGAGAATACACCTTGAAGCCAGACACTTTCTTGGCCAGGACGGACTTGGGCAGGTTGAGGAGGGCGGGGTTGTAGACAGGGAAGTCATGGTAATACTTCTCCAGGATCCACACTGCCACTCGCTGGATGCTGTTGGGGAGACGGCAGGAGGGGGGGGGAGGGAGGAGGGACAGACAAGGGGCGCAGGGGAAGGGACACATCAGGGCAGGTCGGCAGGGCTGGAGAGGACACATGACGGGGACAAGCTGCTTCCAGGAAGCCTGGCTCAAGCCTGAGGTCTACTTACCAGGTCCCTAACCTTGCCCCATGGCTGGGTCTGCCTAGTCATTTCCTACCAGGCTGAAGCCCAGAGGTAAAAGGGCCCCAGCCAACCTCAACCCCCTCCAACATTCTCCCAAGGTTCCTGGCGGGACCTGGGAGGTGCCACTGATGCTCTGCCCAGCCAAGGGGAGGGAGGGAGACATCCTGCCCACCAGCCTGGTGGGAGGTGACTTTCTCTCTCTCCCTCTGGCGGTCCATCCTCTGGCCAGCTCATCCCAGTAGCGGTCACTGACTACTCACACAGGAAGCTGCGCCTCCCAGAAAAGTTTAGAAACCTTCTGTTTAGACCTCTCTCCGCTTTGGTCCATCCTCCTCTAAGATACCTGATTTTGAATTGCCTTTCACTCCTAGATCACAACTCCCATAGGCATCTCGCCCACAATCCTACAATCATACATGCTTTGCCATTAGGCTGAAAATATCACTGAACTCTCTTCCTGTGTGCAAACTCCCTCCCGCCCAGCCCCTCTAATCCATCACTTACTGTCCCCACCATCACACCCTCCCTCCCGCCCAAACCCTGTCAAGGTCTCCTCTTGGTCCTCAGCAAGTCCCACCTACTGCCATGCACTCATACCTGAGATGGCCGACATTGTAGAAGCGGCTGGCCCCGTCCGTCGATCGCACGACCTTGAGCGTGAACTGGGGCTGGAGCTGGCGTAGCTCCAGCAGAACCACAGCCAGGTAGTGCACGAAGAGCAGGGCGTCCACTAGCGAAACGGCAAACTGCACCACGCCCTGGTAGCTGCGCTCCCGGGCATCCAAGATGCGCACGCCGTAGAAGAGCCAGTAGGAGATAACCAGCAGGAAGACGAGCACCATGAGCAAGGCGCGCAACACGAAGACTCGGGGCAGCGAGGCCTTGGGCCGGCGGAAGAACAGAGCCCAGCTGCCCAGCAGCAGGATGAGCAGCTTGAAGGCCACAGAGATGAAGAGGCCCTCACAGGCTGTCCCACATGGCTCCAGCTCCTCCCGCCACAGCAGCGGAGGCAGAAGCAGGAAAGCCAGTGGGGTGAGGAAAGAGAGCAGCGCCAGCGTGGCCCCCGCCGCCACGCCCAAGTGGCGCGAACAATCCAGCGGGACGCTGTCCTCCATGTCCTTGGCGATGCGCGTGAGGTCATCGTGGGAGATGCTGTGCTCAGAGGTGCCTGTGACAACGGTTGTGGTTTCTCCCCAGTTGTCGTCCTACAGTCGGGAAGGGGGTGAAGAGAGAAGGGGTGAGCAGAGGCAGAGGCGCAGGCGGGCGAGGGCACTGCGGGAAGAAGACGGGAGGTCACCGCCACACACACGCAGCAGTCATCAGAGAGAGCTCGCTGAGCTCCACTGTGCGCGTGCCCATCTCGTCTCTGCAGAAACTGCAACCTGAAACTCAAGTCCCTGGGGAGCTGCATGGAGATCAGAGAGGAAAACGGTCACGTGTGCGGTGACGACCCCCAGGAAAATGGAGTGCAGGACCGCTGCCAAAAGAATAGCCTGGGCAGTGACAGTGACCCAAGTGCAGGCTTGCCAAGGCAAAACAGGCGCCTTTTTTCCAGAGAGTGACAGGCCCCGAGCTGACCCCCAGCAGCAGGTGACATGTAAAAGCTCATCTGAATTAGTGGTTCCCAACCCCAGCCACACACATTAGAATCACCTAGGGAGCTTGGAAAACATACCAATTATGCAAAGTGAGATCTGCTTGTCAACCTTTTTTTTTTTTTTTTAAAGGCTCCCAAGATGATTATAATGTTCAGCCAAGATTGGGAACTCTGCACTAAATGATCCCTGGGGGCCGCTCGTCAGAATGCACTCTGTGGACCAGCAGCGTGGAAATCACCCGGGAGCCTGTGAGAAATGCAGAACCACAGGCCCACCAAACATTGACTAAGCCTGCCCGGTCCGCACTTAAACAAGATGCCCATGAACTGTTGAGATTCAAAGAGCCGGGGATCCACGTGCAGGGGCAGAGGGCAGAGTGCCTGGGAAGGGGAAGCCAGACGCCCCTTGTGCAGGCCATGTGGCAGTGCCAGGCTAAGCAACAGACATCTCTCCCAGTCAAGTGAGGTAACGTGTGACTATGATCCCAGTACACAGGAGGTTGAAGCAGGAGGATTCGTGTGAGTTCAAGATTAGCCTGGGCCACAGAACAAGACAATCTGGGGGGGGGGGGGGGGGAGAGACAGGGGCTTTTACATGCCTGTGATCCTAGCACTTGGGGAGGTAGAGGAAGAAAGATCAGAGGTTCAAAACCAACCTCAGTAATATATTAGTAAGTTCAAGGCCAGCCTGAAGTAAATGAGACCTTGTCTTTTTAAAAAGGCATCTGTCCTCCAACCATGAGGAGCTACTACAGCTTTCTCACTAAGGGAGAAGAGGAGACAGGAAGACCAGTGAATGACCGACATAGGATATGGGAAACACGCTGCAGACTCAGGATCACCGTGGGTCTCTATGAGGCTAGCTCTGCCGGGTGGCCATCTGAATTATCAGGGTATAGGGTCTGTGGAGGATAAGCAGCGGACAGGCTGGGCTCCTCAGCCGCCCTTCAGAGTGTGATCCGCCCAAATCTGTCTCTCTGCAGTGGCTAGACACCATCTTATAAAGAAGTCCCCCTTTTCTCCAAGATGGCGCCGGAAGCGAAGAAGGAAGCTCCTGCCCCTCCCAAAGCCGAAGCCAAAGTGAAGGCCTTGAAAGCGGAGAAGGCGGTGCTGAAAGGCGTCCACAGCCACAAAAAGAAGAAGATCCGCACGTCACCCACGTTCCGGCGGCCCAAGACGCTGCGGCTCCGAAGGCAGCCCAAATATCCTCAAAAGAGCGCGCCCAGGAGAAACAAGCTTGACCTCTATGCCATCATCAAATTCCCCCGACCACTGAGTCAGCCATGAAGAAGATACAAGACAACAACACACTTGTGTTCATTGTGGATGTCAAGGCCAACAAGCACCAGGTCAACCAGGCTGGGAAGACACTCTCTGACATGGATGTGACCAAAGTTAACACTCTCATAAGGTCCAACAGAGAGAAGGCGTATGTTCGGTCAGCTCCTGACTATGATGCTCTGGATATTGCCAACAAAACTGGGATCATCTAAACTGAGTCCAGCTGGCTAATTCTAAATATACTTTTTCACCATAAAAAAAAAAAAAAAAGTAAGTTCCAAGATCACCAGGACTTTCAGTTACCCACAATTCACTTCCAGAACATTCCAGCCTGGACATATGGAAATCATACCCTGAAACCCAGGGGATGCAGGCTACAAGACTGACCCACACAGTGCAGTGTAAAGGGGTAGCCTGGGGTAGCCTGGAAGGGCCAGTGACTAGAGAACGGAGGAGTCTCCTCTCCCACAGATGGGGGAAGAATCCGATGTGAATATAGAAAATAGAAGAGCCGGCCACTGTCGGCTGTGGGACTGGAACCACACCCTCACCCGGTGACCCCAGATACACTGTCAGCCCTCTCAAAGATCAAGGCCTAGGGAACCCCACCCCAACAGGCAGTGACCTAATCATGTCTCAAGATCACTTCAAAAATCTATGAAGAGTTCCCAATGCTAGAGAGGTGTTGTCTGTCCCCCGCCCCAACCCTTCCCCTCCACCCCCGCCCCACCCCACTGAGAGAAAAGAAGCTAAGAGTCTCCATTACCTAAGATACTCCCAGGAAGAAAGTACAGGAATAAGATAAGCTCAGTGTCACTGCAAATCCTGTCCCTCCTAAACTCCAGGACTGTGTTCTGCCTACTGTCCTCTCGACCCAGGGAATGCAGTGAACCAGAAGTCAGGGCGGACACAATGGTGCCCCGTCCTGGAGAATTCTTTTCCAAGGTGCCTCCCTTAACTGCTCAGCCTCTTCTCTCTTGCCCCGGCTCCATCTCCTCTTCCCAAAACCTCTTCTTCCCTAGGACCTAGATGATGCTGTTCCACCAGCTAACAGCAGAGGGCATAAACCAGAGGGAAACCTGTGGTCTTCTCCCCAAGACCCCCGCCCTCCTACTCCAGCCTGTACCAGCCTGACTGGCGGACAGGAGCGTTGGAGGGGCAGGGACCTTTCTCCTCACTCTGCTAAAGCCCTTCCGCCTCTTGAGAAAGGGTAGGAGCCAGTACCTCCAAAAGGGTTTCCACTAAAATCCCCAGACTTCCACTGAAACACTAAACAAAGGAAGAGAACAGCAGTGCACACCCGTAATCCCTACATTTGGGAGTCAGAGACAGGAGGATTCCATTTTAAAACCAGTCTGGGGGCCAGGCATAGTAGCACACACTTTTAATCCCAGCACTCAGGGGACAGGGGCAGGCGGATTTCTGTGAGTTCTCTAGCCAGGGCTACACTGTAAGACCCTGTCTTACAACAACCACCACCACCACAAAAACAAAACAAAACAAACAAAACCCCAAGACCAGTCTGCGCTACATAATGAGTTCAAGGCCAGCCTGGGTTACAAAAAAAAAAAAAAGACCCTGTCTTGAAAAACAAACAAAAAGATACCCTTCTGGATCCTGCGTCTGTCCTAGGAGACCAGATAGCCATCTCAGCCCTTCCCTTCACTAGCCGGGCCTCCACCTCCCCGCAAGGGATCAGAAAATGTCAGAGTTAAAGCACTTTATCCCCAGTACTCACCCGCTCATCTCCCCTAGTGGACTCATTGTCCAGCAGGGGCTCTCCTGGAGCCTGGATCGTCACCGATTTATCTCCACGGCTCCCATCCCGGCTCTTAGAGCGGTGTCGGTCCCGCCGGTCCCTGCAGCCAGAGAAACAGGAACAAAAGGTCAAGAGGGAGTCAAGGTCCTTCAGGTCCCCTCCCCCCCACCTCAGCATACACCGCCGCCTCTCTCCTCCACGCAGCTGGACCCTCTCCTCCACGCAGCCGGACCCCCTCCACCACGCAGCCGGACCCCCTCCTCCACGCAGCCGGACCCTCTCCACCACGCAGCCGGACCCTCTCCACCACGCAGCCGGACCCTCTCCACCACGCAGCCGGACCCTCTCCACCATGCAGCCGGACCCTCTCCACCACGCAGCCGGACCCTCTCCTCCACGCAGCCGGACCCTCTCCACCATGCAGCCGGACCCTCTCCACCACGGAGCCGGACCCTCTCCTCCATGCAGCCGGACCCTCTCCATCACGCAGCCGGACCCTCTCCACCACGCAGCCGGACCCTCTCCTCCACGCAGCCGGACCCTCTCCACCATGCAGCCGGACTCACCGATGCTTTCGGGAGCTGCGGGAATGGCCCGACTTATAAGAATAGCCCGAGTACTGGGACTCGGTGTCCATGGCGTCTGAACGCCGTGCCTTGTAGCGCTCCAGGGCCGCGGGCTGGGGCCTCTTGGGGGGCCCCACAGCCACCTCCTTCAGCACAGGCTTCTTCAGGCCAAGAGGCACCTTTAGGAAGTCAACCGTCACCCTGAGGGACTCTATTTTGCTGGACGAGTTGGGCTTATCTCAGAGAAATTCAAGCGACGATCCCTGAGGAGATAAAGCAGTTGCTTAGGGGTCGCTCGGGCTCCCCATGGGTGAGGACACAAAAGAAAACCATCCCCAAATGTCACCAGAAGCTCGGGTAAGCCCAGACACTACCTGAGGATACCTCATTTTGGGTTCCTGTTCTGTCCAATGGCCTCAGCTCCTCCTGCTCTGCCAGCTAGAAAGACCCTCCACCCCCAGTGTGTCTAGTATTCAGGGCTGGGGCAAATGTCAGCACAGGCTTCCAGGGCAAGAAGGTCACCCAGAATAACCCAGCTTGGATGCCCCACTGGGAAGAATCAAGGCAGTACTTTCCTATTCTCAGCCAGGAAAAGGGAGACTTAGCAACACGTGCATGTATGTACAAGCTCACAAACATAATCTCTCTCTCTCTCTCTCTCTCTCTCTCTCTCTCTCTCTCTCTCTCTCTCTCTCTCTCTCTCATTGATGGGTAGATGGGGGATGGAGACTGACAACACAGTGAAGTAAAAAACAAACAGAAGCATCCTCCAAAACGCCTAAACTCTCTGGACATGCAAGATGGAAAGTCGATCTCCACTTTGGGCTGATGGGCAGCCTCCTTCATCTACCCTGCACGACTAACTCTGCAGCAGAGGGTGGCACCTCCTCCCCGATTTTCCAAGTGCCACCCCCCCATCCTTCAGAGCCCAGCCCCAACTCTCACAAAAAAGCACCAGCTACTCCAGCAACCGAGGTCATCTTCTCCACGGATGCTGCTGGCAACACTAACTGAAGTCATCACCGTGCCCTGGGCACCTCCTGCCTTCACTCACGGATGGAGCAAACCTCTCAAACTCACCGACTTGGAACTACACACTTTGCTATGCCCTGGGTGTTGTGGTGTAACTGACTCTGGGTTTACGGTCTAGGGGAAGATGCACACTGAGCAGCTAAAGCCAATAAACCCAAGCAGCCGTGTCAGCGTGGGGAAGGAAGGGAACAAGACGGTAGACAACAGGCAAATGTATTGGGGATGTTCTAAGCAAGCATTCTACCATTGAGCTAGCTACATCTCCAGCCCCACGGAGGAACTTTAAACTGAGTGTCTGGAAACTGGGGGGCGCAGGACACGACACTCAAACAGATGCCCAAGAGAGGGAGAAAAGGCCCCAGGAGAGGAAGGAATAACACCACACGAGAGAAGGCCAAGTCAAGAAAGGGCTGGTATATTTAAAGAACCACCAACCGCCAACCGAGGACCAGAGCAGAGCGGCTGACAGGAACAGCGGGAGGCAATGGGAAGGTCGGGGTTTACTCGAGGGTTATCAGGAAGCCTCTTTAGCTGTGCAGATTTGGGTTGGAAAGAAGAAAAAGCCGAAACGGAGAGAGCAGTGAGGAGGTCCTCGGCACGAAGACTTGGCCCACCAGAACCAAGGAAGAGGTAAGAAATGGACTGACTCACAGAACCAATCAAAGGCTGGCTGAGGGGGTGAGGAGCAACAAAAACACGCAGTCAAGCACACAAAGTAACACACAAAGTAAGTAAGTAAAATGCAATCAAAATAATTTAAAAAAAAAAAAAACCTAGCCTGAGCAAGGGAGAAGGTACTGGGTCTCTGGTGAGGCAGAGAATTGGGGACGATCCTGTTTGTGAAGGAGCATGTGTGGGGAGGAGCAAGCTTGGAGAGGAGAGGGCTGTGAGTACTGTTCTCCGCGCATTGAAGCTCATGGCTGTGAGGAATGGACAGCTGGGCATCCAGTGAGCTGGCGTCTGAGCTGGAGGTACGGGCAACAGGCAGAGAGACACGGCACCGAGCTCAGGAGCAGACTGTGTCATTGGATTCAAGAACTCCACACTGCACGTGAGTGAGGGAATCCAGCAAAGAGGCTGAGAAGGGGAGACCAGAGGCCAGTCGAGTGTAATCTCAAGACCACCAGTAAGACAAGTGGAATTCCAGGGAGGAATAAACACAACCAGGTCCAAGGTGGCCAAGAAGTCCATTGTTTTACGCACTGAAACAGATTTGCTTTGTGGAATTATCTTCTTTCCAACCACTTTAAATCACCAACCACTGGAGAATGAGCTGGATAAGTCACACATATTTGCAGACATCTCCCCTCCTTGCGGGTACAGAGCAAGCAACCGATACCCACCTAAGTAAACAAATACGCTTGTCTGACTGTCAGGGAAACTGCCGTTGTGGGGAGATAAGAATCAATGTGAAATCTATTCACTTCTCCTCCTAACAGAGTCAGTCCATGAGCCAGCGATATCAATACCCCCACATCAAAGCAATATGTGATAGACATACTTTGGGGACAGATATACCTCAACCCAAACCTGAACCTCTCTAAAACGAGGCCACAAACAGGGCCCACCCCATGTTCACCCCTCTGTGTACAAACTACACGCCGGGTTCCTCTACCCCTCCTCTGGGAACCCACTCTACTGGTTTACTCCTCCACGCGGTTCAGACAGGCATGGCTGCACTACTTTTTGATGTGGTTCCCACCTATTCTTTCTAGTTGTCCTCTTAAAAACTGAACTTCGCCAGGAGGCTCTGAGACCGACAGATTGGGCAGGGGAGAAAGGGGAGGGGGTGAAGTAAAGGACAAAGAAGAGCCATGGATTAGATCCAGACAGACACTAGAGCCCTCTCATCCGCCATCCTCATCCCCAAATACCTGCACTCTATTTACCAGAGCCAACAGCAGAAAGAGCCTGGGATTTACACAAAGATCTGGGTTTAAAATCCACCATCCCCACTGCTGAGCTGTGTGACTGGGGGCAAGTTACCCTTTTGTGCTTATGGCCCGGTGAGCCCTTTGGTAAGACAAGAGGTGATGATGATACCTCCTTCATAGGGTAGCTGCAAGGAACACAGGGATGAAGGAAGTGCTTCCACAGACTGTACAGCTACTAATAGTTAAGCAATTAATAAGCTCTCAGACTCCGGTCCCCAACCACTTCCTCTGAAACTAGGGAAGGCGGTGGTATAAATAAATTGTATGACTAAATAAAGAACTCTCACGCGCGCACACACACACCCACCCCAAGCAGACCCACTACTTCAAACACACCCAGATGTGAGGTGAAGCCGCTCCGTTTCCCCTGCAGATAAATTTCAAGCCAGACAGGGTGCCAGCCATCTCCCAACTCTTTGTTCTGAGTTACTTAGCCTGGAGCCCCTTCCCTTCCTCCCTAGCAAGATGAACCCCACAGCCCTGGCATACAGGGGGCTACCCAAAATGCAGCAAATCATGCTCCTCCCTCAGCTACCAAACACAGGGGGCACAAAGGACCACAACTTCTGAAGCCCTTGCCTGCTGTCCCTTTGGGGAAGGGATAAAGGGTAGGCAAAAAGATGGGCAGAAGTCCCCCCCCCTTACATAATCAGTCTCAAGAATCAGGTTTGGAGGGTCTCCCGGGTGGGCAGCGTTCCCAGGAAACAAGGTGGGGGAGGGGAATCAGTGGATGAGATCAACAAGTAGAAATGTCAGCGCGATGAGAAGACAGGAGCCGAGTCTAGACTTGGCACAGGGCAGAGCGCTGCACCCAGCTGAGGGGCAGAGGGTGGGAGGCTGTAAAAAGCGAATATGCCCCACTGTTTTTCAACTCACACACACTCCTCAAGACACAAACACAGGCACCTAGTCCCCTACTCAAACCAGCCATGGATTATCTGGGGTTAAAAGGAGGCCAAAGAAGAGAGAGGGAGAGCAGAGAGAGCCCCACACAAAAAGGAGACCCTTCTTCCCTCCAAAGGCCTTTCAGAAATAAAATTAATGGAATGTGTCTCAGTATCACCCCAAGGGAATTGGGGGGAGGGCTGAGGGGAATGTGGGGGCTTTTGTCCCGGCTGCCCAGCTTCTCCCACATTGATCACCATAGCAACCAAAGCCCCCTGTTGCCTAGGTGATGGCAGCCAGGTCCTGGAACCCATACCCAGCATCCAAAGCGAGAAAGGTTATAGAGGTGGGGGAACGGGACAGAGGGGGAGAGAATGGGGTTTCTCCTCTGGCAGCCCCAGCTTTTGTCTGAGCTTGGGATCGGGTTTCTTCAAGAAACAATCGGAGGCCTCCAGAAGAAAATAAACTGAAAGCCTGGCAAGAGGCAGGGAGAGCAAGGCCCTAGGGGACATGGTACGTGGGTGGATATGGGTGCTGGGAAAATACAGACCAGCACCAACTGACCCTTCCTCACCCACCCCTCACAGGAACAGCTGAGTGGACAGTCAAGTGTTCTTCATGTGTGCAAGCGCGCGCACACACACACACACACACACACACACACACACACACACACAAAACATGTGGTAGGTGCTCAGGACAGCGACCAGGCATAGGAGCCCGTGGTCACCACCTCCTTTTGCCATTGCTCTAGCCCTGCAGGGCAATTCAGGTCTGTGGACCCGGGATGGGGACATGGGGCAGAGCACACTGAGGAAACATCTGGAAAGAAGCAGGAGTCAGGGTGACTCAGCCAGCAGAGAAAGGTAGGGAAGGGACCGATCCAAGCGCACACCTCTAAAGAGCCTGCCTGACTCTCTTCTTCATCTATACTGGTATCAGGCCTGGAAGCAGCAGGTCTGTGGGGCAGAGGTATCTGGGTTTCGTGAGGATGGAAAAGTGGACAAGAAGCTAAAAGTACTGCTTTGACAGGAGTCTGTCTCTGGTAGGCCCCATGTCCTCTTCTCTGCCAGAGACCGGGAAGGGTAGTCCTGCCTGGGGACAGGTATTCCTTTGGAAGAGGCATCCGTCTGTGGGACCTTGCCCGTTACAGCCCTCTGATTCCCACACAACAGTCAGGGTCTTACTGTATCCGGCCTGGCCCGCCTGCTGCACCACAGCCTGTAGGTAGTAGGTGAGTGACTCCTAAGTTGCCCTCCCAAGTGCTGAGTGCCTACTTTGGGGAAGGGGGTTACTTAGCTATCTGGCCAGGAGCAGAGCACCTAGTCCTAGGTCAGAGCAAAGGTTCAAAGGTTCTTTCGTTCTTCACCACATTATCAGAGATGAGGCCAAACATCTCTGTCAGGCTGTAGTGGAGACTCAAGGCTTTTGATGGGGTGAAAATACAGACACCTAATTTGAGTCTCTAAAGAAAGTGGTGGAGCTCTGACTCTGCCCCCTTCTCTCCTACACTGGGAGAGAGTGAACTGACCCACCCAGTTCTCTCAGCAGCTGCAAGCATTAGAACCCTAAAACCAACCAAATTTTACAGTAAGGCCCAGTGAAGGGAAGGAAATGGCTGGCCAGTGGTCACTACATCCATGACAGCCCATTCTGGCTGTGTGTGTGTGTGTGTGTGTGTGTGTGTGTGTGTGTGTGTGTGTGTGTGTGTGTGTGTTTTGTATATCTACTTGCCACATGCGTGCCTGGTGCCTGCGGAAGTCAGAAGAGGGCACCAGATCCCCTGGAACTTGAGTTATATGCAGTTGTGAGCCACCATGTGGGTGCTGGGAATTGAATCTTGGTCCTCTGCAAGAGCAGCCAGTGTTCTTAACCAGTGAGCCATCTCTCTAGCCTGCCCCCCCCCCCATTCTGGCCTCTTACAGCTGGGAAAAATCCACTAGCACTTGGGTTTAAGGGGAAATCTCTTGAAGAGCAACCAGATTCTTCTGTGAGTCCCCCTTGCTCTTTCAACAGACAAACAGTACAAGAAATGGAGGGAAGGGGGAGATTTGCCGACTCCTGAGCCTTCCCAGCAGTGACAAAAGGTCAGAGGTCAGGTAGGCCTAAGCCTAGTGGCAAAGAATCCCTATGTAACCAGCCACCACTCCAAAGAATGTCAGCACTCCTTCCTTCCTCCCCACCCAGCCTTGGACCCGGACAAGCCACCCATCCCAAGGGGCTCATGCGAGATCCTTCCCACCACAGAAAGAACCAAGGTCCAGATGGGCACGGACCACCCTTCGTCTAAAATTGGGCTCCAGACCAGATCCACCCTTACGCCCTCAGAAAAGACCCAGTGGCTCTAGCCACCAAGAGGCCAAAGAAGGCAGCTGGATCTCAGGGGGCCCGGTGGGAAGGCTGCAAGACCGGGTGCCCAGGAGCTGGCACCAGGTGCCCCACCCCCATACTGCTAACCAAGCACTCTCCTAGGAGGGCCAGACATGAGCTCACCATCCTCACAGCCCCAGGGTGGGGGCCGGAGCCTTCTCCTAGCAGGGGAGGGGCCGAGTGGCAGGGGAAGAGCCCACAGATGGGCTCCTGCCAGGGTACCAGATACTAACTAGAAAGGAGCTAGGAAGCGGAGCCACGCCCCTTTCCACCTTCTGTAATTTCCCTCCGAGGGAAGCGGGGAAGTGTGGAGGACACCCTCCACATCCAGACGTGAAACACTGACACACACATACACAGGCAACATATATTCTAGTTCCCCTTCTGAAACCTGGAATGGTTCCTGCCTGCCCCACCCAGCTCCACCCACCCTGGCTAGGCAGGTTCTGTAGAGACCTGTTCTGCTCTCTCTCTGTGGCACCCCCACCCCCATCCCGCTCTCAAAGTCCCTGCCCCCAGTCCAGCACATACACAACGCATGCGCACATACGAACACATGCACAGCCCATAGCATCCCATCCTCTGGTTTCCCCTAGATCCATCCCTGGTCAATCTGGAGCAGGATGTTGAGGGATAAAGATTCCCTTTGGCATCTTTCCCAGGTTGAGGCTATAGGGAGAGAGGACACAGAACTTGTACAGAGGCAACCGGGACTGAAATGCCAGGTTGCTCTATTTAATTTTCGCCACCCACAGGGCTTCGACCCGCTGCCTCCCAGGCTGTGGCAAAAGAGGCCCCTCCCCACATACCAGGTGAGGTGTAGACGGACTTGGGAGGAAAATGGGAGGACAACAGGAAGTAGGTGAGCTGTGCAGACCCACAGACCCACTTCCCGCCCACCGTCATACAAAATGCCTGCCTGTCTTCACTGCCTGATGTCCTGAGTGGGCCTCAACTGTCCCTGACCCCAAGAGACCTCAAAGCCTGCTCACCCAGCCCCTGCCTCAAGGCCGGAAGAGTTGTTTAGGAAGGGGAAGCCAGCCAACCCCAGGCTGGCAATGTGGACCAGGGGATCTGAGATGTGGGGATGGGAAGGAAGCCATATGGGACACTGTGGGTGAAGGCCGGATTGTATGGGGAAGCAGTAGTGAGAGCCTCAAGGTGTGAGACAGTGTGCATGTGTGTGTGTGTGCCATGTGCCGTGTGTGTGCCGTGTGTGTGTGTGTGTGTGTGTGTGTGTGTGTGTGTGTGTGCCGTGTGTGTGCCGTGTGTGTGTGTGTGTGTGTGTGTGTGTGTGTGTGTGTGTGTGTGGCAGGCCTGGGTTTCTCCATAAAAGCCCCTCCACCGACCTCAGCCCGGGGCCTCTCCTATCGAGGAACAGTGAGCAGGCCGAAAGGCCTGAGTTCCAGCCAGCCTCCGCCCTCCTGACAACACCCACCTCCCTCACCCGACCGAGATTCTCACTCTTTCTGCAGATTATCAACTCCCCCACCCATCCTTCTATCTACCACTTCCATTCCTGGAGTAAAGCAGGACGACAAAAATAAGTGCTTCTGTTCACACTTGGCTGTTTTTCCCGAGTCGCCACTTCACACCTCAGGCTCGGCACCTGTTTCGGTCTGACCTCCTCCCTTATCCTAAAAAGCCAGTGCCCCCATTCACAAACCCCCTCTTCTCTTCTGTCCAGGCCGGGGGAGCCAGGCGCCGGTGAGAGCGGAACTCGAAGGCCCGCAGTCCCGACTGTGGGGAAACCCTCGGGCAGGGACGGCCAAGGCCCCTCTCCACCCAAGATTCCGTGAGCTCCGCCTCTTTGCTGCAGCCCCTGCTCCACACAGACAGGAAGCGCTTCGGCTCCAACAGGAGCCCCCAAGTCCGGCTCAGATGATGAGGGGCCCTCCTGGGCGAAGACTGGGTTTCTCCCTAAGACCCCATCTGCTTCTCATCCTTAGAGGATGTCTCCACTCATCAGGCGACATGGACTCGAGCTGGCTTTCCAAGGGGGAAGAGGAATTAGTCACGTTCAAGGCTAAAGCCAAGAACGAGCAGCCCCATAGAATCGGGACGGCAGCTCGGACAGACGACAAGAGCACTCTGGGGACAGGAAGACCAAAGAGCAAAGAAATCACAGAGATCAGGCACAGCCTTCAGGAGCTACGCTGTCTTGAAGACCTCCTTGTCTCAGCTAAGCTTGTTTTCCTGTCTGTAAAATGGGCACAATAGTTTTCTATATAATGTATCTAAGTGAATCACAGAAGCTGTAACATACAAGATGCTCAATAAGGCTGGGTGTAATGTCCACACGCCTTCGCGATCCCTGCACTTGAGAGGCAGAGGCAGGCAGATCTCTGTGAGTTTGAGGCCAGCCTGGTCTACAACACAGTTCCAGGCCCATCAGGGCCACACAGTGAGACCCTTAAAAAATAGATAGATAGATAGACAGACAGACAGACAGACAGACAGACAGACAGAAACTGATGCTTAGTGAAATGTTGGTTTCCCAACTCTTTTAGGCACTGCAGGTCAATCCTTCTACTTCTTTCTTCTAGCCTCATTATAAAAAGGTAGCTTCCACTCAGAATAAGGAGGAACCATCCTTGGGTGCAGAGGTGGTTCCTCCCCAACATGGGCCTCAGCCAGAAATTAATCGCACAGTGATCCATTTCCTCGGGAGCTCTTGGGTCCCCTAGCTTCTCCCTTGCCCTCCTCCTCCCCCGACCTCAGTGCGGTCAGGCCTAGGATCCAATGGCTTCCCACTCTTCTCCAGGCTCTCATCCTAGCTACTCAGAGGAAGGAGGCCCCAAGCCTCCTGCCCCACCCCAGCCCCCAGCTACTACCCACTCTCCCCTCTCAGGGCCCCACCCTGATTACCAGGATAGTCTCAGTGCTGCTGATTCCAAACCTGCTTCTCCCAAACCCCTTCCCAGCTGTCTTGTCTGTAATTACTAACCTTGCCAGGGCCATCAGACTGGCACCGCAACAGCTCATTTCCAAAGGGCCCCACCATGGAAGCCTCTGCCTCCCACTCTGTACCAAGCTGGGGGAGGGGGGGAGAGATGAAAAGCTCCTGCATGGCCCACGGTCGCTCTGTCCAGATCTCAGCAGAGAAGGCGACAAATGGCTGTCGAAGACCAAACAGGTCGACAGAGTCCATCTGCACCTCTGCTATCAAAATCACATGGAGCACAGGACTACCCACCTGTGCAGAGGGTGAGAGGTTTCAGGTCAACTCAGAGACAGAGGAAGTTGATTGGAGGCAAAGCAGGAAGACGAATTCGCACAGGGATGAGGGCAGAGGCACACAGGTTCGAGCTTCGAGGAGAGAGGAGGAAAGGGTGGGTTAAAAAAAAAGATCTGAGAAGAGAGAGCACTATCCCAGTCTCTCCCTGATGCAGCCACTTCTACCAACTAACACCACAGGACATGAGAGGAAAGCAATCATTAATTTTGTTTTATAGCTAGGGAAACTGAGACCAAATCCGCACGCCGGACTTCAAGAGGCAGCAGTACCAAACACCCTCACAGTCCTTCTTGCTCATGCTCAGCCTCTATCAGCAAGGCCCTCCTCAGTTCTCTCCCTGTCTTCTATCCTTTAAAAACGGCTGAGAAGGGCCAGGCGTAATGGCACAGGCCTTTAATCCCTGCACCCAGGAGCTGGAGAGGCAGGCAGATCCAGGCCAGCCAAAGATTTTAAAAAGCAAGACCATGCCTCAAAATAGATATAGATAGTTGGATGGATAGATAGATAGATAGATAGATAGATAGATAGATAGATAGATAATAGATAGATGATAGAAAGGAAGGAAGGAAGGAAGGAAGGAAGGAAGGAAGGAAGGAAGGAAGGAAGGGAGAGAGAGAGAAAGAAAGGAGGGAGGGAGGGAGGGAGGGAGGGAGGGAGGAAGGAAGGAAAGAAAGAAAGAAAGAAAGAAAGAAAGAAAGAAAGAAAGAAAGAAAGAAAGAAAGAAAGAAAGAAAGAAAGAAAGAAAGAAAGAAAGAAAGAAAGACGATAATCTAAGGAATATGCATGTAGTAGAATATTACTAAGCCATCAAAAGGGATGCTGTACATACATGCTGCCACATGAATAAGCCTTGCAAACGTGCTGAACGGAGAAAGCTGGACATAAAATGATGACGTTTAGAGGAAATAGCCAGAACAGGTAACTCCACAGAGACAGAAGGCAGCTTGGGGGTGGGCCAAGGGCTGAACAAGAGGGCACTGGGAACGACAGCTCAAAGTGTCTTTCAGGGCTAGTGAAAATGTTCCACAACTGGACAGAAATGGTTGCATAGTAGTGTGTGTGTGTGCATGTGTATGTGTGTGTGTGTGTGTGTGTGTGTGTGTGTGTGTGTGTGCAGTAAATTCCATTCTCTTCAATGTTCATCTCATGTTAACTTCTAAAACTCCAGTGGCCAACACATCTCCTTCGGGAACCTTGCCCAATACTCCTCCTCAGAACCCAACTCCACGCTGCAAGGGCCTCCAGAATACACCTCCATCCGGCACTCAGGGGCTTGCGGGGGATCGACGTGTTCAAGCATGTTTCCCCTGTGAACAGTGTCTTCTGCACCCTTCCATCCCCCGTGGTTCTCATAACACCTGGCAGAAAGTGGACTGTGCTGAACGGGATCTGCCAGAGGAGAGCGCAAAGTAAGCTCACTCCCCTGCCCTACTGCCCAGACCTCATCCCTTACTACATCCGTGGATTAAAATCCAAACCAACCACGCCAGGCAGGATTTGCTACGTCATTTCCCCCTGCGCCAGGCACTGAGGAACACACTCTTTCCAGGTTATTTCACTAGGTCCTCATAAACCTGAGACGTGGTATTATCATCAACCCCATGTAACAGGTGAGGCTTACCAAAGTTCTCCGTTTTGTCTGAGGTCACAGAATTAGGATGTGGCAGAGCTAGAAGTTAAAAGCAAACTGTCAGCAAGGGAGAGAGGTCACAGTGCCGGGAGGGGGCCTTGGGATTCCTTGTGGATGGGTTCAAAGCGGGCTTGGAAGATGGTGTCTTACGACACCCAGGAGGCTAAGGAATGAAGGTCAGCTACATGCATCGGGTCACACCGCTCTCAGCACGGAGTGAAACCTCTGACTCTTCCTTTTGCCCTCACGGTGTGGGAGCCAGCACAAGAGAAAGCTGGAGGGAATGACGGGCCAGGGAAAGGGGGCCTTCTTCAAGTCCCACAAGAAGGTGAGGGAGCAGAGAAGAGGCAGAAAGGAAGGCAGCCCTGTGGGCATCCGAGAAAGCAGAAAGCAGGACCAAGACAATAGGGAAGGAGGGGCCCGTGTGGTCACTGGTCCCCAGTCTGGAAGTACTTTCTGAAATGGCACTTCCTATTGTCTAACCACAAGTCCCCCTGCTCGGAGGACAACTCTTACTGGTAAGGAGCATCAGCTGAGCCCATAGGCACCCTGAAAGCCAGGGCACTACAGGCGCTCTGCAGGTGTGGGAAAAACCATCTGATGGGCGGCCGGCCGGTTTGAAGGAATGGAGCACTGTCGGGGAAAGACACCGAGTCTCTTCCTAGCCTGCTCCTCGTCCTAGTGCCACATTCTCTAAACCTCTCCACTCTTTCCCCGGGCTTTATGAAGGGTAGGGAGCTCTGAGGGCTAAAGATGGAACATTCCAACTGCACATGCCCATTAGAGACTGACATTCCAGTTGCAATTACCCAGGGACTCTAATGGGCATGTGCAACTACAGCCCCTGTCTTAAAAACCCGTGTCTCCGCCTAACTAACCCCTGGCAGCAAGAGGAACATGATCAAGAGCGCGCATCCGGGAACAAGACTTGGGTCCCAGAGGAGACGACCACCCATTTCTTCCCTTCACCCCAAAAGAGAATGAGCAAGAGCAAAGGGAGAAAGGAGGTAGCTGCTACTTCTTAGGGAGGAAGAGATGTCTTCTTCATGGTCTCTGACTTCCCACCCACCCTCATGATGATGAACACAGACCCTTCCCACCAGATGGACATCTGGCCCCTGGCAAGCTCAGCGCCAATACGTGCACACGCAAACACACACACACAGAAACACACACACTTGAACGTAAGCACATGTGCACATGAACTCACACACAGACACATTCACACAGAAACACAACACACCCTTAAACACAAGCCCACATACACATATGAACACACACACACACACACACAGTGCTTCTCATCAAGAAACTGCAGGGTAAACTACTCGGGCACACTTGCAGAAACTCCCAGAGAAACACCCCATGTCACTTTCTCAGTCCTGCGGCTCTCTACCAGGTCTCATGCCTCTTCTGTGCATGCTTCTTCTCGCCTCCAGACCACGCTCCTCAGGATCCTAGAGGCAGGGCAGAGTTGGGGGGCTCTGAAGCAGCCACCTTCAAGATGGCTTTCCCAGAGAGCTGTGGCCTCGGAGAAAGTAACTGGGGCAGAGCAGCCAAGCATGTGGCCTCAAAGAGCACTAAGGCCCACCCCAGAAGAGTGGGGAAGGTCACGCCTCTTATTTGTGTCCTTGAACCCCAAAATTCAGGACTACAGAGCCCCTCCACCTCCCCTGGACTTATTCCCCATTCCCCCACAATCCACACAGTCGTCCAGAAAAGTCCATCTTCCCAAATACGCACCACCTAAGACAACTCATTACCCCCCAAATGCACAATCCCCATTGGGGTCTCAGATACTCAAGACACTACCCCTGAATCAAGGCAGAGCCATTCAAATCCTGCAGACAGCCTTCCCTTGGGCTTTCCGCCAGGAAAATCTGCCTGCAGAGACAAGAGGGACCCCCAATATACACTCAAACATACACACCCTAGCAAAGGCAGGCAGGCACACACATTGATGTCTACCCATCAGTACAGGTTACTCATAAGAGCACAGATTCTCACACACACACCCCTTGCCACCACACAGGTGCACATACACCTATCCACATACACCATCCATTCTGCTCTTATAACCCACCTTCTCTAATACCCACCCACCTCTTTCCTATAAGCCCCTCTCTCGGCACATACACACACAGATACACACCCCTTCCCTAGAGTATACACACAAATACATACCCAAACCCAACTGGCGCGCTCTTTCTCTCTCTCTCACACACACACACACACACACACACACACACACACACACACACACACACACGAGACAGAGAGAGAGAGAGAGAGAGAGAGAGAGAGAGAGAGAGAGAGAGAAACATCTACACATTCAAACCCAGGGCCCACCTGCAGGAACACGCAGCACCATCAAGGCGTGCACACACACAAAAAAACAAAGAATCATGTATACTGATCCCCCAAACAACCCTTTAAAACTCACTAATGCAATGTTCAAGACCTTCGATGAGTAAATAGGACGAGGGAGAGAGATGATGCAGTCTCCCCCACCCACCCACCCCGACACACATTCCCCAGTATCACCGCAAGTCCCATCCTTGGGCTACACACACACACACACACACACACACACACACACACACACTGCTGTCCAGGGCCATCTCTCAGGGATCCACTCTACACCCGGAACATATACCTGCCCCTTCCCTCCCCACACTTCAAAGGTGTATATGCATCCCTACATACCTTCAGCTTCCAATACCTCCAGCCTCCGATCCTTCCACGGCCTCTCCCACCACCTCCAACACACGTTTCCCAATCCCCGGCTTCAATGGGCTCCCTTGGGATCGTTCAAGCGCCCGACCCGGGCCCCCGGCCCAGGAAAGTCCCCGGCTCTTAAGGCCTGGGCTCCGCCCCTTCCCCACGCGCCCCTTCCCCTCCCCAAAGTTGGGGGTACTCGGTTGTTCAGTGGAGAAGAGACCGGAAGGGGGTTGCCTCAAGCCCCCCTTTCCCCCCCAGAAGCCACCCCGCTTTCTCCAGGGCCGGGCGCTCCCTGATCCTTTACATGATTTCCTTTTTTTTTTTTTTTTTCCTGCTGCTTTCTTTCCTTTTTTTTTTTTCTTTTTCTGCAAACTTTGCCCGCGCCCCCGCGGCCCGCCACTCACCCGCCGCTGCGAACAGCCGGGTGGACTGGGCGCACGCCCCGCTCCGCTCCGCGCCTTTGTATCCGCAGCGCACCGGGTCGCTCCGAACTCCGCGCTCCAGGACCGGCAGCGCGGCCGATGGGGGTTGCCGAGGGGGGGCTCCGGAGGTCGCTCACCCCGGCTCGGTCCCAGACCACTCGCCTCTTTTCCCCCTCGAGGCCCCGGGGGCAAGGGGCCGGGGGGACTGCAGGGCGCTCAGGCTCCCATGGCGGGACCGAGGACCAAGCAATCGGGGATCAGGAATCAGATCTCGAGCCGGCGGCGGAGGGGGAGGGGACAGAGGGGGAGGGGACCGGAGGGGGGCAGGGGGCGGGGAGCGCGCTCCCAGGTGCCGCCTCCCGGCTGTTCCCGCAGCCGCCGCCCCTCCCGCCGCTGCGTCCATTGTCTGCGGCCCGGCTCTTCCCCAAGTCGCGGCACCCCCAGCTCTGCGCCTGGCCATGCCCTGCGCCCTCGGGATCCTGGGAATCCGCTCCGGGTTTGCGGACCTGGCCGGGAAGGTGGGCTTGATGCTGCCTCGGGTCTTGGCTTTGGTCCAGCCCGCAGCCCCTCTTGGAGCTGTCTTCTTCCACCACCACCACCCCGTTGAAGACCTTTCCCCTAGGCCCTGATGCTGGCCATATTCTCTTCTTTGGGACCATAAACCCGGCCACACAAAATCCAATGGAATCTGAGACGTGGGAAGATTGATCCCCCTCGGCCCAGAGCTGCGAAAAGGGTCATCCCTGATTTTAATTAGTGACAAGAGACAGGCCCCTCTCCCATGTATACGGAATTTCCCTGACACCATCGCCACCATACCCCCCTTCTTCCAAAAATAATTTAATTACCCGGTGTTCTAGCTGTGAGCGACGACCGCCTAGTCAGACTGGGACGCTCGCTCATTAACACGTTTTCCTCCCCTCTGGTTTGAGTGTTGGGATTAATTACAAAGGGAATCCTGCCCTACGGGGAACGGGGGAGGGGGAGGCGGCGGCGACGAGGGCCCGGGACTTTGGGAGGCGGAGGAGAAGGGGGCCTTCTCCCAGGAAGCCTAGAGTAAAAAAATGCCTGGGTCGGTGCGGAACTCCAAGCTCTCCACCCTAGGACTTTTGGGGAGTTGAGCGTTGCTGGTAGGCTCCAGGTTAGCACGAAATATCTGGCACATTTAAGGCATTCCCACTTCAGAGCACACTAAGAAACAAACCAGTTAAGAGTTCCTAAAGCGGGAAAGAACCCAACAGGGGAGAGCCCACCGTAAAGTGGCTGTGGGAAGGCCAGGTTGCCCTCCGAGTTGGGCGAAAGCAAAAAGTATTATTATATTGCCGCTAGTATTATTTACCCTGTAACCTGCCACTTACCTAGAGCAGCACCGCTTCAAAAGCATCTTCACACACGTCTCAACACCCCTACCATCTCCACCTTTCAATTCTGATACCTGCCCTCCCAACCCTGTGATTAAGAAATCCCAGAGAAGGCGGACTCCCAGCCTCCGTTCCTTTCTCTGATGGAGTCTTTTCCTCCAACTGCCTCGTCTCTGCTCTGCATTCTAACCCGTCCCCAAAATGAGAACAGATTGTCTTTGTCTGAGTTATGACTGTTCAAAGGTGAAGAGTCTAAACAAACGCTTCTCATCTACCTTGCCCAGACCCTTGCTTTTCCTCAGCCACAGTTCCCCCTTTATGGGTTAGCAAAGAATTTAGCACCAAGACTTCATGAAATAGGCATCGTTTCAAGTGCCACAGTCTGCGCAAGCTCATTGCCCTCATTCACCTACTTCTATCATGTGCCGGGCACTGGGCCGCTCTGA
The DNA here is from genome assembly GCF_049852395.1 of Peromyscus maniculatus bairdii. NCBI lineage: Eukaryota > Metazoa > Chordata > Mammalia > Rodentia > Cricetidae > Peromyscus > Peromyscus maniculatus. The sequence continues at coordinate 81,320,025 of NC_134862.1, forward strand.
GGAGGTCCCATAACACCAGGAATTTAAGGAACCGTGGCAAGAGAGCAGGACATAGTAAAAGGAGATAGGAAAGACATCAGAATCCCCCGCCCTGTCCAAAGCACGCCTCCGATGTTGAACGCAAGTTTATAATTGGACAGGGTTGGGGTTGCCTCGTCACGGCAGGCTCTCTGTTATGTCTAGTGTATATTATATTCATGCTCTGCCAGCTTATTTCCCAGACCTCAGAAGCCCCTCCCCCCCCAAAAAAAAGAACTGGAAACGAGTTTCTGACGTCAGAATTACAGATGATGTTGTAGACTGGCCCCAGCTAAAGCTTGAAATGTAAGTCAAGATGTCATGTCAATACACGAGACTTTGGGATTAATGCCTGTGAGGCGAGAGCCTGGAATACACTCAGTTCTTGTTTTCTCTCCGCTGAGGGTGAGACGTAATTGAGAAATTACATCTGCAGTGACAATACTGTCTTACAGAGCTCTCCGTCAGTGAATGTAATTGTTCTAGTGTGTCCTACCCGACAGCTCTCCAAACGACCCTCCTCTCTCACCTGTAGAACGCATTTCACGCATCCTCAAATCAGAGTGGGAGCCAAGATCCAACGACAAGGATCATCCGTTCAGGGTCTGAAGGACTTAGCCTAATTCTTCAGGACGAAGAGCACTGAGGCAAGAGACGTCCCAGTCACAATTTTCCCGAGGAGGACAACCTGCAGAAGCAGAGCGGGGCTGGAAACCGGGAGGCCAGAAACCTGAAGGACCACGTGGTGGGACAATCAGACTTTGAGGGTGTGTGTGTGTGTGTGTGTGTGTGTGTGTGTGTGTGTGTGTGTGTGTGTGTGTTTCATTATATAGTCTGGGTCTCTTTATGTAGTCAGGCTGGCTTGGAATTTAAAACCCTCCTGTCTCAGCCTCCCAAATACCACCAGGTCTGGCTTACCATTCTTGGATGTTGAATGCACAGATGACTTATTTATTTAAACCTCAATTCTATTCATGTGAAAGGTACTAATGAGGTAACAGAAGGAGCGCCCTCCATAGATGCACAAGGCCCCAGTCAATTCCCGGTCAAGCCTCCTTGTTCCATGCCTAGGGCACCCCTGGTTCTTTCAGAATTCTTTTTCAGGGAAGGCGATTCCTAGTCCAAAGTCAAGGCCTTCAGTAAAAGTTCTTTTCATTCCTTGCCAGCCCATGGTTGTGGGCAGCAGGGATGGAGCAAGCAGTCATCCTATGTCTCAGAAACCCTGGCAGGTTTTGTCTTTCAGGGAAGATTCAAGACGTGAGAATAGCTTTTCTTCAGGAGGACAGTCCAGGCTGTAGGAAAATGCCTGCCTGCTTCCTGTGTCAGTAAAGCTGTCCCTGGCCAGCGGAGGGTGGCGCACACCTTTAATCCCAGCACTCGGGAAGAAGAGGCAGGTGGGTCTTTCTGAGTTCTAGGCCAGCCTGGTCTACAGAGCGAGTTCCAGGACAGCCAAGGCTACACAGAGAAACCCTGTCTTGAAAAACAAAAACAAACAAACAACAAAAAAAGCTGTCCCTGGATATTAGTCCTTGCTCTCATGATAAAGACTAGGTCTTCTGCTTTAATGGAAAGTAGGACTTTTTTTTTTAAACAGTATTGCTCTTTTTAAAAAAAAAAGATTCAGTATTTTTATTTTTTGTGCATGAGTGTTCTGTCTACATGTATGCCTGACGTGTGCTTAATGCTCAAGGAGGCCAGAAGAAGGTGTCAGATCCCCTGTAACTAGAGTTACAGGCAGTTATGGGCCGCCATTAAGTGCTGGGAACACCAATTGTTTCAATGTGATTGACTAGAAATGTTCACGTACCTATCAGGTTTGGTGACCACAATAAGGTACCCACAGGCCAGACCACAGCCTCCATCTTCTTACTGTTCTATGGATAAATCTAGGAGTAAGAGAGAGCTCCTCCTAGCCCTTGCCCATCTTCCTGGAAGGGCTGTTCTCAATTCTGACAAAAGTATTTGTAAACCTGAGTGATAACACACTCAGCAATCCAGAAGCAGAAGAAGAAGGATTGAGACATTTCAAGGCAAGAAGAAGAGGAGGAGGAGGAGGAAGAGGAAGAAAGGAGAAGAAGGAGTCAGCTGGAATGTGCCAGGACACACCGTTAGCCCCAGTAGATCTCTGTGAGTTAGCCTCTCATCTCTACCAGGAGTTAGCCCAGTCTGCTTAGGGAGTTCCTGGTAAACCAGGGCTACATGGTGAAATTCAGTCTCAAACAAAACAAAACAAAAACAGAAGAAGGGGAGGAGGGAAGAGGAGGAGAACTGAGCTGCATCATTTCTAGACCCTGGAGTGTAAAATCCACTAGGTTACTGTCCATTCCCTTCCTTTCTAACATCTTTCTTTTCCCCGTTTTTATCTGTCTCAAACTTTTGTGGCTCTCTACTCGTTCAGCTCTTCTTAATTGTGAGTTTCCTTGAATCCAATTCCATTATCACTAATCTAAAAAGTTACCTACACATTAAACCAGTGATTCTCAAACCTTCATCATAGATTATAACCTCATGTGAAACTTTGAAAATACGCAATGCCCAGGACTCATCCCACAGTGATTAAACCAGAAACTTCCAAGGTGTTGTCCAACTATGGGTATTTTTTTTTTGTTACCTTAGTAATAATTCTAGTGTAGAATCGCTACCGTAACTTTGTTTTGGTTACTTTTCTGTTCCTGTGGTAAAACACCATGACCAAAGCAACTTATAGAAGGGTTTAATTGACTTATGATTCTAGAGGGATGAGAGTCCACCATGGTAGAGAAATGGAACAGGAAACAGCAGACTCGGTGGCTGGAGCCGAAGCTGGGAGCTCACATCTTGAACTGACAGTAGTGAGCAGAGAGAGCAAACTTGAAATGGCACCAGGCTTAAAGCCTGCCTCCAGTGACATACTTTTTCCAGTAAGACCATACCCAGAGACCTTCCAAACAGTGCCACCAGCTGGGGACAAAGTACAAATCTCATTCATCACCACAAACTTTTTGATTTCCTTCATCTTCTCTGGAAGAATAAATGACTGTCCTTACTCAGAGACTACTCCCCACCCCAGGAGGCGGGTCTTGTCCTTTTCCAATTCTGTCAGTTATCCCCAGTCTCTCTCATACCTGACTTTGACCTCTTCACTCATCTGCATCTCACATAACAAAATCAAATACCAGCCAGATGGTGGTGGTACACACCTTTACTCCCAGCACTTGGGAGGCAGAGGCAGGTAGGATCTCCGTGAGTTCAAGGCCAGTGTGGGCTACAGAAAGATTTCCAGGACAGCCAGAGCTACACAGAGAAACCTTGTCTTGGAACAAACAAACAAATCAAATCAAATACCTCCCTCCACTCAGTACCCATCTTTGCTTCAGCTTTCTCTTCCTTCTCATTCTTTCTACCTTCTTCTCCCCACCACAACCCCCACACGCACCAGAACTATGCAACCAAAGATGATCTTGAACTTCTGATCTTCCTGCTCCACCTCCCAAGTGCTAAGTGCTGGGACTACTAGTATGTGCCACCATGTCCAGTTTATATAGTGCTGGTGACTGAGCCCAGGGTGTCATGCATGCTTGGTAAGCACTCTGCCAACGGAACTACACCCTCAGCCTCACCTTACCTTCTTAAAGGTAGACTCCTCATCCGTATCCTTCCTTCTACTTTCACTACGAAGCTCCCTAGGATGTCCTTCCTCCTCTTAAATGCCTAGAATTCATCCCTGTGCTCCTTCAGTATTCACACTGCTCTCCAGAACAATGTCATTCTCTCCTGTCAGTTCAGTCAGCGCTCACTTGCTGACACTTCAGACTCCAGGTCTCTCACCTAAGCATTGGATTCAAGTTTCCAACTTCCTACTAGGCGTTTAGACATGTGTATTCTTTGGGTACCCTTCCTAGTTAAGATCACTACTGCTGTGATGAAACACCATGACCAAAAGCAAGTTGAGGAGGAAAGGATGTATTTGGCTTATGCTCTTCATCAAAAGAAGTCAGGACAGGAACTGAAAGACGGCAGAAACCTAGAAGCAGGAGCTAATGCAGAGGCTATGAAAGAATGCTGCTCACTGGATTGCTTCCCATGGCTTGCTCAGCTTGCTTTCTTATAGAACCCAAGACTACCGGCACAGGGGTGGCCCCACCCACAATGGACTGGGCCTTCCCATATTAATCACCAATTAAGAAAATGTCCTACAGCAGCAGTTCTCAATCTGTGGGTCTTAACCCCTTTGGGGGTTGAGTGACTCTTTCACAGGGATCACCTAAAACCATCCTATACATCAGATATTTACATTACCATTCATAACAGTAATAAAATTACAGTTGTGAAGTAGTAACAAAAATAATTTTATGGTTTACCATGGAATAATCCTTCTGCACACTGTGTGAATACGTTGCTATGATTGGTTTAATAAACAAACTGACTGGCCAATAGCTGAACAGGATAAAGTTAGGCAGAAAAGCCAAACTGAGAATGATGGAATGAGAAAGGGCAGAGTCAGACAAGTCACAAGACAGACAGAGAATGAGTCAACATACAAAATGGGATAGTGGTACAAGCCATGAGCCTCAGAGCAGCACACAGATTAATAGAAACGGGTTAAGCTGTAAGAGCTAGTTAGTAGCAAGCCTGAGCTATTGGCTGGATCGTTTATAATTTATATTAAGTCTCTTGCAGTTATTTGGGACTGGCATTCAGGATTGGGAAAGAAACATCTGCCTACAATGGTTGGGGTCACAACATGAGGAACTGTATTAAAGATCAAAGCATTAGGAAGGTTGAGAATCAACTGCCCTAGAAGCTTGCCTACAGCTCAATCTTATGGAGGTATTTTCTCATTGAGGCTCCCTACTCTCCAATGACTTTACCTTGTATCAAATTGACATAAAACTAGCCAGCACAGTACCTAAAATGTAAAAATTTTCAAAGAAATACATTATCTTCCTTCAGTGCCCGTGCCCAATTTGATTTATTCAGAACTTTACCAGTTCCAAATCCATTTCATCCCCTCCAGCCCATCCTCCTATCTATTGCCAATGGGATTTTTCTCTCCTTAGAGAATAAAAAAAGATTTATTTTGGGGGCTGGAGAGATGGCTCAGAGGTGAAGCACACTGGCTGTTCTCCTAGAGGTCATGAGTTCAAGTCCCAGCACCCACATGGTGGCTCACAACCATCTGTAATGAGATCCGGTGCTCTCTTCTGGCCTGCAGGCAGAACACTGTATACATAAAAAAGATTTTTATTTTTTGGTGTGTATTATACATGTGTATGTAGGAGGGTATGCCACGTGTGTGCAAGTGTCTACAGAGACTGGAAGAGGGTGTGAGAGCTCCTGGAGCTGCAATCACAGGCAGTTGTGAGCTGACCAACGCAGATGCTGGGAGCCCAACTCTAGTCTTCTGGAAGAGCAGCGAGCACTCTTAAACCAAGAGCCAGCATCTAGACCCTCTGTGCTAACTCTTCCATGAAACTGAAGCAGGAGAAATAGTTCCCAGCTCATTTCATAAAGACAGATCAATACAGGCACACTTGTGTGGCCCAGACCTGTTTATCTTAGGTACTCTGGAGGCTGAGGCAGGAGGATTGCAAGTTCGAGGCTTTCCTAGGCTAAAGAATGATTTCAAGGCCAATCTGAGCAACTGAGTGAAACCTTGTCTCAAAAAAGTAAAACAGGCGTGGGGCACACACACTAAACCTCACACACAATGACAGAAGAGGGCTGAGGATACAGATATGCAAAGCCCTTAGTTCAAATTCCAGAGATGGGGGCAGGAATCGATTATTTCTAGTTGTCTTAGTGTCCTAGGTCTGCCCTAACAATTACCACAGACTGTAATGGCAAAAATCCTGTTTCCAAGCAAGGTCAAATTCACAACTACCAAAGGTTAGAACTTCAACAGTTTCTCTCTCTCTCTCTCTCTCTCTCTCTCTCTCTCTGTGTGTGTGTGTGTGTGTGTGTGTGTGTGGTGTATTGTGTTAAGAATGTGCTTTGCCGGGCTGGAGAGATGACTCAGAGGTTAAGAGCACTGCTTGCTCTTCCAAAGGTCCTGAGTTTAATTCCCAGCAACCACATGGTGGCTCACAACCATCTGTAATGAGATCTGGTGCCCTCTTCTGGCCTGCAGGGATATGTGCACTGTATACATAATAAATAAATAAATTTTTTAAAAAATGATTGCTTATTAAAAAAAAAAAAAAGAATGTGCTTTGCCTACATGTATGTCTGTACACCGCATTTATGCCTAGTGTCCAAAGAGGCTAGAAGGCATCAAATACCCCAAAACTGGAGTTACAAACAGTTGTAAACTGCCATGTGGGTGCTGGAAGCAAAGGCAGATCCTCTGGAAGAGCATCCAGTGCTCTTAGCCTGAGCCATCCCTAAAATCCCTAAGAGATCTCTTAAAGGAATGCAATACAATCCTTAACATTAGCAATGAATACACACACAATGAAAAATACAGTTTAGCTGCATGCAATGTTGCGGGCCTATGTTCCCAACTACTTGGGAGACTGTGGCAAAAGGGTGGCTGAAATCTAGGAGTGTGAGTGGGCTTGAAGATGTACCCCAATGGTAGAGATTATGAGGCCCTCATAATTTTTATAGTATTAGGTCACAATACTATAAAAATGCTATTTATAAGAGCATAAAACATATACAGTATTATTGGGCAGTGGTGGTGCTTGCCTTTAATCCCAGCACTCAGGAGGCAGAGATAGGAAGATCTCTGAGTTCAAGGCTAGCCTAGTCTACATAGTGAGTCCAGGACAGCCAAGGTTACACAGAGAAACCCTGTCTCAAAATAAAAACCAAACCAAACCTCTGGGGGAGGGGCGGGTGTGTGTGTGTGTGTGTGTGTGTGTGTGTGTGTGTGTGTGTGTGTGTGTGTAATGTGAATAAAATAAAATTTGTTTAGGGATACATCTGACAAAAGGCATTCAAGTTAAGTTCGCTGAAAACTACAAAAACACTAATCAGAACAATCAAGGAAGAGCTAAATAAATGGAATGGTGTACACTTTCATGGACTGAAAAACTCCTCAGTAATATTAAGATTTTAATTTTCAGCCGTGTGTGATGGCACACACTTAAAATCCGACCAAGGCAGGAGGATCCCAGCAAGTATAAGACCAGGAAGGGATAGAGTGAGAACTTGTCTCAAAATATTTAAAAGAAGAAGGAGGAGGAGGAGGAGGAGGAGGAGAGGAAGGAAGGAAGGAAGGAAGGAAGGAAGGAAGGAAGGAAGGAAGGAAGGAAGGAAGGAAGGAAGGAAGGAAATATTTCATTCTCCCCAAATTTGACCTATAGAATAAATTCAATCCAAACAAAACCATACACTCTTTTTAAAAAATATATAAACTGACAAGATGAGCCACCAGCTCATGCCTGTGGTTCAAACAGGAAGAAAAGGCAGGAGGAGAAGTGCCGTGAGTTCAAGGACTGCATCGTAAGCTCCAAGCCAGCCTGGGCTCCAGAGTGAGACTCCATCTCAGAAGGGCATGGTGGGGAGGGCAGCAGAGGGCTCAGCAGTTGAGGGCACTGGCGATTCTTCCAGAGGACTCCGGGTTCAATTTTCAGTACCCATACAGCAGCTCACGGTCCTCTGTAGATCCAGTTCCGGGGATCTGATGCCCTCTTATGGCCTCTGTGGGCACTGGGCACACAAGTGGTGCAGAGACATGCATGCAAGCTGCGCACCTTTACACATAAGAAAATGGACTGGAGAGAAGGCTCAGCAGATAAGAGCATTGGCTGCTCTTCCAGGAGGCATGCGCTCCATTCTCAGTACCCTCTGGAGGCTCACAACTGCCTGTAACTCCATACATGTGCAGACCCATGCAGACACACACACAATTTAAAACTAAAAATAAATTGTATACATAAGTGACAAATATTTTAAAAAATAAATAAATAGGGGCTGGAGAGATGGCTCAGAGGTTAAGAGCACTGCTTATTCTTCCAAAGGTCCTGAGTTCAATTCCCAGCAACCACATGGTGGCTCACAACCATCTGTAATGAGATCTGGTGCCCTCTTCTGGCTTGCAGGGATATGTGCAGACAGAACACTGTATACATATAAATAAATAAATATTTTTAAAATAAATAAATAAATAAATAAATAAATAAATAAATAAATAAATAAATAAATAAAGCAGGGCAAGGGGGAGGGAGACATTGACAAAGTGATCCTAAACATCACATAGTGCAGGCGAATTTCTCTGTCCTGCCTGCCAGCTCCCAAATAAACAACACGGAGACTTATTATTAATGATGAAAGCTTGGCCAATAGCTTAGGCTGGCTTTTAACTAGCTCTTATAACTTAAATTAACCCATTCCTATTAATCTATGTACTGCCTCAAGGCTCGATCACCTCATCTATGCACTGCCCATCCTCCTTGCTCTGGGTCTCATGGCGCCTCCCTCACATCTCCACCTTCTTCGTCCCAGGGTCCTCTCTGCCCCAAAAAATCCTGCCTAGCTATTGGCCATTCAACTTTTTATTAAACCAATTCAAATGACAGATCTTCACAGTGTACAAAAAGATTATTTCACAACAACATAGAGATTCAAAGGGCCAAAACAACTTTGAAAAAAGGATAAAGTGTACTCAAAACATAACACATAAACATTAGTTTATAACATAAACTAATCAGAACAGTGGGAGCACAGGTATAAAGACAGACAAGCTGAATGGGGACACAATAGGAAGTCCAAAAACAAATCCACCCACAAATGGCTGATTCTTTTCACTAAGATAGAAGGGGATCCATATGAAAAATTAATAATTCACCCCCAGGTGATCACAAAACTAGAGCTGTAGTAGTAATAGACCAGCATGCATGAGACCCTGGGCTTGGGTCCCAGTACCATGTACGCAAACACACACGCATGCACACACAGAGAAACTCTTAGAAGAAAACATGGATAAGAGGCACGGTAGGCCTTGCCTCTAATCCTAGCACAGGAGATCACCTACAGTCCAGCATCAGCCAGGTCTACATAGTGAGACCCTGTCTCAAAACAACAACAAAAAAGTAGGATAAAAATCTTTGTAATTTTGGGATAAACAAACATTTCTGAGGTATGATGCCAAGAACAAGGAACACAAAAGAAAATGATAAATTATAATTTACCTGAATCAGTAATTTCCATTTTAGAGCAAGGTGATGGTGGCACATGCCTTTAATCCCAGCACTTGGGAGGCAGAGGCAGGCAGATCTGAGTTCAATGCTAGCTTGATCTACAGAACTAGTTCCAGAACAACCAGGGCCACCCAGAGAAACCCAAAGAGAATTTCTATTCTCAAGACACTTGTTTTGTTTATTTGTTTTGAGACAGAATCTCATTGTGTATCCTTAACTGGCCTGGAACTCCCTTTGTGGACCAGGCTGCCCTCAAACTCATAGAGATCTGTCTCTGTCTTTGCCTCCTGAGTGCTGAGATCAAGATACTTTTAATTTAAGATCAACTGCAGACTAAGGAGAAAATAGGTGAAGAGCACATGTTTAATAAAGAACTTGTAACCGTGGTATTAAAAATAACTCTTAGAGGTGGTGAATTGACTTCGCAATTAAGGACACTTAGTGTTTCTGTTGCTGTGATGAAGCACCATGACCAAAGTAACTTGGGGAGGCAAAGGGTTAATTTGGCTTACACTTCCACACCACTATTCACCATCAAAAGAAGTCAGGACATGACTTCAAACAGGACAGGAACCTGGAGGCAGGAGCTATGCAGAGACCATGGAGGGGTGCCGCTTACTGGCTTGCTCCCCATAGCTAGTTCAGCCTGCTTTGTTATAGAACCCAGGACCACCAGTCCAGTCAGGGATGGCCCCACCCACAATGGGCTGGGCCTTCTCATATCAATCACTAATTAAGAAAATGCCCTAGCCAGGCGGTGGTGTCCCATGCATTTAATCCCAGCACTTGGGAGGCAGAGCTAGGCAAATCTCTGTGAGTTTGAGGCCAGCCTGGTCTACAGAGCAAGATCCAGGACAGGCACCAAAACTACACAGAGAAACCCTGTCTTGAAAACAAAACAAAACACAAAAAAATGCACTACAGGCTTGCTTACAGTCCCTTCTCAATGAGGCATTTTGTTTTGTTTTGTTTTGTTTTGAGGGTTTTTTTGTTTGTTTGTTTGTTTGTTTTTTGGTTTTTCGAGACAGGGTTTCTCTGTGTAGCTTTGCGCCTTTCCTGGAACTCACTCTGTAGCCTAGGCTGGCCTCGAACTCACAGAGATCTGGTGAAGCATTTTCTTAATTGAGATTCCCTCCTCTCAGATGACTTTAGCTTATGTCCACTTGACATAAATTATCCAGCACAGGAACTTACTGCCCGCCAAGCCTAATGACCTGAGTTTGGTACATGAAACCACATGATGGAAGGAGAGAATGGACTGTAAGTTGTCTGACCACATGTTCACCATGGCACATGTGTACACACACACACACACACACACACACACACACACACACACGCATGCACGCACACATACAAAATAAATAAATAGTTAAAACTTTTAAAACATTTTTTAATGTCCCAAAACTAAAACAGGGGCTGGGAATGTAGCTTAGTTGGTAAAGTGCTTGCCTAGCATGAGTGAATCCCTGGGTTCAATCCTTGATAACGCATACACAGACAAGGTTCTGTAAACCTTTAATCCCAGCACTAGCAAGAGGCAGGAGAATCAGAAGTTCAAAGACATCCTTAACTACCTAGGAGATTAGAAGCCAACCTGGACTACGTGAGGCCCTGTCTCAAAAACCGAAAACAAGAAAACTAGAAAATGAAAAAATCTATAAGAAATATTCCAACATAAGAAATATGTTTTATGGCTCAGCTGTTAAGAGCACCAGCTGCTCTTCCAGAGGTCCTGAGTTCAATTCCCAGCAGTCACATGGTGGCTCACAACCATCTATTGTGAGATAGGAGGCCCTCTTCTGGCATAAAGTTGTACATGTAGATAGAGCACTCATACATAAAATTAATAAATCTTTTTTTGTTGTTGTTTTTGTTTTTTGTTTTTCGAGACAGGGTTTCTCAGTGTAGTTTTGGTGCCTTTCCTGGAACTCACTCTGTAGCCCAGGCTGGCCTCGAACTCACAGAGATCCGCCGGCCTCTGCCTCCCGAGTGTTGGGATTAAAGGTGTGTGCCACCACCACCCAGCTAAAATAAATAAATCTTTAAAAAAATGTTTTAAAATATTGATGTTTTATTTAATGTAAGGGATAACTGGGTGACCTGTGGGGAAAATAAAGTTGGAATGTTACCTGAATTTTACATCTAACGAAATACAGATAGTGGGGCTGAGGATGAAGCCCGGGGGCAGAACACGGACTTAACCAACATCAGGATCTGGGTTGGGCCCTGAGTACCAAAGGACAAGAACAACAACTAAACAATAATAAGTATTACAATGGAACATGTCGGGTTTTTCTGTTATGATTTTAGAGCAGAGAAGACTAAGACCCAAAATGCAAACATTTTCTTCATAAACTGGGACTGGTGACTCTCACCTGTAATCCCATCTACTCAGGAGGCTGAGGCAGGAGGATCTCACTGAGTTCAAGTCTATTCTGGACAACTTGGTAAGACCTTGTCTCAAAATAAAAAGTTAAAAAATAAGATATCTAGTTCAGTGGCACAGCACTTGTCTACCCCTGGGTTTAATCCCTGACAACACAAAAATTAACTGACTATTTGGCATGGCAAAAGTTACTATCTATAATCCTGTGGCTCCTGCAGTTTTATAATCTTAAAAATCTTAGAGTTAGAAAACTTCCAACAATCAAACAGAAAAATAATAGCTTTCACTTTACCTAAGTAGTAAAATGTAATAGTTGGATAACATAAAATGTTAATGAAGTCTTCCTACCAAGGAAATGGAACTCAACATGAGCTACTGGTATAGATATAAATCTGTGTGTTTTATAAGACAATTTAGAAATATATGTTAAAATTGAATATGTGTATAGTCTATAATCCAGTTCCATTTTTAGGAATATATTATTAACTAACCCTGCAAATTATACACAAAATAGCATAATCAAGGATGGTTATTGCAGAAAATAGGGAAAATCTTATATGATAGATTGCAGAGTATGCACATTTTATATATATATATATATATATATATATATATATATATGAACTATATACCAAACATTGTATTTAAATTCAATCCCTGCATAAAAACAGAATCATTGGGCTAATAATGCTCTCCTCAAGATCCATAGACTATCTATGGATCAGCAGGCATAGACGGCAGGCATGAGAAGCTCCTTTTGAATGGTTGGTCGGGGTTGTCCAAAAGACATCCAAAATATTATTGGCTATTTGCTACTGCCCTTGGTTGCCTCCCTGAGGTGAAAGGTAAGTCCCAATTGCTGAAAACACATGCACTTTGGACACAGGACTCAGAGGACCTGAGCTATGTCTGATCTGAAAATCTCCTTCCTGAGGAATAGCTTTCATGGTACCAGAAGGTATCATCCACTCCTGCAAGAGAGGGAAGCAACCAACAGCCCCACCCAGCTGTGACACCTATGAACCACAACGACTGACATGTCACAATAACGTAAGGGTGCAGTAGTGGTACAAATATCTTAGAGGAAACCAACAGCCCTCTAATTAGATTTGGTGACTGCTCAACAGGAGAGAAATCATGCCTGGTACTGTAAACACAGCCAACAACCCAGGGCTAGAGAAGTCATGGATCTTGGAAGAGAACCTAAAACCACCACTTTACTAAAAACCAACATAATCCCTAACAGAATCCTAAATATTTATCCTTATACCCACAGATAAATGTCGTTCTCACCCTTCATCAAATAAACTTCTATTTGCAACAAAAGGAGACCATTACCAAAAATAATAATAATAATAACCACAACTGATCAAAATGCAAATAACATGAGATTGTGTGGTACCCAGTCCCAGATGATACACCTTCAACACAATTCTTGTATCTAGGACTCAGGAATCATTGCAAAAGAAGGGGCATCAAGATTACAAGAGCCAGAGGAGCAGGAAGTTTGCTGTGAGATTACGTCACCTAGAGGTGTCAGAGAGGCCACACGCAGGAAATCTCATCAACATGGCTGCCCAAACAAGATCTGATCAATGACACCAATAGACATGCTACCATGAAAGGGGGAGATCTCACAGGGCCCTACCCCTAGTCAAAGAACTACAGGCAACAAAAGAATGATAATACCTGGGGAAATAAACTTCCCAGGGAAGAGCACACCAATTTGTTATAAAATACCAAGTAGTCAGCCCTGAAATAATATACATACAAGTAACGTTAATATATATATGTTGTTATTCATAAATGTATATGTTAATAGAAATTAAATAAATTAAATGTAATAATTAAAGAGTTCTTAATTCTTCTATTATTATTATCATTATCATTATTATTACTATTATTATTTATACAGTGTTCTGCCTGCATGTATACTTGCATGCCAGAACAGAAGAGGGTACCGAATCTCATTATAGATGGTTATGTGGCACCATGTGGGTGCTGGGAACTGAACTCTGGACCTCTGGAAGAGCAGATAGTGCTCTTAATCTCTGAGCCATCTCTCTGGCCCCTTAATTATTTAATTATTTTTTTAAAATTAAAAAGAGGCTGTGAATTTAAGAGAGTAAAGGGTGGATATTGGAGAGGGAAAGTTAAGGGAGGGAGTGATGTAACCATATTATAATTTCAAAAAATAAAAATAAATTGTAACTTTTAAAAACAATAGAACAGTGCCGGGCAGTGGTGGCGCACACCTTTAATCCCAGCACTCGGGAGGTAGAGGAAGACTGATCTATGTGAGTTCTAGGCTAGCCTTGTCTACATAGTGAGTTCCAGGACAGCCAGGACTGTTACACAGAGAAACCCTGTCTTGAAAACAAACAAACAAACAAACAAACAAACAAACAAAGAAAAGAATAGAACATTAAAATGCAGTGTTGAATAAGAATAAAAAAGAAAGGAGAAGAAAATGTTGTGAGATATACATTATAATATTGTTGGAAATGTGAAATGTACAGACTAATGCATTTGCCACTGGTATGCACTTGGGGGCAGAGGCAAGGAGCAGCATTGTAAGTCTGAAGCTGTCCAGTGCTGCACAGTGAGATCCTGACTAAGGAAAAAATAAAATAAAATATTGTCCTTTGAGAGGAACAATTGTCAGCGCCTATCGAAATTTTAAATGTGGGATCAGGGAGGTGATTCTGTGGGTAAAATTTCCAACGACATGAGCCTGATGCTTTGAATTCATTCCCCAGAATGCATGTAAAATGCTGGAAGTGGTGGCCCAAATCTGCCATCCCAGCACTGCCTCAGCAAGACAGGAGGCAGATTAAAAAAAAAACGGACCGGAAGCGCCTAGGCCAGGTAACCTGGAGTGTGCAACACAGCAGCAGAAATAAGACAGAGTCTGCCTCAACAAGCTCACAACCAGCTGCTCCCTAACTCCACAAATGTGTCATGTCATGTGAAGGCTTGCACACATGCACACACACACACACACACACACACACACACACACACACACACACAAATAATGAAATTTAAAATTTTAAATATACATTCTGTGGTGGTTTGAACAGGAATGACTCCCATGGACTTATGTATTTGAATACTTGGTCACCAGAGAGTGGCACTATTAGGAGGTGTGGCCTTGTTGGAGGAAGTGTGTCATGGGGGAGGCAGGCTTTGAGGTACCAGATGCTCAAGCCAGGCCCAATATGGCAGTCTCTTCCTGCTGCCTGCCAATCTGGATGTAGAACTCTCAGCTCCTCCTCTAGCACCATGTCTGCCTGCTTATTGCCATGTTTCCTGCCATGATGATAATGGACTAAATGTTTTCCTTTATAAGAGTAAGTTGTCATGGTCATAGTGTCTCTTCATAGCAGTAGAAACTCTAAGACACATTCTCATTAAACTGATTTCTAGGAATCTACCTTCAAAAAATGTGTACACACAGCCAGGCAGGGTGGTGCTCGCCTTTAGTCCCAGCACTCAAGAGGCAGATGCAGGTGAATCTCTGAGTTTGAAGCCAGCCTGGTCTACAGAGCAAGATCCAGGACAGCCAGGGCTACACAGAGAAACTCTGCCTCAAATAAATAAATAAATAAATAAATAAATAAATAAATAAATAAATAAATAAATAAATAAATAAATAAAAGTGCACACAATTACTCAAATGTATGCATGAATAATGTGCCCATGAGCAGGAAGATAGTTTTGTTTTTGTTGGTTTTGTTTTTTATAAAGATTTCTACTTTTCTTTGAAGTTTTATCTATTTACTTTTTACGCTACATATCCCAGGCTGGCCTTAAACTCAAACCCGAGATCCTCTTGAGTATCAGAGTTATGGAAGTGCACCAGTAAGCTTGCCTTTATTTATTTTTAAGGTATTATTTTATTTTTAATTATGTGTGTATGTGCATACAAATATAGTGCCTTCGGAGGCTAGAAGATGATGTTAAATCCCCTGGAGCTGAAGTTACAGGCAGTTGTGAGTCTGGGTGCTGAGAACAGAAGTTGGATCCTCTGCAAGAGCAGTATGCACCCTTAACTGCTGAGCCATCTTTCCAGCCTCTCAAAGCGACACTTTTAAGATATCAAATGATGACGGCACCTGGGCACCCTATTAGAGCCTGCCCACTGTTTGTTTCCCACCAATGTGTAGCAAAGAACTGGACACTGTCTACCTTACCTGACCATTATCCATAACTCTCCTGTCCCACCAGCCCCTGGCATATTTTGTCCAAGTAATACCAAACTGCACAATAAGCCTTCTCGGTGCTCCACACCCTCACATCAATGATGCCTTCTACCTAGAATATTGTTGTCCCAGGGAGAGTTCCCTGGGAAATGGATATGGGGTGTTTCCCCCCCTTACCTTCAAAAGCACGGGGATTATCCACACCCCTCTACACCACTGTTTTGTTTTGTTTTTGTTTTGTGTTGTCTGCTTGTTATTTTCATTTCTGGAGATTGAACCCAGGGCCTCACACAGACATACTAAGTGGGCAGGCATTCTATTACTGAACCACGTCTACGGTGGGAACTGGGCTCTTTCCTTCTGACATGGTCCCGCCGGCAAGAGCTCCCAGGAATGAACTTGTTAGGTGTGAGGTAATCACAGGATTGCTACAGAGGCCTCTGGGGATCCCACAAGGACTCTCAGGCTTGGGATAGCCCACACCAACCAGTCATTGCATGCAGATGCCCCCGGGAAAGAGCTTTCTTCCTCCCAAGGCAAGTCTTGGAGAGACTCCCATGAGTCAGCACTCCCACACCTGGGAAGAGAGTGCCTCTGTCCAGGGAAGAAGGGAATGTGTGAAGGGGGTGCTTGGCAGCATGCTGTAACCACACTGCGGGCCTGAGGAGTCCGTTGGCCTCCACAACCCAGCTTAGATTTTACCTGTTCCCACCCTCCTCGGTCTTCCCTGAACCACTTCTATTCCTCAGAATAACTCATGTGTTCTCGTGTCTATGCCCACACATCCCATCCTAAGTAGATGCGAATGGGCCTGGCTGAGCCTGGATTAGAACCTGCAGCAGTACTGGATACACATGGCTTTTCAGTAAAGACTTGTTGCACTGGGTGCAATAGAATCCTCTAGGATTATAAAAGGAAATACAGCCAGGCGGTGGTTGCGCATGCCTTTAGTCCCAGCACTAGGGAGGCAGAGCCAGGCAGATCTCTGTGGGTTCAAGGCCAGCCTGGTCTACAGAGCAAGATCCAGGACAGGCACCAAAACTACACAGAGAAACCCTGTCTTGAAAAACCAAAAGAGAGAGAGACAGACAGAGACAGACAAAGAGACAGAGACACAGAGAGAGACAAACAGAGAGACACACACAGAGAGAGAGACAGAGAGACAGAGAGAGACAGAGAACAGGACTTGAATACCATGGAGGACAGAAAGAAAAAAAAAGAGGTAGATAGCAGACAGGCTGTGATCTCAGACTCTTATCTCTCCCCTCACTTTTCCTGGAAGATCCAAGTCTTCCATGTTAGAGGAAAGCAAGCGTCTAAGCTGAAAATGAAGTGTGGGACAAGAACCAAAAACTGCAACTTACCAACAGCCATGTGACTGATGGGGCTGAAAGGCAGAAGTATAAGTCAGAGGGAGAGAAGAGGCCTCCAGGGAAGAGGAGAAAGCAGCGCCTTGTTCTTACTCCCTACCTAACAGCTGCCACCCAGATTCCTACAGAAAGAAAGGCCCGAAGGGACTGGGCCGTGCCTCAGAGGTTACGAGTGCACACTGTTCTTACAGAGTGCCAGGGTTTGGTCCCCAGCGCCCACATCAAGTGGTTCACAATCACCTGTAACTCCAGCTCTGGGGCATCCGGCACTTCTGGCCTCCACTGGTGTGTGCATGAGTGTGTGTGCATGAGTGTGTGTGCATGAGTGTGTGTGCATGAGTGTGTGTGCATGAGTGTGTGTGTGCACATGTGCCCACAAGAAACAAGCTTAAGGTGCAGGTGCATACGCACACCAAATGAAACAGCCACAGACAAAAACGATTTGAAACTCTAGTCCATTAATAGATGTAATAAAACACGAAGTCTAGTCTACGTACCTAGTCAGTACCCCACGTTCCCTCGTCTTCCAGAAACAGAATCCTAGGTTGCGTGCCCCACCAGCAATTTCTCTGTTCTTTGTCCGGAGACTGATGGTTTTATCCCCTTTCAGTTTCTGAGCTGCTCTCCATGAGGAAGGGGAAGACTGAAAAACCATCTCTACTAGTGGCCAGCAGGGGGCAGTGTTCAACAAGCAATGAAGGAGGTTTGCAGAAAAGAGGGACTGGAGAAGGAAGCCAATGAAAAGGGTCCCTGCAGGCGTCTCTGACACCCTATTCTGTTTCTTCAACCCACACTCCACCCCTACTTCCTTGGCTGTAATTTCTCCACTTAGTTCAGTATTTATCTCACAGGTTTCTTATTCCCAACTCTCCAAAGATGATTGACTCCGGACCAACTTTCAGGAACCCTTATGAGAGGCTTGATTCCAAGGGACCCTTCTCTAAGGATGTATATATGTCTGGTGGAAGAGGAGTTCAGGGTCAGACTCTTCCGCTGCTGTAACCTGTTACCTCATACAGTGAACAAACTATACCGAAGTACATGTTGACCCTGTTAGTTACTGTCCCCGTGGTATTTAATGAGCATGTACTGTATGGCTCTCTCTCTCTCTCTCTCTCTCTCTCTCTCTCTCTCTCTCTCTCTCTCTCTCTCTCTCTCTCTCTCCCCTTTTATTGAAACAGTTTCTCTGTGTAGCCCTGGCTGTCCTAGAACTCTCCCTGTAGCCCAGGCTGCCCTCTTACTCACAGAGATCCACCTGCCTCTGGCTCCCAAGTTCTGGGATTAAAGGCGTGCGCTGCCGGGCACAGGGAGCACTTTCATGCAAATCTCATCTAATGCTCCTAGCACTCTGACAGGTCTTAATTACCTTCCCACTTTACAGATGAAGAAGTTGACAGCAGAGCAGGCAGTCTGTTTATTGTAGTATAAAGAGTAAAGATGAACCAGGGGTGGTGGCCCACACCTGTGATCCCAGCACTCAGAAGGCTGAGGCAGGAGGATGGCAGCGAGTTCTTTTCTCTGCCTCAAAAATACTAACAGGAAGAGGAGGAGGGGGAGGAGGAGAGGAAGGAAGAAGGGAAGGAGGGAAAGGAACTGGGTCACCACCAATCCTCTGGCTGCCAGGTATGGGCTGGGCTTTCTCCCCCTCTGCACAGTGTTGCCGCTGCCTGGCCCTGCTTCCCCACCCACCCCATACCTACCTCCCAATCTTACAGACAAACGGGGTTGTGTGTGTTCTTCTCCTGTGTTAATGACCCCTGGTGGCGACTTTCTTATTAACTCACCTTCCAGACCTGGTCAAATTTGAAAGCGCCACCGCCGGAAAGGTCATTAGAAAGAAGCAGGAAGAGAAAGATGGGGCTCTCCAGGGAGAGAGGAAGAGGAGACAAACGAGGCGAGCACTCCATGGGGCCCGGAGAAGGAAGGGGTGGGTGAGCTGAGAGAGGAGCACTCGCGTTCTATGCCCAGGCTGTAAAGGGACACAAACAGGGGCTCCATTGTGTGGGCACAAAGGAGCCATATGTCTGCCAGTCTACTGCAGTGTGTGTGTGTGTGTGTGTGTGTGTGTGTGTGTGTGTGTGTGTGTGTGTGTGTTCGCGTGTGCCACGCGCAGGGAGGACTGGCTTAGAGACCCCATTCTGAAGACCTTGGGGCCTTGCCTTCTGCTGTCACTGAGTTCAGGCTTTCTGAGACAGAGGGCTGGGGAGCGATTATAGCAGACAGGCCTAGAAGGTCAGGGCCTGAGCAACTGCAAGAGTCCATGCTGTGCGTAGGCACTAGAAGAGGAAGGAAGGGGTGATGTGTCAGATGGTCCCTCATCTGGGTGGCCAAATAGCCTCCCCTCTTACCCGACATCCCCTTCGCTCACACCCTGCTGGCTCTGGCTCTGGGTTTTGTTTTGTTTTTGTCTGGTCATTTCATTTCATTTCTTCTTTGGGTTGTTTTGACATCGAGTCTTGCTATGGAACCCTGCTTGGCCCAGAACTCTCTATATAGCCCAAACTGATCTCGAACTTGGGAGCATCCTCCTGCCTCTGCCTCCCTAGTGCTGGGATTCCAGGCGTGAGTCACCGTGCCCTGCTTCGGAGCTGGGTTCTGGAGCAATGCGAAATGAGCTGTGTTGTTCTGCCCCTGTCCTCTCCCGCGGCCTGTTAGCTTTGCAGCTTCCCCTTCCCTCTCCTTCCCTCAGCCCAGGGACTGTCCTGTCTCCATCGCAGCTCCACTCTGTCCCCTGTCTCCCCGTTCCCTCCCCCTCTCACTCTCTGCCTCCTTCCCTGTCCTGCCATGCAGAGCAGAGCGGCAGCCGAGGCCAATTGATTATCTGAAGAAATTTGGAGTTAGCAGCAGAGCACAGCTGCAGCCACCCTCTCTCATCACCCTCAGGCCCCAGGGACCTAGGAGGGGAGGGGCCCCTAACCCTTCTGCTCTCCAGCCTGGGAGGGCGGGAGGGAGGTGGTCCCCGAGCACAGAGGCATAGTGCTAACACTTGGAATCACACTCAGGATCCTGGGACTTGGTTTATAATCCCGGTCTGTCGCTATAGTGAGTCATCACTTTTCCGAATAGGCACCTGTCTTTGAAACAAAGGTGTCACCAGGCATGGTGGCACATACCTGGAATCCAAGCTTTCTGGAGGCAGAAATGGGTGGTTGGAGAGTTAAAGGCCAGCCTGGGCTATTTAATGTGGCTTTGTATAAAAAAATAAGTAAGTAAATACGTAATCAAAGGTGCTGGCCATGTACAGTGGTGCACTCTTGTCATTCTAGCCCTGAGGAGACTGGGGCAGGAGGATGGCAAGTCAGAGGCCAGCCTGAGCTACATGATGATACCTGGTCTCAATTTAAAAAGAAAAATTAAAAATTAGAGCCAGGCGGTGGTGGCACAGACCTATAATCCCAGCACTAAGGAAGCAGAAGCAGGCTGATCTCTATGAGCTCAAGGTCAGCCTGGTCTTCAGAGTGAGTTCAAGGACAGCCAGGGCTACACAGAAAAACCCTGTCTTGAAAAAGAAACAAAAATTTAAAAGGAAGGCAGGGAGGAAAAGACATAAGGATGGGGGTGTCAGGGGGAGCTGGACCCAGGGATCTTCCAGGGTCCTTCCAACACTGGTGTTTTGTAGCTCTTAGATTTTCCTGGCCTCAGTTCAGCCCACCCTCTTGCCAGGCTCTGGGTGTAGGATATTCCATTGAACTCACAATGCAAAAGAGAAGGCATCAGATCTTAGGAGTTCCTTTCCAACTCAAATCCAAACCCCTCTTGCTAATGGCTTTCTGTAATCACCCTTCAGGTACCAGAGGATGTCTCAGCATGCCCTGCCCTCTGTTTTTACGTTCAGCCGTCTTACACGGCCCTAAATTAGGAAAGGTCCTTCCACAGTCTCTAGCCAGCATTCCATCTGGAGTGGGAATGTTCTCTAGGTGTCTCTTTATAGACTCGATTCTCCAGCCCCTCTGCTTGGATTCCTCTTTCTGGGGCAGGTGATTCTGAGGCTGGACAGCTCCAGGTACTACAAAAACTGCCAAGTTTTTCTCGGAATTAAAAATCTATCATCCCGTAGCCTCTACTCAGTGGTCATGGTTCTAACTTCTGGAGCCACATAAGACGTCCATTTTTTGTTTCTTCATTTAATATTTGAAGATGAGGATGGTTTTACCTCTAAATCTACTTTTTGCTTGCTTTGGTTTTTGAGGCAGGCTCTCACATATCCCAGGGTGGCCTCAACTGTACCTGAGGATAACTTTGAGCCAACTGCCCCCCCCTTCGAGTGCCAGGGGTAGAGGTGTGCAGCCAACCTCTTTTATACAATGCCAGGGAGGCCCAGGTTTCCATGCATGCTAGGCATGCACTTTACCAACTAAACTGCCCCCAACTATAATATATATATATATTATATATATTATATGTATATATATTCTAGCCCCTAAATACACTTTTATCAAGAGAGATATCCTTCCTCCCACACACATACACCCAGACCCACCTCCGGGCCCCGGTGGTAGAGCATTTATTTACCTACAATGTGTGAGACCTCGGGTCCCATCCCCAGCATCAAACCAAAAATAAAACAAAAGCCCCAGATGTGTCTTCTGTTTTCCTTGTAGAGTGATCTCCAGACCTTTCGCCTTCCTAAGCATGCAATGGGCCTCTGTTTTATCAGTGTTCCTGTTTAAAAATAGGAGGTCCAAAAGAACACCACCTGTCAGGCTGGGTCATTTTAGGGAGGCCAGATATCACGGTGAACACCTGTAATTCCAGCACTCGGGAGGTTAGCAGGTGGAAAGGTCTCAGTTAAGATTGTCCTAGGCTGTGTGCCAAATTTAAAGTCAGCCTGAGCTACATGCGGCCCTGTCTTCCATCGACCCACTCATCCCCCAAAAAGAAGCCATATCTAAATCTGAGTCTTAACTGTGTCCCTAATAGCTGTGTGGCTTTGGGCAAGGTGCTCTCTGACTCTGGGCTTACACATCTGATACACTGATTTATACTTTGATTTCAGGATCTGATGCCAGCTCAGCACCGCTTCCCCCTTCGGTGTTTTCGGGCAGGAGCTCAGGCTAGACTTGAATCGGTGACTGCCTGCCTCAGCCTCACAAACCCAGCCAGTGAGCACTCTATTTTGTTTTTTAATCCCTTTCCTCACTCTCTCCGCATCCTGTCCTCCCTCATGCTCCATCCTGTATCTAATGCTGGGGAACACAGAACAGACAAAGTCCTGAGGTTTCAAGTAATGTTGACCTAAGCCTGGAGATGATAAAAGAAAAGGCAATGCCTTGATTTTATACCATGGCTTTCTCCATCAGCTTGGACCTACAGACACGGGTTTCACTTGGGTTCTGTTGGGACACTCAGCTGCTTTCTCTCAAGACCATAGTGAGAAGATCTGAAAAAGAGAAAGTGTCACTCAGTGAACGCTAAGATGGAATTTCTGGTAGGGGACCTGGGGCCTATGCATGACCTCTTTTCCCTGTAACCCCTCTTCTCTGTCTTCATTTATTTACCACACGAAGCTTTCCTGATAACGACACTCTGAAGAGGCTTCAACGCCTGGGACCCTCGCTATCCACCTTCCGCAATCTTCAGGCCAGCTTCCCAACACAAAGGAGCCACAGCCATATCTGGTACTAGATCGAGGTCACTTTAATTTTTGTTTTTGTAAGAAATTAGGAATGCAGCCAGAGAGAGACTTACACACAGGACACCAGACACAGATCCGGGGGCCTGCTCTTGGTGGTATTGGAAAAAGCAGGGCCGATAAGAGGAATGGAGATGGATAGATAGGACTGGAGTGGGATTGTCAAGGGGTTGAGAGAGGGCACCCAGAAGGGGAGGGGTTGGGGAAGGGGCACTGTTCCAGAGGAAAGGGGGTGGGAACAGATGGAGCTGAGGAAGGGATTCCCCACACATACCTGCATTGGAGAAGGAGCAAGAAAAGGAAAGAAGTTACCAGGGAGAAAGGAGGGTCCCAGCTTGAGCTAGCTGTGGGGAGCCTCCCTCATCATACCCCAAAGTGCATAACTCAGTAATAAATAGTAATATTTATAAATAAATAAATGAATAAATACATAAATAAATACATAAATAAATAAATATCCTTGTAGAGCTAGGAGTTTGGTCTGAGGGTGGATGGAGCCTAGAAAAGCAGTGAGTTCATTTCTTCTACAGGGATTCTAAGGCCCATGGACTCACGGGCTACAGCGGGCAGGTGGGGCTCAGCAGCATGTGCGGGGCGCCTCCCTTCCCGTGGCAGCTTAAGAAAGGAAGGGGGGAAAGTGTAATAAGGCCCTAGAGCATGCACAGGGGGCAGTAGCGGGCATCCCCTTGTGTCTGGGGGAGGAGCTGATGGTGTTTGCATGTTTTCAAGGTCTGCTGGGATTGGAAGCAGCTGCTGCTGAGTGCCCCACCCAGGGCCTGGGCCTTCTGCACGGTGCCCTAGGCTGTTCGAAGATGTCATTCTCATCCCAGGACTGAGGTTTTCCTTTTTCTAGCCGCCACCGGGATAAGGGAGAAAACTGAACTGGCAGAAGGGAGAAAGGGACAGGGGAGTGGCCAGACCGCTCCAAGAAGGCAAGGCACTCACTACCAAGTAAGAGCTGAGGTCTGTATAGTCTAAGCCTCAGGAACAAGGTAGACAAGGAAAGGCCGACGTTTTCTATAACCCCTGGCTGCCCAGGAGTCACCTCACTCATCTCTCTGTGTCCCAAGAGCCCATCCCTCCCCCAGGCATGGCTAGAGAAGTCTGGGACTAAGGAACCCACTACCCTCTCTGCCCCTTCTGAAGCGGAATCCCACCATTGCCAGAAAGAGAATCTGGGTCTAGCGTCTCTGAAAACTTGGACATAGGGCGCAAGAGGCTAAGGCTAGTTAATCCAGCAAGGACTCCATCCTGACCAGTCTGGCAAAGCGGCTCTGACCAGCTAGGCCCTAACAACTCTCTGAAAGAACCCATGAGAACATGCCTGGGTCAATGAAAAGAAACTGGCCTTCGGGACCAGAGGCGTAAGCCTGGTCCTCTGGGATGGGAAGGAGATGGCCATTCTAAGTAATGCGTGGTGACAAGGAGCTCAGGAGTGGCCCCGGGAGGAGGGGAGAATCCAGGGCCGGGGGCGGGCTGAGTTCAGACGTCCAGCACGTGATTCAGGTAGGAGATGTAGCAGATGGCCAGACGCAGGATCTCAATCTTGGAGAGCTTCTTGTCTGGGGGCAGAGTGGGCAGCAGCTTGCGCAGCTCGGCAAAGGCCAGGTTGAAGGCTTCCACGCGGATGCGCTCCCGCGTGGCATGAGCCGTGCGGTACTTGGCCGTGGCGCGGCGCCGGCGCCTGCGCTCCTCACGGCTCAGGTGCTGCAGGTCTTTGCGGCCCGACTCTCCGAGCTCCGAGCTCCGGACCTGGCCCACTCCCGGATCCCCCGACCCAGCACCATCCGGGCCCGGCCCGCCCCCACAGTCGCTAAAGCCCGACTCGGTCTCCGAGTGGGTGGGAGGCAGGTCCAGCTCCATGGTGTCGGAGTTGAGCATCATGATGAAAAGCCCCCGGCCTAGTGAAAACCGGATCACCTCCCTATCCCTCCCTCCCTCCCTCCCTCTCGGGAGCTTGAAAACGGGCTGTGGGAGAGAGGCTGGAAGGGCCTGGAGTGCTGGGGTCTGCCACTGAGCTCAGGGAAGCAGAGTCACTTCAAGGTTCCATGGTCAGGATTCCAGCCTGGAGCCTGAAACAGAGGAGGAGAATTAAGAAATGACCGCTGAAGGGGTGGAAGAATTGACAGCCGAAACTTGGAGTCAGGGTTGTCCAAAGCTAGAGAGCCCAGCGGGTGGAAAGGAATGGGAGGAAAGGAAAAATAGAGGAAAGAGAAAGTACTAGGAAAGACCCGGTAGGCAAGTTAACACTGAACAGGAGAACTGAAGACCTAAAAGCGCTCAATTCCTAGAAGAAAAATGAGGGAAATCTGTCGAGACATTGGACTTGGCAGTTATTTCTTGAATATGAGAACAGAAGCATAAACAAAAAGAAAAATTCTCCATCAAACTTAACTGTAGTGCATTAGGAACAATTACCACAAGGAAAACCCAACCTATGGAGTAAGGAAACGGTCACAAACCATATATCTGATAATAAGTTAATATCCAGAGCATATAAAGAAGTTCTTAGCCAGGTGTGGCAGCATATGCCTGTGCAACCCCAGCACTCAGAAGACTGGGACAGGAGGATTGTGAATTTGAGACTGGATACATAGTGATACTCAATCTCAAAAGAGGAAAGTCCGGAACAACCAAAATAGTTCATATCCTAATTTTAAAACGGGAAAAGGACTTGAACAGACATGTGTCCAAAGATGATGTACAAATGGCCAACATGATTATGAAAATACATGGCACATCACTGATCACTAAAAAATGCAAAATAAAACCTCAGTGAAACATCACCCCACATCCACTAGAGACAGATAATGTAAAAATCTAAAACTAAAACAAAATCAGTGTTGGCAAGGATGTGAAGAAATAGGGACCCTTGTTTGTAGGATTGTAAAGTGGTACAACTGCTATGGAAAACAGCCTGGATGGTCCTCAAAAAAAAATTGCAACTGGAAATACAGTTATGCTCTAGCATTCATGAGATATTGACACACCCATGCTCACTCATAACATTTGAGCTTGCAGAAGCAGCTCAAATGTTCACCAGTGGAGGAGTGGATGAAAGAATGCAAATACGATGTATACATAATAGACGATGAGCTTTGAATAGGAAGGGATTCCTGTCATACTGCAACACTGATTAAACCTTGAGAACACTATACTAACGACGTAAGAACGCACACTAAGACAAGTACTAAGACTCCACTCTTTAAGTTTCTAAAGTGGTCTAATTCATGAAAGCAGAAAGTGGAGTGGTTGGAGGGGGAGGCAAAAGAGAGCTGTTTTATAAGGAGCACAGAACTTCACGTGCACAAGATGAAAAAGTTCTGGAGATCAGTCTCACATAATGAGAATATACTTAACACTCTCACACTCTACCCTTATTTGTTGTGGTAGCAAATTTTGGTGTGTGTGTGTGTTTGTGGGGAGGGCA
This sequence comes from Peromyscus maniculatus bairdii, assembly GCF_049852395.1. Taxonomy (NCBI): domain Eukaryota; kingdom Metazoa; phylum Chordata; class Mammalia; order Rodentia; family Cricetidae; genus Peromyscus; species Peromyscus maniculatus. Next base: position 81,346,194 of record NC_134862.1, read on the forward strand.
CATAATAAATAAGGGGGAAGGCAGACCAACAGCCCCAAGGGGGGTTGGCGATGACTCTAGCCCTTTCCCAGGAGTGAGGGGAGGACTGCAAAGCCTTGACTTTGGAATCTTCTGCCCCCTTGTTTCTTTCAGGGGAGGGGAAGCCAACGCAGAGACAGGTCATTGTTGAGTGGACTGGGATATATGCAGCTTGGCACAACTTCCTCAACGTCACCTCCATAGACATTAGGTCCTACCACCTTGCCCATGAGAACCAAAGAAAGATATTTCTTCTCCGCACATACTGCTGCATAGGACCAGCAGATCCCCCAGATCCATCCTTAGCACATTTAGCCCCTGCCATTTCATGGCCTCTTGGAAATTCTGCAAGGAAGACTGGAAACTCACTCACAGCCTCCTGCAAAGGAGGACATGGGAAGTTTCTTGGAGCTATCCTTATGGAAGCCAGCTAAGTTTGCTTGTCCCAGAGTCACTGGGTCTCTCACAGTGAGCTCAGCCTTAATAGAAACAGAAGCACAGAGACTCCTTCCCAGTCACCATCCCCGTCATCCCTGGCCCTGGCTTTCCAGCTGACAGACAATCTCACAGGACCCACCCTGGCTTTCCAGCTGACAGACAATCTCACAGGACCCACCCTTTCTCCTAGGCTTGCCCCCACCCCACCACACAGAAGACAGGTTTGAGACTAGAGCCGTTATTAAGCTCTTGGGGGAGGGTAGGGGGGGGGACGGACACTAGACCACCAAACACAACATAACAAAAGCTGATTAAAGCTGAAATTATGAACATCCTATATATTCTAGGGTCCAAAGAAAGAAGAGAGGAGAGAAATTGTGCGGGGTGGTGGGAGAACATTTCCCAGTACATGTGGTGTCCCTAATTCCCCACTCCCAAGATGGGCCGGAACCAAGAGTTCAGCCTTGGGGTTCCCAGTACATCTACCACAACTGGATTCTCTCCCTGTCCAATCCCCATGTTCCTGCATCCTCCATCACTCTCTGATGCCCTCCCTTTCTCTCTCCTGCTCCCCATCTGTCACAACCCATCTCCACCTGCCCCTCCCTTCTCCCCACCTCCGCTCCCGGCAGCAGCCTCTATTTCCCCATCAAGTCTTTCCTCCACGTCTGGCCCCAAAGTCTCAGGCTCCAAGGAGGAAGGAAGCAACAATTCCAAGCATCCAAGATAGGAATCCCGACCCGACTTCCTCCACCTGCAGCTGACCGAGGCTGCACAAAGAATCCAAGAGAAGTCAGAGAGAGAGGCAGAGATTGAGAGAGACCCAGCTAGGGGAAGGTTCTGGGAGGGGACTCAAGCCAGAGGTTGGGAGTGGTGTGCCCACCCTTCCCCAGCCCATAGTTTCCCCTTACCTAGAAGGAGTCTGCCAAAGGATCCAAGCTGGTGAGTGGGGGGACAGTGTAGAGCGCTCCCGCCTCTTCTGGCTCCTCAAGGGTCATCTGTCTGCAAAGTTGGTGGCCAGTTTCTAGAGCTCTTAGGGACAGCTTGTTGTGGCTGAACGGGCTTCAGGACAGAGGAGAGGGGTACACATGGTGGAGACGTAGGGCCTAGGCAGAAGGGGTGGTCTTGGTCAAGCACTGGAGTCACTCACACTCATGCTCACACTCATACACACTCACAGACACATACACACACCTGAACTGGCCCAGCCTTATGTGTGTATATATATGGAGATACACACACACCCCCAGCTCTCCATTGGCTGGCCCAAGCAGCCCCCTCATCAATATTAAACAGCCAGGCCAGGCAGTCATTGGCAGAGGGATCTGGGAACCCCTTGGGAGCTGGGGGCGGGGGCTGGCCCTGAGGGGGGCGGGGAGTGGGGGAGCGGGGACATCTGTTCTCCATGCATATTTCATAAGCAAGAAATAGAGAGCTGGGGAAGGGGTGGGGCTGGGGCGAGAGCCAGGGCAGGACCACAGATGAACCCCCTCAGTCTCCACACTGGAAGTAGCAAGCAGGGCAGAGAACTGCAAAGAGGCTGGATTTAAAATAGTTCCACTCTGAGTCCCACAGAGTGGCTCTGACTGCCCCTTCTCCACATCTCCCTTTTCCTGGGAAGAAGGCTCTCCCTAGCACTAACATCGAAACTATGAAAAGACTAAGAGGCCCGCCAGCACTAAAATGTGGAAGAGGACCGGAAAGTCCTCCCCGTAAGTTCTCATACAGACAGTATTCACAGCTTGTCGGACTGCTTCTCACTACTGTTCAGGTCCTAGCCCTTGTCATGCTGGGACTCAAGCACCCTGACAGTCTCTCTTCCAGGCCCCATTTTCCCACCTACCCCATCACCAGGTCAGGAGTGGGGTCAGATTCCGGATAGGGACAACCCCCCCCCCCCCTGCTCCATGGGGAGTTCTTCTAGACTGGCTAGCCGGAGCTGATTCACAGGGAATCAGAGGCTTGGGAAGAAAGCAGTAGGAGCTGATAGGGGGAGGAGGAGGAGGAGGAGGAGGAGGAGGAGGAGGAGGAGGAGGAGGAGGAGGAGGAGGAGGAGACCCAAGCAAGGCAAATGGAGATTGGAAGGGCTCTAGGAGAGGAGGGCAGGGCAGTCCGGGCTGCCTGAGTATGCAGCCCATCAAATGAGCAACAAGAAAAGTAGATACAAAATCATGTGCAAATGAGCACTGATTAAGTTCACATCAACAGCTCAGCCGCCTCCAGGGTCTGTGCCTGTGCATATGCGTGTGTTTGTGTCTGTGTGGGTGTGTGTGTTGCAGGGTGGCCTGAGAGGGGAGCAAGTTTCTGGGGCCAAGGGAAGCACAGAGAAGCAGTGGGCTGCGTTTCAGCATGGAAATTCCCCCGTGTATTCAGCTGTGGGATGGTTTCCCTTGAGCCTCAGTATCAGAAACAAGTCATGGCTGGGGGAGGCTCCAGACCCAGTGAGCGGCAGCAGAAGGGGATCGGTTAGCTGGAGGACCAGGGACAAGTGATGACCTTTGAGCCTCCATGTCTTTTTTTTTTTTTTTTTTTTCCTTCAAAATAGGGTAAACTGTAACTGTTTAGGTTGCCATGGGGATCAAGTGAGATCATGCTTGTAATAGCGTAGACCCTAGTAGGAGCCCAAGCTGTGGGAGGGAATTGCCGCTTCAATGTATCTTCTCAACCTTTTCTGGGCTTTCTCCAGGGTGAGGCCTTCCCAGTAGGGAGTCCTATAATTCCTCCCCAAGCTCACCCTCCTCTCCCCACCCCCAGGCCTGGGAGGTGCCAACTCCCACCTGGGCAGGCCCAGACAGGTGCCCAGGCGCCAGCAGATGGGCTGAGCTGGAGGGGAAAGAAGGCCTGAGGAGGGGGTGGGGGGGCAGGGGATCAGGTGGCGGCTTGGTTCTTGCATCATCATTGCCATGGTGCTGATTAAAAACCAATCTCCACCTAATGAGCCCCCAGCAACAACAATCCTACTTCCCCCACCCTCCGGCCCTCCAACCCATCCAAGAAATTGGGAGACTGAGACTCAGAGGAAGTGCCATGGGAGAGATGAGAGAAGATAGGGAGAGGCAGAAGGAAATGATGAAGGAGGGAAGAGGGGATGCTGAGACATGGAGGAGACACAGAGGAGAGGGAGGATGTAGTCACAAGGTGACAGAGATGTAGAGGAGACAGAGAGGCCAAGAAGGAGGGAGGGTGGGGGCCAGGTTGCCACGTCTTTGCAGCAGGTGGAGATGCAGGATAAGAAGAGATAGAAACTTGGAGGGGAAACCTGAAAAGAGACTGTTATGGAGCTTCAGGGATGGAGGGACATTCTCAGGGGTGGGGTAAATGCTAATCTGAGAAAGTCTGAGGGAAGCCATAAGATGGAAGGGAGAGGTAGACATGGAGGAAGCAGAGAGAAGTTGTCAGAAAGAGGGAAATTATGGGCAATACGGTAGGGAGACACTATAATCAAATATCAAAAGGTCACCCAAGTGGGGGGCCCAGATCCCAAAGGGTAAGGCATTGAGGAACACAGAAGCAGAATGTTGAGAGACCACAGAGCCGAAAGGAATGATGGGGAGGAATGGGCACTGGAGGAGGGAGCCAAACTCCTGTCCACAGCCGCCCCCTTGCTGTTCAGCTCGGATACTTTCAGCCCTGCAACCTCTGTCCCGAAGCATCCAGCCCTAGCTGTCCCACGTACTCTGGGGACTATTTCTTCCTCCTCCGCATCTGTCATCTCAAGATCTTAGGCTCTGGGGATCCCCAGTTCCAGGCCTCACTCAGGAATTCAGTTTTTACCTCTTAGGGCACTAGCTGAAAAGAACACAGGCAGGTCATAAAGAGGAACCAATAGCACAGAACCATAGGAAGCACTGTATCTACTGACCCCGGAGTCTGCTGGACCTGGGTCCAGGTCCTTGTGACCTTGGACAAGTCACCCACCTTCACCATCTGTAACACGGGCATAATGTTGCCTTCTCCACTGGGCTGTTGTGATACCCAGTGAAACAATTCGTGGGAGACTGAGTGAACTGTGGAGTGTTCACCCCAATTCTCTACATATGCATGGTGGTTAAAAGGATCCAGGAAGTTTCATTCACATATGTATGTAAGGCAATATGACTGAGGGCAGCTGAGGTGAGCTCTCCATGTTGGGAGCTATGGGTGTGTGTGTGTGTGTGTGTGTGTGTGTGTGTGTGTGTGTGTAATGTAGGGGCTAGCTCCCCTGCAAAGGAAGACAAGAGCAGGCTTTGGGGATGGAGAAAATGATTATACCTCCGTGGCTTATTGTTATTTGCGTTTATGGGCATCCACTTGTTCAGACTGTAGATCACGAATTTCCTGCTATCCTTCGGCAGCTATGAGGTTCTGAGGGGAGGGGGGTTTGGAGGGTAGGTTAGACACACACAGAGGCTGGAGCTAGTCCTTGAGGGTGAGGGGAGGGTCTGGAGAAGCTGGGAAGCAGTGGGCTTGGCAGGAGACGGGGTGACATATGTGGGGAGCCCTGGGGACCCAACCAGGCAAATGGCTGGCAGGGAGAGCAGACAGTATTAACTCTTGCTGCGCCACGCTGCCTGACCCTTCTCGGCGGCGAGTAGCTGTGGTTGAGCCGTTATTCTGTCAGCCACTGGAGATGCGTCGTCGGGTCACGGGAGCCAAGGCAGGCGAGGGAAGCCTGAGCAGGGGCTACTGTCTCCTGGAAATGGAAGCCCTGCTCTAGTGTGTCTTCATCTTCCAGTTTCTGTTCTTGGTTTCCACATGGTCTCTGTCAGTCTGTCTTTCTGACTCTACCTCTCTGTGCCTCTAAAAGGTGACGGCGGCGGGGTCTCCACTCTGGCTGACTACACAATCTGTCACTCTCTGCGCCGCTGCCAGCCCAGCTGGAAGCCCCCCACCCCCTCCAGCACCCAGCCCAAGCCCTCTGCCCCGGGCCCCCTAGGCCTGGTCGCCTTTGTCTCCTAAGGCGGCCTCCCCTTTCTTCTTCCTCTTCACTCACCTCAGAGCCCATCTCCAATCTCATTACAGCCTCAGCCTCCAACCACTGTACCCCCAACCCCCAGCCTTCTCTCTTCCCTCCCCCATCCATCTGTCTTCCCCGAAGCTCTCCTCTTTGTGTCCTCCCATCTGTCGCCACCAGCACTGGGCCTACTCCCCTCCTGGCCACACCCGCCTGGCCTTTCTCCCCTTGGGCTCAGCTCCCTCTCCCTCCCCTTCCTCCTTCAGCCCTACCAGGAACCCAGCTTTCGGAAATCTTGTTTTTTTAGGATGTCCTAATCCCACCCGTCTAGTATCTCTGACTTGAGTTGGGGGAAGATGGAGCTCTCCAGGGTCCCAGCCCCTAACCCCTGAGCAACCACTTAGTTGGGACAGAGGATGGTAACATTGGCTCACAGTTGCATCACCTCAGGTGAATGACTTCTCCTTAGGCCCCCTGAGATGACCCTCCACTCTTGCTCCGTGTTTCCCTGTTTGGGCCCAGGGCTTACACTGCCCTTCTGCCGCGCAGAAGTACCTTCTGGGTTTAAATTCGTGAGAAATAAAAATTTATGCAGAAGCCCACTGGGACTCCCGGCCTTCCAAGAGCTTCAGATTCTCCAGCACAACTCCAGCCTCCCCTTTTATTTCTATTTCTGTCCTGGAGCTCGTTCTGTAGCCCAGGCTGGCCTCGAACTCACAGAGATCCGCCTGCCTCTGCCTCCCGAGTGCTGGGATTAAAGGCATGCATCTATTTCTTTCTTTTTTTTTTTGTCCGTCCTTCTGTCCTTTCTCCTTCCTTCCTTCCATTTCCCCTCCTTCCTCCTTCTCTCCCTTCCTCTTTAATCCTTTTGAGGAAATGATGCCAAATTTATCAAATTTCTCCTGTCCCTGGGCTAGGGGACAATAGTGTCCCTTTCCAGAGTTGATCCTTGTGCTATCCTGAGAGTTCATGAGTTGATCATATTTTCAAATGGCCCTGGCCTCCAGGAGCTTAGGGAGAAGAAAGAGGAGGCTAGGACCCCAGCCGTTCCTTCACAGAGCCAGTGTGGACTAGAGAGAGCAGCCCCTTGTCAAAGACTACCCTCTGGAGCCCAGAGAGGGTCAATGCCCCTCCCCATCTCACACAAGCAGCAGACCAAAAACTGTCCTGAGCTCTTCACACAACCCGAGGCTCCTGTCCATTGACCTCAGCCTGGAGCAAACCCGCTGTCCGATGAACTTGGGTAGAACCTAAGACTGATCTAGTATGGAGCATACACAGGGTTATCTTGTGTCCCATCCCTTCCCTCCGTCTAAACTTTGGAATCTTAAAGAAAAGATGCCACATCTCTTCATGCTTTTACCGTGCAAGGACAAAGCGCCTTCCCTGTGGCTATGCTAAGTAAATGTTTATTACTGCTATGGCAGCAGAGCTGTAAGGCATGTTCTAGTCTCACCTTGGTCTCTCCCTTCTTATATGTCCCTACTCAAGCAGCATCACTCCTCTGGGCTAGTTTCTCCCATTTATCATAACAAATGAGCTGAGCCTCTGGGCATGGTGGCACAGGACCGGTGGCACACGCCTTTAATCCCAGCACTCGGGAGGCAGAGCCAGGCGGATCTCTGTGAGTTCGAGGCCAGCCTGGTCTACAAGAGTGAGATCTAGGACAGGCATCAAAACTACACAGAGAAACCCTGTCTCGATAAAAAGGATGAAGTAGAAGAGGAGGAGGAGGAGGAAGAGGAGGAAGAAGAAGAAGAAAATGCACATGATTTCTAAGGTCTTAGAAATTGTAAGTCCCTGGATGCAGAGTATGGGGAAAGTAATGAGGGAAGAGGAAGATAACACATACATATGAAAACACCATAATGATGCCCATTGCTTTGTATGCTAACTTAAAAAAAAACAACTAGGTGGGGCTGGAGAGATGGCCCAACAGTTAAGAGCCAGTTTAGAGCACTGGCTGCTCTTCCAGAGGACCTGGGTTCAATTCCCAGCATCCACATAGCAGCTCATAACTGTCTGTAACTCCTGTTCCAGGGGATCCAACACCCTCACACAGACACAGATGCAAGCAAAACACCAATGTACATAAAACACAAATAAATAAATTTAAAAAAGAGTAATTTTTTTTTTTTTAAAGTTCACTGTGGCACACTCCATAAATCCTACCACTCAGAAGGTAGAGGCAGGTGGATCTCTGTGAGTTTGAGTCAGCCTATGCTACATAGAAAGTGCCAGGCTAGTCAGGGCTACATAGTGAAACTCTACCTCAAAATGAATTAATTAATTTCCCTCAAAGGCACAAAGTCCTATTGAGTAAGGTGGGATTTTAGCACAGAGCACCAGAATACAGATTTTTTTTTTTTTTTTTTAAATCTTGGACCAAAGGGATAGCTTAGCAAATGAATGTGCTCACCATGTGAAAGCCTGACAACCCACATTTGATTCCTGGGTCCCATGAGAGGAGACAACTGACCTCCCCCCCAAGGCTGTCCTCTGACTACACACATGCTATGGTAACGTGTGAGTGTGCATGCATGCATGTACACACAGACAGACACACACACACACATGAGCACGCTCACACGCATGCACACACACACAAACACACAGAGTAGATATTTCTTTCTAGAACGTACCTTTGGACAGCAAGCAAGATGTTAACAAGAGAAAACAGTACTCCCCTTTATTCAAATAGACTGGAGAAGACACCAGCTGAAGGAAAGCCTCCCGGTTAGACTGGAGGGACAAGGCGTCACAGTGGGTAGCCAGGCTAGTATCGTGGCACAGGGGGTCATTCGTGCACCTCTCTCCCTGGCTTGGAAGAGAAGGGCCAGTGTGAACTGACAAGAGGGGAGCAGGAGAGAAGCTCCTCGGGGCAGAGAAAGGTCTAGAAATGACACATTCCGAAGACACAGGCCTATCCAGGGGACAAAGGAAAACTACGGGATTACAGATCATGTGGCCCCTAAGAGGCTGCAGGCCAGATGGTCTTCGGGGCATAAGGGGTAGCTCTTGAGAGGCCAGCACACTGGTGGGAGAGAGGGAGAGTGTCTGTGGAGGTCATTCTGGGTTCTGCTGTTGTTGGCAGGTGGCGGGGAAAGAAAGAGCGGTGCACCATGGAGCAAGGCGGCACGGAAGGCAGAAGATGAGCGGGTAGTCTGTGTCCTTCCCTAAGCACAGGAAACATCTTGTCCTCTTCTTTTTCACCCACCCCAGTCCCTTGACTCGGCCCAAGCCTCGGTTTCTCTATTTAGCCCCCTCTCTGGTTCCCAGCCACGTCCCCGCTTCCGGAAGCTGCCAGCAGGATGAGGGAGTTTACCGCTTGGTCCGCTGGGAGACCTGTTGGCCGAGGGAGGCGTGGAGCCGGCCCAGCCGAAGGCAGCAGCTGTGCTAGGCTCCCACCAGTGCCAGCACAACACACAGCTCTTCCAGCTCCAACTGGGGGGCTGGCAGGAGAGCAGCAGGGTATATTTCCTATCTCAGAACCCTAGACATGCTTCCCCCAGGGAGCCTGGAGAGAAACCTGGAGACAAATCCTCTCCTCTCAGCAGGATTCTCGGAAAGGTAAACAGCTCGACCAAGGAACAGTTGTTTGAACTGTGAAAACAACCAGTTTCCCATCTCCGCTGGTCTTTAGGCATGTGTGAGCAATAGCCTGCTGGCCAGCGACAAGGAGAGAAAGCCCCCCTTAGGCTTCCACCCCTGCCGGCTCTCTTCTCCCACCCTCCGCTGACTCAGCCACAGCCCACGATCACTTGCAGCTCTGCTCTACACCACTCCACAGTTCTGCCTCCATGAAGACGCAGGGAATTAGTCTCCAAGAGCAGAGGTTCTTTCTGAAGCGGTCCCAAACCACCCATGTGTTGAGCTACAAAAAGTCCACCCTTCGTGGAGGGCCCAAACTCCTTGGCATGCCATCCAAAAACCTTCTGGTGTGGCCCAGCCTCATCACCTCCTGCTTATCCTCATGGTTCGCCCACACTGAGTAGACTTACCACTTCCCAAACGTGTGCCTTCGCTTGTGTTTCTGCAATGTGGTGAATTCTAAATCCTAACCCACAGCCATTCACTGCCCTGAATCCCACCTGCAGCACATCACAATGCTTCTGTTGATCACACTAAACGTTACATCTGGTTTAGATCTGTCTTTGTCCCTCACTCCAACCCTGAGCTCCTCAAGGCTAAGGGTTGCATCTGCTTCATCCCTGTACCTGCTCAGAGTGAATAAAATAAGTAGAGCCGGGCGGTGGTGGCACACACCTTTAATCCCAGCACTCGGGAGGCAGAACCAGGCAGATCTCTGTGAGTTCAAGGCCAGCCTGGTCTACAGAGCGAGATCCAGGAAAGGCACCAAAACTACACAGAGAAACCCTGTCTCGAAAAACCAAAAAAATAAAATAAAATAAGTGAAACTCTGCTAATGCTGTTCTTCTAAGAGAGGCTCCGGGGCTGTCAAAGCCCTTCTTCATCTGTTTGAACAGTATCTGACTTCTGGAGAACAAGGCAACATACACTGTGTTCTGGTCCAGGGTCACTGAACATCGTGATCTGGGAAGAATACAAAGCAACAAGTACAAACTGTATGGGATAATTTTAATGAAACTTGCTATTTATATATTTACAAAAAAAAATAAAAGGAAAAAAACCCCAACAAAAATAGATATTACAGTTTAATAATAAAAGGTACAACTGGGCACTGTGGGCTAGAGGTGGGATACCCACCTAACAGCACGCCCACCCTACCATGTCATCTGGGGGACCCGGAGAAAGGACAGCGAGAGAGAGACAGCTGGCTCAGCTGGAGGACCCATCCTTCTCCCCAAGGGTTCGAGGCAGTTTGATCCTGATGCTCAATCCTTCCCATCCTTCTTCCTGGTCCAGCAGGTGGTTGGGACAGCGGTGGGGGCAGGGTGACAGTGGGCTCCGAGGGAGGGACAGGGCAGGATGGAAAGACAGAGCTATCCCCGGAAAGGGCAGGCGAGGGTGGGTAACCGGGGCGTCAAACAGGAGCAGGAAGCTTCTCTCGTCACCCCTGGTATTGGAGAAGGAGGAATAGGAAAGGGGGGCGGGGAAGGGAGGCAACTTGCCCATTTCTCTCTGTCCCCACTCACAGTTCCAGTCCGTGTGTCAACCCCAGTCTAAGACAGACCCAGAGAGAATCCAGTGACAAATTAGTGGTTTGTTCCCAGCGGAACAACTGATCTAGGAAGTCCACAGCTGGCGGGGAGAGCCGCAGTCCTCTTCAGTAAGACACAGCTCCTGGCTCTCGGGGAGCCACGAAGAGGACGTCGGCTTTGGCGTTGATGCAGTAAGTGACGATGAGGGAGAAGACGAGGATGCTGAAGCCCACGATCAGGGTGATAAACTGCAAGGGTGAAGGTATGAGCAGGAAAGAAAAGAGGTCTCAGATGCCACCCCTGTCTTAGGTAACTCGGGAAGAAGCGACATCAGAATTCAAGCAGTAGACTCAAGTACCAAGAACAAGCAACAGCCATGGGAAGCATCTTCCCAGTGAGCAGACCGGGCTCTCCTTAGGCGAAAAGAGCAGTGTCTGTGTCCTCTGTTTACGAGATCTGAAGGTAGGCAGGACCCACGGTGTTGGGCCTCTGGCATTATACTTATGCTCATGACTTACTTATAACAGGGGCTCAATAACCAGCTGACTGACTCCTCCCAGCCCTGCCATAAAGCAGATGCTAGGCGCAGTGGGAGGTACAGATCTCAGATCCAAACAGGGCTCTTCCGAATAAGTACGCACTCAAACTATCAGTGCGGAGAGGCCTCCTGATGGGAGGCGATGGCAGACCAGCCACAGATGTGCGCTGGTTTTGCTCTAAATCTGGGACAAATGAGAAACAACAGAAAGGAACCTAACAGGACTGAGACAAGAGGTAGTGAAAAGACCCCAGCAGAATTCGACCTCCCCCGCCCCCACCTCCAGCCCAGTCTCACCTCAAGTTCTTTGCTGGCAATTAGGAATATCCGCGCTTGGATGTCTTTCCAGCGGCTCTCGGACCACGTAGAGTATTCTGTGGAGCCCCACTGACTCAGTTCAAAGGCAGGGGACAAGGCCCTGGCCAGTCGTACTGTGGAGCGCACACACCGGGGGAGCCGCTCTGTCTTGTTGGAATTCAAAGGGCCCTGTACCCATGAGTAGTCATACAGCTGCACAAGAAGACAGGTCCCAGCACAGGGCTGAGGTGACATTCTTCTCACTTGCTCCCTGTGCCCCTGTGAGCACCACATTCCGACCAACTCCACCACCTAGCTGACCCTTCATCCCATCATTTCACCCAGGCTACTGCTTCCTCAAGGCGCAGGTTCGTAGGGCCGTATCCCTCTCCCTTGCCACACCAATCCTCACACCTGCCCAGCAGATCTCCAACCCTTTCGAGGGAAAGAGGCCCCAGGACACCTCCGACACCCACCGCCACTCACATCCTTGCTTTCATTTGGGACTTTACTTGGATCCTGGCACTGCTCTCGGGTGAGGTCGGTCACCGTGCCCGTCAGGTTTGCCAAGGCATACTGCACAACGTGGGTCGCGTTGGTAGGGCTGGAGACAGCGATGTAATGTTGAAGAGGCCCGTCATCTGATGGCAGGCCAAAGGGAAAGGAAGACGTGGAAGGTGAGGTCAAGGTGGACAGAGGTGGGCAGGGGCCAGCAGGGAGCAGGTTCACAGAAAAGGACCCAGTGAACATCAAGAAAGGCAAACAGGGAGAAAGAAAGCAGAGAGGGGAAAAAAAAGAATAAAGATTAAACCAAAAGGATGCCTTTTTCTCTATGCACTGTGTCAGGTAGGGATGCTTCTTCTCACAGCAGATGCTTACCCAAATAGGACCTGAGGTCCTGTCTGAGGATAGACTGAAACCATGAGTTGTTGGATCTAACCAGGAACCCATAGAGCAGACGTGTTACCTAGGGTTGGGACACCGAGAAGAAAAAAGGCTGTGACTTGCAGCAAGACCAGGAAAACAATGAGCAGAGATGAGTTGTAAGATAGGAACTCTACCCGGGCTGGGAGACAGTGGCCAATTCACAAGGATGTAGATGAAGCCCATTCAAGAACTCTCAAGGGTATCATCCTTGCAGGCATGAACAGGCATGCTAAATTCCAAAGTTTAGAAAGTTGACGAGGACCACAGAGAAGGGGACAGCCTGTGTTAACAGAAACTAAAGGACCAGGGGGGCCCATCTTTTCTTACTGTTTGGGGATCAGCCTCAATCGAATCAATGGAGTTGGTTCCTCCTGCAAGCTCATACAATGCACGTGCCAGCACTGTGGCCACGTTCGCCAGCGCCTGCAGCAGGTGAGGAGAAGGGCCGGATGGCTCACCTGTCTCCCAGGGCTTCACTTGTAGCATTTCTGCTGTATTTCCCATGCTCCCACCCGGCCCAGGTCAGTGCTACCTTGGCGGTGTCTGTCACAAAGTTCAGATTCTCTTCTGGGCTCTGCCACTCAGGATAGGTCACGTTAATGTTCTCAGCGGTGTCGTAAATGCTCTGGTAATACCTGCCAGGAAAGTCAGCATGAGCCCTGGCTAGATGAAGGCAGGTCCTCGTGTCTTTCTCACCTAAATGCCCTCATGTGGGAACTTGCTATCTAATTTTTCATCATCCAGTGGGAAAAGGAGAGGGAAAAGTAGGCTCCGTTATTAAAGACTACTAGAAATGAGGAAGTAGGAATGACGCTGGGGTAAAGAAATTTGAACCCTCTGCTGCTGGACAAAGTATAAAAAGCAAGCCAGCCCTACGCACTGGACACACAGGAGGCTGGCTGGCTTTTCAGAGAACTAGCGCCCTGCATGAGTGTTCTCACGAGCGCCCACAGTGACAGAGGGAGGCTGTCGGCGCCAAGATCAGGTGTGCTCACAGACAGATACAGACATTGGATCGGGTCACTGTGATTGTCCCCGTGAGCCCCAAGGAAACAGATTTTAAAGAGCACCCTTATCCTTCCTTCTCAAATGCCCCTAATGCAGGAATAAATTGCTGCCCCATACAGAGCCAAGTCAACCACATAATCAAGTGAATTATCTCTTACCCCAAAGCACCCACACCTGCTCCACACACACAAAAGGATTTAGAAAGCTGACAGTAATCTAGAACCGTCACCCCCTTGAGTGGAGTGAGAAAGGATCTTTGCTAGGGTCAGAGAATCAAAGTATAAGCATTTTTATTTAAAAACTCATTTGGCCCCAAGTAGGCTAGAGAGAGAGAGAGCCACCTAGCCTGAGTGAGAATCCTGTTACCCTGGCCTCAAGTTAGGAGCAGCGTGAAGGCCTCCAGAACCAGGAGAAAGGCAACTGGTGCCTTCTTATCCTCAGAGTCCCCTCGTACACTCAGCCACATGCACCTACCACGTGGTGAGAACATGTTACATTTCAGACTAAGAACCCTGCTTGTGGACCCCAGACAGAAGCACTCTTGTCCTCCAGCCAAGGGACTCCCTTCCATCTCCCTCGGTGGCCCCTTGGGAACCTGGGAGAAGTGGAGCCCCGGCAGAGGATGGCTGCACACGGAGTGCTAAGGGTTAAGGAGCAGCCTTCCAGGCCTCCCTGAATGGCTACTGAACGAAGAATCCAAACTTCCTGGAGTTCCTGGAGGAAGTGTATGGGGTGGGAGAAGACAGCAATCTTCCTCCCAGACTACAGAACAGACTGCCTCTGAAAACGAAGACGGTATGGATAGGGCCAGGGGACTTACCGATTATGGAAGGAACCAGAGTGGTCAGCCAGAACTACACCAGAGATGTTTCGAGCCCGAAGAAACCGCTGTAGAGACGATGGAGGAAGGGCCTGTGACTGATTCTGTCTCCTGAGGACGACTTCGGAGACACCAGCACCACTCTTCTCCAGAGTGACCAGAAGGTCCTCCACCTGAGGAAGGAACGGAAGCAGACTGCTGGGAGCGGGAGGGGGTGGGAGGGGTCTCTCAGCCTATGCTCTCCTAGATAGAGTCTTCAAACGCTCTGGAACCAAGACTGAATTTCCTACAGTTCCCATGGTTCTTTCCACAGTTAGGAAATGAGAGCACAAAGAGGACTGGTTTTTCCACATTTACAGGTGAGTTCCGTCCTCGGGACTCCGCCTTCCTCTCAGTGGGTGTTTCATGTATCATCTGTCGTGCAGAATTGGAGGGGCCAATCAACAACAGAATGCCAACTATGTAAGCCATTCTCTAAGTGCTGCAGGACCAAAGCAGGGACAGCCGAGGCCGTCGGAGTGGCAGCAAGAGCGCTCCAAAGAGAAAAGCAGGCATACAGCTGCACTGGGTAGGGAGGAAGAGCCATGACTTAGCTTGCAGGAAGAGGCGGGCCGAGGCAGAGAGATGGCTCAGTGGTTAAGAGCACTTGTTGCTTTTGCAGAGGACCCAGGTTTGATCCTCAGTACCAACATGGTGGTTCATAACCATCTGTAATTCCAGTGCTAGGAGATCTGCCCTCTTCTGACCGCCCTGGGCACCAGACACGCATATGGTGCATTATGGTGCAGGCAAATACTCATACATATAAAATAAAATAGATCAATGTCTGCGCTCCGCTTCCCCCAATAAAGTGGAGGGAAAATTGGGCAGGAGCCTAATGCAGGTGGGACTCCACAGGTAGCCTTGACAACTGGGTCCATAGGACAGCAAGACTAGAACAGAAGGAGCAAGTCACACCTTTAATCCCAGCACTTGGAAGGCAGGGGCAGACAAATCTCTGAGTTCAAGACCAGCCTGGTCTACAGAGTGAGTTCCAGGATAGCCAAGACTACCCTGTCTTGAAAAACAACAACAACAACAACAACAACGAGAGAGAGAGAGAGAGAGAGAGAGAGAGAGAGAGAGAGAGAGAGAGAGAGAGAGAGAGAGAGAAGGAGGAGGAGGAGGAGGAGGAGGAGGAGGAGGAGAAGAAGAAGAAGAAGAAGAAGAAGAAAGAAGGGTCACTCACTTGTCAGAAGTGATAGTATTTAGGTACTGAATGATCACAGAGAACTACCTATTCTAGGGAACTAATGAGATACCACCATGTTTATGATTCTTTTCACAAAGCAGTGGTGTTCATCTTTAGCCAACACCTAAGTTTATCCTTTCTCTTGTTAGGTTACCTGGTTCTTCACAGATTCGTTTTTCTGAGACATGGGATCTGTGTGCATCCAGAGATCTAGTGAAGTTCTTAAGGCCACCTGGGAAGGATGAAGAGCAACATGCATGATCTGTCTCTTGCTGTGACCCGTGTCTGGGAGATGGGCAGTGTCTGCAGAACAGGGTGCTTAAGTTCAAGGAAGAGGTTGAGGATAGAGGCTCACACCTGTCCCAGCTCCACAAATGAATCAATGTTCTCTAGTCGCACCGGAAACTTGCCGTTCTCCATGTCATAGACCATCCTTGAGCTGCCAATGTAGTCAAAAGTTTCCTGAGGGGTGGAGACAGGAGAGATTCCCAAGGGATAGGGCAGTCGGAGGTCAACAAAGCGGGTTGCTTTCTTGGGTCATCTCAGCCAATAGTCATCTTACAGCCATGTGATCTACCACCCCCAACAACATCCCAGCTGCCTCTCACATGCATGCATCATGGGATTTTTTTTTTTTTTTTTTTTTTGAGCCTAGAAGTGGGGAAAGCGGCCTTTGTAAAGGGCTCAACGCTAACACCAGCTGTTACACGGTTGCTCCTTGATTCTCCTCTGTCGTCCCAGCTCTGGCTGCTATCACCTTACACTTCAGCCAGGCTGTAGCGCCACAGGGATTGGGACAGTACACACAAGAGGAAGCCTCACACAGATTTTGTTAATGGGGGAAGGAAGGGGAGACACATCAATTCAGGAAATACAAGCTTCCTAAAACAGAGGACTCCAAGGGGGAAACAGAGAGACACATGCAGAAACCGATTAACAGCTCAGGTCAATAATTCCTCTCCCATCATGACCATCCCCTTCCTCCTTGCCATCTTGCCCTAGGGGAAAGGCCCTTACCCCCTGGAAGAAGACAAACATCACATTGCGGGGTAGGCTGGCCACATCAGGTGCCTTGTGCAAAGCTTCAGCTGCAGCCAGCTGCGTGACAAAAGAGGCTACAGCACTTTCTGCCCCCGGGGCCACATTCCAGAAGAAGGACCGGCTATCCAGCTGGAGGAGCAGAAGACAAGATAGGGTGGTGTGCTTTAGAACTGGACCAACAGAGCCAAGCCCAAGCTCCTTCTCTTTGGGGTAAGTACTGGAGCTAAGGAGTCCAACAGCCCAGCTCCCTCTCCATTTAAGGCCCCCCAATGTCTTCACTCTGAAATCAGACATATCTACAGAGCCCTGCCCATGCCGTACAGGGGCAACACTCACCCGGGTGGCAGCAACCACAACCCTGTCATCGGGTTCTAATGCCCCAGATGTATTTATAGGCTTAAGCATGCTCCAGACGTTGAAGTCGGATAAGGGGTCACAGACGATTTCTGAGTAAGACACAAACAGTGAGAGATCAATAGGACTAAGGGAGAGGGTAGTTGTAGAGAAGGCCTTCAAGACTGTTTAGACTCAGTCCCCAAGAACTCCAAGGACTCCATTCTCCACCTTCAAGAGCTCTAGCTCTGGCTCTCTGCCACCGTCCATTTCAGGTGCAGGCTGCCATCTCTTCCAAGCTCTCCCGTGCAGTGCCTGCTGCCCGGGCCCATTCTTCCCTGGATGATCTCACCAACCTCCCTGGCTGGGTCCACCGCCCTCACCCCAGTCGGCCTGCACGGCTCGGGCTCTGCCTACCTGGGTTGATGCTGAAGGTGCTCTGGATGAAGCTGCGCCGCATGCAGGTGGCAGTGCTGATGACGGCGTGCATGTGTGAGAAGAGCTGCATCGCGCACAGTGGGAAGCTCGGTGCAGAGCCGTTCTGACCCAGGTTGTGGTCTTGGTAGCACTGGAGAGGAGATGGACCCCACTGAGACAGCTAGCTGTGGACGCCCTCTCTCGCTTTCCAGGAAGAGGAAGGCCCAGCTCCATTCTTAAGCCACTCCCATTTTGGGAGACATAAGTCCCCAAGCTACAGGTGTCCTGGGATGACCCATATAAGGTCAAAGAGAAAAATTCCTCAATCAGTACAAACAGCATGGACTCAACAGATTGGTTGGAGCAGATGGACTTATCCGATTCTAACTGGTGTGGTCCAGGCGTCAGTCACCAAAGGATCTTGCTACAGTTTACAAGGGCCCCAAACTCATAATCCCGTATCGGCTTCCCCAGCACTGACAGTACAGGTGCGTGCTACCATGCCGGGCTCCGGCCACTGTTCTTAGTGTGACCTGATATGAGGAGCACTGGCTATAAATAAAGAACAAAAGTTCATGGCCAGCGACTCATTTTGTCATTCTAAAGACAAATCTCTTGACTTAAAATGAAGATGCTAGACTAGACAGACGTATTAGAGCTGTAAACAACTGATCTAAGACGGCTCAGTGGGTAAGAGTGTTTGATGTGTAAACCCAAAGAGCTGTGTTCCAATCATGGCACCCATGTAAAAAGCTGGACATGGCCGAGCATGCACCTGTAACCCGTGATGCTGGGAGGAAAGACAAGAGGATTGCAGGTGCTTGCTGGCTGCCAGCCTAAGTTCAGGTTTCCTGTCTCAAGGGAGCAAGGTGGAGAGTGATAGGGCAGGATATCGGATGTCTTCCTCAGGCCTTTACATTACATTCTCATTTATACATATGTGCATATATACGTATCATACACACAGAAAGAACCTCAGGGATTTACTGAATTCAATCTCTCCACTCCTAGTCCAGTGCTCTCTCTTTGTGTTTTTGTTTTGTTCTGTATCAGCTAAGGTCTCACTGTATTGGTCAGGTTGCCTATTCTAGCCTGTGCCTGGGATTAAGCATGAGGCATCACACCTGGTCCAATGTTCTTTTTATGTAGCCCTGGCTGTCTTGGAATACTATGAAGACCAGACTGGCTTTGAACTCAGAGATCTGTCTGCCTCTGCCTGGGATTAGAGTGTTGGGATTAAAGGCATGTGCTACCGCTGCCAGCTTTTTATCTGGTTCTTTTTTTTTTTTTTTTTTTTTTTTTGGTTTTTCGAGACAGGGTTTCTCTGTGTAGCTTTGCGCCTTTCCTGGAGCTCACTTGGTAGCCCAGGCTGGCCTCGAACTCACAGAGATCCGCCTGGCTCTGCCTCCCGAGTGCTGGGATTAAAGGCGTGCGCCACCACCGCCCGGCCTTTATCTGGTTCTTAACTGTGACTGGACACCTTGCTTCATATTCTTCTTCCATGTACTTCTGTCCAGTCTAAAAGCTTTCATTGCTATAATATCAGACAGAAAGCAATGGCAGAGGGCAATGTCAAGACACTAAACAATAAACGTTTTAGTTCTTGTTCTGTTTGTGAGACAGGGCCTTCCTATGTAGCCCTGGCTGGTCTGGAACTTGCTATGTGTCTGCCTCCTGAATGCTGGGATTCAGGCATGCACCATCACACTTGACCAAACTCCTTGGTTGTTGTTCTGAGGAGCCATCTTTCGAGGTGTGCACTAGCAGAACAAGCCTCCCTCCAAACAGGACAGGAACGTGAGAATAATCCTTTCTCATTGGAATTGCCAGAAGCTGGCAGAGTCAGTACCTGCTTGATGACCTTGGTTTCATTCTCATCTTCAAGAAGAAAGATGGGAAAACTAAAGTCCTCATAAGCCAAGCCATTGCCCAGTTCATTCCACAGTGTTTGTTTGCAGTGAGCAAACTCTGCCCCATAGGAGTTGGAGTAAATACCTGGAGGAAGGAAGCAGGGAGGGGTGTAGGGAACAGTTTATTGAGGCACCAAGTATGGAGGGACCAGGAGAAGTATGAAGGGTAGGATGTCAGAGCCTGGGGCTGAGGGTACAGAAGGAGGCAATGACTCTAAGAGGCAGCCATCAGTCATTCACCAGCCCCACTAGAATAGAAACCCGTATCAGGGAACCCTAGGCTGGCAGATCAGGTACCTGAGCATGTGACAAGAAGGAATGGTGGAAGAGGAAAAGAAGATGGGGGGGTGGGTGGAGGGTGGGGAGTGGGGACGAGTCAGTTGTACACAGTCTACAGACATATGCCCCCTGCCCCTGACACCTGACAGTGGTGCAACAATGAGCTTTGTACAAGAGAAGGTTCTCGTGATCTTTTGAGGCCCTTACCGAACCCATCATTTGGGCACTGCACACTAGGAGAGAAACTTGAAGTCGAATTGGGCTTGGCTAGAGTCACTGCAAGACCAGCAATTCTGCTGGTTCTCCCCTTCAGCTTTTCCATTACATCCCTGGAATAGAGAAGGACATGAAAGAAGACAGGAAGGTATCAGACAGATTAATACTCGGGATGGAAACAAGTAGAGAATTAGGGACTCAGAACTACCAACTTACTTCTTTTCTTTCAGGGCTTAACTTCTGAGTCTGGACTATGGTCCGGCCTGAGATCAGGGTTTCATCTACCTTGTCCCTGAGGGATTTTGGACACCCCCTCCCCCCTTCTTCCCTGAAGAAGGACTAATTTTGGGATCAATAAGATGATTCCTTTTAATGTTATTTCCTCTTCTGATTCCTATCCCACACCAGACTAGAGCAACATTAGTACAAGGAGCAAATCTTCCTTTCTCTACATATAGTCCCTGGAAGACACATACAGTTCTCACCTGATGAAGAGCTTGCCCTCCAGTAGAACCATGTAAGGGGGGTTGGGCCCATCCGTCAATACCCACTGCAGATCCTCTTCTTTCTCCACTACGTGGATAACCCCTGTATCCCCACTAATTGAAGCTGCCGGGACAGAATGGGTCTAATTAAAGCTCTCACAGTTGATAATTCTGCAGATTTTTTTTTTTAAAAAACAGGATCTTACTATGTAACCCTGGCTGACCTGAACTGACTGTGTAGACCAGGCTGGCCTTGAATTTGCAGTGATCCTCCTGCCTCTGCTTTCCAAGTGCTGTGATTCAAGGCCACCACATCCAGCTTCTGCAGATCTTTTATCTCTAAGGATGTCACAAAATATTAGGGTAAACGCCGCCACTTCTAGACTTGAAGAGCTGAATGACCCCAGCTCCGTTTGAAGGAGTAAAAGGAGAATAAAAGCCCAGGAGGACTCATTAGAAGTCTTGTGGAAGTTGCTTTTTTAAAGCTTGACCTTGGGTCATTAGGACTGTACAGCGGGCACTTTACCCTGAGTCCTCTTGCTGGCCTTTACAGCCTTTTCATTAGCTGCTGGAGAGGCTCTGAAATTGTCACTTTCTTTGTGCCCAATTCCAACAACCTCACTTAACCATATATACAAGATTCTAGAACACTAGACATCCACATTTCAAAATCTGATTTTTCCTCCAGAAAATGCCACTCTCCATTTCCAGCTCCAACTTCTAGCTTTGGTCTTCCTTTGAAAAGACACAGATTCCGCGACCTCAATTGCCTTCTTGGGTCACCATTCTCCAGCCTCCTTTGGGAATGTCTTTATTTGCTCCTGGCCAGTTTTAGGTGATTTTAATCTAGAACTCTGAGCTCTCTAGAGCAGAGCCTCCCAACTGATAGGTCTGGAATGGACTGAAGACATACTGATAATCACCGGACTCCTTCCTGGGAATCTAGGATCTCAAAAGACCCTCAAGGGTAGACTCTTTGTTTACCCAAGATGACCTACGAATAATAAATATTTCTATGCATCTCATGATGTGACAAAGACCAGAAGTACTGCTTCAGAGGATGGATGATCCACAGACCAGGATATTTAGAATTTGACATGATATCCTGAGTCTCTAGGGATCTACGTGGAGACATCCTAGGGAAGACTGGATGTGCTATTCAAGAGTTACTTTAGACCTGTTACTCGGCATAACTGTGGAGTACAATTAGAACAAAAGTATTCTCTGCTTTGCTTTTTAGGACTGAGTCAGAGGCCTTGTGGACAATACTCACACTACCAATGAGCTGTACTCCCAGCCACTGGAATTTCAGATATAAATGCCTAGGCCTTCTCTCAGTGGGACCTGGATATATGTATTTGCTGAAATTACCATATGTAATTCTACGCTTCTAGACCACAGCATTGAAACAGACTTGCAAACTGGCAGAAGATTGAAAACCATCAAGTACTTCCCAATGGCTAACCAAACAGAATGCTTCTCTCAGGACATCTAATAAAAAGGAAGAGTCTACAAGATTTGCCTATGGCTTATATATAGTAAACACTTCACAGGATCACGTCCACAACAATGATAAAACATGGAAGAATAGCAGAGTCGGGGGCAGCCTCAGGTAAGCTCCAGATACTAACGAAGGTTTTAAGTAAAACAAGAGAAAGAAGAAAATAGTACTTGCTAAAGCTCTTAAAACACAAGAAAAAGAAAAGCTAGTGTAGTAAATTGAAAATAAATACATAAAGGTAACTTCAGCTCAAGGGAGGACAGGGAAGAGACAACTGTGCATTCTGGACTAAAGAAACCTGGATTCCCATCTGGGTCCTAACTGGTGATCACATAGTTTTAAGTAACGCGTTTGCTTTCTCTGGATCTTCAGTAAGGGGCAGTTTTCTTATCCCTATTCATCTTCTACAGTGGGGATAGAGGGCAAACAAAGTTACAGGTAGCTCTCTTTGAGCACTTTAAGGATCCAATAGAAGTAGGTCATGATAATCAGAAAATCAAATCTAGAGCTCAAATTTTCTCCTCAGTTTCATTATGCTCCCAACCCTAATTAAAAAGGGCGTTGCCTGTGAAGGAATGGACAGATGTGATGAAGCAAGACTCAGGAATAAGTAGGTTGAAAAGGAAACAAGATCCTAATGAGGAAATGGCCAGAGTCCAGCCCCTCCCTCTTCTCTCTGCACGGGCTGTGGCTTTATCTCCAGAGGCTACTGCTTTGTTTCCCACAGGGCTGCCTGAAGAATATGCAATGCAATGACTCATCTCCAAAGCAGAGTTTTTAGAGCCTAGCTTCAGCAGGATGGGGTCCTTGCAGTCAGGGTCGGTCATGTCCAGCAGTCTGACCTCAGTCTACCCTGGACCTAGTTCTCCTTCATCCACAACTCAGATGAGAAACTAAATCCAACAAAAACCTTAAGACTGTCTATAACTAATGAATCTACTAGCAGTGTTTCTTGTATGGGGGACATGGGACAATTAGCTCACCGAAGTACAGGTAGAAAAGTATTAACTAACCCTGAGCAAATTCCTTACTTTCCAATAACTGAGTTTCTTCTTACCAAGATGGAAGGTTTCTGGCAACCACATAATACTGTTTGGTACTTAATTCCACATCAACAACAGACATTTATTTGAAAAGTGTTTGAAGCAGGAAATGGAGGACCATGCCTACATTTGCAGCATTAGGAGGCCTGAGGCAAGAAGATCATAAGTTCAAGACCAGCCTGGGCTATATAATAAAATTCTGTCTTAAAAAATGGGAGAAAAAAAAAGATACTTTGACTTTCAGCTTTGTGTATCACTATTCTAGACATTATTAAAAGGATAAGCTAAAATTTAGAAATAATCGATTTGATGATAAAGCCAAGATCAGACCCTGTGTATCTACAAAACTATCCTGACAGAGCTACCGTTCATGGAAGACTAAAATCTGATGATAATAGATAGCTTAAGCAGAAAACAGGTTGCGATTTTTATTTTATTTTTTTAATATGTGTAGTACCCAGAGATTGAACTCAGGGCCTTATGCATATTAGGCAAGTGCTCTACACTGAGTTACACTTCCAGCAATTTATACAGTGTTGAGGACAGTAGTGTTGTCATGGAATTCTGTTTTGGAACACATTTACAAAGCACAAGGGTAAGTCCAAATATTTCCCTTATTTCTCTTACAACTATTTGGTGGATGGGATGGGCAATGGGGTCTCCAGCTCAGGCTGGCTTTGGCACCCTAATTCCTGGGTGTTGTGATTATAGCAGTGCCACTCTATGTAATTCATATGGTGTTAGGGACTAAAACCAGGACTTTCTATTTGCTAGGAAAGTACTCTACCGACTACTTAGATCTCCAGCCCCTATTTGGCATTATGTGTACGTGTGTGCACATCCTATGTGCAAATGCCTGATAGAAGACGTCAGCTATCTGTCCTTGTCTTCTCTTGTTTGAGACAGGATCTCTTTGCTGTATTTTTGCTGTATACAACAGACTAGCTGGCCTGTGAGTTTCCATGGATTCTACTGTCTCTCTATAGGAGTGCTAGGATTATAAGCAGACACATTATGCCTCTAGCTTTTTTAAAAAAATGTGGGTTCTAGAGTTCAAATTCAGATTGTCATGTATGCCCAAGAGCTTTTTTACCCACGGAGCCATGTCCCTAACCCTTAGTTGTCATAAATAAATACATCATATACACATACATACATACATACACACATAAATTTTTTAAATTATTTATATGTGAATGTTTTGCCTGCATGTATGTATGTGCACTCACATGTGTGCTCAGTGCCAGCAGAGGTTAGAAGCATCATCACATCTTTTAGAACTGGAGTAATGAATGGCTGAGAGCCACCACGCAGGCGCTGGGAACCAAAACTCAGCCCTCTGCAACAAGCTCTTAATCACTGAACCATCTCTCCAGGCCCCTGCTTGGCATTTTTAATGTCTTTTCTTTAACTAGTATACTGCCCTTGAAGAAGCTGGTTTTGGGGGTTGGGGATACTACCTTGAGGGTAGGGATTCAATCAACAGCATCACAAAATAACATCAGAAAGCTCAGACAAGTAGTGGTACATGTTTGCAATCCCAGAACTCAGCAGAAGGCTACAGCCAGACTGGGTTACACAGCAAGATTCTGCTCAAATGAAAAAAAAAAAAAAAAAAAAGGCTATTTTGGTTCAAAAAAGATCACTCAGAGTGCCAGAGTGATGATTACATTCCATAGAATATGGGGTTTCTTTTTCCTTAGAGAACTGTAAGGTAAGACAGTTAAGAGCCCCACCAGGGTTCAAATCCTAGCATGGTTTCTTACTATCATGATGATGCTGGGGAAATTAAGCAATTTCTCTAAGTTTTAGTTCCATCGTTTGTACAATGTTAATAACAAGGATTGTTGCAGAGGTAAAAATAAAATGTACATATTACTAAATTTAAGCTCTTATTAATTATCTTGCCTGGTTTGGCAGATGATAATCATCACCTATACACACACTCTGATTTGAACACCAAGATTCCTAAGCAGGACATGAGTAGTTGTGAGTATCCAGGATACAGATTGAATTATTAATGGCCACAAATACAAATCACAATTTCAACTTACACTGGCAGCCAATCTGATGAGTGGCATTGAGCAGGCGTACACAAGGAGCGGTTTTATTTAAGGGGATGTAGATTTTCCTCTCCACTGAGTTTCCCCCACACAATCCTGACCAGAAGATAAAAAGCATTAGGAAAAAGTGAAAGACACTTGGTATTAGCCTCTATCATCATTAGCTTGAGTCATGGTTTAGGTAAATCATTCACTATCATATTTTCTAGCATGGGATTAATGATCATTGTTTTCACTTCTTAGTCACATTATTGGAACATAAGTGTTGCATAAAAGTATCTAGCTATGTATCTTAGGAAGTTATTAAACTCCATGAAGATCAATTAACAATAAATCTAAAAAATGATTTTTCAAAAGAAAAGTCTTTGACTTTAGATGTGTCTGCGTCTAGTTGCATGGGTAACCACTTCTGCTTTTCTATCTTGTATGTATTTTACTAATTAGTTAGCAAAAGACCTCTGGTCTAAGAATATAGATTAACCAAACCAAGAAAAGCATTCAACAACAAAACCCAGCTAAAAATCTGAACAGACCTAGGAGAAACCTTACGCCACACATCTGTTCGGTTAATCAAACATCAGATCATTTGTGTGCACACCTAGAGTATGGGGAAGTTACTGTTTCTTCCTTGAAGATGGTCAAAATCAATGTTAATGTAGGGGAAGAGATAGTCATGGTTATAGACAGGAATGTTTGCATGTTAGGGCTCAACTAGAAAGCCATATACATATAAGAAAACATTTATAGCTTTGCTCAACTCTTAGTTGAACACACTATAAAGAATTACAGATGTTAGTGATTGTAATTCATAATTGCAAAATCACTAAACATTATATTGAAAAATGAAAATATGCATATACATTAAACGTCTAAAATTCCTTGAATCGTTACCTTCCTCTTAACAGTTTAAACCAGCCAAGCCCACGTTAGCCTCACTTTAGTAAGTAAAGAAAATAAGGAACACACATTTAGTATAGAACCACCAACAGGAGGAAATGAGGGCTCTCATTTTTTTTTTTCAGTGTTGCAAAAGCGCCCACAAAACAAGACTTATGGTCTCAAAAATACTAAACCAGAGAAAGGAGGCTGAGCTTTTTACACCTGTTCCTTTTGAATGTGGGTGGGGTGCGGTGGCTGGGGCTTTAAAGAAAACGAGGCATGCTAATGAGGTAGAAGAAAACCAGGTTGGAAACCCAGAAAAAGGTTGGAGACAACTAAGCGAAACGACGTGCCTCGGGAGATAAGAAATGAAGGTCCAGGCAAAGGGGGAACTTATGTCATGGGAACGAAAGACAAGAAGGATTTACAGGGCGGGGGGACAGAGGGGCAATGGGAACCAGAAGGGCAACGCCTGCACTTGCGGTGGGCCGATCCGGACGGTTCTCCTTACAGAGCGGAGCTCCGGGGTGGGGTGACCTCACCTGCCAGGATCACGGAAAAAGACAGAAGGAGAAGAAGACCCCGACTTCCTGGGTCAGGCCCAGAGCCGCCCCTAGTCGTAGCCATCTTGCCTCTCCGCTGGGCGGAAGCCTCGGGTCCCTTCCAGTCTCGTATCGGCCTCTCTAGGCTTCCGCCGGCACCGTCTCTGTGGTCCAGCGCTGCAAAGACCGGAAGTTAGTGTCTGAGGAGCTTCCGGGAGCCACGGCCTCCGGTAGCTGACGTGGAGCCTTTGGGAGGGCAACCGGGAGCGGCGGGACCGGGTTGTCGAACCTGGGAGCCGGAGGCCTGAAGGATGCTGACCAAATTCGAGACCAAGAGCGCGCGGGTCAAAGGTAGAGAAGAGGAAGAAAAGGGGGACAACGGAGGGTGGGTGTTAGGGCGGTGCTGTCACTAGGGAAGAGAGAATGGGCGGACTCGCCGCCCGAATTGGGCCCCTCGAACCGAGAGGAACCCCGAGGGAGGCGGGTTAGGGCTAGTGCAGTCTCTGCAGTCTGCGCTTCTTAGTGAGGGCCGGGACTTGGATTCACTCGCGAAATGGTTCCTGCGTTGTGGGAGATCCTTGAGGCCCGCTTTCTCTTTCCATCCCCCTCTTCTAGGGGCCGTGCGCCGGCTTTTATTCTCTCTGTTCTGAAGGCCTTGTGCCTTTTACGCTTTTTGATGGCCGTGTTATATGGAGTACCTCTGGGGATTGGTTCTCAGCCTCTGTCACTGTCGCTTTTTTTTGGGGGGGGGGGGTCAGGCACTGGCTATTCCATTAGCCAGGCTGCACCACCTCTATGTCGAGTGCTAACGTTGGAGTTTATTGCCTGTGTGCCTACAGCTCCATAAAGCCCTGAGACTGTTAAGACTGTTGAATGAAATACAAGATTTGAATGTCAGCTAAACAGTTTTTTTGGTAATAATTTTTGAAGGACAAAGGCTTGAGATCACGTGCTTTCAGAATGTTCTAATTTCAGAATGTTGAAATTAGAAAAGCAGAGAATTAAGTCTACGGGAATCTGGTTAAAAATATATCTGGAATATTTCCTAAAATGCATTATAGTGAAGTGGTTTGGAATCTGTTCTTTGGAGTTACATGTACTTGCTTAGGAATTCTGAAACATCCACTAACAACCTATATGACCTTAGGCGGCATACGGCATACTTACTATCTCTAAATGTCTATATTCTTATTTTTAAAAGTAAGAGTAATTAACATTCTCTTATAAAAATAATTAAAATGAGAAAGTATATTAAATATGTTTATAATAATGCCTGGCCAGACTCAGTAACTCAAAAACTGGAGGCTACTTAATATAAGGCTATATTATGAGCAGTTCTAAGTCTCATGAGAAATTTAGTCACGAAGGGTACCATTAAGAATTCCTGCTACCACCATAGCTATGTAGAGAGCCTGTCTCAAAATGGCAAAAAAGAAAGAAAAGAACCATCATCTCTGGTGCAGTTGTGGTGGCTTTAATCCCAGCACCCTGGAGCCAGATTCAGGTCGATCTGTGTGAGTTGGAGGCCAGCATGGTCCATACAGTGAGCTCCAGGCCAGTCACAACTACACAGTGAGGCACTATCCCAAAAGAGGGTCCTAGGCCTGGAGAGATGGCTCTGTTAGCAAGACTTATTGCTGTTGCAGAGGACTTGAGTTTGGTTCCAGGTTCCCATGTGTGGCAGCTCACAACCACCTGCAACTCCAGCTCCAGATGATCTGATCTCCTTTTCTGGGCTCTGTGGGCATCTGAACTCACATGTGCCCAAACGTAATTAAAAAAAAACAAACAAATAAAACCAGTTTCTGGTACTTGAGTAGTTGAAATGAGTCTTCATTTCCTATTAGTTCTTTTCAGATGTCTTCTTGGTCGGTAGAAAGGTGTGGGGGAATCAGTTCGTGAAAAGTGCTGAATCAGGATTAAGAGTGCATGCTGTTCATACAGAGTTTGGTTCCCATCATCTATGTCATGTGACTCACAGCTGCCTATAACTCCAGCCCATGGGATCTAGTACCCTCTTCTGTCCCTCTTCAGGCACCTGCTCCACTAATGTGCACATAACCCCCATACAGACACATGTTGTTGTTTATTTTTTACACTCTTGGGGAGCCCACCACCCAGCTCCTAAATAAATCACACATGGAGGCTTATTCTTACTTATGAATGTCTGGCCTTAGCTTGGCTTGTTGCTAGCATTACTTAACTTAAATCATCCCGTCTATCTTTTGCCTCTGGGCTTTTCTTTTCTCTTACTTCTGTAAATTTTACTCTTATTCTGTGGCTAGCTGGGTAGCTGGCCCCTGGAGCCCTCCTCTTTCTCTGGCTTCTTCTTCTTCCTCTTCCCAGACTTCTCCCTCTATATATTCTCTCTGACTGCCAGCCCTGCCTATCCTTTCTCCTCTCTTGCTATTGGCCAGTTCTTTATTAGACTATCAGGTGTTTTACACAGGCACAGTAACACAGCTTCATAGAGTTAAACAAATGCAACATAAGCAAAAGTAACACACCTTAAAATAATATTCTACAACACACACACAATTAAAAATAAAAAAAAAATTAAGTGCTAAGTTGGACACTGTTGTTCATGTCTAAATCCCAGCACATGAGAGGCTGAGGCAAGAGAATTGCTATGAATTGGAGGCTACATGGTGAGACCTATGCAAAAGAAAAAAAGGAAGGTGTTAACAGTATATCATAAAAATAAAAGAAACACCATGCAAAATAGGCGCCTTCATAAACTTGCTGATAGAGTATATTCATACAGTGTTTTTACAACTAAGCAGTAGATACCAGAGTTGGATGTGGTGGCTCTCACCTGTAATCCCAGCACATGGGAGGCTGAGGCAAGAGGGTTGCTACAATCTTGAGACCAGCCTAAATTACAAAGTGAGACCCTGTTTTAAAACACCCAAACATTGATGGGTGTGGTGGCACAGGCAGGGAGATCGCTAGTTTCTGGCTTTCAAAAGGATTTGCTGAAGCCATGTGATGGTGCACATCTTTAATCCTAGCACTCAGGAGGCAGAGGCAGGCAGGTCTCTTGAGTTTGAGACTAGTCTAAACTACAAAGTGAGACCCTGTTTTAAAACATCCAAACATTTAATTTGGGGTTCACAATGTGATTGAATATTCCCAAACATAGCATTTATCTGTAGGTCATTTATTTTTACTATTGAATAATGTTTTGTCTTTATTAATGTACCATTTGGGTAAATTCCTAGGAACATGATCATATAGCCAGAAGGTTTATAGAAAAACTATTGAATGTTCTAACTAAATAAAAAATTCCCATTGTTCTCACTAAAACAAACAAACAAACAAAAAAACCCAAACATTACTGAATTCAAGGCCAGCCTAGTCTAAAGAGTGAGGTTTTTTGGTTTTTGTTTTTTGGGTTTTATTTATTTATTTATTTATTTATTTGGTTATTTTTTGAGACAAGGTTTCTCTGTGTGGCCCTAGCTGTCCTGGAACTCACTCTGTAGACCAGGCTGGCCTCAAACTCAGAGACCTGCCTGCCTCTGCCTCCTGAGTGCTGGGATTAAATGTGTGCACCACCACCCAGCTTTAGCAGATCCTTTTGATAGCCAGAAACTAGAGGTGAAATTTACAAGTTTTCTAAGATAAAGGTGTTTTTATTTTTGTTTGTCTCTTTTTCTTTTTTTTTCTTTCTTTATTTTTATTTTATTTTATTTTATTTTATTTTATTTTATTTTATTTTATTTTATTTTATTTTTTTGACAAAATCTTGCTTTACAGCCCATGTGGGCCTCAAACTCACTGTGTTTCTGCTTCAGCCTCCCAGATGCTAGGATTACAGGTGTGTGACACCATGCTCAGCTTGTGAGTGTGTGTGTGTGTGTGTGTGTGTGTGTGTGTGTGTGCGCGCGTGTGTGCACGCATGCACACCCCCGCCTAAGGCACTAGGCAAGCCACCCCTCTCCCACTGAAGTAAATCTCCAATTCCAAAATAGCTTAAGATGTGCTAGACTAGTGAGCTGACTCAGTGGTTAAAGGTCTGCACCAAGCCTGGTGACCGAAGTTCAGTCCCCGGGGCCCGTATGGTAGGAGGAGGGAACTGACACCGCCAGTTTGTTGTTGTTTTTTAAAGGCAATGTCTCGATATATAGCCCACATATATATACAGCCATATATGTATATATATGGGTTGTCCTCAGACTTCCACACATGCACCATGGTATGTGTGTACCCACATGAAAACACGTGTGCATACACCCAGTAAATAAATCAGTGTAATTAAAAATTTTAAGTTTGGTGCCATTGTTCCTTACAGTTATTAAAAAAGAAAAAAGAATGAGTTTCCGTTAAGTGTAAAACCATTTATGTCATGTATTTAAGTGAGAAAGGTTTACAAAATAGCATCATATAATTTCATGTCCATAAAATAGTAAGGCCTGTGTTGATGTGTTGCTGCATTACAAACCCGGACACACTTCAGACTGTCAGCAGCTCTTCTCGTTTGTCGTCTTATCATCCTGGTGGAGTAACAAGGACTAGATTTGCTTTCCCGCCATAAATCGCTGACAACTAAACAGAACTACAAAAGTTTCAGACATTGGTCAGTGAAGAGTACAGGAAATTATTTCTTTAGGGAAGGGAAATAAACAGGGTGAGTCCTGTGTGTGTTTAGATTAGTGCTTAAGAGAGAGATTCCAGGCTGTAATGAAGGAAGAGGGAAGAATCCTGTGGTCTAGCTGAGGAACAGGAGCTTAGCAGTTGGGCAACAAAGATGGCTAAAATACACTTGAAAAATACCAGAAAAGAGGGAGCATTAGAGGTCTGTATGGTTCCCTCAGGCCTTTGTTAGAGTATTGATAGGTACATCCATGTGAGAAAAATATCCAAGAAAAGATACTAGAAAAGAGCCATCAGGAGGTAATTGTGGGGCTGGAGAGATGGCCCAGTGGTGTTAAGAACACTTGCTACTCTTGCAGAGGACCCAGGTTCAGTTCTCAGCATCCACGTGGTGGCTCGTAACCATTTGTAACTCCAGTTCCAAGGGATCTGACACCCTCTTCTGACCTCCATAGGCACCAGACATGCATGTGGTGCACATAGACACAAGCAAAATACTCGTACACATAAAAAAGTATTAAAAAATTGAGATAGTTATGGTGGTTATACATACCTATAATCCCAACACTGGGAGGCTGAGGTGATAAGATTGTGATTTTTAGGTTAGCCTAGACATAAGAGTGAGGTCTGTCTTTTTTAAAAAGAGAAAAAATGATAATTGAGGGCTAGAGAGATGGCTTAGTGGTTAAGAGCACTTGCTTTTCCAGAGGACACAAGTTCAGTTCCCAGAACCCATGTCAGGGTTCTCACAACCACCTATAACTCCAATACCAGAGGATCCAACACATCTGGCCTTCATAGGTACCTGCACTTATGTGTACACACACAGACACACACACAGACACAGACACATATCTAC
Source organism: Peromyscus maniculatus bairdii (assembly GCF_049852395.1). Classification (NCBI taxonomy): domain Eukaryota; kingdom Metazoa; phylum Chordata; class Mammalia; order Rodentia; family Cricetidae; genus Peromyscus; species Peromyscus maniculatus. The sequence continues at coordinate 81,377,691 of NC_134862.1, forward strand.
ACATAATTAAAAATAATACAAAAACAAATCTTTTTTTAAAAGATTTATTTGTTTTATGTCTATGAGTGATCTATCTGCATGTACACCTTTACACCAGAAGAGGGCATCAGATCCCACTATAGATGGTTGTGAGCCACCTTTTGGTTGCTAGGAATTGAACTCAAGACCTCTAGAAGAGCAGCCAATGCTCTTAACCTCTGAATCATCTCTCCAGCCCCACAAAAATGAATCTTAATAACTTTTAAATAAAGAATGAAAAGAGAAAGCAGAGCAATTATCCCTGGAGCTCACACAATGCTGAAAATAGTCTGTGCTCACAAAGATTTCTTGTGGGGCTGGAGAGATGAAATTTCCTGCCATTATTGAACATCCTCTAGAGACCCTCTGGTGGGTATTCCCTTAGCCGTGGTTCCAATTAGACCTAGACTATAAAGGCAGCTGTAGATTCACAGTAACAAAACTTAAGGTCATATCTGTCAGGTGATTCCAGCTAAGATGCACCTCAGAACAAAGCCCAGCAATGTTTAAAGAAATGCCCAACAATAAGATTTATTGTATTTGGTATCCAATAAAAAGCTAGTTATCAGCTGGGTAGTGATGCTGTACCCCTTTAATCCCAGCACTTGGGAGGCAGAGGCAAACGGATTTCTGTGAGTTCCAGGACAGCCAGGGCTACACAGACATACTTTAAAAATTAGGGGAGGGCTGGAGAGATGGCTCAGAGGTTAAGAGCACTGGCTGTTCTTCCAGAGGTCCTGAGTTCAATTCCCAGCAACCACATGGTGGTTCACAATCATCTATAATGAGATCCGGCACCCTCTTCTGGCATGCAGGCAGAACACTGTATACATAATAAAGAAATCTTTAGAAAAAAGAAAAAAATTAGGGGAAAAGTTATCAAGCATGTTGAAGGAATAGATGGATAGCCTCTGGTTAATCTAGTTGTTCCTTTTTTACCAGACTTGACAAAGGAAGACATCAGGGGCCTTACCTCATTGTATGATTTTCTGCTTTTTCACCCTTCCCCAGGCCTTAGTTTTCATCCCAAAAGACCCTGGATCCTGACCAGTTTACACAATGGGGTCATCCAGTTATGGGACTATCGGATGTGTACTCTCATTGACAAGTTTGATGAACATGATGGTAAGTTAGTTTCTAGGGGAATATTAAAATATGTAAGTATTGGGGCTAGAGAGATGGCTCAGTGGTGAAAAGTGCTAACTGTTCTTGCAGAGGACCTCAGTCCAGTTCCCTGCCCCACATCAATCCAGGGCTCACAGCCACCTGTAACTCCAGCTCTAGGGGATCCGGTACTCTCTCTCTCTCTTGGCCTCCACTAGCACTTCACATGTGCACATGCACATACACATAATAAAGATGAATATTTCTTAAAGGCTGAGTATTTATCATCCTATAGAGTGATTTAATCATTCCCCAAATAATCATTCCCTGTCTCAACACCCCCCACAAAAAATACAAAAACAAAAGAAGAATCTTACTGGGGCTCTTTCTACCATCTTGGCACCTGTGGAGGCCTGCTGGGTACAGAACATCTAAAAGGCAAATCTGTCTGGAAGGCTGTGGTGCAAGGTTATTTTTGCTGGCTATAGTGAGGTCTTTGAAACCAAAGAGAGCACACAACTCTTCTTAAAATTGAAGGTGTTTATGGCCGAGATGAAACAATTCTACTTAGGAAAGACATGAATGCATATGTGTGTGTGTGTGTGTGTGTGTGTACACACACACACACACACACACACACACACACACACACACACACACACACACACACGACTCCTGGAGGCAAACCAAAAGCCAGAGTGATCTGGGGAAAGGACACACTCAGGTATAGAAACAGTGGCATGATTCATGCCAAATTCTGAAGCAACCTTCCTGCAAAGGCCATTGGATACAATCCATGTGGTGGTGTACCCCTCAAAGATCTAAGCTAATGAAAAGTAGATATATAAAAATGGGTCTGGGGGCTGAAGAGATGGCTCGGAGGTTAAGAGCCCTGACTGCTCTTCCAGAGGTCCTGAGTTCAATTCCCAGCAACCACATGGTGGCTCACAACCATCTGTAATGTGATCTGGTGCCCTCTTCTGGTGTACAGACAGAACACTGTATACATAATAAATAAATAAATCTTTTAAAGATGAAAAAAATAAATAAAAAAAATGGGTCTGCACTTTTGTTAAATGGAAATGATTCTTACTAGGCACTGGTGAGATGGCTCAGAGAGTAATAAACAAGCACTGCCAAGCCTGAGTTACCTGAGTCCCAGCCCCACGGCCCATATGGTAGAAGGAGAGAATTTCTCTGCAGTTTGTCTTGTGACCTCTGCACCGTCACCACACACATACACACAAATAAGTAGAGGATAACTGTCCTTAACCTACATTGCCTGCCTTCTTCCTTAGGTCCAGTGCGAGGCATTGACTTCCATAAGCAGCAGCCACTGTTCGTCTCTGGAGGAGATGACTATAAGATTAAGGTACAGGCGATCTGTCACAGCTGGGAATAATGGATAGGAGAATGTGGTAAGGTTTGGGAATTAAGGAACTGAAAGACAGGAGAATTCACTTTATAGACTTCTAACATTATCCAAAACACTTATCCTGCAAACACTTATTGAATACTTATTATATATTAGAAACTTCTTTTGTGTGGGAATTGAATAGATAAATACAAAGTAACTTTTGTTCTCAAGGTGCTTTTATTCTAATACAAGAGATAAATGTATACTCAAATGATAGCATGTAGCATGGTTTTATGTGTCAACTTGACACAAACTAGAGTCATCAGAGGAAGGAGCCTCAGTTGAGGAAATGCCACCATGAGATCCAGGTGTAAGACATTTCCTCATTTAGTGATTAATGGGGGAGGGCCCAGCCCATGGTGGGTACTGCCATCCCTGGACAGGTGGTCCTAGGTTCTATAAGAAGGTGGCTGAGCAAGCCAGGGGAAGGAACCCAGTAAGCAGCACCCCTAATGGCCTCAGTATCAGCTCCCGCCTCCAGTTTTCCGCCCTGTTTGGGTTCCTATCCTTACTTCCTTCTATAATGAACAGTGATGTGGAAGTGTTCGCCAAATAAACCCTTTCTTCCCCAACTCGCTTTTTGCTCATGGTGTTTCATTGTAGCAATAGAAACCCTAACTAAGACATACAGTTTGGTGAGTGATATAACAAATACTCAAAACAGGAAAGAACAGCCCAGGTTCAGAGATGGGCATGACATAGCTAGATGTGTTTGAGAATCTCCAGCTCCTGTTAGAGAGAGAAAATGTAGAGATGGTGAAAGAGGGGCCGAAGAGAGAGCGACCTTGAAGACAGGTGAGATCATGAGTGTATGTTTGCAGTGCTCGGGAGTTCTCTTGTTATCACACAAGCGTGGAACCAAGACTGGGGCTTATATATAGGAGTGGTATAAGATTTAAATTGATTTTAGTTTTTTTAATTACTCAAATAATAACAAAGAAAAGATTAGATGAATTGGGAAGGACTAAAGACATAGATACCAATGAGGAAACTATTTTATAAATGCTGTGGAAAGTGAACAGAGCCTGACCCTAGGCAACACCATTTGAAATGGAGAGAAGGAGATGGATATGAGAGCTTAAGAAAAGAACCAGTGGTTGTTTATGGTGGATATTGGAAGGATGATAAAGAAAAGTGAATGAGATACCATTGCTGTATTTTTTTCCTCACTGCTGGGGATTGATCTTAGGGCCTAATGTGTCTTTGGCAAGTACTCAACCACTGAGTTACATCCCCAGCCCTAACAGGTCATTAATTTGGAAAGACAAATCTGTAGTAGGGACAGTTTTCTGGAGTTTGGGAGAATGGATCATTCTGTATTGGTTCTAATGTGCTTGAGGTACCTAGGAGACTCACTGAAGATATTTGGAATTTGTCAGCAGGAAGGAGGGAGCTAAAGCTTAGTGTCGAAGATGCTGCACAGGGAGTAGTTTGAATGATAGGCAAATGATAATCTAAGAAAGAGAGACAACATTCCCTTGAGCCCATTCCCATGTGTGGATGTCTTACATTCTGTGACTTTTTGAGAAGCCTATATTCACGCTCTTGGGTGTGTCTTACTTTCTTCTGAGTACCTCTCTTTCTCTTATCCCTTGTGCTTAAGTCTGTATTAAGATATCTTTATTAAACCCCAACTCTACTTAAAGGAGAAAAGAAGTATTGGTATAGGAAAGAGTAATTTTATAGTTTGGAGAAGATAAACCAAGGAAAAGCCCAGGAAGAAGGCAGTCTGGGGAAAGGTGAAGTCGTCAGAGTAAGATACAGACTAAGAAGAAACCTTTAGATTGTCCAGTTAGGAGCTTATTAGTAATAGCAGCACCTTAATGCTAGGTGAGCTGGTCAATAGAAGTAGGCAGCTCTTTGAAGGTTGATTACAATAAAGGTAAAAGATAGTGCAGCAACTTTATCTCTCCAAGAATAGATTTCAAGGCTGGGGGTGTGGCTCATTTAAGTGGAATACTTACCTAATGTTTTTGAAGTTTAGCCCCATCTAAAACTGGGTCTCAGCACTCAGGAATTGGAGGTGGGATTAGCAATTCAAGGTCATTGTTGGCTACATAGCAAGTGCGAGGACCGCCTGGGCTATGTGAACCCGTCTCAAGCAAGCAAAGAAGAGGAACCTGATGAGACTTTCAGAAGTCCAAGGTGTTTACATCTTATTCTATGGTTGAATTTCTGTCTTTCCAGGTTTGGAATTACAAACTTAGGCGTTGCCTCTTCACGTTGCTTGGGCACTTGGATTATATCCGTACCACATTTTTTCATCATGTAAGTGGCTGTTGACCTTCTTTATGCAACGTGCTGTAATTTCTCCATAGTAATCGATATGCCTGATCTGACCAACTGACCATCCAGCCAACCAACCTACCTTCCTTCCTTCCTTCCTTCCTTCCTTCCTTCCTTCCTTCCCTCCCTCCCTCCCTCCCTCCCTCCCTCCCTCCCTTCCCTCCCTCCCTCCCTCCCTCCCTTCCTTCCCTTCCTTCCCTTCCTTCCCTTCCTTCCCTTCCTTCCCTTCCTTCCCTTCCTTCCCTTCCTTCCCTTCCTTCCCTTCCTTCCCTTCCTTCCCTTCCTTCCCTTCCTTCCCTTCCTTCCCTTCCTTCCCTTCCTTCCCTTCCTTCCCTTCCTTCCCTTCCTTCCCTTCCTTCCCTTCCTTCCCTTCCTTCCCTTCCTTCCCTTCCTTCCCTTCCTTCCTTCCTTCCTTCCTTCCTTCCTTCCTTCCTTCCTTCCTTCCTTCCTTTTGTTTGTTTTTTGCCATGCTGGGCATTGGACCTAGTGCCTTGTGAATACCAGCAAAATGCTCTGCCATTGAGCTCTGTCCCCAGCAGTAGTCTCTGTAGCCTCAGGAGACCATGCTTTAGGGTTGAGGGGGTAGTTCAGTTGGTAAGTGCTTCCTCACTAACATAGGGATATGAGTTCAATCCCCAGCACCCATGTAAAAAGCCAAGCATGGAGGCTGGAGAGATGGTTAAGAACATTGGCTGCTCTTGCAGAGGACCAAGGTTCAATTCCCAGCACTCACATGGTGGCTCACAACCACCTGTGATTCCAGTTCCAGGGAATCCGATGCCCTCTTCTGACCTTCACAGGCACCAGGCATATATGTGGTAAACAGATATACATGCAGACAAAACATTCATAAAAGAAATAAAAATTTAAAAAAAGCCAAGTGTAGTAGCGCAGAGTTGTAGTACCAGTGCTAGGGAGACAGAGATAGACAACTGAGGTTATACTCAGTTTAATTGAATCCAGTGGGCTCTAAGAGGAAGTCATTGCTTTTCTGTAGAGAAATGTAGGGATTTTATTTTGTTCGCTGATCTGTCAAATAAAAGTGAGAAGGCTGATCCCATGTGTGGTGCTGTTATTAAGCATTAGATAGGCCCAGAAGGTTAAAGTAAGACACCATTTGGATGAACTAATAAACATTTTGAAGTATTAACAATTAGGTTCCTCTGTCCATGGATTTGAGGATCTGGTAGAACCTGTTTCCTTAGCCAGGCTCAGGCTCTCTTCCTCTTCCTTCTTTAATCTCTCAAGTCTCTCTCTCTCTCTCTCTCTCAAGTCTCTCTCTCAAGTCTCTCTCTCTCTCTCTCTCTCTCTCTCTCTCTCTCTCTCTCTCTCTCAAGTCTCTCTCTCAAGTCTCTCTCTCTCTCTCTCTCTCTCTAAGTCTCTCTCTCAAGTCTCTCTCTCTCTCTCTCTCTCTCTCTCTCTCTCTCTCTCTCTCTCTCTCTCTCTCTCTCTCTCTCTCTCTCCATGGGCTTTTATGTAGCCATGTCTGCCCTGGAACTCACTATATAGACAGGTTGGCCCTTAACTCAGGGACCCACTGGCTTCTGTCTCCCAAGTGCTGGAGTTAAAGGTGAGAGCCACCATGCCTTGCCATTTGTTGGTTTGATAGTAGATTAGGGAGTGAGTTATAGAGATGCCTGGCCTCTTAGTCTAATCCCGTCATGTCTAAGATCTCTTTATAATTCAGTGCTATAATTCAAGTAAGCAAGTATTTACTGATTGATTTACTTATTTCCTTAAAAAATTAAAGGTGTTGGGTAGGGATTAGGGACATGGATTTTGTTTTGTTTTGTTTTTTGAAACAGGGTCTCACTATGTTGTTCTGGCTGTCTTGGAACTCACAATGTAGACCATGCTGACTTCAAACTCAAAGAGATCCACCTGCCTTTTCCTCTCAAGTGCTGGGATTAGCATTAAAGGCATGCCTCCCAGCACATGGGAGGCAAAGGCAGGCGGATCTCTATGAGGCCAACATGATCTACATTGTGAGTTCCAGAAGAGCCAAGGCCACATAGAAAGGTTGAAAGTATGTATATGTCTCTTTACTAAAAACTAGAGCTACAACTATGAATAAGAAGCTGGGCACTTGTGGCTACATAGTTTAAGGCTAGCCTAAACTACATAGTGAGACCCTGTCTGAAAAAAACAAGGGCTGGGGATGTAACTCAGTAATAGAATACTTGTCAAGCATGCACAAGGCTCTGGCCTGACAGAACAAAATTGTTTAGAGCCCTATCTGAAATGTCTTTCAGGAATATCCTTGGATTCTGAGTGCCTCAGATGACCAGACCATTCGAGTGTGGAACTGGCAGTCTAGAACCTGTGTCTGGTAAACCAAGAGGCAGTAGCCTCAAAAAAGGGTTTTAATTCTTTCTAAGTATTTATAATCAGCCACTTCTCAGGCCATGTCTGCTGATTAATTACTGATCATATTTGTAGGATTCTTTTAAATATAATAATATCAGACTGGATTTGTGATAACAAGAAGGTAGGTCATATAACTAGGCTTTTGGAGTAGAAGGTTTAGTTCCTTTTCAGTTCTATTCTCATAAAGCTTGAGTTGGGATATAGACAATGAATCTTACTTAGTGTTTGGACTAAGATTGCATTTATTTTCATATCTTCATAAGTCTTTAATCTGAGAGTTATGTAATCTCAGTTCCATGAAATCAGTAATATTTAAATATTAAACAATTAGTGTCAGAAAAGAGAACTGTTGGAGTAGGCAAAGAGTTGCCACAGAAGCCTGGTGACAGAGTTTGGCCCATATAAAGATGGAAGGAGAGAACTGACTCCATGTGGCACCCACTGCTGCTGCTCCCTAATAAGAAAATAATATTAATTTAAAAAAAATTTTTTTTTGTCTGTTTATGTTTTTTTGTTTTTGTTTTTGTTTGTTTGGTTTTTCGAGACAGGGTCTCTCTGTGTAGCCCTGACTGTCCTAGAACTCACTCTGTAGACCATGCTGGTCTCAAACTTAGAGACCTGCCTGCCTCTGCCTCCTGGCTTGGATCAAAGGCGTGTGCCTCCAATGCCTGGCCAAAAAAAAGATATATTTTTCAAAAAGAGCTATTAGCTGAACACGCCTTTAATCCCAGCACTCGGGATTGAAAGAACCACCAGAACAAACAGACAGACAGACAAACAAAAAAAGAACGGTTGTTTGCACAGGTGGCTTGCTTATTACTAGTTCAGAATTGTTAGGATGACTTACTTTGCTGCCACAGAAATATGATCAGAAAAGCATCCATTGACTATGAAGAAAGGTGTTTAGCTTAGGAGCCTGTTGACTTCTCCCTTTAATTTCATGTTTTTTCTTTGCAGTGTGTTAACGGGACACAACCATTATGTAATGTGTGCTCAGTTCCACCCCTCTGAGGACCTGGTGGTGTCAGCTAGCCTGGACCAGACTGTTCGCGTTTGGGATATTTCTGGTGAGCTGCCCAAGTTCAGGGGACAATCTAGTCATGTCTGGCGCAAAACTGCAATTGCTTAAAACAGCCAGGGTATTTGGCTTAGAACAACAAAATTCAGAATATTCCATTCCTGCGTATTATCTTTGTTTTTGAAGGTATTGAATCTGCTTTGATGTTCTTCATGTTAGCAGTATTTCCTGTGAAAGTGGCTTACTCTACGCAGCTAATTTGATTTCTTTAGTTAGCTCAGATTTTCATTAAAATATGTACATCTAAATTAAGATGATTAAGAACCAAGCTTTCCCCTCAAATAAGATACACATTTTATAAAAAAAAGAAGAAAAGAAAAATGAGAATATGCAAATAAACAACAGGATTTGTGAACCCTGTTGTCTTATTTATAAATAGAAATGTCTCCCTATTAGATTTTTTCTATAGTGAGGAACAGAGAGAGGGAAGGAATTGGCAAATTTTTTATTCAATGAGCTTTCTAAGAGCTTTGGATAATTAGGCCAATTCCTCCTGTCATAATTTATACATAATGATTTTTGGGATAAAGATTGAAAGTTTAATGTCATACAGAGATCTAAAATGTTGCCACACAGAGAATTTAAATACTGAGAGAAGATTCTATCTACGGCATGTGTGGAGGGGCTTCATGCTGGAATAGGGAACTGAGACTAAATGCTGTGCTGCGCTACCCCGTTACATTAAAACCAAAAACAAAAACTCACTGAATTATCTTTTTTTGACACTTCTATTCTAAGTGATTGAGTTCTTAGGAAAGTCATGAGACTGCAAAACAATGTTTCTTCCCAAAACAGGAAGGCCCTTGTGGTTCCTTACCTGCTTCTCTATGGAAGTAAAGGAGTTAGCTTTCTCTTTATACAACTAAAGTGGTAAACACCCAGCTTCTCTCTGACAGTGCTGGTCTAGGACCATTTAGTAGTCGCTGTTTTTATAAACCATTAGTGAATAGCAAGGGAAAAGAACAGATTCTGGAATACAACATTTGGAACATATTAGTAGCAATTACAATTTATGTATTATACCAAGGAAAATGCATGCTGTAATCCCAGCACTTGGGAGGTAGAAACAGGAGGATCAGGAATTCAAAGTCATTCTTGACTAAATAATGAGTTCAAGGCCAGCCTGGGCTACATGAGACCCTGTCTCAACAAAACCAAAAGGGGAAAAAACAAGTCAAGGAGAGAGGTGGGCAGTTGGAGAGTGGGGTCATTGTACCATGCTGTCTCTGCAGTTTTCAATAGCTTAGAATTGCAAGACAGTGGTGTAAACAAGACTGTTTTGGAGATAGGGCAGTTATGTTCATCCTCTAGGGCTTTGCCATTGCAGTTTTCTGTCAGACTGACTAGGCTATTTGAAGTACACCCAGATGTGACCAGCTGTGCCGACAGGAGGAGCTCAGTACAGGCACTGTGAGCCTGTGCCCTCTCCTCACTGCCAGTGCTGGGGAGCTTAGCATTAACTCTGCAGTAACCCAGCTGTGGCTTTCCAAAGGGTTTCTCCTCGCACACATTCAAGACACCCTCTCTCAGGATATATGTCCCTAATGAGGTTGGCTCCCAGCTCATGCTGTCCCCGCTGATCAGGGAAAGTTATGTAGAACAGTTTGAGTTCTGTGAGAAAGGTGCTAGAGGAAGTATCTTTTTTTTTTTTTTATTTATTTTTATTTTATGTGCATTGGTGTTTTGCCTGCACATATGTCTGTGTACAGACACTTGTGAGCTGCTGTGTGGTTGCTGTGAACTGAACTCAGGTCCTCTGGAAGAGCAGTCAGTGCTCTTAACTGCTGAGCCATCTCTCCAGCCCCTAGAGGAAGTATCTTGAGTGACTTTTCTCAGTTCTCCCAGGAACGGTGTACAGCTAATTCTATCCTAGAGCATACGTTGATTTCATTCCCAAACTGTTGTCTTTAGGCATCAGGGGTTCATCCCTAAAACATTGGTTGAGAATGTCCAACCCTTATGCTGCTCCACTCTGAAAGAACCACTTGTGCCACCTGCTGCTAGCACAGAATGTTCCCTGTGGTCTAGCTAAAGTGATTACGGAAATATATTTATAAATCTGTTAATTAAAATAAGCAATTTGGGCAAGTAAAGTGACTAGGTCACATTTGTGACCGTGAAATGCCCAGGGCAAGAAGTATTTTCTTCACTTTTTACAGGCAGAAAACATGTTTACATCAAAATTAAGGACCTTAGATTAGAGGAGTGAGGGAGAGTATGACCTTAGTGGGTTTTGTGTTGCTCTTGAATGTGTGAATTGCATGGGTTGCTATGTGGTATTGCAATTGCTGTAATTGGTAAATGTTATAGTGAGAATATTGTGCTAACTTGCTATACTAATGTGAATGCTCTTTATCATTTCTCTGCTGACTCTGTTGACTTAAAGTAATCCCTTTGAGATGCTTTGGTATTTAAATAAGTGGAAGAGCATTGGGTTAGGCTTTTCACACTTACATCTTCCTGTCTTCAAAATTAGCATACTCTTCAGAATTTCATTTTGCTTTAGTTCAGGTAAGTCTGAACACAGTAAGAGAAAACAGCTTTCTGATCTCTTAGGGACTGACAATAATATTTCCAAGACAGGAAAGCACCTTCTGAATAAAGGACTGAGTGCTTCCAAATTTAGGGGACTGTGACATTTCTGATTATTTTGGCTCTCTTGGAAAGAGCACTCTAAGTTAGTGGATAGCAACAAGAGAATGTAGAACTCTTTAAAGGCAAAGCAATCCCTTAACACCTCTCCCATGTGGATTTAACCCCTGGAGCTTACTGTAACCTGAATATTCTGTTAGCCTGGCAAAAGTCATTTGTTTTTAGGGGAAGAGTTTTAAAAACTAGTTGTGGAAGATGGGTTACTGTCTTAACTTGTGCTTCCAAGTAAACTGTCAGTTAAATTATTTTAATATGCTTACATCTTTGCATGTCAAGCCCATGTAATTCAGGCTCACTCTTTGAAATATCCACTAAAATATATTAATATGCTGCCAAATCCTTTTCTCATCCTTCTCTCTTTCCTGCTTCCTCTGGTTCCCACTGGGAGGCATACAATAACTGGTCCATTCTGAGAGTGTTCTCTTCTCCCTCTGGATTTGGGTAGCTGCTGTAGAAATTTTCCATCTGTCGCTCAGTCTTAGTGACTGGCTTGTTGAAGGCTCAAGTATTTCTTCTCTAAGTATCTTTTCACTGCCTGTCACTATTCATCTGTTTCGCCCTTCCCCTTTTCCTGGATCATTGCAGGCAAGTGCAACAAAGGCTTCAATTCTGTCGTACAGCTTTCTTTTTAATGTGTTTGTTGAAGCTTATTGGAGGTGAAATTCCTCACAGCTGTCTGCTTTTGTATCTTTCTTTGAACCTGTTTCATAAACTAGCCTCATTAGAAAAAGGTGACAGATCCTGTTAAAGGGACAAATGAAATAAGTAAAGGACATACTTGTGATCATGTATTTGTGAAGCTTGAGGAGAGTGCTTCTTTTTTCCTCATACCTACAAGGATTCTCTTGAGTTAGGCATTAACTAATGTAAACTGCTCCTCCAATGCTGAAGTTAGGTACAATCCTAACAGAAGAAATACAGTGTAGTTTACAACAATGGTGTAAGTTCAATTTTAACCTTTTTTTTCTTTCTCCGCAGATGCCACATTTTAGTCTGAAGCATCTTAGGTTTTATTTACAATCATATGTTTTACTTAGTCCCTGTTTATCTATGAGTGCTCCGTCTGCATGTATGCCTGCATGCCAAAAGAGGGCATCAGATCCCACTAGAGATGGCTGTGAACTGCCATGTGATTGCTGGAAATTGAACTCAGGACCTTTGGAAGAGCAGCCAGTGCTTTTAACCACTGAACCATCTCTCTAGGCCTCTATTCCCTGTTTTAAAATAGTGTCTGTTTAGAAAGTTTAATAAGTGTTAGGTAACTTTATCTTACCATTTTTTCTCCCAAATATTTTAAAAGGATTTTCATCCCAATTTTGTTTTGTTATATATAATTTGGTATGATATACATGTATTACCTATCTCTAAGGGTTGTTATCAGAATTAAATCTGATACTGGTACTTTATACTGTAATTTTGGTTCTGGTTTTAACACAAGTAGTCAGCCTTCCCCCACCCCTCCCTGCTTTTTGAAATGGGGCTTTGCCCAGTAGCCCAAGCTAGCCTCAAACTTACTACGTAGCCCAGGCTCAACTTGTGGCAGTCCTCCTGTCTCTACCTCCTGTGCTAAAATTGCATGTATAAGCTACCACATCTTACTTCAAGTAGTCATCCTTTAAAGATGTGTAGATGAATCATAAACATGGCTCATCCACAAATAAGACACTTCTTATCCTGGTGTCTTTTGCCTATCATTTAAAAATTATCAGCCATGCGGTGGCAGCTCATACCTTTAATCCCAACATTCAGGAGGCAGAGGCAGGTGGATCTCTGTGAGTTTGAGGCCAGCTTGGTATGCAGAGTGAGATCCAGGAGATCCAGGGCTATACAGTGAAACCCTGTCTCGAAAAACAAACAAAACAAAACAATAAAAAAATTATCAACAAAAAATAATTCTCCCAGTGAAACTAGCATCTATAGGTTTTAATGGAAAAATACATATGTTTATATCTATAAGTAGCCTTTTATGCAAGAACATGAAAAATCATAACAGTTTTAATTATTTGGTGTCCTGTCCAAGGGGCAAGTGTGAGTATACTTTTTGCTAGTACCTTATTGCTGTATCTTCTCACAGTATTTGTAATAGTTCTTCCATACTAGATAGCAGTTTTAATATGTGTAGTCCTGCGATGCATCTGCAACGTTTCTGTACTTGCTTTCAGTTTGGAAAACACTGAAATGCGATCTCCCCCGGGGTATTTCTTTACATTGCTTTTATCATGAGAATTGGAGATATGGCTCAGTGGTTAAGAGCACTGACCACTCTTCCAAAGGACCTGAGGGTTCAATTCCCAGCACCCAATTGGCAGCTTACAAAGATCTATAACTTCAATTCCAGGGGATCTGTAGCCTTCTTCTGGCCTCTGAGGGCACTGGACATGCAGGTGGTGCACAGATGTACATGCAGGCAAACACCCATACTCATCAAATAATAAAATACATTTTTTTTTAAAAAGTAAAAACAAAAAATTTAAGATGATGGGAAAGTAGACATTTAATAATTACCATTTGAGGCCACGTTTGGGGAAGATTGAAGAATGGAAAGTACTATTAATCTGAAATAGACAGACAGCCCTTTGAGTTGAGATTTAATGAATTGAGTTGTGTTGGAAATTTGGGTTGGCTCCCAGTAGGGGGTCTTCTAAGAGTTAAGGAAGGAGCTAGTGTATACATAGGTAGATTCTTATGAGCACCTTTCCTCCTCCCATGTGTATTTGCCACTGTTTCATTTTATCTTAGTCTTTCAGTATACCTTTATGTGGTTCTGCTACTTTGCTCTTATGACATTATATTTGCATCTTTCATCCCACTCCTTAACCCTCCAAAGGTCTAAGGAAAAAAAATTTGTCTCCTGGTGCTGTGGAGTCAGATGTGAGAGGAATAACTGGGGTTGACCTGTTCGGAACTACAGATGCAGTGGTGAAGCATGTACTCGAGGTATTTATTTCTGTTGCTGTTGGTGAGTATGTGCTACCCTCTAGGGGAGCATCTCAATATGCTGTTCATTTCATTTTCAGCTCTGTATGAGTGTGTGATGTGTGTGGGCATGTGTGCCACAGCACATGTATGGAGTCCAGAGGACAGGTTTGTAGAATAGGTTCTCTCCATCTTTTTGTGCGTCCCAGCATTTGAACTGTGACCTAGGGAGCAAGCATTTTATCCACTGAGCCGTCTCGGTGGCCCACATTTCTCATTCTTTTAGCAAGGATTTCAGTGCCAGGCACTATCTGAGGTTGGGAGAATAGAACTGTAAGTAAGCCAACAATGAAAGGGAGATTATGTGTCATCTCAGGGAGTGTTATGTCATCTACAAATCCAGTGGGGAGAAAAGAAGAAAACTAGACATGTGCTCTGTCACTGTCACAAAGCAGAGCCCAATCTTAGGTCTTATGGAAGGAGGGATCCTTAAAGAAATTCAGTGAGAAGGACCATGAACCAGTATATATAAGAAACTTTGTTCATGGTGGGGTGTAGATATAACCAACTGTCTTATTAAATAAGAAACACAGAACCAATGCAAAGAAGAAAGCCAAGAGGTCAGAGCTAAGAGCTAAAACCTTACCCTTCCTCCTGCGGTGGTCATACCTCTCCGAAGGAGAGCTACTTCCTGTGTTAAAGTCTTTATAAAGACTTTCAGTTCTGCCTTTTCATTGGTTGTAAACCCAACCACATGACTGCCTCGTCACTGCCTGTCTGTACAGACCTCCAGGTCTTCTATGGTTGGTATTGAGATTAAAGGTGTGTGTCTCCAATGCTGGCTGTATCCCTGAACACACAGAGATCCGCCTAGCTCTGCCTACCAAGTGCTGGGGTTAAAGGCATGCACCACCACTGCCCAGCTTTCCTATGGCTTGCTAATAGCTCTGACCCTCTGGGCAACTTTATTTATTAACATACAAATAACATTTTAGTACAAAATAAAATATCACCATAGTGGGGAATAGAAAGCACAAGGAAAATAAACAAGGTTTTCTAGTGGTGGTACAGCACATGGAAAGCAAAGGCAGGCAAATCTCTGAGTTCAAGGCCAACCTGGTCTACAAAGAACATTCTGGGACAGCCAGGACTGTTATACAGAGAAATCATGTCAAAAAAGAAAGAGGAAAAAGAAACTAGATTTTTCTAAAATTAAAAAAAAAGAGTCTAAACCATATAACTACTCACTAAATGTGTACTGTTTAATCTCACAGATGGAAAAAAATGAGATTTAGAGAAATCACACAGTTGGCCAAAGTCCAGGTGTATGCAGAGAAAGTTGGGCTCCAAACGTGGCTCTAACTTGGAAACCAGATGCTTTTACAAATTAATAATACCCTTTAAAAATGCTTCTGAATCAACTACCTTATCCATAATTCCATCAAACAATGAAGTACAGCTATGTAAATAGAGTAGAGGCTATCTTGAAGTCATCATCTTTAAACTTTTTGTCTTTATACTCTTTTAAATTTTCATAAGAATTCCAAAGAGTTTATTTGTGTGTTATATCTGTCAATTTTAGCCATACTTGAAATAAAACAGTTTTTTTAAAAAAGTGTTTTACTTGCAAATATATCTGTATCATATGAATGCCTTCAGAGACTGGAACAGGGCACTAGATCCTTTGGGACTGGAGCTGTAGGCAGTTATGAGCAGTTGTATATGGTTGCTGGGAACCAACCTGGGACCTTTTCAAGAAAAGTCAGTACTCTTAGCTTATAAGCCATCTCTTCAGCCCCTTGTTTTTGTTTTTGTTTTGTTTTCTTTTTCTTTCCTTCCTTCCTTCCTTCCTTCCTTCCTTCCTTCCTTCCTTCCTTCCTTCCTTCCTTCATTTATTTATTTATTTTTGTGCTAGGAATTGAACCTGGTACCTTGCACACAGTAAGCAGATGCTCTACCATTGAATTACACCCCCAGCCTAAAACTGAGAACCTTTAACAATATGGACTTTGTCAGCATACATCTCATTAGCTGTCAGAACACTGATGTCTTTACCTATCATGTATCCTATGGAAAACATAGATAATAACACTAAAGGCAAATAAAGTCTTAGGATTAGGAAAATAGCTTTGAACTTACAGACTTTCCAGATGGATCTTGGAACTCTTCCAAGGGATTCCAGATCATACTTTGAAAACTTCTGCATTAACTTATAAAATAGGTCTTTATACTTAAGATGTTACAATTACTTAGAGAAATAAAACATGCATAGACAAGTCAAAAGGAAGGTAAAACATCCTAGATACAAATAAAACAATTCCTGGTGGAAATCTTCGGAATGACCCATGAGACTTTGAAGTAGTAGTGGACAGATTGACATGGTTATTCTAATGTCCAGACCTTTACAATAAGCCAGGTATAATGCCGTATATCTGTACTCCAGGAGACTGAAACAGAAAGGTCTGGAGTTCAAACCCAGCTCAGTCTATGCAACAAGACCCTGTCTCAAAAAACCAAATCAAATGAAAATAAAACAACAGCAAATGATCTTTACAGTGGCACAGTCCCTTGAGTCTTGACTTGAAGAGTGTTTCAGAGGGCTGGGGAATAGCTCCGTAGTGGGGTGCTAGCTTAGCATGTGCAAGGCCCCGAATTAGAGTGCCCATATGCAGAAAAAGAAACCACCAACATGGTTGCTGTGAATTGTGTCTCTAAAGCTGTTTTGGAAGACCCACCTTTTCTTCTTAACAGGGTCATGATCGTGGAGTAAACTGGGCTGCCTTCCACCCCACTATGCCCCTGATTGTATCTGGGGCAGACGACCGGCAAGTGAAGATCTGGCGCATGAATGGTGAGTAAGGTGGCGGCGGTGTTGCCATATCCAAGAAAGTGACCGCTGGCCAGCAAGGGAAAGTAGCCAGGTTCTCTGACTTTGATCTGTTTTCTGGCCTTAAGTGATTATTTCCTGCTAGTTCTAAGTCCATAGTCATTATCTCTTCCATTCTCCCCCATGACTGTTACCTGATTTTGAGAGACATGAGCATAGTTAAGAGTAAAAATGCAAATGCAAGCATTTGACAAATAGTAACTTTTTTTTAGATTGTGTTCAGGACTCTGTTTATATTTTTGTGACTAGAAAACTCCATGCTATAGAGTTTATATTGTTCTAAAATGTCAGCTAATGACATATACCAAGAGGATAAAATAGAATAAAAGCATAAAGAATTTTTTAATATAGGTATTGCAGTCAGTAGGGGCTCAGAATAAAAGAACAGAAATGTACAGCAAAACTAGGAAACTTAGAGCTGAGATAGCATGTGATAGTAGCTCCAGCTACTCAAGAGGCTGAGTCTGTAGGATTATTTGTTCCTAGTTGTTCAAAGCCAGCCTATGCAACGAAAAAACTTGGTGTCACCTCAAAAAAGAGGGTGTTGGGGCCAGAGTAACTAACAACAAAATGAAACAAAACAAACAAACAAAATACATAAAAAAGAAGTGACTTACACAAAAAACTTTGCACCATTTGGGGAAAAATTAGTATTTTGCAGTAGTTCTTAGCACTTGTAAGAGTATCACAGCTAGCTATAGATCATGTGGCAGTATATCCTTGCAGTTTCAGCATGTATGAGGTTGAAGCAGGAGGATCACAAGTACAAGACCAGCCTGAGCCACATAGCAAAACTTTGTCTCTTCGAAACATTGGGGCTATAGAGACAGCTCAGTGGACCTGTGGAAGACCTGATTGTGGTTTCTAGCATCTACATCGAGTGTCTCACAGCCACCTGTTACTCCAGCTCTGGGGATCCAGTGCCACCTTTTGGCCTCCACAGGCACTATACTTAGATGCACAAACCCACACACAGATACACACACATAATTAAAAATACAAATAAAAAAATTTTTTTTTAAGGATGTTGGCTTTATAGATCCCAGAGTTACATAGAATTGTGATAATTCCTTTGTTCTTCAGAATCAAAGGCATGGGAGGTTGACACCTGCCGGGGCCATTACAACAATGTGTCTTGTGCTGTTTTCCACCCTCGCCAAGAGTTGATCCTCAGCAATTCTGAGGACAAGAGTATTCGAGTCTGGGATATGTCTAAGCGGTAAGGAAATTATGTTATGTGACCAAACTCAAGAGCAGGTCCCTTCTCTGTCTTATTCTCTGTCTTTGAAAATCAGATTAGAAACCAGCCATGGTAGCACATACCTGTAATGTCAGCACTTGGGTGTTGGCAAGGGGATCATCAGGTCAGGTCAACTTCTGCTATATGGTGAGTAGGAGGCCAACCTCCTACCTAAGACCCAGTCTCAAAAAAAAGGCCAGTGAGATGGCTCAGCTTTCCATACAAGCTTGATGGCATGCTTTAATCCCTGAACCTACAATAGAAGAGTGTCGTCTCCCAAAAGTTGTCCTCTCACTTCCACACGAGTAAGCCATGTGCACACACATCTTATACAATAATACTGTTTTAAAAAGAAAATCGAAAAGTTAGAATATTTCTTTTTTCTCTTTAGCATGAAGAAAAATCAAGTCCTACATTATGAAAATTTGAAGGGTATAATTCTTTGTGGTAAAAAATGCTTGCTTATAGTGCATGAGGCTCTAAATTTAATACCCACTACTATAAAAAACAAGCAAACAGACCTTGAAGACTGAAATATCAACACATTTATTAGATAGAACTCTCCATGTTTTCTTTTTCTTCTCTAAACTTGTCTGGGTTTTTTCCTTATCTTGAATGTTTAGCTAAGGAGGTAAGAATTGTGAGATGAAAGTACAGTAGAAAATGATAAGGAAGAAACTGACAAGTCACAATAAAGGATTCGTTTGAAGAAGACTGTATCCTGATACATAACTTCATTTACACTGTTTTCTGTGCCTGATGCACTTTTAAAGTCAGCTTATATGCTTCCTGTTCAGTCTTCTTGTGTATGATGTACTGAAGATTCTTAATTAACAGTTTTCTTTGTGTACGTTTTCGTTTCCTAGGACTGGGGTTCAGACTTTCCGCAGGGATCATGATCGTTTCTGGGTCCTAGCTGCTCATCCCAACCTTAACCTGTTTGCAGCAGGTAAAGACCATGTCTCCTCCTACCCCTCTGATTTAGTTAAACGTTTGTAAGGTTTGAAAGTGATTTTCCACTGGCTTTGTCTCCAGTACATGGTTTTAGAATGACGAAAAGAAGCAGAACTCTCAGAGCCACTTAGTTGAAATTCTTCTCATTTTTACCTCTCTTACTCTTGGTCGATGGTGTTCTTTAGTGTTTTTCTCTACCCAGATCTGTTTAACCTTCAGCTCATTCACTTGGAGATGCTCCTAGGAGACTGTATTGAACACATAGAGTTCTCAGACTGAGAAACTAGAAGCCAAGTCTAATTCATTTGTTTGTCAAATACATTATAAATATCAGACCTTACTCTGGGTGCTGGTGTCAAAGCAGTGCATAAAAGAGTCCCTGTCTTGCCAGGCATGGTGGCTCATTCCTTTAATCCCAGCACTCTGGAGACAGAGGCAGGCCGATCTCTGTGAGTTTGAGGCCAGCCTGGTCTACAGAGTGAGTTCCAGGACAGGCTCCTGGAAACCCTGTCTCAAAAAAACAAACAAATAAAAAAAAAAGGAGTCCCTGTCTTGATTGAGCTTTAAGGGAAATAAACTATAAACAGTAAGTATATAAAGTGATGTGTGTTTGAAAATGCTCTGAACAAAAATGAAGCAAAAAGGAAGGTGATGACAGTGTGTGTACTCCTGGTTGAGACTGAGTGTTCACAAGAATGAATGAGAAGAAAGACTGTTATAGGCAAAGAACATGGAATGGATAAAAAAAAAGAGAAGTTCCTAGCATGGTAGGGGAATATTAGAGATGCCAGTGGCATTAAGTAGTAGGAAGTAAGACTACATCAGATTTTGCAGGCTATGGCTTGTAGTTGGTTGTTTTTTTTTTTTTTACTCTTTGCTCTTTGGGGGTCTGCCACCCAGCTCCCAAATAAATAAATGAAGACTTATTCTTACTTGGGAATGTCCAGCCTTAGCTTGGCTTGTTTCTAGCCAGCTTTTCTTAAATCATCCCTCTACCTTTTGCTTCTGGGCTTTTACCTTTCTCTATTTTATATGTCTTTCTTTACTTGTTACTCTGTTGTTGGCTGTGTATCTGGGTAGCTGGCCCCTGACATCCTCCTCTCCTTCTTTTCTCACTCCTCCCTCTTTTTCTTTTATTTATTCTCTCTACCTGACAGCCCCACCTATTCCTCTCCTGCCTAGCTCTTGGCCATTCAGCTCTTTATTAAACCAATCAGGTGTTTTAGACAGGCAAAGTAACATAGCTTCACAGAGTTAAACAAATGCAACATAAAAGAATGCCACACAGCCGAGAGGTGGTGGCGCATGCCTTTAATCCCAGCACTCAGGAGGCAGAGCCAGGTGGATCTTTGTGAGTTCGAGGCCAGCCTAGTCTACAGAGCGAGATCCAGGAAAGGCGCAGAGCTACACAGAGAAAACAAACAAACAAACAAACAAACAAAAAAAGAATGCCACAAATCTTTGCATCATTAAACAAATATTCCACAGTATAAAGAAATGTAACACATCTTAAATTAATATTCCACAACAGTGTCTAGAGCTTAATATTTTATTCTGCCTGGGCAGTGGTGGCACATGCCTTTAATTCCAGCACTTGGGAGGCAGAGGCAGGTGGATCTTTGTGAGTTCAAAGCCAGCCTGGTCTACATAGAAAAACCCTTCCTCAAAAGTAAACAAAGTTTATTCAGAATGAATTAAAAGCCCCTGGAAAGGGGCTAGAAAGATGGCTCAGTGTTAAGAGCTCTTGTTCTTGGAGAGGACCTGGGTTTGGCTTCCAGCACCCACACAGTGACTCACAATCATCCATAACTCTAGTTCCAGAGGATCAGATGCCCTCTTTTGACCTCTGGAGGTACATATGTGGTATACAGATATACATACAGGCAAAACACTCGTACACAGAAAAATAAAATTTAAAAAAAAAATCAAGTTTTTAGAAGAAGTCACTGGAAGACTTTGAGTATGAAAATAAAGCTGGCTTATATGTGGGCAGGCAGTTGAAATATAAAAATGAGATTATTTAAGGGGTGAATGATGCTAATCAGAAAAGTACAAACTTTTATTTTTACTTTTTTTTGTATTTTGTTTTTTGTTTTTTTGTTTTTTGTTTTTTTGTTTTTCCAGGCAGGATTTCTCTGTGTAGCCTTGGCTGTCCTCAAGCTCACAGAAATCTGCCTGCTTCTGCCTCCACTGTGCTGTGAGTAAAGGCGTGTGCCACTACCACCTGGAAACATTTTCTTAAAAGCAATTATAAAAGCTTTGTTATTACGTTGGGCATGGTACCCCATGCCTTTAATCCCAGCACACAGGAGGTGGAGGCAGGAGGATCTCTGGATTCGAGGCCAGCCTGGTCTACAGAGTAAGTTCTAGAATAGCCAGTACTATGTAGAGAGACTCTGTCTCAAAAAAACGAAACAAAAAGGTTCTTGTTGTGTTTTTTAAATTTACTTACTTGTTTCATGAAGGCTTTTTAAGTCAACTTTCATGTGAAGGCAAAATGGCTCAGCTGGTAAAAGTGCTTGCCAATAAGCCTGGACCCACCGGGTAGGAGAAAACTGACTCTGTAATATATATATATATATCATGATGTGCCCTCGCCCAGTGAACAAATAAGTGTAGAAAAAAGTTAACATCCATTTTCTTTTAGAGATTTTATTTAATTTTATTTTATGTGCATTGGTGTTTTGTCTGAATTCATGTCTGCATGAGGATGTTGGATCCACTGGAACTGTAGTTACTGACAGTTGTGAGTAGACATGCAGATGCTGGTAATTGAACCCAGGTACTCTGCAAGAGCAGCCAGTGCTCTTACCACTGAGCCATCTCTCCAGCCCAACATTCACTTTTTTAAGCAGATAGTTTTTATGATTTTCTTATTTGCTAAGGACTAGGAAGAATGAAAAAATAATATAAATTCTGCCTTCAGAGAACACACAGAAGAATGTATTTAAATATGGTATTATGAAATAATATTAAGAAGACTGACAGGGCTGGGAATATAGTTCACTGGTAGAGTGCTTTCCTAGCTTGTATGAGGTCCTGGGTTCAAGAAGAAAGGGCAAGGAGATGAGTGACAGAAAATTACTTGGAAAAAGGTTCTAAGAATTGTGAGAGTTTAGGAATGCATTTAGATGTTATATTATCCTGTTATCTATAGCTGTAGCAAAATTCTTCACACTGGGTACTTAAAAAAAGAGAGATTGGGCTGGAGAGATGCCTCATGGGTGAAGAGCACTTGCTACTCTTACAGAGGACTAAGGTTCCATTCCCAGCACCCACATGGTAGTTTAAAACTGCCTGTTAATCCTGTTCCAGGGCATCTGACACCCTCTTTTGGCTTCCTCATGCACCAGGCATACACAATGTGCATATAATGCGAATGCAGGTACTTACATGTAGACATAAAATAAGAATAAATAGATCTGAAAAAGAAAAGGTGTTTCTTTTATTTACCGTTAAAGAGGTTGAAAATCCAAGATTGAGCAGCCCAGCTATTTGTCCTTTGATGACTGTTCCTTTGGCTCAATCACAGTATGACACAGCATCATGATAGGAGTGTTCAAGAGGGAGAGATCACATGACCAGGTGGAAATCCAGAGAGAATTCAGGGTACTCTTTGTATAGCAGCATTCTCCCCAGGTTACTGACCAGGGTCCTGCAAGAACATGAATCCCAGGGTGCTTCTCTAATGACCTAGTAACATTTTACTAAGCCTCATCTCTTAAAGATTCTACTACCTCAGCATCTCACACCAAGATTCTACCTGTGAACCCTTGAAGCACAATTCATCTCCACACTGTAGTAGATGCCCCCTACCCTTTTAGCATGTGAATATATTCCTCTGTGTATCTCCTATTTCTAGCAGTCCTTTTGCCTACAGCTGGTTGTTTCCTCTCTTCTCTCTGTTCTCTAGGCCATGATGGTGGGATGATTGTGTTTAAGCTGGAACGTGAGCGTCCAGCCTATGCTGTGCATGGCAATATGCTGCATTATGTAAAGGACCGATTCCTACGTCAGCTGGATTTCAACAGCTCCAAAGATGTAGCTGTGATGCAACTGAGGAGGCAAGTCTGACTTATTTCTTCTTCTAAACCCTTTCATCTGTTGCACTTCCTCAAGCAGGGCTCTTTAACCAGCCTTTTATGTCTTCTCTATCAAATATGGATTCCCACTGAACAAACCTCCTCAGTTTAAATCCCATTATGGCAGATGCAGAGGTGTCCATGAGGAGAATGGGAGGTCCCCTATTGGGACTGCTAGTGGCCTTGTGCCATAGATATTTTCCTACTAATGTCTGCAAAATCTCTTGCAGATCACAGAAAGCTCCTAGCTAGAGAATATCCCAATTTGGTAATATAAGTTTTAGCCTTTGTCATTAATGCCTTGAGCAACCTTGTGGCAGAGTAGAGTGATAGACCTAAATGTCTACAGTTCAGAATAATAAGAAAATAATGATTTTTTTAGAAGAGTTACAGTTTATCAGAACTCTACCTTTACAGCAAAATGCTGCATCCCTAAAAAGCAGAACTGTGTCTCTGGAAGATATAACCTCTGGGATGCCTGGCCAAAGGAACTGTGCTTTGAATGCCAGCTGCATCATGCTGAAACATTCATGGTAGCAAACACTGGCATGCAGGCTTGATAACCACCCGCTAGTTCCACTGTGACAAAAAGATGGGTTTATGTGAACAATCCCAGGGACAGAAGAAAACAGGCAGAGAAATCAAATCACATCATGCCACACTGGTGTCCATTGCAATTATGCATAGGAATTTGTACCAGGCAAAACTATCACCACTCACCACCTTCTGATGAAAATGTGGCTTGTACTATTCTTTGCCATTTGAACTATTAAGTAGTCGAGTTTTAAGGGAAAGAGTATCTGTTTTTCCTTAGTATAGAAGTAGTGAGTGTATGTATACTGGACTTTGAAGGGATAATTCTTCTTTTCTATTCTTATACCTATTCTATTTCCTCCTTTTTTATTGTAGTGGTTCTAAGTTTCCAGTGTTCAACATGTCATACAATCCAGCAGAAAATGCAGTCCTACTGTGCACTGTAAGTAATTATGGAGTCTCTCTAGGTTCTTCTCAGTTTGTCTAAGTATCTTATTGCCCTTAGAGAGCCTCTAATGGCATCTTTTGGTTTTTTGAGACTGGGTTTCTCTGTGTATCTTTGGCTGTCTTCGAACTTACTCTGTAGACCAGCCTGGCCTCAAACTCACAGAGATCCCCCTGGCCTCTAATGGCCTCTTAAAAGCCCTTTTCCCCAGTACTGAAAATTAAATATGTAGGCACCTGTTAGTTAGGTTGTCTCTTCCTGGTGGTTCTCTTAATTGATCTTTTGTAAGAGCTAAGCCAGTGGACACTCAGAGGCTCACACTAAATGGCTTCAGTTGTTGTAAACCTATTAAAGGTTTGGGAAGTGGTCAGAGGAATGTTTGGAATTGTTTGTTGTGCACAGGAGGCGCCTTTTCTGTCCCTTCTGCTCAGGTGAACATAGAAAACCTGTGTTGGAAAGCTGGTTCTTTTTAGCGAAGTCACCTTCCAAAATATCGGGGCCCTCCCTGTTTCTTGCCACACAATTTGAAAAAAAAAAATGAAGAAATGGCATTCTGACTTTAGTATCCTGGTGGCTGAATGAAAATTGCTTTCCCTATATAGCTTTTTATACATAATCTTGGTCTTTTAGTACCTAACACTGCCATGTTCTCATGACAGTTTCCTTAAATGTCTTCTTAGATCTGTTTTGTTTTCCTTTTCTTTTAAGTTGACAAGTATATTCAGATGAGGCACCAGGTTCCTCATCTTTTAATTTGTGGAATAGAGAGAAATCTTTGTTGTTTGCATTTGATAATATCTGCATTTTTAGAGGATAATGAGAATAGTGCCATCGGTGCTTGTTTGTTTGGCTAAGAGCATTATAATTCTTACATAGGGGAATAACTCAAGGACCCTCTGGGTGCAGGTAATTGGAAGTGTACGTTCAGTGTTGCCTGTGTTGCAGTTTTCTCTGTCAGAAAAAAAACTGTCTTCAGTGCCGCTCGCTAAACACGTTTCCCTTTTTCCCCCTACAGAGAGCAAGCAATTTAGAGAATAGTACCTACGATCTCTACACCATCCCCAAAGATGCAGACTCCCAGAATCCTGATGGTAGGTGCTCTTCGTCTCCTCCGCTCTGCTTCCAGCTCTCCTCGCCCGTATCATCACTTCTTTTCAAGTTTCTCATCCCATCCGCAGGCCGTGGCTACATCACTCATGTCTGTTGGCAGGTGCTGCTGACAGTTGCACCAGAGGCAATTGTAGTGTGAAATATTCATGTTCTGCCTCCATTTTATTACCCCAGCTAGATATATATATTTTATAATTTGGTTATTAGAAACTCTCCATTTTCTCTTTCAGCACAGCATGTTATCCTAGATTATTGTCAGCTGATATGACTTTCACCCTGGTAGTTTCATTTATTTAAAAATGTGGCTCCAGTCTTACAATGTCTCATCCTGGGACTGGGGATTTATTCTCGCCCATCTATATCCAGATCCGATTTGCTTCCTTTTGCATGTCAAAAAGATGAGGCTGCTAACAGCCCCATGACCCACCTGGGATCCCAGGATCCAGCTGAGACCCCTGCCTGCCTCTTTCATCACCACCATCCTTTGTTGATGTCCTTACTATTAGAACTTGCTGACAAACCATTCTCAGAGTGGAGTGGGATCTCATTTATGCTCTTTGCAGTGCAGTTCTTCCAGTGGATTTACAGGCCTTACCCAGTCTAAAGTTTATTGCACAGACCCTGCCTTTTACTAGTACATTTTGATATTTTATGTCCTCCAAAGTTCTGAGAAAAATTTTGTTAGGTCTGTCCCTTTTGTGAGTTCCAGCAGGTCATTGTTATTGTAATACTCTCTTTTGTTTGTTTTGTTTTTTGGAGGGAGTGTGTATGTGTATGAGACAAGGTCTCACTGTATAACCCAGATTGGCCTAGAACTTATGGTTCCCCTTAGTACTGGAATTACACATTATGCCAACTCATTTTACCCTTTTAAATGTGCTCAGGGTGAGATGAGAGAAACAGGAAAACTATATATTTGGGATCCATAAAGTAAAATCTCCCTCACAAATTAGTCAGCTAAGCCTCCCCCCTAACTAAATACCTGTTAACAATCAGTAGAACTTCTGTTATCTATCCTTTAAGAGGATAATGATTATAAAGGTGTGGTCCAGTGGTAGACACCAGAGAATGCAGAAGCTGGAGTAGTATGGGTTGTGGTAAAAACTTGTTTTGTAAATTCTTTGGCATTCTAGGTACCAGAAAAGTACAAAGCAAGGCTGGCCAGCATGTTGTTGTTTTCCATTGGTATAACAGATAAGACTATTTGAATATATTCTTTACAAGTTTCTCAGAGAGTAGAGTATCCATTTCAAAATTCTAATCAGCTGCAAACTGAGGAACATTTTATGACTCTCCTCAGGGCAATAATGCTGAATTGACATTCACAGAGCAACAGCTTGATGCTGTGTTGCCCAGCACTGAGCCTGTCAAGATTTAGCTGGAAGTGCCATGTCCCACCCTGCCCGACTAGGGGGCCGGCATTAGCATGTTAAAAGCAGCAGAGCAGCTGCGTCCTGGGGTGGGGTTCTGTCACTTCTCCAGCCTGTGTAGATAGGAGGGCTGAGACTTTGACAGGCTGCTCGCTGTGCCTCAGCTTGGCCAGGAAGGCCCTGCTCGTTAGCTTGATGGAGTGTGCTGTCTCCCAAGATGGGCAGCATTTCTGCCAGTATGTGGTGCTGGCTGAAATGCAGCCACTTGGCCTAGAGATAAGAGGCTTGGCAGGGGTGGGGGCTGGAGTTTGGAGGGAACTGGTGGGGAAAAGTCCCTGACAGTAGCCTGAGGTTATGGCTGAATTAGTTAGGAAGCAGCTGAACTGGCGAAGCCAAAATGGCAGCTCCATGGCACCTGACTCTGTCACCTGCTAGTGGCTCACCACATGCTCCCACACTTTGGTTTTGTTCTCTTCAGCCCCTGAAGGGAAACGATCCTCAGGCCTGACAGCGGTTTGGGTTGCTCGGAATCGGTTTGCTGTCCTAGATCGCATGCATTCGGTGAGTTACGGCTAAAAGTGGAAACCAAGTTAGGGAGGATGATGGCAGTGCACAGTAAAGAGCACTGTGATCCTTGGGCACTGGGTCTCCCTCTAACCCTAGACTAATCCCTTAGGGAGGACAAGTTGATTTGATTGGGTTGAGGTTACTGGGGCTCTGGGCTTCTGAATTTAGAGGAGCTAAGACCATCAGACTTTAAGTATATTTATATTGTTCATATACACAGGTTTTCCTCCCTGTCCCACTCCCCTTATTGGTATTTAAAATGTATTAAGTTTAGAGAGTCAGGCATGGTGACACACACCTTTAAGGCTGAGGTAGTCCTGGAGTCCTGGTCTACAGAACAAGTTCCAGGATAGCCAGGACTACACAGAGAAACCCTGCCTCAAGATAGATAGATAGATAGATAGATAGATAGATGGATGGATGGATGGATGGATGGATGGATGGATGGATGGATGGATGGATGGATGGATGGATAGATAGATAGATAGATGAGTGGGTGAGAGGGTGGGTGGGTGGGTGGGTGGGTAGAGAGAGAGAGATAGGTAGATAGATAGCAAAGATTTCCCAATAAAAAACTCAACTAAAGCTTAATTCCTGGCTGTTTTCTTTCTAACTGATTAAGAAACTCAGATTTAGGTGAGTAGCTTTTTTTGTTGTCTGTTGATTTTTAAGTCCTGGGGGTTGAATTTAGGGTCTTGTTCATGCAAGGTAAATGCTCTGCCACTATAATTAACTTTTTTCTTTATTTGTTGTGTAATTTTGAGGATCTCACTAAGACTAGTGAGGATCTGAGTAGAGTGGCGATGAACTTTCTCTGTAGCCCCGACAGGGTCTGTAGTCCTGGCCCAGCCTCTTATGGTTTCTTTTTTTTTAAGAGAGAGGTTAGAGGCCATTGAGATGTCTCAGTGGGTAAGGACCCTTACCAAGGTAGATGACCTAAATTCAGTCCCTGGGACCCATGTGTAGAAGGAGAGAACTGACTTCTTCAATTTGTCCCCCAGACCCCCACACATGGACACCATGATATATGTGTACACACACACACACACACACACACACACACACACACACACACACACACACACACGAGTTTTATAAATAAATAAATGTTGAGGGAGTTGGAGAAGGAAAAAGAGAAAAAAGACAGAGGTTAATAATAAGGCCCTGGAGACAGTCTTGAAGTGATCAACCTGATGTATAAATGACTTGGACAGGGAAAAAATTCTTCATTGAAGGAACAATTGCTGAGGGACATCATTAGCTATTACCTTATCCATTCACTTCTCGCAACGCCACCTGTACTCATTTCAGCTTCTGATAAAGAATCTGAAGAATGAGATCACCAAAAAAATCCAGGTGCCCAACTGTGATGAAATCTTCTATGCTGGCACTGGCAACCTCCTGCTTCGGGATGCAGATTCCATTACACTCTTTGATGTCCAGCAAAAGCGGTAACATGACAGATGCCCCTGACAGACAGAGATGTAGTGAGGGAGAGTAGAAATATTTCATAGGAGCTTTTTTCCTAAGCTTGCGTGTGGCCTAGCTGCTTGTTGTACACTTAACTCTAAGACTGTTGGCAGTCCTCTTTCCCCTCCGTGGCTCCTCTCCCACCCTGTGCATGCACTCCAGCAGGATAGAAAGGGGCTGTGTACTTAGGTATTTTATAGTGCCTATCTGGACAAAGAGTGCTTTCAGGTCTTAGAATGGGAAGGACACAAAGGTGAATAGCACAGCTCCTGTTCTTAAGGGATTTTGTAATTCTAGTGGTGAAACTGATAGATGTAAGTGCCTATAGGAGGGATGGGGACAAAGAATGAGGAAGGGCAGTGCAGAGTGTGAGCCGAAACATTTGAGCTCACTGACCTACAGTGTAGGCAATGTTCCCTTGGTGTTACATTGAGAAGTTGAGTTTTACATTAATTAAAGATGGAAAAAGACATAGGTCATAGCTTGAGACAAGGGATTAGGCCCATTTGTGATTACCTTTCTCTTGCTATCCCAGGACTCTAGCATCAGTGAAGATTTCCAAGGTGAAATATGTTATCTGGTCAGCAGACATGTCTCATGTAGCGCTGCTGGCCAAACATGGTAAGACTTCATTATATCCACCGTCTTAGAGCCCACTTCCCCCTGCCAGTCTTCTGCACTCACCCTGTCCAACAGAGCACTCATGCCCTTTGCCTCTTACAGCCATTGTGATCTGTAACCGCAAGCTGGATGCTCTGTGTAACATTCATGAGAACATTCGTGTCAAGAGTGGGGCCTGGGATGAGAGTGGGGTGTTTATCTATACCACAAGCAACCACATCAAATATGCCGTCACCACTGGGTAAGTTAATTCTCTGGGACATAGTAGGAGAAGGTGTCTTCTTGAAATCACTGTGCTAGCTCAAGAGATATAACTGCAGATCTCTGTTAACATTCTCCATGAAAAAACTAATAGGGTATATATGTGTGCTAAAGACATTCGTGGAGGAGGGGGGTGCAGTGTGTGTATGTGGCTGTGTGTGTGTGTGTGTGTGTGTGTGTGTGTGTGTGTGTGTGTGTGTGATGCATCAGTGGGTAGAGGCAGTTTCTCACAGGCCAGACAACCTGAGTTCAATCTCCAGATTCCTCCAACTCCCCCCCACCACCACACATTGTATACGCATACAAACATGCATATACATTCTCAAAAAAAATACATTCAAAAAAATTCTCAAAACTTAGGAAAAAATTATAAAGGACTGGAGGGACCAGTGAGATGGCACAGCAGGTTTAAAAAAATGCTTTATATGTGAGCCTGGCAACCTGAGTTTGACCCCAGAACCCTCATATAGGTGAAAGGAGAGAACTGACTCCTCAGAGATGTCCTGACTTCCACACATGCATTGCAGCACACATTTCTACACCACATCATGCCCACGTACATTATAATGATTTTTTTATTTTTTAAAGGAGGCTGTCAATGGTAGTGTACTTTCCTAGAATGCCCAAGGCTCTAGCTTCAATCTCTTATACTGCAAAACATAAAAATAAAAAGTACATAGCATCTGTTCTGTCATAGAGAAGAATAAAATCAATTTGAAACACTTCTGTCTATCTGTACCATAGTTTAAGTAGCGCTTGATGAAAGAAAGGCTAACAAGAAAAGACTGTCCTCTCGCTTCCTGAATTGTGCCTTCTGCCCCTCTTCCTAGGGACCACGGCATCATCCGGACTCTGGATTTACCCATCTATGTCACAAGAGTGAAGGGCAACAATGTCTACTGCCTGGACAGGGAGTGTCGGCCTCGGGTGCTCACCATCGACCCCACTGAGTTCAAGTTCAAGCTGGCCCTGATCAACAGAAAGTATGATGAGGTAGGAAGCAAGGAAACCTCACAAAAAGTGTGAGAGGCAGTGCACCTTTTCCTTGTAAGCAATCTGTTTCCTGCCTCCCAAACCAAACGTCTAGGTGCTGCACATGGTGAGGAACGCCAAGCTGGTCGGCCAGTCAATCATTGCCTATCTCCAGAAGAAGGGTTATCCGGAAGTGGCCCTGCATTTTGTAAAGGATGAGAAAACTCGCTTCAGCCTGGCTCTGGAGTGCGGAAACATAGAGGTGAGAGGAATATACAGCTGTCTGTCCCAGAAAGCTGTAGAGAAAGGGAGAAGCTTAGAGTCAGTGTCACTTAGTAGATGCTAGATGTCAGGCTGGTCTCCAGGAAGTGTTATCCTGGGCTTGTGCCTTACCAGAATGGAATTTAGGATGGTTTTAGTTAAATTGAGCCATTTTCCTATCATTGTTTCTGTTTCTGCTTCTTCCTGTCTCTTCTTCTGACACAGTATTTCCACTCTTGTGACTATTTTCTTTTTCCTTTTTTTTTTTTTCTTTTTTTCTTTTGGTCAGATTTGAAGCAAGCTTTAATCAAATACTAGCCAGGAGGATGAACTCTGGCCAAGTCCACTCCTGGATTCCCAGGAAATGGCCTCTTGTTACTGTTTTCGAACTGAATTTAAGAATTTCTAAGCTGGGCAAGGTGGCACACACCTTTTGATCCCAGCACTTAGGAAGCAGGGGCGGATGGATCTCCAAGTTCAAGGCCAGCCTGGTCTACAAAGCAAGTTCCTGGACAGCCAGGACTGAAACACAGAGGAACCTTGTCTGGAAAAAAACAATAAAAAAGAAAAAAAATAATTTCTAGTATAGAAGTAAGATAGTAAGAAATCTGAAGAATCTGTTTGTTTTCCTTGATGCTTGATCTTGCTGGATAAAGTCCTTATGAAATGTTGAGACCCAGAGGGCACGGGCATTGTTTCAGGAGGAAAGGACTTAGGAGAGCTGCTTTTCCAGCTGCGTCTCGTTTCTTCCCTTATTTCCTCTGGATAGGAAATAGGACAGCACAGCAAGGGCTGTCTCTGTGGACTGTGGAACTGATAGGTGGTTGGACTGTGCAGGGAAAACTCAGAGGGTGAGCACAATGGTGTGAGTCTCCATCTGTGCTCCAGTCTCATTGTACGCAGAATTCCTGATAGAAATAGAGTGGAAGTAGTGATTGCAAGTATAGAGAATCCTTGGGAGATTTTGGAGACAAATGCTTTGATGGACTCCCCTGGTTTTGAGTCATAGTGCCCACTCTAAACGCTGACCACGGGAATTCTTCAGATTGCTCTAGAAGCAGCCAAAGCCCTGGATGACAAGAACTGCTGGGAGAAGCTGGGAGAAGTGGCCCTGCTGCAGGGCAATCACCAGATAGTAGAAATGTGCTATCAGCGTACCAAAAACTTCGACAAACTTTCCTTCTTGTACCTTATTACCGGCAACCTGGAGAAACTTCGCAAGATGATGAAGATTGGTGAGTTCCCTAAAACTAAGATTGGGAAGTGTGGGACTTGGGGGAAGGAGGAAGGTAAATAAAGGAGAGAGGTCTTTAGCAAGAAGGCTTAAGTTGGTTTCTCGTTGACTTGATGCAGCTGAGATCCGAAAGGACATGAGTGGCCATTATCAGAATGCCCTGTACCTGGGTGATGTGTCAGAGAGGGTGCGAATCCTGAAGAACTGTGGACAGAGTAAGTATCTATCCAGGACTCACCAAGTCCTTTGACACCTTGAAAAGTCTTTTTTGGGAATTGCCCTTTATTGTACATTTTTCACATTGTATGATACTATGTTTAAAATTTTTCTTCTAAACCAAATGGTGGTGGAGCCAGACAAGGAGTCCTGGTGCTTCTTTAACTTCCTCTGTGGAGATTAGACTCATGCTCTTTACAGGACTTGATTTGTTCTTGCTATTGTTTGTTGACAACCCACTGAATACCAAATATTATGCTAGAATTTGAGCTCCATTAAGGAACAAGTTCTAGGAATGGTGACTCCTATCTAATCTTAGCACTCAGGACGGTGAGGCAAGAGGATTTCCATAAGTTTGAGGCCATCCCAGGCTAAGAATAAGACTCTGTCTCAAAAAACAAGGGGTTAGAGAGGTGGGTCAGCTGTTAAGAACACTTGTTGCTCTTGTAGAGGACCTGGGTTCAGTTCCTAGTGCCTCTATGGGGCCTCACAACTCTACTTAACTCTAGTTCCATGGGGTCCAATGCCTTCTGACTTCTATGAGCACCAAGCGTGCACATGATGTGCATACATACATGCAGGCCAATCACACATAAAATGTAATAACTCTAGTAAAAAAATTTAAGTACTAGGTGTAGATATAGGCTGTGATAGAGAGGAGTCAGGGATAAGTTCAAGGTTGTTCTTAGCGTTGATGATGGTGCTTAAATATAAGTAACTGGGTTAATTAAGAACTAGTTGCTTTGTAAGAAATTACCAGCCCAGAGCTGGGGAAATGGTGGAGCTCGCCTTTAATCCCAGCACTCGGGAGACAGAGACAGGTGGATCTCTGAATTCAAGGCCAGCCTGGTCTACAGAGGGGGTTTCGGGCCTTCCAGGGCTACACAGAGAAACTCTATCTCACAAAAACAAAAACAAAACAACAACAACAACAAAATTTAATTTTTTTAAAAAAAATTGCCTTAAAATTTAGTAGAGGTTAAATATTCCTAAATGAAATCCAAAATTTGAATTGCTCCAAAATCCAAATAATATGTAACCCTGGCTAGTCTGGAACATACTAGCTAAAATCCAGCTTCTTAAATGTCAATACATGCTTAGGAATTTCTGAATTTAGTCGGGTGGTGGTGGTGCACACCTTTAATCCCAACACTCAGGAGGCAGAAGCAACCAGATCTCTATGAGTTCGAGGCCAGCCTGGTCTAAAAATGAGTCCCAGGACAGCCAGAGCTGTTACACAGAGAAACCCTGTCTTGAAAAACCAAAGAAAAAAGAAATTTCTGAATTTAAAGGACAACTTGTGGGAGTTGGTTCTCCTTTCAGGAATTGAACTCAGACTGCCAGGGTTGGTGGCAAGAGCCCTTATCTATTGAGCCATCTTGAGGGTCCAGATTTCCTATTTCCTGATGAGGAGATGAGGATATTCCTACTGTAATTTCTGTGCAAAAGTTACAAAATCTGAAAATCTCTGAAATCTGAAACATTCATGGTCTAATTTCCAAAAAAAGGATACCGAAATTATAATTGTTTTTTAATTTGTTTTAATTGATAATAGACTCTAATATAACACTTCTAGTAAGTGGCAAAAGATGTGACAGTGAACTCAGATGTTTAAATAAGACCCAACAGGAGAAGAGTGCATTCCACACTCACTTCATGGGTGTGGCTGTTACTTGGGTCTTTGCTCCCCTTTGTCTGAGGGACAGTGTCATCTTGCCATGTTACCTTCTCTATCACAAGTTCACAACATGGCACCTGGTTTCCCTCAGAACAGGTAAACAAGATGACACCCAAAATAGAATCCACAATTACTGTAAGCTAATCTTGGTTGTGACGTTCCGTCACTTCTGACATATTCTGTCCATTAGAGGCTAGTTAACCACTTGAGCCTGCACTTATGGTTGGGTAATATGGAAGCATTTGGATACTAGGAGATAGGGGTCACCCTCTCTCTCAGAAGTCTACCAAAATAGCATTCTCTTGGAAAAGTACTTATACCACAAAGCCTGTTTTTTCTTTAGAGTCCCTGGCCTATCTCACAGCTGCTACACATGGCTTAGATGAAGAAGCTGAAAGTCTGAAGGAAACATTTGATCCCGAGAAGGAGACAGTGAGTATTTACACAAGTGTCTCCGGTAAAACGACTCATTCTCATCTTGACATAATTTAAAACCATGAATTTCACTCTCCCAGAAAATTGCAGAGAGAGGCTTAAAGCTGTCTAGAGAAAGCAGCCTACCCTTAGCTGAATGATAGAGCTGTTGATGTTTAACGTGTTTATTATTCCCTCTCAGATCCCAGACATCGATCCTAATGCCAAGCTGCTCCAGCCGCCTGCACCTATCATGCCGTTGGATACTAATTGGCCCTTACTGACTGTGTCCAAGGGGTTCTTTGAAGGCTCCATTGCCAGCAAGGGTAAGTGCTCATTTCTCCTATAGCACTTGTTACTTGTTTTATAGAGAACTATCCTCAATGGGTCTGAGTATGTACTCAGTTAGTAGAATACTTTCCCAGTGTGTATGAAACTCTGGGTTCAGTCCCTGCCATTATGCACATAACTGACACACACCTGTAATACCAGCTAGGGATGTAGAGATAAGAGAATCAAAAATTCAAGGTCATCCTTGGCCACATAGTCAGTTTTAGGACAGCCTGGACTACACATGTCTTAAAAACAATCTTAGAAAGTACCAGTAAGTAACAGTTTCATCTGTTCCTTTTTTCTGTGTGAGGTTTCACAGAGCACTGAAAGGCTAGCCAGGAGTAGGATGTAGTCTCACAAACTGAGGAAAGGCTTTTTGAGATCATTAAAGAGAAATTGAAACAGATGTGGCATACACCTGGAATCTCAGCAATTAGGAAGTTGAAGCAGGAAGAGTGTTGAGTTCAAAGCCAGCCATCACATATTACATAACTAGTCTAAGGTCAAGCTGGGTCACATGAAACCCTTTCTCAACTCTCTAGCCCTAACCCCTCACCTCCTCCACCCCCCCAAAAAAAGGAATTTAGAAAATGATGTAGGTGGGTGCCTGTGCTGCTGCTGACATCTGTAAACACTTTGGTGTGTTTCTCTAGTTCACCGTACATGCAGTCATATCCACTCATTGTTTTCCTGTCTATCATGTGCTATGTGTGTATCTATGGACAACCACTGCTTACTGCCATCCTTGCCCTCCTATTTGCTTGGACATTTCCATTACTTCGCCTTTATGTAAAAGCCTAAGCAGACTTGAGGCATTTTGTGTCTGGCTTCGTTCTTTCCTCGGCCTCCTCATTCTCTGCACAGACTGCAGTAATGGTGACTTAGCAGAGATTTCAGGAAGAAGTTCCAAGAGTAGGCAGCCAGAGATAGCCAGGTTTTAGTAACAGGGAGTTAATTCTCTCCTACCTGAACAGAAATTGAACCCAGGGTCTGGTTATCTCTTCTATTAACTCTCTGCAGAATCTATTGCAAGTTAGCACAGCATATATACCAACAAAACCAATAACTCATAATATGGATGGGAACTTTGGAGATGGCTCAGGCGGCAAAACCTGCCATGCAAGAATGAGGGCCAGAGTTTGGATTCCCAGCACTGGAATTGCAGACACTGACACACACACACACACACACACACACACACACACACACACACACACACACACACACACAGGCATGGACAGAGCAGAGCAGGACAGAACCTTTGCAATTATTGTTGGTTTTTTGTTTGAATTTTTTGTTTTGAGACTTAATACAATAAAACATGTTTACTGACATTCAGAGTTACCACTTTCTAAGTGGACAGCACATATTCCTGAGGACACAGCCCTGAGCAACTGCTTTGGAAAGCATGTACCTTGCCTGTAGAGGAGATGGGACTTGAGACTTGCTAGTCTCTAACCATCTCCCTTCTGTCCTTCCTTTGATAGGGAAGGGAGGAGCATTGGCTGCTGACATTGACATTGACACTGTTGGTACTGAAGGCTGGGGAGAGGATGCGGAACTGCAGCTAGATGAAGGTAAGAATTCTGGTTTAGAACTGTTCTGAGATAATAGGCTCCATGGAAGGAAATTATCTGTGGAGCAATCTGTAAGCTTCTAACTCATGGAGTCAATAAGATTCTTAATAGAGTCAATAAGATTCTTAATGTTTTGCTTTTTTTCTGGGTATGCTACCACCCAAATCTATTTTGATCCTGGATTTTCCTTATAGATGGATTTGTGGAGGCTTCAGAAGGTTTGGGAGAGGATGCTCTTGGCAAGGGACAAGAAGAAGGAGGTGGCTGGGATGTAGAAGAAGATTTGGAGCTCCCACCAGAGCTGGTATGTGCAGTTCCTGCTCTGGAACTTCTCTTCTTTTCACCCTATAAAAACTGGTGGGAGGTCTGGAGACACGGCTCAGTGGATAAGAGCATTTGCTGTTCTTCCAGAGGTTCAGGGTTCAGTTCTCAGCACCCACATCTGGTGACTCACAACTGCCTATGACACCAGCTCCAAATGATCTGATGCTCTCCAACCTCCCCAGACAGCTGTATGCACATAATGCACATAAGCCCACACAGGCACAGACACATACATATAAATACAAAATAATAAATATTAAAAAAAAAAACTGGTGGGGTGCACTCTCTCTCTGTGTCCCTATCTCTCTCTGTCTCTCTCTGTCTCTCTCTGTCTCTCTCTCTCTCTCTCACACACACACACACACACACACACACACACACACACACACACACACACACACCCTCTTACACTGTGTGCCTATCCTGAAGTCTCCACAAAGCGGGGGAGGGATACAGAGCAGCCTCCTAATCTGATACATTTTGAAAGAGGACAGCCAGAGTCTGGCCTTGTTTCCATTTTTTTTTTTTTTTTTTTTTTCTTTTTTTTTTTGGTGATATATATTTTTTATTTTACAATACCATTCAGTTCTACATATCAGCATTCTTATGTAGCATAAGAGAAGGGGATGAACAGCTTGTCTCTAATCTGATTCTTATCTTCCACTTGAAAGAGGGGAGTGTCTAAAATCTGAATTGGAGCTTTTGGTATGTCATTTTTGTTTTGGTGAGGTAGCTCCCTATTCTATCCCTTTTATAACCATCACCCTTTCTCCTATAGAAGTAGGGATCTAAAAGGTTGTCTCTTTGTCTTTGGTGAGGTGGCTCCCATTCTGTCTCTCCCATAACCATCACCTCTTTTCTCGAACAAAGGTAGGCATCTAAATGGTTGTGTTTTGAATTCATGAGAACACAGTACCTAGACAGCTTTTTTAAATGTCTTAGATTGGGGCCTGCAAACACGGTTCAGTTCTAGGGTGCTTGCCTCGAAATGCACAAAGCTTTTGTTTTGATCCCCACAATATATAAATCAGGCACCGTGGCATATGACTATTATCCTAGCCCTTTAGGTTGAGGCAGAAGGATTCAATCCTTGCTACACGAAGAGTCTGAGGCTTTGTCAGACTCTGTTTAAACAAATAAATAAAGCCTTAGTTTTTGTTTTTTTTCTTCTAGGATGTACCCTCTGGGGTCGCCAGTGGTGCTGAAGATGGGTTCTTTGTGCCCCCAACCAAGGGAACGAGCCCAACTCAAGTAAGCAGGAAAACAAAATTATACAGGCATGAGAGCTTCTGAGCTGGTTAATACTTGATTACTGTGTAAAAAATATATATGTATATTGGCTACTTTTAACAGATATGGAGGAGGAGAATTGGAAAGAGAAAGGAAATTTTTCATTTGGCTTAGGTTTTCTGTTTCTTCCTAGATCTGGTGTAATAACTCTCAGCTTCCAGTTGATCACATCCTGGCAGGTTCTTTTGAAACAGCCATGCGGGTAAGTCTTTAAAAACTTTGGCCCTTACTCTTGAGTGTAAGTCCCAGAGAGAATACCAGAGAGATTCCCAGAGTCCCAGAGAGAATGGTTAACTCAATCTTTTCAACCACATGGGAGTGGTCTGACCCACAAGGGCCAAGCTGTATATTTCATGGAGGTTATTGGCCTTGCTAAAGGAACTAGCTTTACAAAGGCCTCTTCCCGGTTCTCCATTTGGTCTGTGTTTGTCAGTAAGTGCGTTTAAGATGGATCTTCAGCCATTTCCACCGCTTTATAGACTCTTTCTGGCTTACACTAGTAAGAATCAGTACCACTTCTTGCACAGGTGTGTATTGTGCACACTGTATCTATCAAGTGTTATAATGACAATTACAACTGCAACAACCATCGACGTCTTTATTTTTGGGTGTTGATTACTTTAAAATACTCTATATAGATGTTTAAATGGAGTAGATCCTATTATTACCTGTATTTTAGCAATGAGAAAGCAATACAGAGAAATAAAATACCTTGCCCAGGATTGACTTAATTTTTTTTGTTTGTTTACTTTTTTTTGAGACAGGGTTTCTCTGTGTAGTCTTGGCGCCTTTCCTGGATCTCCCTCTGTAGACCAGGCTGGCCTTGAACTCACAGAGATCCACCTGGCTCTGCCTCCCAGATTAAAGGCAGGTGCCACCACCGCCTGGCTTTGACTTAATTTTTAATTGGTAGAAAACAAATCCTCCAGCACTCTAGAGGTAGAGGCAGGTGGATCTTTGAGTTTCAGGACAGCCTGGTCTACAGAGAGAGTTCCAGAACAGCCAGGGCCACACAGAGAAACCTTATCTCGAAAAACCAAAACAGAAAGAAAACAAATCCTTACGTTTCTATTTTCTTGTTTGCTAGCTTCTTCATGACCAGGTGGGAGTAATCCAATTTGGCCCCTATAAGCAACTGTTCCTACAGACATATGCTCGAGGCCGTACCACCTACCAAGCACTGCCCTGCTTGCCGTCCATGTATAGTTACCCCAATCGTAATTGGTAAGTCCCCTTGCTCCTTGCTGTTCCAAGTTGGAGTATCCACTTCAGATGTTAGCCACAGTGACATGGAATTGCCCCAGAGCTAATGTTTCCAGAAGAAAAGATCTGTGGCTTGTTACTTTGGAGTTTGATCTATACCAGCTTCATCCTGTTCCCAGCAACTTTCACAGTAGGATGTTGGTGATTGTGTTTGCTAGAAACAGAGCATGAGTCCTTGACTATCCTATTTTCTTCCTCTTTTTCCCTTTCCAGGAAGGATGCAGGGCTAAAGAATGGTGTACCAGCTGTAGGCCTAAAGCTTAATGACCTGATCCAGCGATTGCAACTGTGCTACCAGCTTACCACAGTTGGCAAGTTTGAAGAAGCTGTGGAAAAATTCCGTTCCATCCTGCTCAGTGTGCCTCTTCTTGTTGTGGACAATAAACAGGAGATTGCAGAGGTAGGAAGAATCTAGCCACTTGCCCAATCCTGGGCACCTCCATATTCTTGTATATGTCATGACTGTCTTCTGCTGCCTCTTCAGGCCCAGCAGCTCATCACCATCTGCCGTGAATACATTGTGGGTTTGTGCATGGAGATAGAAAGGAAGAAGCTGCCTAAGGAAAGCCTAGAGCAGCAGAAGCGCATCTGCGAGGTAAGATGTGTGGGGCCAGCACTGCAAAGGCACCATCTAAATTCTTTGTGTGGTTCGGATGTTTCTTGGCTTCAGGGAGGGAGAGAAATTGGAGTTCATCTCCATGAAGAGGTACTCCATTTCTCCACCCTTATTCCTGAGAATAGGTAGAATTAATCCCTGTCTTATAGCCAATCATGTTCGCTTTGTATTGTTTTGTTTTTTAAGATTGTGAACCTGTTTATAAACAACAGCTGAGCATCGGCCTGTCTTGTGTTCCTTTCTGTCCACTAGATGGCAGCCTATTTCACACACTCAAACCTCCAGCCTGTGCATATGATCCTGGTGCTTCGGACAGCCCTCAACCTTTTCTTCAAGCTCAAGAACTTCAAGACAGCGGCCACCTTTGCCCGGCGCTTACTGGAACTTGGGCCCAAGCCTGAAGTGGCCCAACAGGTACAGGGGATTCCATCAGTGACTTTAGGGGCACCAAATGGAAAGATTAGAAGCCCAAGATCCTTGTCTTTGAAACAAAACAGTATAATAGCATTCAACCCAAAAGAAGCCAATGGAATGCCACCCTCTGGCTACCTTCTGACCTTGGGGCTTCTTTTTTTTCCCTTGAAACTAAAGCAATAATTTATTCAGACATGGCATTGGGTGACATTCTAAAATACTTTATATAGATGTTTAAATGGAATAGATCCTATAACTATATTTTAGTAATGAGAAAGCAATACAGGGAAGTAAAATACCTTGCCCAAGTTTGGCTCCATTTTTTTCTATGTAGACTTGACTGTCCTGGAATTTACTATGGAGACCAGGCTGTCCTCAAAGAGATCTGCTTGCCTCTGCCTCTTGAGTGCTGGCATTAAAAATAAACACCACCACACCCAGCTTGATTTTTTAATTTGACATTTGTGCTGCATCTTACTGCTCCATGGCTTTGCAATCTAGAATAGCTCCAGTGCATCTGCAGATAATGCATCAGTCCTTAAGCTCCAGTGTACCTGCAGGTAATGCATCAGTCCTTAAGCTCCAGGTGACACATCTTGACCTCTTGTATGTCTCATAGGTATTCCATTATCTATGCCATCCAAAAACATTCTTCTTGGGCAATAGAAATCTGTTTTAACTCTTTCTGGGGCCCAATGCTGATAATCTAATCCCCAGACTTTGTTGAAATTGTGGCGTTAGGGCAATGGGGCCATGTTGGAGAAAGAGAAAGATTTCACTGTGTATCCCAAACTGGCCCTCAAACTCCAGAATCTCCTGTTTCTGCCTCTGGAGTACTGGGATGCACCACTACACTCAGCAGCAATGGCAGTTGTGAATTTTTCACATACACCTATACATAGGATGGGACCTGGATTCCTGTAGTGTAGTTACTTTTATTGTTGTGTTCTGTTTTTTGAGATTAGGTCTCAGTATGTAACTCAGGCTGGCCTGGAACTTGAGGTCCTTCTGCTCGTAAGTGCTGGGATTATAGACTTAGAGCATCATGCCCAGCATAGAGTTGCATTTTGTATCAGAGGTTATTTGTGCTGCTTCCTGTCCTCTCAAATAAAATGTTCCTTCTTTCTCTAGACCAGAAAAATCCTGTCTGCCTGTGAGAAGAACCCCACAGATGCCTGCCAGCTCAGTTACGACATGCACAACCCCTTTGACATTTGTGCTGCATCTTACCGGCCCATCTACCGTGGGAAACCGGTGGAGAAGTGTCCACTCAGTGGGGCCTGCTATTCCCCCGAGTTCAAGGGGCAGATCTGCCGGGTCACCACAGTAAGTACTGTCCTCCAGAATGTGTCTAGGGGGGCTGGAGAGATGGCTCAGAGGTTAAGAGCACTGACTGCTCTTCCAGAGGTCCTGAGTTCAATTCCCAGCACCCACATGGTGGCTCACAACCATCTGTAATGAAATCTGGCGCCCTCTTCTGTATACATAATAAACAAACAAACAAACAAACAATGTGTCTAGGATATTGAGGGAGGGGCAGGAGAAGGAAGCATGGTGGTTGTTTTCTCACCCAGCTCCTTGAGGCAGTGACACTAGAGAAGGCTAGAGCTTCTACCCACTGTTCCACTTCACGGTACCAAGCTTGTAGGGGGGTGTAGGGCATGAGCTTTCTGGGGTTTTCAGCCTTATTGATCTCTAACTTGATCCTGTTTTCCACTTCCGCAGGTGACGGAGATTGGCAAAGATGTGATTGGTCTGAGGATCAGTCCTCTTCAGTTTCGCTAAAGCCCCTTCATGTGCATGGGTTAATCACTTATTGTCCCTTCAGAGAATCTAGCCCCCAGCCCGCCACTCTCCCCTTACATTCACTCTTCAGCTTGTTGACATCTGGTTCTCCCTAAAACTTCATGTCCTTTCTCTTCTGTGGCAAATCAGACTTTTCACGCTGGACTTTCTTGCTCCTGCAACCTCTCTCCTGAAG
Organism: Peromyscus maniculatus bairdii; assembly: GCF_049852395.1. NCBI lineage: Eukaryota > Metazoa > Chordata > Mammalia > Rodentia > Cricetidae > Peromyscus > Peromyscus maniculatus. The sequence goes on from NC_134862.1 coordinate 81,419,643, forward strand.
ATGACTGGTTGTGATCATAGATGACTTTGAATTTTAACTTGGGTCTTCCAAGGAACAAATGAAAACTTTGTGCTGGACATTTGTTTAGCAAATTCTTTCAGTATTTATTCCTCTCTCACCCACCACCTTTGTTCCTATGCCACTAGAAAACAGTGGAATCTAATAAATGCTGGTTTTCCTCAGCCACATGAAATTCTTAACTATCCCATATTTTCTTTGGGCATTTAATGTCATCAATAGGTTCCTTCCCACTGTAGGCCCAGACACTTGCAGGCTGAGAAGAAGTCTTTTTTTTTTTTTTTCAAAATGTGTCATTTTTCACTGATTTGTTTCTGTCCTTTATAACCATTGTTCTTATGTTTTGTGCTCACACTAAATAAAGTAAATTTCTATGGAATTCCCTAGCTTGCCATTTACTTGTTGGACACTCACTTTCATGCCCATGTTCACATCCACATAGCTCTCTCACCAGAGCAGATTCTTTGCTTCAGAATCATTTTTTAGTTATTATATTCATCATATACATTTTTAAATTAATATACACTGCAAGGAGAAATTGTTTTCTTAAGAGATTTGTGAAGCATAGATCTGTGTTGTTGGAAAATGGTTAAAAAAAAAAAAAAAGAGTTCTCTTGGGGCTAGAGAAGTGGTACAGTGGTTAAAGCGCACTGGCTGCTCTTCCAGAGGACCACAATTCAATTCCCAGAACCCATATGGCAGCTCACAACTGTCTGTAACTCCAGTTCTCGAGGATTCAACATTCTCACACAGAAATACATGCAAACAAAACACCAATAAAATAAAATTTTTTAAAAAAGTTCTCTGTTCCATTTTTTACTGAAGCTTTCTATCTGTTGCTAATTACAGCCAATATTTGCTGAGCACCCACCCATCAGTGTCCATCACTGTTCTATGTATTTGACATATTATATTCACATAGAAGATGATTAGTATATAATAAATTATATATTTACAATCAATACATAGTTGTTTTGGCTTCTTTTCCCATTGCTGTGATAACACACCCTGACAAAAGCCACTTCAGGGAGAAAGGGTTTATTTGACTCATTCCCGCTTCCAATCAATCCATCCCTGCAGGGAAGTGAAGGGGGCAGAGATCTGAAGCAGCTAGTCACACTATATCCATAGTCAAGAGCAGAGAACAATGAATCCAAGTACGCCTGCCAGTACTCAACTGAGTTTTCTTTTGCTTTTTGAGATAGGGTCTCACTTAGCTGGCCTGGAACTTGCTAGGTAGCCCTGGCTGGCCCTGAACTGACAAGACTGGGGAAAAAAGAAAAATCTACCTCTTTTCAGTACCAGCACTGGAGGCAGAGGCAGGGAGCTTTCTCCTTTAAATTGAGAACCTCAGGCCCAGCCAGTGCTGCTGCCCACTGTGGGCAGGTGTTCCCATAGCAATTATAATAAGTCTTCACAGACATTCTCTGAGGTCCTTCTACCAGGTGATTCTAGATGATGTCAAATTGATAGAAATGTCACAATTGTCAGGGCGTTTTGCTTCTATACTAAGAATGATTGGCTAAATAATGTATTACTCCTTTGCTTTAAAATACATTCAGGCCCAGCCTAGTGGCTCCATCTGTTCTAGCACTTACAGGGCTGAAACAGAGTCACAGGATTAAGACCAGCCAGGCATGGTGGCACGTGCCTTTAATCCCAGCAGTTGGGAGGCAGAGGCAAATCTATGAATTCAAGACCAACCTGGTTCATTCTACCTAGTGAGTTCCAGGTCAGTCAGGGCTACACAGTGAAATCCTGTCCAAAAAAAAAAAAAAAAAAAAAAAAAAGTTTTAAGACCAGAGACAGGAGAGACGGTCAGCAGTTAACCATCTCTCTACTACCCAGGTTTAATTCTACAGCACCCATATGGTAGGTAGCTCACAACCATCCATAACTTCAATTCCAGGGCATCTAACTCACCATTCTGGTACCCACATGTACTGCAGGCACATGGTACTTAAACACACACCCATCAAAACATTCAACGACAAAATCATTTTTTTTTTAAGGTTCAGGATAACCCCTGCTATTTCAGGGCCAGCCTGGACTACTCTATCTCAAAAACAACAATGGGCTAGAGAGATGGCTTAGTGGTTAAGAGCACCGGCTGCTCTTCCAGAGGACCTAGGTTCAAATCCCAGCACCCACATGGCAGCTCAAAACTGTAACTCTAGTTCCAGGGGTTCCCACACCCTCACACAGACATATATTGAGGCAAATACCGATGCACATAAAATAAAAGTTAATAAATTAAAAAACACAAACAAAAAGTAGGCTAGAGAGGTGTCTCAGCAGTTAAGAGCAAGTATTGTTCTTCCAGAGGGCCTGGGTTCAGATCCAAGCAAGGTGGTTTACAACCACCAGTAACTCCAGGTCCAGGGGAGCCAGTTGTTTTCTTTTGGCCTTCATGGACACCTGCATTCACAAGCATAAACCAGCATGTGGATGCATATAAATACACAGCTGGAGATGTAGCTCCATTGTAGAGTGCTGGCTGGCTTAGTATGTACAGGGTCCTGGATTTAGTTCCTAGCACTACTTATGGTAGCACACACCTTTCTTAAAAACTAGAGAAATGCAGGAATTTTGTTAGTCACTGGGATTTGAACCTAGGATTTTGCACATGATAGGCAAGCATTCTACTATTGAGCTATCTATATCCATGGGGGGAAAAGATGTACAAAGTATGTATTAGTTTCTTTGTGTTGTTTCTTAAGACAGGTTGTGACCTGTACAGCCAAGGACCTTAAACTTTTGGTTGTTTTGGGTTTTTCTCAAGACAGGGTTTTCTCTATGTAACAGCCCTGCCTGTCCTAGAACTCACTTTGTAGACCAGGCTGGCCGCGAACTCACAGGGATCCACCTGCCTCTGCCTCCCAAGTGCTGGGATTAAAGGCATGCACCACCACACCCGGCTCATTCAATACACATTTTAAAGTACTTTCCTCCATATCCATTTTTTTTTTTAGTTTTTCTCCGTGCATATTTTATTGTAAGTTATGAAAGCGTTTCACAGTATCTGGGTTATGGGCAACCTTTTGCAATTACCAGCATTGCTGCAATAAATAAACTTGAACATACGTTGTATGGGTGGGGGAAGTGTGCCTGAGGCTGAACTACAAGAGGAATACCTGCTTCAAAGAGTACAGGACTTTTATGTTTTCAGATCTAAGAGTTACTTTCTTAAATATAATCCTCAAACTAAGACTGCTTTCTCAAAAGTCTGTGTACTATGAAAATGTTTTCTCAAGTTTTAAACATCCTGCAAGTACAGGCAAGAATCAGGCATGGGGGTTCACACCTATAATTCAAATCCTTGGAAGGTTAAGGCACAACAAGTGCCCCAAGTTCAAGGCTAGCCTTGGCTAAAGAGTGAGACCCTATCTCAAAAACTAGACATTGTGGGAGTTACAGAGACAGCTTATCAGTTAAGAACAAATACTGCTCTTGCAGAGGACTCAAGGTTGGTTCCCAGCACCCACATCTGGAAGCTCATAACCACCTGTAAGTCTAGCTCCAGAGGGATTGCCACCTCTTGTCCCTGAGTGCAAGTGCATACACATACCTGAATGGGTATGTTCATGCACACACAATTTTAAATAATTAAAAATATTTTTTCAGATCTGGAAGAAATGGACAATTTTCTGGATAGATACCACATACCAAAGTTAAATCAAGACCAGATAAACTATTTAAATAGACCAATAACCCCTAAAGAAATAGAAACAGTCATCAAAAGTCTCCCAACCAAAAAAACCCAGGACCAGATGATCTCAGTGCAGAATTCTACCAGATTTTCAAAGAACTAATTCCAATACTCTTCAAATTGTTCCACACAATAGAAACAGAAGGAGCACTACCAAACTCTTTTTATGAGGCTACAATTACCCTGATACCCAAACCACACAAAGATGCAACAAAGAAAGAGAATTACAAATTAATCTCCCTCATGAACATTGATGCAAAAATACTCAACAAAATATTGGCAAACCGAATCCAAGAACACATCAAAAAAATTATCCACCATGATCAAGTAGGTTTCATCCCAGAGATGCAAGGATGGTTCAACATACGAGACTCTGTCAATGTAATACACCATATAAACAAACTGAAAGAAAAAAAAAAACACATGATCATCTCCTTAGATGCTGAAAAAGCCTTTGACAAAATCCAACACCCCTTCATGATAAAGGTCTTAGAGAGATCAGGAATACAAGGAACATTCCTAAACATAATAAAGGCAATTTACAGCAAGCCAACAGCCACCATCAAATTAAATGGAGAGCAACTCAAAATGATTCCACTAAAATCAGGAACAAGACAAGGCTGTCCACTCTCTTGATATCTATTTAATATAGTACTTGAAGTTCTAGCTAGAGCAATAAGACAACAAAAGGAGATCAAAGGGATACAAATTGGAAAGGAAGAAGTCAAACTTTCACTATTTGCAGATGATATGATAGTATATATAAGTGACCCCAAAAATTCTACCAGGTAACCCCTATAGATGATAAACTCCTTCAGTAAAGTGGCAGGATACAAGATCAACTCAAAAAAATCAGTAGCCCTCCTATACACAAATGATAAAAGCGCTGAGAAAGAAGTCAGAGAAACATCACCCTTTACAATAGCCACAAATAATATAAAATACCTTGGGATAACGCTAACTAAACAAGTGAAGGACCTTTTGATAATAACTTTAAATCTCTAAAGAAAGAAATGGAAGAATATATCAGAAAATGGAAAGATCTCCCATGCTCATGGATAGGTAGGATTAACATAGTAAAAATGGCAATCTTACCAAAAGCAATCTACAGACTCAATGCAATCCCCATCAAAATCCCAACACTATTCTTCACAGACTTGGAAAGAAAAATGTGGTATCATGTTCCCCAAAATATTGTGCACACTAATAAACTTATCTGGTGTCAGAGACAGAACAGCCACAATATTAAACATGAGGATAGGCAGTGGTAGCACATGTCTTTAATCCTAGCATTCCAGAGGCAGAAATCCATCTCTTCAAGAATAAAGCCAAGCATGGTGACTCACGCCTTTAATCCCAGAAAGCGAGCTTTTAATCCCAGGGAGTGATGGTAGAAAGGAAAGATATATAAGGCGTGAAGACCAGAAACTAGAAGCATTTGGCTGGTTAACCATTTGGCTGATTAAGCTTTTAGGATTTGAGCAGCACAGTTCAGCTGAGAGCTATTCGGATAGGAGGACTCAGAAGCTTCCAGTCTGAGGAAACAAGATCAGCTGAGAAGTTGGCCAGGTGAGGTTAGCTGTGGCTTGTTCTGTCTCTTTGACTTTCCAGTGTTCACCCCAATACCTGGCTCAGGTTTGATTTTATTAATAAGACTATCTAAGATTTCTGCTACAGAAAAATACTCAATTTCACATGGAAAAACAAAAGACCCAGGATAGCTAAAAGAATCCTGTATAATAGCAGCCGGGCGGCGGCGCACACCTTTAATCCCAGCACTTGGGAGGCAGAGGCAGGCGGATCTTTGTGAGTTCGAGGCCAGCCTGGTCTACAGAGAGAGAGAGAGAGAGAGAGAGAGAGAGAGAGAGAGAGAGAGAGAGAGAGAGAGAGAGAGAGAGAGA